>NC_067246.2:154800896-155425896 GCF_019359855.2 Lolium perenne
AGCATCTAGGTATGAGGGGTGCTAAATACTTGGCTTTGCTTCTAGGCTAATTTTGATACTCTTGTGCTAATCCAATACTATCCAAGTGAATCATAAATCAAAAATTACTTTGATAAAACAAAAGTAAATAAAACTTGTAAAGTAAAACTGGGAAGTAGGATCATAAACATTAAGTAAATGGGTAATGCTTTGCTCATGGTGAGCTTTGCACTTTGCAAGAGTATTATCTTGCCTTGGTTGGGGAATTGGTCAAAGTGGTCTTCTTCTCCTTGGAAGTAGACTTCCTCCTCCTCTTGGTACTCCTCGGTACTAGCGTCTAAAATACGAATACGGGGTACACAATCATCATACCAAACTAATTTACTAAACTAGGCACACTCATGATCTACACACTTTAATCTAGCATCACACATTACTATTTAGTTGGTGGGGGTGTTCTTCTTATTATTTAAGAAAAATAATTTCCTCTCATACTAATCTTAAATGTTACTTTTAATTATTCAGAGAAATAATTTCCTCTCATTATCTTATTAAGGTTTAATTTCTCTCATGCATAATATGTGACCTAGGTTGACCCAAGTCAACCTCTTCACACTTACCCTTTTGAGAAAATGATTTAAATGAGGTGAGCACCTCATACCATTTAATTCTAGCATGGCTAATATTTAATATCACCACCCATTTCTATGAGACCTAATTGACCAGAGTCTCTACCTCATTTGGAATTGGTGGTGACAAGATTTAAATGAGAGAAACACTCCCATAAGATTTCTTAATAGTTTTGGACAATATCTTTGACTAGAAATAGCCATAAAGTCATTTAATTCAACTAGGCCATGATCATTCAAAGTAAGCATGGCATATTTTTGGATAAACAATTAGTATAAGTTAAATGTGAATTATAGGAGTTGAAATTAATTGAAAAGCATTTATGGTTGATTTTTAAGAATTATTCTAAGGCAGAAAAGTCCCTGCCTTGTTTATTTTGTCACTTTAATTCTACAACAGATCTAGGGTTCAAACCAGTGGAATTGTGTAGATAATTTCATAAGGTTTCCAAATATATAAAATTTGAAAAATTTGGCCTAGTAGATTTCTCCCTATTAAATTTCAAAGTTTACATCAGATTGGGGTATTTCTCTATTTTTCAAATGGGATTTGAATTTGTGGGCTGGCGGGAGATTTAACGGGCTAGGCAGAGAGAGAAGGAGATGGGCTGGCCCAGCTTCGCAGCGGGCCAGCTGACAAGGTGGGATCCACCTATCAGTGGGGTTTCTCCAGCGAAACGGTACGCGGAAGGAGGGCCGTGCGATTAGAAGGGGATCGCACGGTGGAGGAGCGTCGTCGTCGACGACGAGAAGTGCACTCACTGGCGGCGGCGGTAGGGGGTCGGAGCGGCCGTCGGAGCTCCGGCGAGCGTCGGAGTGGTGCGCCGCGTCGTTGTCGAGGACGAGGATCTCCCTGGTAGCAGCGGCGTGTCCTGGGGTGGCCTCCTGCTCCGGCGAACTCCGTGTACTGGCGGCGGCGGCGAGCTTGCGATTGGGACGGTGTGGTGGCTAATAGATGAAATTGAGGTGGCGAGGAGTGCTGTGAGGATGAGAGGAAGACGTTGGCGTGCTCAGATCAGTGGGAGAGGTCCTCCTTTTATAGGAGCGGGAGGTGGCCGAAGGGCGGAGCTAGGGTCGTCGACGGCGTCGTCATTCCAGGGCGGCGAAGAGGCAAGGCATGGGCGCGTCGTGTTGCTGTTGCACTGGCGAAGCTGATGCGCGTGATCGTGGCTCTGGCGAGGCTCCGCAGCGATGGTGCTCTTGATGGGAGTGCTCAGGCCATGGCGGACGGTCGTGGACGCGCTCGTCACCTGCGGCGTTCCCGCGGGCAAGTGGCCGTGTCCAGGCGATGCAGGGTGAGGTGAGGCGTTGACTGGCGGTGAGAGAGAGAGCAGAGGTGACGCGAGGGCGCGGGACGGCTGACGCTCTGGCGCGTCCAGAGTTGGCGCCATGCGCGCTCTGGCGCGTGCATGGGCATACCTGGGCGCGTCGGGGCACGGCGTTTTCTGCCCGTTGCAGTGCGAGTCTTGGTCGTGGCTTGGTCTGGGCATGCTCAGTTGAGTGAGACGGAGTGGTGTGACATGGCAGGGCTTGCTGGAATTGACCAGAGAGGGAGAGAGCGTGAGGGTGGCATGACATGCCACGGCATGGCATGGTTTGATTTATTTGATCAAACATTGACCAGTGCAAGTGGTGGTACTGGTGTGGTGAGGCGAGAGGAGGCTCCAGGAGTGCAGGGGTGGCCAGAGTTGGACCAAGTCCAAGGTGAAAAATCAGTATGGGCAACAATCTTTACTCTGCCTGCAAGGTGTTTGTTGTAATGCCCGCAAGAAAATTAATTTCGAATTTTGAAAATATTTTTGGTGAAGTGCAATTATATATTAAAGGTAGTATATTGGTGGTGATGGTGATCAAAATGGTGTAGGTTTGCAAAATCACATATGTCATATGATCTTGTATTTGTTTCAAAGTCCCTACTTTGCTTGCTTGCCATTTGAATTTGAGGCAGAGTTTGAGGTGGGTCCCTTGGGCAAAGTTGTAGTCCTTGATGAGATCTTGGAAGAGGTACAAAGAGTTGGCCAAGTGTAGAAAGAGAAAATTGAAAACCAGGGGCTCAAAGTGGGTATCTTGCTGAAATTGTCTCACATGACCATAATCACATGTGATCACAAATTTGATTCAAATTTGATTTGAATTGAGTTTGGTTGTTTCCAAAAGTGTTAATAAGTGTTTAGTATCCATTTACAACTAATGGTGCCAACCAAATTGGTCTAGTTAAAGATTTGTAAAAATGGCATAGGCCATATGTGTGTGTGAATTTGATTTTTAGAATTTCTTTTCTATTTTATTTTTATTTGACTATGGATGATCAAATGATCATTGTTAGGGTTTTAGAGTGAGAGTAAACACATAAGCAAGCATCATGGTAAAGCACACTCAAATAAATTAATAAGGTGAGCTATATGCATAGTCCTATATGATGAGAAAAAGTTTTTGTTGGCTCTGATTTTTGGATTCTTGAATTCTCTCTCTTGTTCCTTTTATTGAAACTTGGGATGTTACAAACCCTTCCCCCTTACAAAAGATCTCGTCCCGAGATCTAGAGAAAACTAGGTACTAAAAAGATCTGGGTATTCCTTCTTCATGTCTTCCTCGCGTTCCCAAGTTGCTTCTTCTTCGGTGTGATTACTCCATTGTATCTTCAGGAACTTGATACTTCTGGTGCGAGTGGTCCTGAATGCTTCTTCAAGGATGCGAATAGGCACTTCGCGGTAGGTTAGATCCTTGTTGATATCAATGGCTCTGTGGTCGATGTTCTTGAACACTTAAGTCCTCTCCAGCACTTCTAGGCACTTCCGAAGCAGTGAGATGTGAAACACATTGTGTACGGCGGACATTTCTTCCGGTAGTTCAAGTTGATATGAAACTTCTCCTCGGCGGCTCAGAACTTTGAATGGTCCGACATATCTGGGGGCGAGCTTTCCTTTGAGTTGGAATCTCCGCATTCCTTTGAGGGGTGAGACTTTGAGATACACAAAATCTCCGATCTCGAATGTCATCTCTCGGCGTCTCTTGTCGGCGTAGCTCTTCTGTCTTGACTGGGCGGTCTTGAGGTACTCGCGGATCTTGTGCACCTTCTCTTCGGCTTCGCGGAGAACATCGGGGCCGAAGACTTGACTATCTCCGACTTCTGACCAGTTCAGAGGGGTACGACATTTCCTTCCGTACAGGGCTTCAAAGAGGGCCATCTGTAAGCTGGCTTGATAGCTATTGTTGTAGGAGAATTCTGCGTATGGTAAGCAGTCTTCCCATTTGGATCCGTACTCTAGCACACAGGCTCTCAACATATCCTCCAGTATCTGGTTGACTCTCTCGGTCTGTCCGTCAGTCTGTGGGTGATAAGCTGTGCTGAAATTTAGACGGGTTCCTAGTCCTTCATGCACCTTCTGCCAGAATCTTGAGGTAAATTGAGATCCTCTATCTGACACAATTGACTTCGGTGTTCCGTGCAGGCTGACTATTCTGGATATGTATAACTCTGCGAGCTTTGGGCCTTGGTATGTGGTCTTGACGGGGATGAAATGTGCAACTTTGGTCAACCTATCGATGACTACCCAAATGGAGTCATTTCCTCGGCTAGACTTGGGCAATCCTGTGATAAAGTCCATACCGACAGAATCCCATTTCCACTCAGGAATCTGCAAGGGTTGCAGCAGTCCTACGGGGCGTTGATGTTCTGCCTTGACTCGTTGACAGATATCACACTTGGCGATGTAGCTTCCTATCTCTCGCTTCATTCCGTGCCACCAGAATTGTTCCTTCAGGTCTTGGTACATCTTGGTTCCTCCGGGATGGATGGAATACATGGTATCGTGAGCTTCCTTCAGAATGACTTGCTTCAACTCTGAATCTGACGGTACACACAGGCGTTCGTTGTACCAAAGAACTCCTTCTTCATCTACGGTGAATCCTGGTGCCTTTCCTGCGGCTATCTGGTTCTTGATTCCGTCAATGCTGGCATTTCCCTTCTGGGCTTCCTTTATCTGGCTCATCAAGGTGGGTTGGAGCTCAATGCTGGCTAGGAATCCTTCGCTCACTAGCTCTAGTCTGAACTGTTCAAATTCTTGATACAGGCTGGGTTGCTCTATTGCGATCATGGAGTTCAACTGACACGGCAGTCTGCTCAAGGCATCCGCTACCACATTGGCCTTGCCGGGGTGGTAGTGAATTTCCATATCGTAATCTTTGATTAATTCAATCCATCTGCGCTGTCTCATGTTCAGCTCCTTCTGGGTGAAAATGTACTTCAGGCTCTTGTGATCTGAATATATCTCGCATCTATTACCCATGAGGTAATGACGCCAAACCTTCAGGGCTAAAACTACGGCTGCTAACTCCAAGTCATGAGTTGGATAGTTCTGTTCATGTTGCTTCAGTTGCCTTGATAGGTATGATATCACCTTGCCTCCTTGCATCAACACACATCCAAGACCAGTCTTGGATGCATCACAATAGACATCGAATGGCTTGGTGACATCGGGCATGATTAATATTGGGGCGGTGGTTAATCTGAGCTTGAGTAGCTGAAAGCTTTCTTCACATTTGTCAGTCCAGTCAAACTTCCTGTCCTTCTTCAGCAGTTGAGTCATTGGTCTTGCGATGCTTGAAAATCCTTCTACGAATCTGCGGTAATATCCCGCTAATCCCAGAAATGCTCGGACTTCAGTCTGGGTGGTTGGGGCTTTCCATTCCTCAACGGTTTTGATTTTAGCAGGATCTACAGCGATTCCTCCTGCAGACAAGATGTGTCCCAGGAATCCTACTTCCTTCAGCCAAAACTCACATTTGCTAAACTTGGCGTACAACTTGTGCTGCCTCAGGGTTTCTAGGACCACTTCCAAATGTTGCTCATGTTCTTCTTCTGATTTGGAGTAAATAAGAATGTCGTCGATGAAGACAACGACAAACTTATCCAGGAATTCCATAAAAATCGTATTCATGAGGTTCATGAAGTAAGCGGGGGCATTGGTCAGTCCAAAAGACATGACATTATACTCATACAGTCCATATCTGGTGGTAAAGGCAGTCTTGGGAATATCTGTTGCTTGGATCTTCAGTTGATGGTAACCTGTCCTCAGATCAATTTTCGAGAACACTTGGGCACCGGTTAGCTGGTCAAATAGGTCTTCTATCTTTGGAAAGGGATATTTGTTCTTGATGGTGACATCGTTAAGCTTACGATAATCCGTAACCAAACGAGTGGCACCGTCCTTTTTATCCACAAACAAAACTGGTGATCTCCAAGGCGACGCACTTGGCCGAATCAGACCCTTGTATAGCATATCATCCAGTTGCTTCTTCAGTTCCACTAATTCTGCGGGGTTCATGCTATAGGCTCTCTGGGCTATAGGTCCTGTTCCAGGTATTAACTCGATGATAAACTCGATATCCCAATCCGGGGGCATACCGGGTAGATCATCCGGAAACACATCAGGGTATCGACAAACGACCCTGATTTGATCCAGGGTTGGCTTGGCTACACTTTGGTTGTAGGTGAAATTTCTGGGTAGCTTTTCAGACATGTGTTCTATTATTATTCCGGTGCTACTAGTCATGGTGATGGCCTTCTTGGCGCAGTCTATCAATCCATGATGTTTCGCCATCCAATCCATACCCAGGACTACTTCCAATCCTTTTGTTCCCAGAACAATCAAGTTTGCATAAAAGTCTATTTCATGAATTCTGATGGGTACATCTTTGCAAAAATTTCTATCTTTAGTTTTTGATCCAGGTATTTGAACTATCATGACATGTTTCAAGCTGATTGGTTGAATCTTACTAGTGCACACAAAATCTTCTGTAACAAACGAATGCGATGCTCCAGAATCAAACAACACTCTTGCTGGTATTGAGTTAACAGAGAACATACCCAGCACCACGTTAGGTGCTTCCTGGGCTTCCTCGGCATTCATGTGGTAGAGGCGACCTCCACGGTTATTCGGGTTGTTGGGGGCGAACTTCTTGCCGGTGGAGACACGGCGTTGCTGCTGAGCTGGTGGTGCGGGGTTGCCTGCGAGCTTGGCGAGCCTCTTGGGACACTCATTGGAGTAATGCCCCACTACACCACACTCATAGCATGTGATGGTGGTCTTGTCCTGCTTGTTCGCAATGGGGATTGCGTTGCTTCCGGTCCTTGGTGCGGTGTTGGTGTTGTTGTTGTTGTTGTTGGGGGCTCTCGGCGGAGCGCGGTTGTAGTAGTAGTTGTTGTTGTAGTTGCTGCTGTTGTTGTTGTTGTAGTGGCCTCCTGGCCTCGAGTTTCCTCCACTCCGGTTCTGATAACCGGGGCGCGAGTTCTGCATCGGGGGCTTGTTGTTTCTCGGAGTGAAACCTCCGCTTGAGCTAGGGCGATACTTCTGGGGGTGGCTCGATCCACTTTGATTCATCATGCGGCGCTTGCGGTTCTCGCTGGCTTGGTGCAGTTTGCCCTCCATTTGGATGGAGGAGTCAACAAGGGCTTCGAGGTCGGCGAAGGGGATGTTGATTAACACAGTCTGCATCTCATCATGCAGTCCGTTCAGGAACCTTTCCTTCCTCTTCTCAGTAGTGTCGGTCTCATCCAGGGCGTACCTTGACAGTGTGAGAAACTTGTCGCGGTATTCCACCACGGACATCCGGCCTTGCTTCAGTTCACGGAATTCATCTCTCATCTTCTTTATCAGACCCGGGGGCACATGGTACTTGCTGAACTTGAGCTTGAAATCAGTCCAAGTCATAAACTGTCCCGCGTTCATGGCACGGGTGCTTGTCCACCAAGCTCTTGCTGGTCCTGCTAAGTAGTGCGTGGCAAACAGCACTTTCTCATTCTCTTCAACTCCAGCTACCTCTAGATTGTTCTCCATAGTTTGGAGCCAATCATCTGCATCCAGTGGTTCCTCAGTCTTGCTAAAAACTGGCGGGTTGGTATTCTGGAAGTTCTTGAGCTTCGATCCTGGATGATCATGATGGCCTTGATTGTTGTTGGCAAGCTGTTGAAGTGCTGCAAGGTTGGCTTGCCTTTCAGCTCTTTCTGCTTCTCTACCTTCCAGCATAGTTTGCAACATCTGCATCATTGCTTCTTGAGTCGCGTTGCGTACTGGAGGGGCCATCTGAGTATTGAGATAGATCATGAGATAAGAGGGAAATTCTCTATGGCTTGTTTTGTGTTTAAGTTCAAAAAGTTTAAAACTTGAAGTCTTTTCATGATAACACAAACATACATTCATTCATGACAAACAACACACATTACAAACTAACACACTAAGGGTTTTAAGAACCCTTCTTCTCCAAGCTACGATACATGGGGCGGGATACAACTCACACCTACGATAGTGCACAAGTGAACTACTCCTCATCCTCATCCACATCTATGGCGACATGGTCATCTTCTCCAGCGTCGAGGAACTCGTAGTCTTCCTCCTCGGTGTTCTCATCCTCCTCGAAGTCGTCGTCATCACTCAGGAAGGCACTTCCTCCCTGGATGTCCTCTCCATCTTCCTCCATCTTCTTCATCTGCTCCTCCTGGTCCTTGACAGTGGCCTCAAGCGCAGCTATCTTTGCGTGGAGGTGGGTGATGGTGGCATCCTTCTTTGCCCGCTGCTGGCGGAGGGTCTTGCGGTCGTTGTTGAGGAGCTTGATGGCTTCACCTTGCTCAATGATGTGGGCGTGAGTCTGGTTTGCGTACTCACACGCGTGGTCGAGGTCCTGCTGAGTGTGGTACAGGATGAAGTCCAGGTGCTCCACATGGTGCTTCAGCTCCGGGTGGGGCGACATGTCCATGGGCTCTCCAGCAGAGTTGCGCCTCGCTAGGTGAGAAAAGCGAGGGCTCTTGAGTGCCTCCCCACTCATCCCGCACAAGCGTGCGAGTGCCTCCTGAAGGGCGCGGGCAAGTCCGTCCAGCCAGTTGCTCTCCCTGAAGGAGAAGAGGATCCTCTCAGAAGTGGGAGGCTCCATCTTGCCCCTCAAGTCAGCGGTGATGATCCACTGCAACTCACCTCCTGGCTGGTCATTGACCTGCACTCCATGGAACTCCGGGTGCGGGCGACCAAGGTGGTTGGAAAGGGCGTTGAGGTCGTGCTCAAAGACCAAGCTTCCCCCGTTCCCGAGCTGGTAAAACTTCGTGTTCATGGGCTCCATCTGAAAGTGAAGGATTAAGTTAGAGAAGTGAACAAGTGTGGCAAAATTTTAGTGATATTTCTAAGGAAGAGCATGACTTCTTATTTTTCCAAAGAACTCAAGGAGAAGACAAAGACTAAGTTTTTCAGAAATACTCCATTCATTTTTGAAACTAATCTTTCAGAACGTCCATTTCTAACTAGGGTCTCCGAAGGTCAAACAATGGCTCTGATACCAACTTGTCAACACCCAGATTTTTAAGTCCGGATGCCTATTATGTCATACATCGCAATCCCAGGAAATTGTTGTTGCGAGGCATAATAGTTAAGTATCATAGTCATCATTGATTACAAACCATAATGTCTTACAAATTGGAATCACATGATCCATATTACACGAATAGTTGATCTAATGATCAACGAATAAACACAAGTTCATAGCGGAAGCGTAAGATACAAGGACTCTCTAGTCCACAGGCCAACGCTTGACGTTAGAAGCTCCTAGTTGTGGTAGACGTCCTGCTGATCGTCATCCTCGTACTGCTGCTCGGCTTCATATTCTGGCCATTTGAATAGCCAGGGACAAAGCCGTGAGTACTTTAAGTACTCGCAATCTAATACTAATGTAAGTACTAACATTACTAAAGAGAGTGTTCTAAGCTCTAAGGTTATTTGCATAAAGCCAATTTTAGTTGAGAAACATTTTAGTAACAAAACTCCATATGTGCTAACTAACTCAAGTGGGAACATTAGGGTCATTCCCACAACTCTGTTGTGATTTAAGTTCAAAGTCACCGTTCAAGTTCATGTTCAAAATTCACCAGTCACATAGATATAAATTCCGATGACGGAAACAGTATGGCCTTTCCAATTGTCCATATCCGCGGACGCGGCTATTCGAATAGTTCTACACTCTGCAGAGGTTGCACACTTGTGCCACAACATTTGATTACATCCGTCAGGGATAAAACCCCGAATAATCGTAACTCAGTACGCGGATCATCAACCATTAACCTTTCACTTACACACCCTAGTATATGCACCTCTCCCCATGAGCTTGGCCTCCCGGTGAAAACCAACTGTTAACCCGGGAACTGCACAGGGCTTCGCCGTACAATTCACCTCAATTCACATCATTCTCAACAACGGAGGCAGCCTCAAGCGTAACCCCTATGACGTGTGTTCAGAGGGAACCCATACTAAGACGCATAAATTTCCAGCTAAGCCTTACCCATAATCAGGTATTGTGGGGGTACTCAAAAATTGGAATGGTATCGCATCCAATTCAATCATCAGTTTTAGTCATTTCGCCAAGTCAAATTCATGTCATATTCACCTTCAAAATCATTCAATGGAAATGACTCATCATTCCAAGGTTTTTCAACATCATCATTTCTTAAACACATGTTCCCATCTAGAGTAGTCATTTTTAGTTTAGCACTAGCATCTAGGTATGAGGGGTGCTAAATACTTGGCTTTGCTTCTAGGCTAATTTTGATACTCTTGTGCTAATCCAATACTATCCAAGTGAATCATAAATCAAAAATTACTTTGATAAAACAAAAGTAAATAAAACTTGTAAAGTAAAACTGGGAAGTAGGATCATAAACATTAAGTAAATGGGTAATGCTTTGCTCATGGTGAGCTTTGCACTTTGCAAGAGTATTATCTTGCCTTGGTTGGGGAATTGGTCAAAGTGGTCTTCTTCTCCTTGGAAGTAGACTTCCTCCTCCTCTTGGTACTCCTCGGTACTAGCGTCTAAAATACGAATACGGGGTACACAATCATCATACCAAACTAATTTACTAAACTAGGCACACTCATGATCTACACACTTTAATCTAGCATCACACATTACTATTTAGTTGGTGGGGGTGTTCTTCTTATTATTTAAGAAAAATAATTTCCTCTCATACTAATCTTAAATGTTACTTTTAATTATTCAGAGAAATAATTTCCTCTCATTATCTTATTAAGGTTTAATTTCTCTCATGCATAATATGTGACCTAGGTTGACCCAAGTCAACCTCTTCACACTTACCCTTTTGAGAAAATGATTTAAATGAGGTGAG
This sequence comes from Lolium perenne, assembly GCF_019359855.2. Classification (NCBI taxonomy): domain Eukaryota; kingdom Viridiplantae; phylum Streptophyta; class Magnoliopsida; order Poales; family Poaceae; genus Lolium; species Lolium perenne. Next base: position 154,811,667 of record NC_067246.2, read on the forward strand.
CACCTCATACCATTTAATTCTAGCATGGCTAATATTTAATATCACCACCCATTTCTATGAGACCTAATTGACCAGAGTCTCTACCTCATTTGGAATTGGTGGTGACAAGATTTAAATGAGAGAAACACTCCCATAAGATTTCTTAATAGTTTTGGACAATATCTTTGACTAGAAATAGCCCTAAAGTCATTTAATTCAACTAGGCCATGATCATTCAAAGTAAGCATGGCATATTTTTGGATAAACAATTAGTATAAGTGAAATGTGAATTATAGGAGTTGAAATTAATTGAAAAGCATTTATGGTTGATTTTTAAGAATTATTCTAAGGCAGAAAAGTCCCTGCCATGTTTATTTTGTCACTTTAATTCTACAACAGATCTAGGGTTCAAACCAGTGGCATTGTGTAGATAATTTCATAAGGTTTCCAAATATATAAAATTTGCAAAATTTGGCCTAGTAGATTTCTCCCTATTAAATTTCAAAGTTTACATCAGATTGGGGTATTTCTCTATTTTTCAAATGGGATTTGAATTCGTGGGCTGGCGGGAGATTTAACGGGCTAGGCAGAGAGAGAAGGAGATGGGCCGGCCCAGCTTCGCAGCGGGCCAGCTGACAAGGTGGGATCCACCTGTCAGTGCGGTTTCTCCAGCGAAACGGTACGCGGAAGGAGGGCCGTGCGATTAGAAGGGGATCACATGGTGGAGGAGCGTCGTCGTCGACGACGAGAAGTGCACTCACTGGAGGCGGTGGTAGGGGGTTGGAGCGGCCGTCGGAGCTCCGGTGAGCATCGGAGTGGTGTGCCGCGTCGTTGTCGAGGACGAGGATCTCCCTGGTAGCAGCGGCGTGTCCTGGGGTGGCCTCCTGCTCCGGCGAACTCCGTGTACTGGCGGCGGCGGCGAGCTTGCGATTGGGACGGTGTGGTGGCTAATAGATGAAATTGAGGTGGCGAGGAGTGCTGTGAGGATGAGAGGAAGACGTTGGCGTGCTCAGATCAGTGGGAGAGGTCCTCCTTTTATAGGAGCGGGAGGTGGCCGAAGGGCGGAGCTAGGGTCGTCGACGGCGTCTGATACGTCTCCGACGTATCGATAATTTCTTATGTTCCATGCCACATTATTGATGTTATCTACATGTTTTATGCACACTTTATGTCATATTCGTGCATTTTCTGGAACTAACCTATTAACAAGATGCCGAAGTGCCGATTCTTGTTCTGCTGTTTTTGGTTTCAGAAATCCTAGTAAGGAAATATTCTCGGAATTGGACGAAATCAACGCCCAGGGGCCTATTTTGCCACGAAGCTTCCAGAAGTCCGAAGACGAAACGAAGTGGGGCCACAGGGTGCCCAAACCCTAGGGCGGCGCGGCCCACCCCCTGGCCGCGCCGGCCTATGGTGTGGGGCCCCTGTGCCCCCTCCCGACTTACCCTTCCGCCTACTTAAAGCCTCCGTGACAAAACCCCCAGTACCGAGAGCCACGATACGGAAAACCTTCCAGAGACGCCGCCAATGCCGATCCCATCTCGGGGGATCCAGGAGATCGCCTCCGGCACCCTACCGGAGAGGGGAATCATCTCCCGGAGGACTCTACGCCGCCATGGTCGCCTCCGGAGTGATGTGTGAGTAGTCTACCCCTGGACTATGGGTCCATAGCAGTAGCTAGATGGTTGTCTTCTCCCCATTGTGCTATCATTGTCGGATCTTGTGAGCTGCCTAACATGATCAAGATCATCTATCTGTAATTCTATATGTTGCGTTTGTTGGGATCCGATGAATAGAGAATACTTGTTATGTTGATTATCAAAGCTATGTCTATGTGTTGTTTATGATCTTGCATGCTCTCCGTTATTAGTAGATGCTCTGGCCAAGTTGATGCTAGTAACTCCAAGAGGGAGTATTTATGCTCGATAGTGGGTTCATGTCTCCGTGAATCTGGAGGGGTGACAAGAACCTCTAAGGTTATGGATGTGCTGTTGCCACTAGGGATAAAACATTGGTGCTATGTTCAAGGATGTAGTCACTAGTTACATTACGCGCAATACTTAATGCAATTGTCTGTTGTTAGCAACTTAATACTGGAGGGGGTTCGGATGATAACCTGAAGGTGGAATTTTTAGGCATAGATGCATGCTGGATGGCGGTCTATGTACTTTGTCGTAATGCCCAATTAAATCTCACTATACTCATCATGATATGTATGTGCATGGTCATGCCCTCTTTATTTGTCAATTGCCCAACTGTAATTTGTTCACCCAACATGCTGTTTGTCTTATGGGAGAGACACCTCTAGTGAACTGTGGACCCCGGTCCAATTCTCTTTACTGAAATACAATCTACTGCAATATTGTTCTACTGTTTTCTGCAAACAATCATCTTCCACACAATACGGTTAATCCTTTGTTACAGCAAGCCGGTGAGATTGACAACCTCACTGTTTCGTTGGGACAAAGTACTTTGGTTGTGTTGTGCAGGTTCCACGTTGGCGCCGGAATCCCTGGTGTTGCGCCGCACTACATCCCGCCGCCATCAACCTTCAACGTGCTTCTTGGCTCCTCCTGGTTCGATAAACCTTGGTTTCTTTCTGAGGGAAAACTTGCTGCTGTGCGCATCATACCTTCCTCTTGGGGTTCCCAACGAACGTGTGAGTTACACGCCATCAAGCTAGATTTCTGGCGCCGTTGCCGGGGAGATCAAGACACGCTGCAAGGGGAGTCTCCACTTCTCAATCTCTTTACTTTGTTTTTGTCTTGCTTAGTTTTATTTACTACTTTGTTTGCTGCACTAAATCAAAATACAAAAAATTTAGTTGCTAGTTTTACTTTATTTGCTATCTTGTTTGCTATATCAAAAACACAAAAAAATTAGTTACTTGTTTTACTTTACTTAATATCATGCATGTTTTTATTTCACTAGTTTGGCATAATGGACAAGAATGAACTTCTATTTCTATTTCCTGATTTAAAACATGGATTGTTTGATGCGAAAATTAAAAAACCTATGGAATCTTATTTGCATGCTGGTAGTAATATTAGTATGAACGCTTTGAACACCATTGTTGATAATAATATAGAAAGTTCTAAGCTTGGGGAAGCTGGTTTTCATGATCTTTTTATTCCCCCAAGCATTGAGGAGAAAATTTACTTTGATGATACTTTGCCTCCTATTTATGATAATGATATTGGTCTTTTAGTACCGCCTGTTATGGAGGATAAATTTGATTATGATTACAATATGCCTCCTATATTTGATGATGAGAATAATAATGATAGCTACTTTGTTGAATTTGCTCCCACTACAACTAATAAAATTGATTATGCCTATGTGGAGAGTAATAATTTTATGCATGAGACTCATGATAAGAATGCTTTATGTGATAGTTATATTGTTGAGTTTGCTCATGATGCTACTGAAAATTATTATGAGAGAGGAAAATATGGTTGTAGAAATTTTCATGTTACTAAAACACCTCTCTATGTGCTGAAATTTTTGAAACTACACTTGTTTTATCTTCCTGATCTTGTCACTTTACTTTTCATGAATTTATTTGTGTACAAGATTCCTTTTCATAGGAAGCATGTTAGGCTTAAATTTTTTTTGAATTTGCCTCTTGATGCTCTCTTTTGCTTCAAATACTATTTCTTGCGAGTGCATCATTAAAACTGCTGAGCCCATCTTAATGGCTATAAAGAAAGAACTTCTTGGGAGATAACCCATGTGTTATTTTGCTACAGTACTTTGTTTTTATTTTGTGTCTTGGAAGTTGTTTACTACTGTAGCAACCTCTCCTTATCTTAGTTTTGTGTTTTGTTGTGCCAAGTAAAGCCGTTGATAGAAAAGTAAGTACTAGATTTGGATTACTGCGCAGTTCCAGATTTCTTTGCTGTCACGAATCTGGGTCCACCTCCCTGTAGGTAGCTCAGAAAATTAAGCCAATTTACGTGCATGATCCTCAGATATGTACGCAACTTTCATTCAATTTGAGCATTTTCATTTGAGCAAGTCTGGTGCCATTTTAAAATTCGTCAATACGAACTGTTCTGTTTTGACAGATTCTGCCTTTTATTTCGCATTGCCTCTTTTGCTATGTTGGATGAATTTCTTTGATCCACTAATGTCCAGTAGCATTATGCAATGTCCAGAAGTGTTAAGAATGATTGTGTCACCTCTGAATATGTTAATTTTTATTGTGAACTAACCCTCTAATGAGTTGTTTCGAGTTTGGTGTGGAGGAAGTTTTCAAGGATCAAGAGAGGAGTATGATGCAACATGATCAAGGAGAGTGAAAGCTCTAAGCTTGGGGATGCCCCGGTGGTTCACCCCTGCATATATTAAGAAGACTCAAGCGTCTAAGCTTGGGGATGCCCAAGGCATCCCCTTCTTCATCGACAACATTATCAGGTTCCTCCCCTGAAACTATATTTTTATTCCATCACATCTTATGTGCTTTGCTTGGAGCGTCGGTTTGTTTTTGTTTTTTGTTTTGTTTGAATAAAATGGATCCTAGCATTCACTTTATGGGAGAGAGACACGCTCCGTTGTAGCATATGGACAAGTATGTCCTTGGTTTCTACTCATAGTATTCATGGCGAAGTTTCTTCTTCGTTAAATTGTTATATGGTTGGAATTGGAAAATGATACATGTAGTAATTGCTATTAATGTCTTGGGTAATGTGATACTTGGCAATTGTTGTGCTCATGATTAAGCTCTTGCATCATATGCTTTGCACCCATTAATGAAGAAATACATAGAGCATGCTAAAATTTGGTTTGCATATTTGGTTTCTCTAAGGTCTAGATAATTTCTAGTATTGAGTTTGAACAACAAGGAAGACGGTGTAGAGTCTTATAATGTTTTCAATATGTCTTTTATGTGAGTTTTGCTGCACCGGTTCATCCTTGTGTTTGTTTCAAATAAGCCTTGCTAGCCTAAACCTTGTATCGAGAGGGATTACTTCTCATGCATCCAAAATACTTGAGCCAACCACTATGCCATTTGTGTCCACCATACCTACCTACTACATGGTATTTTCCGCCATTCCAAAGTATATTGCTTGAGTGCTACCTTTAAAATTCCATCATTCACCTTTGCAATATATAGCTCATGGGACAAATAGCTTAAAAACTATTGTGGTATTGAATATGTAATTATGCACTTTATCTCTTATTAAGTTGCTTGTTGTGCGATAACCATGTTCACTGGGGACGCCATCAACTATTCATTGTTGAATTTCATGTGAGTTGCTATGCATGTCCGTCTTGTCTGAAGTAAGAGCGATCTACCACCTTATGGTTAAGCATGCATATTGTTAGAGAAGAACATTGGGCCGCTAACTAAAGCCATGATCCATGGTGGAAGTTTCAGTTTTGGACATATATCCTCAATCTCAAATGAGAAAATTATTAATTGTTGTTACATGCTTATGCATAAAAGAGGAGTCCATTATCTGTTGTCTATGTTGTCCCGGTATGGATGTCTAAGTTGAAGAATAATCAATAGCGAGAAATCCAATGCGAGCTTTCTCCTTAGACCTTTGTACAGGCGGCATAGAGGTACCCCTTTGTGACACTTGGTCAAAACATGTGCATTGTGATGATCCGGTAGTCCAAGCTAATTAGGACAAGGTGCGGGCACTATTAGTACACTATGCATGAGGCTTGCAACTTATAAGATATAATTTACATGATACATATGCTTTATTACTACCGTTGACAAAATTGTTTCATGTTTTCAAAATCAAAGCTCTAGCACAAATATAGCAATCGATGTTTTTCCTCTATGGAGGACCATTCTTTTACTTTCAATGTTGAGTCAGTTCACCTATTTCTCTCCACCTCAAGAAGCAAACACTTGTGTGAACTGTGCATTGATTCCTACATATTTGCTTATTACACTTATTATATTACTCTATGTTGACAATATCCATGAGATATACATGTTACAAGTTGAAAGCAACCGCTGAAACTTAATCTTCTTTTGTGTTGCTTCAATGCCTTTACTTTGAATTATTGCTTTATGAGTTAACTCTTATGCAAGACTTATTGATGCTTGTCTTGAAGTGCTATTCATGAAAAGTCTTTGCTTTATGATTCACTTGTTTACTCATGTCATATACATTGTTTTGATCACTGCATTCACTACATATGCTTTACAAATAGTATGATCAAGATTATGATGGCATGTCACTCCAGAAATTATCTGTGTTATCGTTTTACCTGCTCGGGACGAGCAGAACTAAGCTTGGGGATGCTGATACGTCTCCGACGTATCGATAATTTCTTATGTTCCATGCCACATTATTGATGTTATCTACATGTTTTATGCACACTTTATGTCATATTCGTGCATTTTCTGGAACTAACCTATTAACAAGATGCCGAAGTGCCGATTCTTGTTTTCTGCTGTTTTTGGTTTCAGAAATCCTAGTAAGGAAATATTCTCGGAATTGGACGAAATCAACGCCCAGGGGCCTATTTTGCCACGAAGCTTCCAGAAGTCCGAAGACGAAACGAAGTGGGGCCACAGGGTGCCCAAACCCTAGGGCGGCGCGGCCCACCCCCTGGCCGCGCCGGCCTATGGTGTGGGGCCCCTGTGCCCCCTCCTGACTTACCCTTCCGCCTACTTAAAGCCTCCGTGACGAAACCCCCAGTACCGAGAGCCACGATACGGAAAACCTTCCAGAGACGCCGCCAACGCCGATCCCATCTCGGGGGATCCAGGAGATCGCCTCCGGCACCCTGCCGAAGAGGGGAATCATCTCCCGGAGGACTCTACGCCGCCATGGTCGCCTCCGGAGTGATGTGTGAGTAGTCTACCCCTGGACTATGGGTCCATAGCAGTAGCTAGATGGTTGTCTTCTCCCCATTGTGCTATCATTGTCGGATCTTGTGAGCTGCCTAACATGATCAAGATCATCTATCTGTAATTCTATATGTTGCGTTTGTTGGGATCCGATGAATAGAGAATACTTGTTATGTTGATTATCAAAGCTATGTCTATGTGTTGTTTATGATCTTGCATGCTCTCCGTTATTAGTAGATGCTCTGGCCAAGTTGATGCTAGTAACTCCAAGAGGGAGTATTTATGCTCGATAGTGGGTTCATGTCTCCGTAAATCTGGAGGGGTGACAAGAACCTCTAAGGTTATGGATGTGCTGTTGCCACTAGGGATAAAACATTGGTGCTATGTTCAAGGATGTAGTCACTAGTTACATTACGCGCAATACTTAATGCAATTGTCTGTTGTTAGCAACTTAATACTGGAGGGGGTTCGGATGATAACCTGAAGGTGGACTTTTTAGGCATAGATGCATGCTGGATGGTGGTCTATGTACTTTGTCGTAATGCCCAATTAAATCTCACTATACTCATCATGATATGTATGTGCATGGTCATGCCCTCTTTATTTGTCAATTGCCCAACTGTAATTTGTTCACCCAACATGCTGTTTGTCTTATGGGAGAGACACCTCTAGTGAACTGTGGACCCCGGTCCAATTCTCTTTACTGAAATACAATCCCATCGCAATATTGTTCTACTGTTTTCTGCAAACAATCATCTTCCACACAATACGGTTAATCCTTTGTTACAGCAAGCCGGTGAGATTGACAACCTCACTGTTTCGTTGGGACAAAGTACTTTGGTTGTGTTGTGCAGGTTCCACGTTGGCGCCGGAATCCATGGTGTTGCGCCGCACTACATCCCGCCGCCATCAACCTTCAACGTGCTTCTTGGCTCCTCCTGGTTCGATAAACCTTGGTTTCTTTCTGAGGGAAAACTTGCTGCTGTGCGCATCATACCTTCCTCTTGGGGTTCCCAACGAACGTGTGAGTTACACGCCATCAGCGTCGTCGTTCCAGGGCGGCGAAGAGGCAAGGCATGGGCGCGTCGTGTTGCTGTTGCACTGGCGAAGCTGACGCGCGTGATCGTGGCTCTGGCGAGGCTCCGCAGCGATGGTTCTCTTGATGGGAGTGCTCAGGCCATGGCGGACGGTCGTGGACGCGCTCGTCACTTGCGGCGTTCCCGCGGGCAAGTGGCCGTGTCCAGGCGATGCAGGGTGAGGTGAGGCGTCGACTGGTGGTGAGAGAGAGAGCAGAGGTGACGCGAGGGCGTGGGACGGCTGACGCTCTGGCGCGTCCAGAGTTGGCGCCATGCGCGCTCTGGCGCGTGCATGGGCATACCTGGGCGCGTCGGGGCACGGCGTTTTCTGCCCGTTGCGGTGCGAGTCTTGGTCGTGGCTTGGTCTGGGCATGCTCAGGTGAGTGAGACGGAGTGGTGTGACATGGCAGGGCTTGCTGGAATTGACCAGAGAGGGAGAGAGCGTGAGGGTGGCATGACATGCCACGGCATGGCATGGTTTGATTTATTTGATCAAACATTGACCAGTGCAAGTGGTGGTACTGGTGTGGTGAGGCGAGAGGAGGCTCCAGGAGTGCAGGGGTGGCCAGAGTTGGACCAAGTCCAAGGTGAAAAATCAGTATGGGCAACAATCTTTACTCTGCCTGCAAGGTGTTTGTTGTAATGCCTGCAAGAAAATTAATTTCAAATTTCAATTTTTTTTTGGTGAAGTGCAATTATATATTAAAGGTAGTATATTGGTGGTGATGGTGATCAAATGGTGTAGGTTTGCAAAATCACATATGTCATATGATCTTGTATTTGTTTCAAAGTCCCTACTTTGCTTGCTTGCCATTTGAATTTGAGGCCGAGTTTGAGGTGGGTCCCTTGGGCAAAGTTGTAGTCCTTGATGAGATCTTGGAAGAGGTACAAAGAGTTGGCCAAGTGTAGAAAGAGAAAATTGAAAACCAGGGGCTCAAAGTGGGTATCTTGCTGAAATTGTCTCACATGACCATAATCACATGTGATCACAAATTTGATTCAAATTTGATTTGAATTGAGTTTGGTTGTTTCCAAAAGTGTTAATAAGTGTTTAGTATCCATTTACAACTAATGGTGCCAACCAAATTGGTCTAGATTAAAGATTTGTAAAAATGGCATAGGCCATATGTGTGTGTGAATTTGATTTTTAGAATTTCTTTTCTATTTTATTTTTATTTGACTATGGATGATCAAATGATCATTGTTAGGGTTTTAGAGTGAGAGTAAACACATAAGCAAGCATCATGGTAAAGCACACTCAAATAAATTAATAAGGTGAGCTATATGCATAGTCCTATATGATGAGAAAAAGTTTTTGTTGGCTCTGATTTTTGGATTCTTGAATTCTCTCTCTTGTTCCTTTTATTGAAACTTGGGATGTTACAGTTCTCCCCCGAGGCTAAGGGCTCTACCGGTAGCTATGTGGTTCATCTCTCTCTCCCATGGTGTGATCTTTATGTGATCATGAGCTTTGTATCGCTATTAATCTATGTGCTAATCTAGTGATGTTATTAAAGTAGTCTATTCCTCCTCCATGATGTAAAGTTACAGTGTGTGCATCATGTAGTACTTGGCGTAGGTTATGATTGTAATCTCTTGTAGATTATGAAGTTAACTATTACTATGATAGTATTGATGTGATCTATTCCCCCTTTCATAGCTATTGGTGACAGTGTGTATGCTATGTTAGTACTCGGTCTAAATTGCAACGGTCTATTATGCACTCTAGAGGTTACTTTAATATGAACTCCGGACGTTGTGGAGCTTGTTTACTCTGGCTTGAGGTGTGCTTTGTAGCCCTACACAATGAATGGTGTTTGTTATCCAACACGAGAGTGTTTAAGAGTAGCATTTATTTATTCAGTTATGTGATCATTGTTGAGAGTGTCCACTAGTGAAAGTATGATCCCTAGGCCTCATTTCTAAGCATTGAAACACCGTTTCCAACAAGTTCTGCTACATGTTCGCTTGCTGCTATCTTTATTTCAGATTGAAATTACTACTTATACGCATCCATATTACTTGTATTTCACTATCTCTTCGCCGAACTAGTGCACCTATACATCTGACAAGTGTATTAGGTGTGTTGGGGACACAAGAGACTTCTTGTATCTTAATTGTAGGGTTGCTTGAGAGGGATATCTTTGACCTCTACCTCCCTGAGTTCGATAAACCTTGGGTGATTCACTTAAGGGAAACTTGCTGCTGTTCTACAAACCTCTGCTCTTGGAGGCCCAACACTGTCTACAGGAATAGAAGCGTGCGTAGACATCAGGGGTTTGTGGGGCCCCCGAGATCGAGGCTAGACAAATCCAGATCTCCATCTTACATAAGCCTAACCTAGAGCTCGAGAGATTACAGGGAGAGAATCGGTAACACAACAGTGACTCTACAACTCGAATAAGTAATACAAGCTCATAACAGAGCAAATAACCAAAATATTACAAGCATAGGCCACTTACCTGACATTACATCAATCAACGAAAGTGAAGTTATGTTATTCGGCATAGCAAGATAGCAAAAGTCCTAAGAGGCCAAGAGCATAATTGCGACGTCCCAGCCCATACATTCCAGGCTGACACCTGGGAACCCCAAGCTACTCGTCAATGTCGACCTAGAAAACCACCATTTGTTGGAGTGACTTCGTCTAAAACAAAAGATTGACAAGTTGGGTATAGGTACTCAACATAGACTTAATTAACCTGTTAGCAAAGCGGGTATACGAGGCTTTATGTAGAGCTTCTTTTGCGTAAAGCCAATTTTCCTTTGTAAAACAAGAGGGGGCATAATCTCGACTACTCAGATCATTTAAGAAGGGGATAAGAGAGCGTATCACTAGCTCTATATATCATCATATTGAATCCAGTTAATCCTCATCATTGGCTGAACCTATCAACTAGGATCACCTCCTCTATCAACCCATAGGAAGCATCCTAAGCACACAATGATTCCAAATTTTATGATTAGGTTAAAGTTTTGTATGATCAACACGTCCATTCCCAAGTCTTTTGTAACCATGTACACGTTTTTTCGAAAAGACTTAACCCTGCAGGCGTGTACAACTTTACCCACACAAGCAGTACAAGAAAAGTTGCCATGGCCAACGAATTTCAAGTCGGGCCATGGTTGTTGATGCACCACCCCCGATGATTTTTGCTCTCTTCGTGGTGCATGTTAAAACTTTTTATTTCTCGTTTTTGAGGCCATCTAGCACCACAAAAATATGGAAAACATCGCGTATGGTGGCCGGGACGTGGTGCATGATGAACTCTCGGGTGCGCCGTCCAAGTCAACGCAAATCCACACCGCCTAGGGTTGTAGGGCCCAGATGGCAGCGTCTCTAGCGATGTTTTTTTATCGCGCCCTCTCGTTCACGTTCTCCGATCGAGCCGTTTAAGCTGCTGGCTCATGGGTCCCGCATGCTCTGAATGATAAATGTTTCTTTTCTTGTATTTTTTTGATCCCCCAATTTTTGGCTACTTATTTTTTCTTTCGATCCCGTGCCGCCTTGGAAACGTTGAGGATGTTGCTGTCTCATGGGTTCCTGATGCATGCAAAATGCATACATGAACTTCGGATTGTATTACTTATATTTCAATCATATTTGCATCATATAAGGGTTATATCATTGTTTTATATTGATTTTGGGATATTTCACAGTTTCCCTATTTTTCTAGAATTAACCCTGCATTGTCATAAAACCCCCTTTTGTATATTTTGATGTTTTAGGGACTCAAACGATGTCCAAGTCACCTAAGATTTTACGAGGATCAATTTTAGGAAGGAAGAAGGAGTACGAGCCAAGGAAGCGCAAAAAAGGAAGTCCGAGGACCAAAAGGGGTAGGCCCATGATACGTCTCAAACGTATCTATAATTTTTTGATGCTCCATGCTTGTTTTACACCAATTCATATATGTTTTGCTTACACTTCGTTGCACTTTTACATGATTTCCGGCACTAACCTATTAGCAAGATGCCACAGTACCAGTTCCTTGTTTTCTGCTGTTTTTGTATTTCAGAAAAGTTGTACAGGAAATATTCTCGGAATTGGACGAAACAAAAGCCAAAGTCAATATTTTACCGAAACAAAGATGAAGTCCAGAGGGGGGTCGAAGAGGCACCACAGGGCGGCCAGACCACCCCATGGCGCGGCCTGGGTGTGGCCCGCGCCTAGGTGTGGTGTGGGCCCCACCAGGCACCCCACCGACCTAAATCCTCCGCCTATTTTTATATCTTCTAGAGAAAACCCTGGATACCTGAGCCTCCATCCACGAAAAGTTTCGTCACGGCCACCATCGTAGAACCCATCTCGGGGGTTCTGAAGCTCTTCCCGGCACCCTGCCGAAGGGGGAAATCATCGCCAGAGGCATCTACATCGCCACGCGCGCCTCCGAAGTGATGCATGAGTAGTTCATCCCTGGACTATGGGTCCATAGCAGTAGCTAGATGGTTGTCTTCTCCACTTTGTGCTTCATGTATAGATCTTGTGAGCTTTCCTACATGATCAAAATCATCTTTATGTAATCCTATATGTTGTGTTTGATGGGATCCGATGAATATTGTATACTATGTTGAGATTGATTATATATTCATATCATATGTTATTTGTGATCTTGCATGCTCTCCGTTGCTAGTAGAAACTCTGGCCAAGTGGACACTTGTGACTCGAAGAGGGGGTATTTATGCTCCATAGTAGGTTCATGCCTCTAGTTTTCTGGTAGAGTGACAATAACTTCTAAGATTATAGATGTGTTGTTGCTACTAAGGAGAAAACAACAATGTTTTATCCGAGGGTAATTATGTTGTTTACTTTACACACATTGCTTAATGCGATAATCTGTTGCTTGCAACTTAATACTAAAAGGGGTTCGGACGATAACCAGGAGGTGGATTATTAGTCATAGACGCAGTTGGGTTACGGTCTATGTATTATGTTGTAATGCCCAATCAAATCTCATAGTAATCATCTAGTCATGTATGGTCGATATTCTATCAATTGCTCAGCTATAATTTGTTCACCCAACATGCTATTTATCTTTATGGAGAGACACCTCTAGTGAACGGTGGACCTGGTCCTATTTCCTTTACTGATAAATTCTACTGCAATCCTGTTATGTTTACTTTCTGCAAACATCTCTTTCCACTCGATACGTCTAATCATTTGTGTTCAGCAAACTGGTGGGATTGACAACCTCACTATAAGTTGGGGCAAAGTACTTTGGTTGTGTTGTGTGCAGGTTCCACGTTGTTGCTGACACCGGTAGTGCGCCCTGCCACTAGTCAACTAGCAACACCTTCAGAAGTCACGCCTTTCTCCTACTGGTCGATTAAACCTTGGTTTCTTACTGAGGGAAAACTTGCTAATGTGCTCATCATACCTTCCTCTTGGGGTTCCCCAACAGTGTGAAGTTGGCGTTACGATAAGCACCATCAGCCCACGCGGCTAGATTTCTTGGCTGTGTGGGGTGCCCCATCCTGGCCCTCGAGCTTCTGATGCCGTCCATTTTCATCTCCGCGCTTCCGTCTTGACCTAAAAACGTCTATAAAAATACTCCCCCAATGCCTTTCGGAAGGGAGTGCCGCCAAAACACAGAAACACGAAAACAAAGACCTGGAGCAGCAGATTGGAGGAGGAAAACTCCGGCGGGGCGCTGCCAGCGTGGTCTCCACCTCCTCCAACGAATCCACCATTGTCACCATGATGAAGAGGGAGTAATGAGCGCTTTGAAGCGCACAACCTGCTGGACGCCCCGTGCATCTACCACAGTAAGGAGGGCAAGCCCTCCACACACACGACCGCCAACTGCTTCTCCCTCAAGCAGATCGAGAAGGCCCGCCGCCGCAAGGAGAACGGCGATGGCGACCACACCAAGGACTGCAACAAGGACCAGGACCAGCCCAAGGAGGACGGGTTCGGTCGCAGCGCCGGCTCGCTCCACACCTTCACTGGGGTCGGCGACCGCTGCGACAAGAAGGTGCTCGCACGCGCAGTCGCTATCAACGCAGTCGTCACCAACATTCCCCGCTGGCTAAACTGGTTCAAGCAAAGCATCACGTGGAGCCACGAGGATCACGCCCCACGCATCGAGTACCCAGGGCGGGTGGCGCTAATCGTCAAGTCGAAGGTCACTGAGTACTGGCTCCCCAAGACCCTGATGGATGGAGGAAGCTCCATCAACATCATGTACTATGACACCTTCCGGCGGCTCGGACTGCCCGACTCGCGCCTCGAGCATACAAGTGTCACCTTCCACGCCTCTTCCCTGGGCGGAAGGCCTTCCCAATTGACAAGATCACGTTACCGGTAACCTTCGGCACGCCGGCAAACTACCACACCGAGCAGATATCCTTCGAGGTGGTCAACTTCCGCAGCCCATACCACTGCGTCCTCGGCCGCCAGACGTTCACCAAGTTCATGGCTACGCCTCACTACGCCTACAACATGATGAAGATGCCCGGGCCACGCGGCGTCATCACCGTCCACGGCGACCCGGACCTGGCCCTGGAGTGCGAGGACAACATCGCCAAGCTCGCCGACGCCGTCATCACCGCGTAGCACGACTACACCGCCGAGCTCGCCAACTACCCAGTCGACCGCAACGACCCCGCCATCCTCGAGAAGCCGACTGAGCTCGACTCGTCTGCGGCGACCTTCAAGCCAACGACGGACACTCGCCAAGTAGATCTTGTAGAAAACAACTCGAGTAGGCAGGTTACCATTGGGACGGGCCTGTCCGCCCAATAGGAAAGCGCGCTCATCAAGTTCCTCTGTGAGAATCGAGATGTCTTTGCATGGAAACCTTCTGACATGCCAGGTGTCCCGAGAGAACTTGCTGAGCACAAACTCCACGTTGATCCCACCGCGCGTCCCGTCGAGCAAACGATGCGACCCGTGGGTGAAGAACGCCGGCGCACAATCGCCGAAGAGGTGAACCGGCTACTCGCCGCCGGCTTCATCATGGAAATCAAGCACCCCAATTGGCTGGCGAACCCAGTCCTGGTGCTGAAGAAGAAGAACAAGATGTGGTGAATGTGTATAGACTACACAAGCCTCAATCGCGCCTGCCCCAAGGACCCATTCGTCCTCCCGCAAATCGACCAGATTATCGACGCAGTCGCGGGCTCGGATTCACTATGCTTCCTCAACGCATACTCTGGGTACAACCAAATCAAGATGGCAGTCGAGGACCAGGAGAAAACGGCGTTTATCACGCCGCTTGGCGCCTACTGCTACACAACCATGACTTTCGGCCTCAGGAACACTGGAGCCACCTACCAGCGGTGCATGAACAGCTGCTTCGAGAACCAGATCGGGTGCAACGTCCACGTCTACATCGATGATGTGGTGGTTAAGTCGACTCGGCAAGACGACCTAGTTGCCTACCTTACCGAAACCTTCGCCAATCTACGGCGCTACCAGATCAAACTCAACCCCCTGAAGTGCACCTTCGGGGTCCCCTTCGGACAGCTACTCGGCTATGTCGTCTCCAAGCGCGGCATCGAGCCCAACCCAGACAAAACGTCCACGGTTATGCGAACCAAGAGACCAACCTGCCTTCTCGACGCGCAGAAACTTGCCGAGCGAGTGGCAGCACTCAGTCGCTTCATCCCCCGACTCGGCGACAAAGCCATGCCACTCTACCTCTTCCTGAAGAAATCAGACTCATTCGAGTGGACGGCAAAAGCATAGACGGGCCTAGAAGATCTCCAGAACGCCCTAAGAAACGCTCCCATCCTTGCCGCTCCGCTACCACAAGAAACCATCCTGCTCTATGTCACCGCGTCCAATCGCGCCATAAGCGCAGTCAGGGTCGTTGAGCGCAAGGAAGAAGGGAAAGAATAGCTCACTCAGCGCCTGGTCTATTACATCAGTGAGGCCCTAACCGAGTCGAAGCAGGGGTACCCGCACTACCAAAAGCTAGTGTATGCCGTACTCAGGGCCCAGCGGCAACTCCTACTTCCACGAGCGCCCCATCAAGGTCGTCGCGTCAACACCACTCGCCGACATCATTCTCAACCGCGACGCAACCAGCCGAGTCGCCAAGTGGGCAGTCGAACTCGGCGTCCATAACATCACCTATGAGCCGCGTCGCGCAATCAAATCTCAGGCGCTGGCTGACTTCTTCGTCGATTGGGAGGAAGCTCAGCAGCCAACCTCCCCGGCGGACCTCAAATATTGGACCTTGTACTTCGATGGCTCCAATAACCTCGAGGGGGCGGGAGCAGGGATCGTCCTCATCTCACCAAAGGGTGACTTCGTGAGATACGTCCTGCAGTTACAATTCGAGCCCTACACCAACAACATGGCCGAATACGAGGCACCCCTCCACGACATGCGCATCGAAAAAGAGATGGGCGCAGCAAGATTGCGTTGCTTCGGCGACTCCGACCTTGTCGCCAACCAAACTTTCGGCACCTACGACGCCATCAACGCCAACATGATCGCCTACAAGCGAGCGGTGGACCAGGCTGGCGCCGGTTTCTCCGGCCATGTCGTCGAGTGGGTCGACATGCGCAAGAATGAAGAAGCAGACGCATTGGCCAGGCTTGGTTCCAATCGACTGCCACCTCCGCCAGACGTCTTCCTCGACATCCTCACCCACTCGTCGGTGCGAGTACCCCTGGAGATCGACATCGCCGAGCCACCCACGCCCGACTCCATGCTAGTCTCAGTCGTCTCCGACGCTGGGGAGTGGACGGAACCATACATGAACTACCTCGAGCGACAGGTCCTGCCAATGGACGAGACAGAGGCACGCATGCTCGTGCGCTGCTGCAAGTCCTTCACCATCATCAAGAACGATCTTTACAAGCGCAGTATTTCTGGAGTATTTCAGCGGTGCGTCACCGCCGAGGAAGGTCGCAGAATCCTGCGTGATATCCATGCAGGGACTACGACCATCACGCGGGCGCACGCTCGATAGTGGCCAAATCCTTTCAGCACGGCTTCTACTGGCCAACAGCACACGCCGACGCAGTCGAACTCGTTCGTGCGTGCATCGGGTGCCAGAAATATGCGAGCCAGTCGCACATGCTGGGCTCGACACTGAAGACCATTCCCCTCACCTGGCCATACGCCGTTTGGGGCATGGATATGGTGGGGAAGTTGAAAATAGCCCCCGGCAGGTACACCCACGTCCTCGTCGCCGTCGACAAGTTCACAAAGTGGGTAGAAGCAAAACCCATCAAGAAGTGCGACGGAAAAACTGCCACCAAGTTCTTGCAGGAATTGATCTATCGCTACGCATACCCGCACAACATCATCACCGACAACGGCACGAATTTCGACAAGGGAGAGATAGCCGACTTCTGCGAAAAAAACGGAATCCGGCTCTACCTCGCCTCAGTCGCACACCCCGAGTCGAATGGCCAAGCAGAAAGAGCGAACCAGAGCATCTTCCACGGAATCAAGCCACGACTGGAGGTACCTCTGGAACACGCGGCCGGGTGCTCGGCGGAAGATCTTCCCTCCGTACTTTGGGGCATTCGCACAACCCCGAACCTGTCGATCGGCTACACGCCCTTCTTCCTAGTGTACGGTGCCGAAGCTATCATACCCACCGACATCGACCACGACTCGCCACGAGTCACAAACTACGCCGAAGAAGAAAACGAGCGCGCCCGCCAAGACGGCGTCGATCTCCTCGATAAAGAACGAGATCTCGCGCTCTCCAGAAAGGCCATATACCAGCAGGGCCTCCTGCGCTATCACAGTCGTCGCGTCCGCATTCGCTCCTTCCAAGAGGGCGACCTCGTCCTTCGGCTAATCTAGGACAAGAAAGGCATGCACAAACTATCTCCTCCATGGGAAGGGCCATTCGCCGTCTACCGCGTACTCGGCAATGATGCCTATTACCTCACCGACATTCGCAAGGACAACAACGGCGAGCCACTCACCAGGGAGGTCGAGCGACCCTGGAACGTCAATCTTCTTTGCCGGTTTTACACCTAGTCACCATGTAAGGAGTATCAGAATGTCAATAAAGATATCAGTTACTCCATTCACATTCGCCGACCGACTCACAATCGTGCAACGCTCGAACATATCTCCCAAGTCGTCGTTGCGAGTTAGCCGCCAAGCCGCGCAGCTTAGGAACCGGGAGACTTTCTCTTGCTGCTGCTGGTAGAGCAATCCACGAACAGCCAAGTAGCTCGGCTAACAAGGACGCGGTGTGCAAGCTAGTCGCAATACCAGGATTTGCCCACCCCCGCTACCTACACCGTTAAGCGAAAACGGCAACTGGATCTCACAGCAGGGTCGCTCGCTCGACCAGCCCTCCGGTCCCTAACAACCGTATAATGCTACGCCATGCATCATGAAATCGCCCTCCTCTACCTTAGGCAGGTGACTTGAAAAGGCTAAGTACTTCGACCAAGGAAAACACGCGAATAACAAGAACCCCCTTTGGAGTCGCCATGCGACTGGCCCAACGGGCCACGACGAGCGGCACGCTACAACACACAGCATCACCAAATGCCAAACTCCCTACCCTTGAGGCTGCTATTCGCACTATAAGACTATGTACTGCGACTGGGGACGCCCAGCTCGATCAGGAAAACAGTCATGTCGATAGCCTTCATCGGGGTCGCTAAGTGACTGGCCTTCGGGCCATGGCGAGTAAGCTAACCACGAAACAATCGAACAAACGACACAAATGACATCCAAACTCTCATTCTTCAGACAAGGTGAACCAGCTCTGTATACAACCTTGTCACTAACCAAAAGACACGTGAGTCGCATCCACAGACTCGCGATAACAAAATGTTATATTACATGTCGCAAGGGGACATTCCCCCACAAGAACGGATCTACCCTACTTGGAGGAACTAGCCTCAGGGTCAACCACCGGCTCCGCACCACCGTCTCCATGGAGGAACTTGGGCGTGTACTTGACGACCGGGTAAGTCGACAAGGAGTTATTGGTGGCAGCATGGAACAGGCGCACGGCTGGAAAGTCCTTCGGCACCTCCCCAGACCCCTCCTTCTCAGCGTCCTCTGGCGCCGTCTGGCTGGTGATATGCGTCTCCAGATCCATAGTTGCCAGCACGCGATCGGCATACGGGCGGACCACGTCCATAAGGCGCAGCACCTCCGTGACGTCGAAGTCGCCGGTCTCAGACGGGAAGCCCGCCGTCACCTCCTCCACGTCAAAGCCCTCGGAGTAGTGGGCGAGCACCATGCTTAAAGCCAGGGTGATGCCCACTCGGCACGAGGAGCGGCGCAGCCAGTTCACCACCGCCGGGACGTCGGAGACGACCTTAAAAACCGACGAAGCGTCGCGCGGGATCCTCTCCCTCGGGCTCAGATACTTGAGCGCCGCCAGTATGTCCCCCGCGCACTTAATGATGCGCGTCGTCGCGGTTTCCAAGCACTCATGGGGGGTCGCCGTCTCCACGAAGTCGCACGTCCCTGGCAGACAAAAACAAAGTCAGCACTCGTCAAAATAGACTCGCCACGCTCGGGGACTGGACCCCCAAGCGGACTCGCCACGCTCGGGGACTGACCCCCAAGTGGACTTGCCATGCTTGGGGACTGCCAACTCTACGACGAAAGGGGAAGAATGCTTACCAAGGAGTTTCCGCGACATCTCCCGGACAAATGCCTCGAAGCTGGTCTTCTTCTGTTGCACTGCAAGGATGGTGGAAGATGACGCCTCCTTCTCCGTGGCGAGCTCCTGGGCATGCTGCCCTTTCAACGTCTTGAGCTCCTCTCGCAATGCCGCAGCCGCCGCGCGCGCAGTATCTCTATCCTGCTGCGCGGCTGCGAGCTTGCCATGGTATTCGGCGATTACGTCCTCCAGCTCCTTGCTATTGTCTTCAAGGACCTTGGTGAGGTCGGCAGCCTCTGCCTTCACCCGATTCACCGCAGCATCATCTTCCTTTGCCCGGAAGCCAGCGTCCCGGTAGAACGACTCCTTCACGTATACCTCGCGCGCTTCAGCGAGGGCCTTCTCGCGCGCCTCTACTACAGAAAAAAGGCGACCCTGAGACACTCCCAAAACAGCAACACAACAGTTAAGGGTCTAAGAGAGGGAAACTTACTACCAATGGCGATCAGCTGATGATTTTTCTTCGCAGCCTCCTCCACCAGGGAAGTCAAGCGTTTCACTTTAGCCTGAAAGGATTAACACATTAAGCAAACGTCAGTCGTCCGGTCACCAAGAATGGAAAGCTCGACTCGCCCCGTTGGCCCAAGCCGACCCTCGGGGACTGGGGGAACCGTACTACATGACACACGACACTCACCACATGGACATCGTTGAGGGCCGCATGCAGCTCAGTAAACGACAAGGTCGAAAGCGGCGGTCGGCGGGACTCGTGCACCTCGTCTCCACTCACAACCACCTCTATCGACGGTGCCTCCTCCGTCGGTGCAATGGGCTCATCATGACGAGCGGGGTCTCTCGCCGCCTTCATCCGCTGCTCCTTCAATCGTGCTGTTGGAGAGCCACCTTTGTCGGTGGTGCATGGCACCTTCTCCACCTCCGGGGGCGCAACTGGACGCTCACCCTCCGGACCCCTTCCAACCACGGACTCAGCGTCCGCCTTCGTGGCCGCGGCCCCAGTCGCACCCGCCGAGGCCTCATCCCCGGCGGCTGGCCCTGCTGAGTTGGCGGTCGTGCCAGCGAGCTTCTTCCCAGGCGCGGTTTGCCCGCGCGACGATGCTATGTCCGCGGGATCGGCCTCCGCCTTCTTCATTTCGGCGACCTTCTTTGCCTCAGTTGCCCTTGTGGCTGCTGCTCCACGCGCCGGGGCGACCTTCTTCAAGACCTTCTGCCTAGCCCTACAAGAAATCACTATGAGCTTTCCGACAGTTCAACAGACAACGAATGGGTGAGACAGAGCAGGAGACACTTACTTCACCGTCGGGAGCGTCTTCACGCCGGGGCCGACCCGCGCTTCCGCGTCGAGTGCGGCCTGGAGGGGCCGCCGAAGCTCCGTTGCGCCCTCCAGGACGGTCTGGCGCAGTCGCATAGCTCGCGGCGCATCGGTCTCCTTGGCGGCCCCCTTCCCTTCGGGAGGCGAGTTTGTCTCATCCTCCTCCTCCTCCGGTGCGCCTTCCTCTGGAGGGCTTTGCGATGAGGAAGTCTCTCCCTTCTTCGAGCTGCGGGGGAGCCGAATATAGTCCCGCACCTCGAAGTCCGACTCCGTGCAGTCCCCGTCGTCCTCGACCTCGTCTTCATCGGCCTCCTCGCCCTCGGTCATCTCCGAGGGTTCCTTCCCGGCGATTGGGGGAAGGTGGTTGGTGATCTTCTGCCACCTCTGTGTCATAACCAAAGGAACGCGTAAGAAGCCTCACCAACCCCGTCTACCCGATTCAAAGACAAGAGAAGTCATTTCGTACCTGGGGCGCCGGCTTGTCCTTGGAGAAGGGTTGCAGCCTGGCGTCGATGGAGGTGAAGGTGGCCGTGGAGATCTTGGAGAGTGCCCTTCGGTACTCGTCCTCGCCCCACTCAACCACTGTGGAGCGAGTGCAGTCGTTCTGCCCTTTGTACTCCCACATGTAGTGCCCCTGCACCGCAGAGGAATCAGGCGTCGGGCGAGCCAGTAGTTGTACATGTTGGCGGCCATCAATCCCGCGTCCTTCAGCGCTTGGATTGACGTCCACATCGTCTTCACCACCTCATCCTGGTCGCGCGGCAGCGACCGCACATTGAGGCGCCGGGGGACACTCGGCTCGGATGAATATTGGGGGATATGAACTTCCCCCGGTCGGGTGTGTTCCTGGGCGTAAAACCAGAAATTGCGCCATTGCGCTTGCGCCTTCTTCGGGAGCGCCATGTCGATGAAGCTTTCCCCGGACTTCACCTGGAATGTGATCCCGCCATTAGGGGTGAGCGATTGGTCGCTCTTGCTCACCCGGGTCGCCCGCCCATGGAAGATCGTCACCCACAGCGGGAAGTAGGGCGGGCAGCCCAGGTAGCACTCGCACATCGCCACGAATAGGGCGATCTGCTGGACGTTGTGCGGCCCGAGGTCAGAGATCTTGATGTCGTAGAATGCCAGGAGTTGGCGCAGGAAGTCGGAGCTGGGGAGCGCGAAGCCGCGATCGAGGAAGCTCGTGAAGATCACGAACTCCCCGGCCTTGGCTGCGGCTCCATTTCGTTCGCCGCCGGAACCCTCCACCTCTCGTGGCGGAACTCGGGGATGATCCCCGCGGAAATGTACGGGAGAAGAGACTCGCGAGTGACTTTAGACTTGCCCCATCCCTTGGCCGCCATTGATACGCTCTGAGCTTGAATGCGGAGAAAACCAGAGGAAGATGAAGGAAAGAAGGAGGGGGAGATGCGGCGGAGTGAAGAACCCTAACCCTCGGAGCGACCCTTTATACCGTCGCACTCGCCCGTTTTAAGGAACAAGATCCACCCTTCAATACTGTTCCAAAATCGCCGCCCTGAAATCAACGACCGAGATTTACGCCGGATTGGACTGCATAGCCGTTAGTGGTCTTGTCAAGTCCAACGGTCAACTACGCAGTAACGGCTCGCACCTCGGTCAACGTGAATCTAGCCGTTGGAGCCTCCACGTGTCTCCTGAGGGCGACAGACGCCAACTGGCAAACGATGACTGGCCAACACCGATTGTCTTACGCCGACTGGCCAACGCTGATTGTCTTACGCCGACTGGCCAACACCGACTAGCCCATGACGACTGAAGACCGGGACCCTGGACGTAACCTTGTTTTTTCACGAGCTCGACAACGATTCGCTTCGATCTATCGCCAGACCTCTTGAAGTTCTACCTCAAGCCCTCGCTTCTTCATCGCCGCGCTCGGGGACTACTAATGGGGATATGCCTTAGCGGTTGTATCACCAGTCTCACTCGCCATGGAGTAAAGGGCCCAAGGAGGCTTCCAGTTGCCCGGACAACTGGGCGCCTAGGCCCTGGTGTGACTGGCCCGAAACTCCAAGGCCCCAGAGCTACTGGGCTAAAACCCTTGGATGGGCCGACTAGACGCCAGGCCCATGCGACTGGAGGAGGAGATTACTTGCAAGAGGAGCGACGAATCCCGTATTAGTAGCAACTGATGTGATTCAGACTTATCCTCATGTAACCCTAGATCGGGGGTGCCTATATAAACCCCCAAGCTAAACCCTAGAAGGACAGATCATCTCAGATCCAATCTCCTCTCATAGCTCTTGGCATAACGCCGATTGAGCCCCCCATTGTAATTCTCGACTGAGCAATAGATCTAGCAGGACGTAGGCCTTTTACTCTCCGGAGGGGCTGAACTTGGGTAAAACATTGCGTCTTGTGCACCTCGCTCCGCAGATGGCTGTGTCTCCTTGCCCCCGCATCAACGAAGTGCTGCACCCTGTAGCACCTGCCGTGGTCATATCCACGACAACGATCATCTTTTACTGTGGTTCAGGCCGCCCTTCGGCTAACAGCCCTACGTCCTGCTTTGGTGGATTATCTCGGATTCACAAAGTACAAAGATGATGAACTCTTTGGTGCTGGGAGGATGCTTTGATCAGATCCTACACCTCCCTTTCTTCCTCTTTCTTTTCCTCCCTCTTTGAAACTAAATCTTGGCCTTGATGTTCTCAAGAACAAAGATCTAGCCCTCTCTTCTCTCTTCTCTTTTCTTCTCTCCATCGAACCAAACTGAACCTAACCGAACTTTAACAGACTGAACTGAACTATCTGAACCAACTCTACTAACTGAGCTCACTCAATCGAACCGACCTCCTTCTCCTATTGATCCGTAGCATATATACCTCCGCAGATGGTCTCAACGGATGGTTCGAGCACAACCCAACAACGTTCCCGGGCTCAATCGGATGGAGCCACGCGTGCGACAGGCAGGTGGGTGGTGCGCGTGGCCAATGGACGGCCACAGGTGGTGCGCTGACTTCCATGATAATGATGTGACAGCTCGGGCAGCGAGCTATCACTCCTGTCCGCGGCGCAGGCCTCTGTCGGTCTGCGCCATGATAACGCGTAGGGGTGTGATACGTCTCCGACGTATCGATAATTTCTTATGTTCCATGCTTGTTTTATGACAATACCTACATGTTTTGTTCACACTTTATATTGTTTTTATGCATTTTCCGGAACTAACCTATTGACGAGATGCCGAAGGGCCAGTTGCTGTTTTCTGCTGTTTTTGGTTTCAGAAATCCTAGTAAGGAAATATTCTCAGAATCGGACGAAACCAGAGAAAACCTTCCAGAGCCGCCGTCATCGCGAAACTCCAATTCGGGGGACAGAAGTCTCTGTTCCGGCACCCTGCCGGGACGGGGAATTGCCCCCGGAATCATCTCCACCGCCGTCTCCACCGCCATCTTCACCGCCATCGCTGTCTCCATGATGAGGAGGGAGTAATTCACCCCCGGGGCTGAGGGCTCCGCTGTAGCTATGTGGTTCATCTCTCTCTTTATGTGATCTAGTTGAATATCATCTATGTGCTACTCTAGTGATGTTATTAAAGTACTCTATTCCTCCTGCACGGTGTAATGGTGACAGTGTGTGCATCGTGTAGTACTTGGCGTAGGTTATGATTGTAATCTCTTGTAGATTATGAAGTTAATTATTGCTATGATAGTATTGATGTGATCTATGCCTCCTTCATAGTGTGATGGTGATAGTGTGCATGCTATGTTAGTTCTCGGTGTAATTGTGTTGATCTATCTTGCACTCTAAGGTTATTTAAACATGAATATCGAATATTGTGGAGCTTGTTAACTCCGGCATTGAGGGTTCGTGTAATCCTACACAATTAGTGGTGTTCATCATCCAACAAAAGAGTGTAGAGTAGTCCTATTATGTGATCATTGTTGAGAGTGTCCACTAGTGAAAGCAGGATCCCTAGGCCTTGCTTCCAAGCATCGAATCTCCGTTTATTTACTGTTTTGTTGCATGTTTACTCACTGCCATATTTTATTCAGATTGCTATTACCACTCATACTCATCCATATTACTTGCATCTCACTATCTCTTCGCCTAACTAGTGCACCTATACATCTGACAAGTGTATCTGGTGTGTTGGGGACACAAGAGACTTCTTGTATCGTGATTGCAGGGTTGCTTGAGAGGGATATCTTTGACCTCTTCCTCCCTGAGTTCGATAAACCTTGGGTGATCCACTTAAGGGAAACTTGCTGCTGTTCTACAAACCTCTGCTCTTGGAGGCCCAACACTGTCTACAAGAATAGAAGCACCCGTAGACATCAAGCACTTTTCTGGCGCCGTTGCCGGGGAGGAAAGGTAAAAGGTACTCACACTCCGGATCCCGGCTACTAAGCTATTTTCCGGCGCCGTTGTAAGTACTCGAAGCTATTTCCTTTAGATCCTGCAATTGCATCTTTTTGTTTCTTGTTTTACACTAGTTTGGCATAATGGACAACAATGAGCTTCTTATTCTATTTCCTGAGTTAAGACATGAATTGTGTGATGCGAAAATTAAAAAACCCATGGAACATATTGATATGAACGCAATCACTGCTAATGCTATGGATAAGTCTAAGCTTGGGGAAGCTAGTTTTTGTGATCTTTTTAGCTTCCCATCTTTAGGGGAGAAAATTTGTTCTGATAATGCTTTATCTCCCATACGCGATAACTCTAATGATGCTTGTGATATTTTAAATCCACCAACTGCAAGTACTGCTTTCAAGATACCCATGAAAATTATTGAACGTGTTATGGATAACCGCTATGAAGGGGATGGAACTGTCCATCCTGGAGATCATTTACTGTTTTTGCATGAATTATGCGGGTTATTCAAGTGTGCAGGTATCTCTATGGATGAAGTGAGGAAGAAGCTATTCTCTGTTTCGCTGTCTGGTAAAGCGGCGCATTGGTATAAATTGTTGAAGAATAGTCATTCTCTTGGTTGGGAGGAAATTGTATCTCTTTTTTATTCTAAATTTTATCCTCCTCATGAAGTGCATATTGATAGGAATTACATTTATAACTTTTATCCTTGTGATGGAGAGAGTATTTCTCAAGCATGGGGGAGATTGAAGTCACTAATGCTCAAATGTCCCATTCATGAGCTCCCCCGCAATGTTATTATTAATAATTTTTATGCAAGGCTTTCAGGACATCACAAGGACTATCTGGATGCCTATTCGGAGGGATCTTTCACAAGCAAAGAGGTTGAAGCTAGGTGGGATCTTCTTGACCGGATTGAGGAGAACGCTGAAGGTTGGGAGAACGACAAAGGTAAAGAGTCAGGTATAAATTATGATTATGAATGCATTGAAGCTTTTATGGATACTGATAAATTTTGAAATATGAGTGCTACTTATGGTCTTGACTCTCAAGGTGCTGCAAATCTTTATAAAGCCTTTGCTTCTCATTTTGAATTGCCTAAGAAGAATTTCGATAAGTATCATGAACCTTTTAAAGAGGCTTGCATGAAGAATGAAATTGTTGTTAATGATTGCAATAAGCATGCTCAAACTCCTAAGAATGTTATTTCCTATAAGCATGTTAATTTTTGTGGAATGCATAGACCTTGTGGAATTAATCAAGTCGAAGATGAATATTGTATCCATCATGTTAATGAAAAAACTAAAAAGTGGGCTAGGGCTCTAGATGATCTTGGTAAAAAGGTTTGTGCCGACTATCTTTTATTTGTGAAGTTTGCCATAGAGTGGGTCATTTTAATTTTCAATGCTCCTCCTATGATAATTTGAACCCCATGAGTGCTGAAAATTTGTATTGTGATGATGAAATTACTCCTAATCAGCATGATGAACTTGCTTTATTTTTGTGGTGTGAAGAGTTATCAAGGAAAATCTCTTTGTTACATATGAGTGATCTTGATATTGATGATGTCCTGCATGGGTGTTTTTCTTATTGCATTGATAATAGCCATACAAATACTTACATACAAAATATTTTAGAAGATGACACCTTGCCAAAATATGATAGGACCGCTGTGTGTTTTGAACTAATTAATGAAAAGGAGGAATCCTCCCAAGTTTCTTCTATTATTTCTGAAAGTAAATCAGGGTATGTGGACAAGCCACCCTTCAAGCCTCTTCCTCTTAAAGAAGGGAACGAGGAGAAGAAGAAGAAGAAGAAGGGAACGAAGAAGAAGAAGAAGAAGAAGGAGAATAAAGAGAAAGAGGTAATGGCATATCCCCGCGTGAATGAGATAACGCTAGGTAACCGTAAGTATGTTGCTCCTAATGATTATTATGATAATGAATCTGAATACAATGATCTTCCTATGCCCTTCACATACAATAGTGATCATGATTTGAAAGAGCAAACTACTTTTGATATTGTAAATCTCTGGGAAACTAATTCTGAAAATGATGATGATAATAATTGCTATAGTATCAGTACTATCCATGCTTCCTCCCATAATGATATAGAAAGCTCTAAGCTTGGGAAAGAGGTGTTTGAAAATCCTTTTGCTACTGATCATTATGTGTTTGATACATCTCCTTCTAATAACAATGATGGTACGGTCACAGATAAACCGACTGTGAAAGATAACTATTCTATTTCTTATGATGACACTGTGCCTCCAACCTTTAATGATTATTATAAAGAATGCTATGATATAGGTTATAACTATCCTTATGAAACTTGTCATAGTTATGATTGGATTGCCAAAAACAATTCCCTTAATATGCAACTTGTTTACCATGTTCAAATTCTTGATAATAATCTTGCTTCAATTACTATTAATGAGAAGAATTCTTCTTATGCCAAAATTAATGATACTTCTATGCATATGAACCATGATAAAAATGTTTTAAGTGATGGGTATATTGTGGATTTCATCAATGATGCCACTGAAAGTTATTATGAGAGAGGGAAACATGGTTATATGCATCTTAATAATATTAAGTTTCCCCTCTTTATGTTGAGAATCTTGAAGTTACTCGTGTTTTATCCTCTTATGCTTGTCACTTTGTTCTTCATGAATTCATTTGTGTACAAGATTCCTCTGCATAGGAAGTGGGTTAGACTTAAATGTGTTTTGAATTTGCTCCTTGATGCTCCCTTTTGCCTCAACTCTTATTTCTTGGGAGTGCATCATTGAAATTATTGAGCCCATCTTAATGGCTATAAAGAAAGAACTTCTTGGGAGATAACCCATGTGTTTATTTTGCTACAGTAATTTTGTTTTATATTTGAGTCTTGGAAGTTGTTACTACTGTAGAAACCTCTCCTTATCTTATTTTATTGCGTTGTTGTGCCAAGTAAAGTCTTTGATAGAAAGGTTGATACTAGATTTGGATTACTGCGCAGAAACAGATTTCTTGCTGTCACGAATCTGGGCCTAATTCTCTGTAGGTAACTCACAAAATTATGCCAATTTACGTGAGTGATCCTCAGATATGTACGCAACTTTCATTCAATTTGAGAATTTTCATTTGAGCAAGTCTGGTGCCTCTTTAAAATTTGTCTTTACGGACTATTCTGTTTTGACAGATTCTGCCTTTTATTTCGCATTGCCTCTTTCGCTATGTGGGATGGATTTTTTTCACTACAAGAAATCTGCCATAAGTTGACAAAATAAAGGTGTCACTGAAACGTCAATAATGGCTACTTGTGATGTTACGGTGACGCTTTTAAAAACGTCGAAAGCTGGGAGTCAGCAGTGACTGCTTAAGACGTTCCACTTGAAAACGTCGTAGAGCTTTGTGACGTTTTAAAATGTCATTGACGGCATGACGTTCCCAAAACGTCATGGGCACCTGCCCCCGAGTCCAGCGTGGCAATCCGACGTGGCAAAATTGTGACGAATTAAAAATGTCATTATCTGAATTCAGCCCGGTCCATTCAGCTCCTTATGTGGGCTGAGCCCATTAGTTCTGATTATTTTTTTTGACTTTGTTGGGCCTTGGCCCGTAACTGGCCCAATTACCTCGGCCTTTTTAGCTTATTTTTTTTCAACAGCCTTTTTAGCTGCTGTACTTACTGGGCCTGGGCCAATTTTCATTGGGCCGTGGCCTTTTTAGGACCCATTACAGTTTTGGACCGGCAGTCAATAAGAACCAGTCAAGCTCATTATTAGTATGAACATAAAACTTAGCAAATTAATCAATTACATTGCAGTAACAAGAACCAGTCAAGCTCATTATTAGTATGAACATAATTTTTTTGTCACGGTGACTTGGAGCAATAAGACTCAGTCATGCTCGTTATTACAATATAAAAATAAAATTTCACTAGAGTTGTCATCAGGATCTCCAGCATGTATCTTGCTAGAAAATGATGTTGCACAAGTTGTCTTCAGGTTCTTCGGCTCCAGGTTGTTCCGCAGCAGGTCGTCCTACACAGCCCAGAAACATCGCTTCAGGTCAACCCAAGTAAAATAAGCATCAAGGAACATAGTGCACAACAAACTCTTCTTCACAGCAAGATACAACAATCGGAGAGTTGCTAAGCAAGCATAAAGTGGGCGTGAAGTGTGAGCACTGACATGCTACCGTGGCAATAAACAATAATAAGGGAACATAACATAGTATCTGCTACTTTGGTCCATGAATTCTAAGATCATGAAGTAACAATTATAAGGCAACAGAACGTAGTATCTTCAATGTGTATAATACAATAGAAGGAATTAAATAGCAGAAAGAACTGAAACTGCATGGATTGTATAGTAGTAGACTGGTAGAACTGTGCAATTAAGTCAACTTAAAACAGAAGACCTAGTCTATTTAGAGTAGGACATATGTAACAGTAACAAAATGAAACACTAGATGCAGATCATGTTCTTTAGAAACAAGCATTGAAATCATTTAGCAAAAGTAAATAATTCAGGGACTACATAATAACTAGCATCCAGATCGTGTAACAAGTTTAAAAAGTTAAAAAACTACTATAACACACAGGTGGTATCAAATTTGCTTGTGGAACAAATACAGGTGGTATACCTAGCTTCAGGTGGTATATTAGAGAAAATGCCACAAATAAGAGAGCCATAAAAATGGCAAGGCTATACTATCAAATTGCAGCAGTCAATAAGCAAAACACGGAGTGACGGTGACCTGTGTAGCAGATAATGTGTGTATCTAGTAACTATGATTCTATTTTGAAACAGCCCACTTTACATATCTATGTTTAGACATGTGACATTTCACACACTTAAAAATCCATAATCATGCATTCAGGTGGCATGTATAGTAGCAGGATAATGTTGTGATCTGCCAGTAGTGATGCACAGTAGCAATGAACAATTGGTTTCATGTACAATGATCTGCCAGTACTGCTTGTCTGCACTAGCATGGAATTTCATAGAATGTCAGCAAGTCCCTTCCCGTTTACATGACATACCCTACAGTCTTCACATTTCATAGAATGTTTACAGAGATATTTTGATTAGTTTGTACTATCATATTATTTGTATGTAAAAAAAACCTTAATTGGAATGTTTACAGCAAGGAATGAACATTAACTTAATTGGATCTGGACTAAAAAAATATTCCAGTACGTTAACTGGACCTGGACCAATTTAACATGTATGAGCAAATCTCCATTGTTCAGATTTAGGAGTACAGTATGTTCTTTCGATATGGAACAATTAGATGTCCAGGATAAGACATAATTAGTTTGCAATCTGGTAGTATTAGGAATCCCGTCGTCAAATCCAACCCGTTTCATTGATAGAACATGGAAGTAAATGAGCAAACATGGAAGCAAATCAAATACGTAATCTGGCTCTTGGCTTTGGTGAGCAATGATGAAAATCATCCGTGAAGAAAAAATGGAAAGAACAGAAACATCCGTGAATTATGGAACTTATGCAACGCTAGAGGAAGAAAAAATAAACCAATTCAGTCAACGACAAGGCTGAAATTATGGATCTGGAACATCCAAAATCAGGACGAAAGCTAGCAATGTCCCGGAAAATGACGTGTACATGTTCATTTCAGTTTCTGTCAACACCCGGATTTTTAAGTCCAGATGCCTATTATGCCATTCCTTGCAATCCCAGGAATATTGTTTTTGCGAGACATAATAGATTGATATCACAACACATCATTCATTACAACACATAAGCGTCTTACAAATAAAGGATCACATGATCCAGTCTCATTACAATAATAGAAGTTCTATTTATTCATTACATAACACATAGCAGAAGCGAAAGTAGCGTAGTAGTAGTCCATCTATTCCACAGGCAACTGTTGACGTCAGGAGTGATCCTAGTTGTCGTAGACGTCCTGGTGTCCTTCTTCCGGGTTCTGGTACTCCTCTTCATAGTCTGGCCATTTGAATAGCCAGGGACACAGCCATGAGTACTTTAAAGTACTCGCAAACTAATACTAAGGTAAATACTATCAACTATAGTAAGGGGGTTCTAAGCTCTAGTTTCATTTGCATTAAGCCAGTTTTATTTCATAAACACTTTAATAATCAAAGCCTCTTCATTTGCTTAACTAACTCAAGTGGGAACATTAGTGTCATTCCCACAACTCAGTTGTGATTCAAAGTCAAAGTCACCTTTCAATTCAAATCACAAGTCACCATTCATATTTTTCAGAAAAGTTCTGATGACGGAACAGTATGGCCTTTCCAACTGTCCATAACCGAGGACGCGGCTATTCGAATAGGTTTAACTCTGCAGAGGTTGTACACTTGTGCCACAACAATTGCAATAGTTCGTCAGAGGTAACTGGCCCTGATTTATCGTACGCAGTACGCGAACTACCAATCCTAACCTTTCATTTACATACTCTAGTATAGGCACCTCTCCCCATGAGCTTGGCCTCCCAGTGAAGACACGCGGTCAGCCTGGGAACTGCACAGGGCTTGGGCCGGATATTCACCTCATTTCACGTCATTTCACATCATTCCTTTTGTAGAGGCAGCCTCCAGCATAACCCCAATGACGCTTGTTCAGAGGGAACCCATACTAAAATACATAAGTTTCTAGCTAAGCCTTACCCAGATTCAGGTATTGTGGGGGTACTTGTAAAATTGGAATGGTATCGCATCCGAACCCAACCATCAGTGTTTTTTGTAAAATTCACCAAGTCATTCACCAGTCATATTCACCTTCAAAATCTCTCAATAGAATGACTCATCATTCCAAGGTTTTCAAAATCATTTCAATTCACAAGTTCCCAACTAGAGTAGTCACTTTTAATATTGAGCACTAGCCACTAGTTATGAGGGGTGCTAAGTATCTTGGAGCTTGCTAGGCTAAGTGTGATGCTCTTGTACTACTCTATAATTCAACCAAGTGAATCATAAATCAAAAAGTAACTTTGATAAATAAAATCAAGTAAAGCTTGTAAAGTAAAAACTTGGGATAGGTTCATAAAGTAAAATGTAATGGTGCCTTGCTCTTGTAGAGCTTTGCACTTTGCAAGAATATAAACTTGCAACCAAAATAGTTTGCATTAGTCTAGCTTGCATTGGTAATAGCTTGCCTTGGTTGGTGATGTGATCAAAGTTTTCTTGCTCTTCCTCTTGGTAGAAGACCTCTTCCTCTTGATAGTCTCCGGTACTAGCGTCTATACACGAATACGAGGATACAATCACCAAACAGCACTTAAGTAGTCTTAATTAGCCTTAATGGCTCACACAATGGATCTTAGCATCATTACTTAACATTTATCAACAAATTATTCTAGGGTTTCTTTATTTAATATTAGGAGGAATAATTTCCTCTCATTGAAAATTTAAATTAAGGTTTCTCTTTGGTTTGGAGAAATAATTTCCTCTCATTGAATTCTTCTTAAGATTTAATTTCTCTTATGAATAATATATGACCTAGGTTGACCAAGGTCAACCTCTTCATACTTATCATTTGAGAAAAAAGATTTAAATGAGATTCATCATCTCATGTGTTTTAAATAACCTTTGCAATTTAAATACTATGTTGATTTAAATTCTACAAGTGAGCAAGTATGAGCCTAAGCATTTAAAGGTCAACACATTACTTCATATCACTTGTGAGAATGATTTAAATGAGGTGCTACACCTCATAGATTTAAATTCTAAAATTTGGATATAGTTTAAATGGGCTAGTATTGACTACATAGCCACTATTCTGCTTCTAGCCCATGATCATATACAGAACATATATCATATTTTTACATAATAAATTAGAGTTTGTTAAATGTGAATTATTGCAATTGGATTCACTTCAAAATTCACAATGGTTGATTTTTAAGATTTATTTGAATACAGAAAAGTATCTGTTTTGTTATTTTTGCTATTCAAAAACTACACAACATATGGGGTTGAATCCAGTGAGGTTAGCTAGATAATTTCATAAGCTTTCTGAATATATAAAATTTGTTCAATTTGGTGAAGTAGATTTCAAACTATTCAATTTTTGAACTTGGTAGCAGTATTGGATTTGAACTAAATGGATTAAATCATATTTGAATTATTGGGCCACGCGGGAAAACAGAATGGGCCGAAACGAATTTAAACGGCGCAGCGTGGCCCAACAAGCATTTGGTGCTAGTGGGCTGCCTGACGAGCTGGGGGCCACTCGTCAGCGGCTCCTAAACGCGCGAAGCGGTACGCAGGATATGATCCGTTGGATCAGACGCGCATCGGATGGTCGAGAATCGTCGTCGTCTCCGACGGGATTCCGGCGAGCTCGCGGCGAGCCTAGGGGGTCGGAGGGCGTACCGAGGTTCCCGCGGTGCTCTGCTGGGTGCTGGGCGTCGTTGTCGAGGACGAGGGAGCGACTGGTACCGTCGGCGAGGCGTGGGGTGGCGTCAATCGTCGGCGGCGAGCTCCTGGCTCCGGCGGCTTTGAGCGTCAAATTGCGGCGGCTCCAGCGTTAATTGGATGAGCTAGTGGTGTGGGAAGACTCAGTGGTGAGAGGGGAGCAAGGTGGTGTGAGAGATGGGGTCGAGGGAGGGCTCCTTTTATAGGAGGGCGAGGGTTCCGTGGGTGCTGCGAAGGGGCGGCCATGGCGCGGCCGTTCTGGAGCGGTGAAGGGGTAAGGTAGGGGTCGCGTAGCGTTGCAGGCATCCTGGTGGTGCTAGTGAGCTTGACGGCACGGCTAAAGGGGGTCTGAGGCGGGCTGGCGACGTTGGAGTACTTGCAGTACCGGCGCGGCAGGTGGTTGACGATGGCGTCGTCTACGGCGCGGGCGACGGCCAATGGGCTTGTCTAGGAGGTAGCTGGGGGTGTGGTGATCACGCGTGCCAAGTGGGAGAGGAAGAGAAGGACGGGAGCGTCCAGGCGAGCGGCGTACTGGCGCGTCCAGGGCGTCGTCTGGGCGCGCTCACCGCGTGCGCTGGCATGCCGTGGCGAGGTTCTGGGCGCGCGTGTGCTGGACAAACGTGTGTGTCTCTTTGCATAGGGCTGGTACGATCATGCTCAGGGGAGGGTAGGGAAGCTATGGGACATGATGAGAGAGGCAGGAGAGGGCCAGGGCGATCAAGTGCTTGTGGGGTGTGCATGGTACACGGCATGGCCACCATGGTGATCATAGCTCTACTTTTATCAGTGCAGATGGCAAGGCTCGATGCAGGGGAGGTACAGGAGTGGTGATGATCAAAGTTAGAAAGGGGTTTAGGCAAAAATCCAGAGGATAATAGAGTGGGTTGCAAACTCAGATTGATGCACACAACATGTTTGATGAAATGGCCGCATGAAGAAAAAGTTGGAATTCTGGAAATCTTTTTGGTGGAGCTCAAACATATAATTAAAGTGGAAGATTGGTGGTGGTGGTGTTCATTTTGGTGAAGGTTTGCAAGAATTCAAAATGGGGGTCATCTTCTTTTTGTTTCAAAGTCCTCTCTTGTCAATCCTATTCTGGTCAACCTGGTCAACTTCAGCAGAGATGGTCAACATGAAAGTTGTTGACCTTGACATGGTCTTGGATGACATGTCAATAGTTGACCAAGTTTAGTTTAGGAAGGAATTAAGCCAGAGGGGTAAAGAGGGGATCATGTTAAAAATCACACAAATGACCATCATCACATGTGAGATGGTTTTGAGTTAAATTTCGATTTGATTCTGGTTTCTTTGATGCATTTGTGTTTGTTTGAGTTATATAAGTATTTTAGAAACCAAAGATGGAGCTATGGTGGCCTTTGGTGAAGATTTGCAATTTTGGCCTAAGTGTATGTGAGTGAAATTGGGGTTTTCTCCCTATTTGAATTCTCTCCATTTGATTTGATATTTCTTGACTCTAATGTGATTCTTATTAGTTTAGAATCATTTTAAGACCATTGAAACCAATTCAAATGGTCTTGCTCAAAGATTTGCAAAAATGGCCATAACACATAAGAGGTGATGTGTCAAATTTCATTAAACTTGTAAATTGTTCATCTTGCTTCACTTGGACATGGGTTAGGGTCAATTTAGTATTAGGTTAGGTTTAGAGATGGTTTCCCATCATTTGGTCAAGGTTTAAAGTCATAGGGCAAGAATTGGGTATTATGGCTATGTGTCACATATGCTTCTATGCATATGTTGCATTTGATTTTTAATTTGACTTGGCTTGACCCAATTGGTGTGGTTGAGTGTTGAAATGGTATATAGGAGTGATCCCACCATTCACAACATGTATTAGGGTCAATATTCTTAAATACACATATTTGCTATTTTACTCTCATATGCCTCTATGGCATTTTTAGTTTCTTTTTAATTTCTTTGAAAACCACTTGGAATTGGTTTGATAGGTACTAGGTAAGGTGTATGAAGGTTTTCCAAACCTCTAAGCAAAGTAGAAAAGCTTAGGGTAAAGTTTTATAAATATAGCCATAGGCACATATGCCTTTTTCTTATTTATTTTCCTTTTATTTTATTTTAACTAGGATGGTGAAAAGAGGGGTGAGGTTTAGGGTTTAAGATCACTTCAAATACTAATAACAAGCAATCATAGCAATAGCACAAGAATTAAGCAAGATCACTATGTATCATACTCTATTTATAAAAGTTTTTGTTGGTTCCAAAATTTAGAACTAGGGAAGTTCATTTATTTTGTTTTGAAATTTTGGGATGTTACAGTTTCTATATGGGTGAGAAGATGTACAATGTCCCGGATGTAGATGTAAATGTGCATATACGAATCTCGAAGCAACTGTGGCCTTTGGATAAGCCAGGGACACCCACCTATATGTAGTAAAACTGCGTTGTATAAGGAAGCTCTAGTTAGCTTCACAAGCCAGCCACATTTATGCTTACGCACTGGACTTGCATCTTTGCCAACCAAAAAAAGTTAATCCACGAATTACTCTGAGGAGCTGAACAGTGGCAACAGACAAATATGAACGCACGAGTAGTTGCTTGCTATGGGTAATCAGCAGTGTCAAAGCCTGAACTACCTGCAATACTGCAGTTGGACTATCACTAGCAGATTCAGTTCTACGAGCTGAAGCGTCATCAATCTACGCGAAATACAGGTTTTCCACACAGAGATTTCTGAACTAACTAAACTTTAGGGGACATAGCAGGACGGCGCGTCAGATCTAATTCCAAGCGCCAGAACCCTAGCGCAGAGAGAAGCATGAGACGGAAACGGCACATGCCAAAACGGATCGGGGGACGGTGCTCACCTGCGCCACTCGCGAAGGAGGGCGCCCTCCTCCCTGCCCATCTCGGCGGGTAGGGGCAGGACGGGGCCGCCGTCGTGGCCGCCGAAGTCGGACTCGGGGAAGAAGGGCGAGGGGGAGTACCCCCCGGAGACGTGGCGGACCGGGACGGCGCCGCCGTCCGAGTCGACGGCGATCTCCTCGTCCACGTCCGCGTCGCGCCGGCGTCGGGGAAGGAGGAGTAGCCCGCGTCCGCGAAGCAGGGAAATGGCTAGGGTTTCTAGTCGGCGGGGCGGTCTGGGTCGGTTTTGTCTGGGTCTGCGTCCGCGTCGCTCGCTCGTGGTTTGGACTGGTCATCCCGCGTGC
Organism: Lolium perenne; assembly: GCF_019359855.2. Lineage (NCBI taxonomy): Eukaryota > Viridiplantae > Streptophyta > Magnoliopsida > Poales > Poaceae > Lolium > Lolium perenne. The sequence goes on from NC_067246.2 coordinate 154,848,332, forward strand.
CCAAAATCTTTAGGCGCCAATGGAAAAATCCAGCGCAGCAATTTCGGTTCATGTTTGGTGCGTTGGATGCATTGGACGGTTGAGATCCAAGTCTGGGGCTGATCCTTGGTAGGTTGTTTCCTGGATTCTGATTGGCTAGATTTTTTTTGGCCTGCTAATGATGTTTTGACCTAAATTGCCAATGACGTTTTTGCCCAATAACGTCACGATTTTCTAGGGTTTTGCCCCCCCCCCCCCCGAGTGGCCAAGGACGGTCAAAGCTAGGAACGTCATAAAGTTATGACATTTTGATTTCCAGTCATAAAAAAATGTCATATTATGGCAGATTTCTTTTTGTGTTTGTTCCATTGACTTCCAGTAGCTTTGAGCAATGTCCAGAAGTGTTAAGAATGATTGTGTCACCTCTGAACATGTGAGTTTTTGATTATGCACTAACCCTTTAATGAGTTGTTTTGAGTTTGGTGTGGAGAAAGTTTTCAAGGGTCAAGAGAGGAGGATGATATACTACGATCAAGAAGAGTGAAAAGTCTAAGCTTGGGGATGCCCCGGTGGTTCATCCCTGCATATTTCAAGAGGACTCAAGCGTCTAAGCTTGGGGATGCCCAAGGCAACCCCGTCTTCATCAACAAATTATCAGGTTCCTTCTCTTGAAACTATATTTTTATTCGGTCACATCTTATGTACTTTACTTGGAGCGTCTGTATGTTTTTGTTTTTGTTTGAATAAATGATTGTGTGGGAGAGATACACGCTCCGCTGGTTCATATGAACACATGTGTTCTTAGCTTTTAATGTTCATGGCGAAGGTTGAAACTGCTTCGTTAATTGTTATATGGTTGGAAATAGAAAATGCTACATGTAGTAATTGGTATGATGTCTTGAATAATGTGATACTTGGCAATTGTTGTGCTCATGTTTAAGCTCTTGCATCATATACTTTGCACCTGTTAGTGAAGAAATACATAGAGCTTGCTAAAATTTGGTTTGCATGATTGGTCTCTCTAAGGTCTAGATATTTTCTAGTAAGGGTTTGAATAACAAGGAAGACGGTGTAAAGTCTTATAATGCTTGCAATATGTTCTTATGTAAGTTTTGCTGTACTAGTTCATACTTGTGTTTGCTTCAAACAACCTTGCTAGCCTAAGCCTTGTATTGAGAGGGAATACTTCTCGTGCATCCAAATCCTTGAGCCAAACACTATGCCACTTGTGTCCACCATACCTACCTACTACATGGTATTTCTCTGCCATTCCAAAGTAAATTGCTTGAGTGCTATCTTTAAACACTTCAAAAGTTATTACCTCTTATTTGTGTCAATGTTTTATAGCTCATGAGGAAGTATGTGGTGTTTATCTTTCAATCTTGTTGGGCAACTTTCACCAATGGACTAGTGGCTTCATCCGCTTATCCAATAATTTTGCAAAAAGAGCTGGCAATGGGGTTCCCAGTCCCAAATTAATTAACCTTCATAATTTTACAAAAATAGACACTCCTCCATGGTATGTGATTGTTGGACGGCACCCGAGGATTCGGTTAGCCATGGCTTGTGTAAGCAAAGGTGGGGAGGAGTGTCATCTAAATAAAACTAAAATAAAAGGCACTCCTTCATGGTATGAGATTGTTGGCAGGCACCCGAGGATTCGGTTAGCCATGGTTTGTGAAAGTAAAGGTTGGAAGGAGTGCCACCCAAAAATAAAAATGTTTCATGGGAGCCGCTCTTTGAAAGTCTGGTTGGCGAGGTAGTTAGAGTGCCCACTACCATTCGTTGACAACAACAAACACCTCTCAAAATTTTACTTTTATGCTCTCTATATGATTTCAAAACTTAAAAAGCTCTAGCACATGATTTTATCCCTGCTTTCCTCTGCGAAGGGCCTTTCTTCTACTTTTATGTTGAGTCAGTTTACCCATTTCTCTCTATCTTAGAAGCAAACACTTGTGTTAACTGTGCATTGATTCTTACATGCTTGCATATTGCACTTATTATATTACTTTGCATTGACAACTATCCATGAGATATACATGTTACAAGTTGAAAGCAACCGCTGAAACTTAATCTTCCTTTGTGTTGCTTCAATACCTTTACTTTGAATCTATTGCTTTATGAGTTAACTCTTATGCAAGACTTATTGATGCTTGTCTTGAAAGTACTATTCATGAAAAGTCTTTGCTATATGATTCAATTGTTTAACCATTGTATTTACCATTGCTTTGAATCAATGCATTCATCTCATATGCTTTACAATAGTATGATTAAGATCATGTTGGTAGCATGTCACTTCAGAAATTATCTTTGTTATCGTTTACCTACTCGAGGACGAGTAGGAACTAAGCTTGGGGATGCTGATACGTCTCCGACGTATCGATAATTTCTTATGTTCCATGCTTGTTTTATGACAATACCTACATGTTTTGTTCACACTTTATATCGTTTTTATGCTTTTTCCGGAACTAACCTATTGACGAGATGCCGAAGGGCCAGTTGCTGTTTTCTGCTGTTTTTGGTTTCAGAAATCCTAGTAAGGAAATATTCTCAGAATCAGACGAAACCAGAGAAAACCTTCCAGAGCCACCGCCATCGCGAAACTCCAATTCGGGGGACAGAAGTCTCTGTTCCGGCACCCTGCCGGGACGGGGAATTGCTCCTGGAGTCATCTCCACCGCCGTCTGCACCGCCATCTTCACCGCCATCGCTGTCTCCATGATGAGGAGGGAGTAATTCACCCCCGGGGCTGAGGGATCCGCTGTAGCTATGTGGTTCATCTCTCTCTTTATGTGATCTAGTTGAATATCATCTATGTGCTACTCTAGTGATGTTATTAAAGTACTCTATTCCTCCTGCACGGTGTAATGGTGACAGTGTGTGCATCGTGCAGTACTTGGCGTAGGTTATGATTGTAATCTCTTGTAGATTATGAAGTTAATTATTGCTATGATAGTATTGATGTGATCTATGCCTCCTTCATAGTGTGATGGTGACAGTGTGCATGCTATGTTAGTTCTCGGTGTAATTGTGTTGATCTATCTTGCACTCTATGGTTATTTAAACATGAATATCGAATATTGTGGAGCTTGTTAACTCCGGCATTGAGGGTTCGTGTAATCCTACACAATTAGTGGTGTTCATCATCCAACAAAAGAGTGTAGAGTAGTCCTATTATGTGATCATTGTTGAGAGTGTCCACTAGTGAAAGCAGGATCCCTAGGCCTTGCTTCCAAGCATCGAATCTCCGTTTGTTTACTGTTTTGTTGCATGTCTACTCGCTGCCATATTTTATTCAGATTGCTATCACTCATACTCATCCATATTAGTTGCATCTCACTATCTCTTCGCCGAACTAGTGCACCTATACATCTGACAAGTGTATTTGGTGTGTTGGGGACACAAGAGACTTCTTGTATCGTGATTGCAGGGTTGCTTGAGAGGGATATCTTTGACCTCTTCCTCCCTGAGTTCGATAAACCTTGGGTGATCCACTTAAGGGAAACTTGCTGCTGTTCTACAAACCTCTGCTCTTGGAGGCCCAACACTGTCTACAAGAATAGAAGCACCCGTAGACATCAGGGTGCAGGCGCCTCACCTGTTAACCATGCAAGTCTTGACATGTCCAATCAATCCCAGCTGTCCCCTACTCCCTGGCCTCGCCTGGCCAAGGAGAGGAGGCTCCTGAGCAATTCCCGGGGCAGTCTGAGCCACACCTTGGCTTGGCTGCCCCGCTTCTGTATCCTTAACCTTCTCCATGGGACGTGACCGGGAGGAGGCCAAGGACAGCTCCTTGCCCAGTTTGTCCTGTTCTTCGTGTCAGGTTTGTTCATTCAGACTCACCTTTATCTGTGAGTGCTTGTTCTCTAATGAGTTGCCTACATCAAAAGGTGAGTCTTAGCGTAGTTGGGCCATATTTACCACAGTCATACCTAAGTTGTTTATCATAGTTGCATCCGAGATGCCGTGGACTGGAACCCCCGCGAGCCTTGGCGTAATCGTGTGGGCCCTGGGTACCATTACACCGACACATGCAATAATATTGTTCATAATCATCGGCAAACAAAGTACACACGATCCCATAAAAGCAATCTACTCATCAGCGCATAAACCTGGAAGAATATCAACCGAATGTGATTACATCCGTATCCTAAAACATCCTGGGCACATCAATGTCCTCCTAAAACAAACTATACTCTAGAGAGAGATGCAATGCTCGATGTATTGATCGGATGCATATGGCGGTACATATATAGGCCACGTCCTCGGCTATACAAGGAAGGAGACGGGCCCAATAGTAAATACAAAGATATGTATCGCTATACAATAACTACAAAGGATACACATCCGGATATACAAGATATGTATCTCAACACCCCCCCGCAGTCGAAGCGTCGCCTGGTCGAACGCATAGACTGGACTGGAACTCCTCAAGAGATGCCGTAGGAAGACCCTTTGTCATGATATCCGCAAATTGTTGGGAGGTGGGCACATGAAGAACTCGAATGTGTCCAAGAGCCACCTGTTCCCGAACAAAATGGATGTCCAGCTCAATATGCTTGGTGCGGCGATGGTGGACCGGGTTGGCGGAGAGGTAGACGGTGGAGACGTTGTCGCAGTAGACCACAGTGGCTTTGGCGACAGGACATGAGAGCTCAACGAGGAGTTGCCGCAGCCAGGAGACCTCAGCAACCGCGTTAGCAACAGCCCGGTACTCCGCTTCGGCGTTGGAGCGAGAGACCGTGGGCTGTCGCTTAGACGACCAGGAGATGAGCGAAGGTCCGAAGTAGACGCAGTAGCCGGACGTGGAGCGACGCGTGTCTGGGCAGCCGGCCCAATCGGCGTCCGAGTAGGCGACGATGTCCGTGGCAGTGGAGGCATGGAGAGAGAGACCGAAGTCCATGGTACCACGAATGTAGCGGAGGATCCGCTTGACCGCAGCCCAATGAGGATCCCGCGGAGCGTGCATGTGAAGGCACACCTGTTGAACAACATACTGCAGCTCGGGGCGAGTCAAGGTGAGGTACTGCAGGGCACCAACGATGGAGCGATAAGATGACGCATCCGTGGCCAAGGAACCGTCTGTGGTGGAGAGCTTGGACTTCGTGTCGACCGGCGTGGCCGCGGGTTTGCAATTAAGCATACCGGCGCGGTCCAGGAGCTCATGGGCGTACTTGCGCTGATGAAGGAAGAAGCCGTCGGTGCGACGTACGACCTCGATGCCGAGGAAGTAGTGCAGAGGCCCCAAGTCCTTGAGAGCAAACTCAGCGCGAAGACGCTCTGTGAGCTGTCGCAGGAGGTCCGTGGAGCTGGCCGTTAAGATGATGTCGTCGACGTAGAGCAGCAGGTACGGGGTAGTGGCGCCGTTGTTGTACACGAACAGTGATGCATCGGAGCGGTTGGAGCGGAAGCCGAGTTGGTGAAGAAACACTGCGATGCGCTGGTACCAGGCGCGTGGGGCCTACTTGAGCCCGTATAACGAGCGCGAGAGCAGGCACACATGGTCGGGGTGGGCGCTGTCGACGAAACCAGTGGGCTGTTGGCAGAAGACCTGTTCCTCTAGATGGCCGTGAAGGAAGGCGTTGGAGACGTCCATCTGATGCACGGGCCATGCACGGGAGACCGCGAGCTGAAGAACAGTGCGGATCGTCCCGGGCTTGACAACCGGGGCGAAGGTGTCGGTGAAGTCAACGCTGGCGCGCTGGCGAAAACCACGAACCACCCACCACGCCTTGTGGCGGTCGAGAGTACCGTCCGGATGGAACTTGTGCTTGAAGACCCACTTCCTGGTGATGATGTTGGCGTGAGGGGGGCGGGGAACAAGCGTCCATGTCTGGTTCCGCTGCAGGGCGTCGAACTCGTCACGCATGGCCGCAAACCACTGTGGGTCGCGGAGAGCAGCCCGGGCAGAGGCGTGCAGGGGCGACGGTGTGGCTGCTGAAGGCGCGGAAGTCGACGCGGTGCAAACATACTCGTCCGAGGGGTACCGCCTGCTCGGGACGCGAATCCCCGCACGGGCGCGCGTGAGGGGGCCCGTCGTCGGCGGCGGAGGGGCCGGAGGCGAGGCATCGCCCGAGCTGGGGCTCGAGGGCGACGCGTTAGAGGGCGCAGATGACACGGCGGTGCCCGAGGCAGTGCTCGAGGGCGACGTGGGCGGTGTCGGGGGCGAGGCAGCGGCGCCCGAGGCGGGGCTCGAGGGCGCCACGTGTGAGCCCGAGACAGTGCTCGAGGGCGTCACGGGAGGCGTCACAGCTGGAGTAGAGGGAGCGCGCGGGGGCGCTGCCGAGCCAGGGACCTCCACCAAGGTAGGGCCGTGATACGTCTCCGACGTATCGATAATTTCTTATGTTCCATGCCACATTATTGATGATATCTACATGTTATATGCACATTTTATGTCATATTCGTGAATTTTCTGGAACTAACCTATTAACAAGATGCCGAAGTGCCAGTTCCTGTTTTCTGCTGTTTTTGGTTTCAGAAATCCTAGTAACGAAATATTCTCGGAATTGGACGAAATCAACGCCCAGGTTCCTATTTTGCCCGGAAGCATCCAGAACACACGAGAACCGCCAGAGAGGGGGCACAGGCCCACCAAACCCTAGGCCGGCACGGCCAAGGGGGGGCCCGCGCCCCCCTATAGTGTGGTCGCCCCTTCGACCTCCTGACGCCGCCTCTTCGCCTATATAAAGCCCCTGGACCTAAAACCTCGATACGGAAAAGCCACGGTACGAGAAACCTTCCAGAGCCGCCGCCATCGCGAAGCCAAGATCTGGGGGACAGGAGTCTCTGTTCCGGCACGCCGTCGGGACGGGGAAGTGCCCCCGGAAGGCTCCTCCATCGACACCACCGCCATCTTCATCACCGCTGCTGTCTCCCATGAGGAGGGAGTAGTTCTCCATCGAGGCTCGGGGCTGTACCGGTAGCTATGTGGTTCATCACTCTCCTATGTACTTCAATACAATAATCTCATGAGCTGCCTTACATGATTGAGATTCAGATGATGATGCTTGTAATCTAGATGTCGTTATGCTAGTCAAGTGAATTTTACTTATGTGATCTCCGGAGACTCCTTGTCCCACGTGTGTAAAGGTGACAGTGTGTGCACCGTGTGGGTCTCTTAGGCTATATTTCACAGAATACTTATTCACTATTATGAATGGCATAGTGAAGTGCTTATTTATATCTCTTTATGATTGCAATGTGTTTTGTATCACAATTTATCTATGTGCTACTCTAGTAATGTTATTAAAGTAGTTTTACTCCTCCTGCACGGTGTAATGGTGACAGTGTGTGCATCCGTGTTAGTACTTGGCGTAGGCTATGATTGTGATCTCTTGTAGATTACGAAGTTAACTATTGCTATGATGGTATTGATGTGATCTATTCCTCCTACATAGTGTGAAGGTGACAGTGTGCATGCTATGTTAGTACTTGGTTTAGTTGTGTTGATCTGTCATGCACTCTAAGGTTATTTAAATATGAACATTGAATTGTGGAGCTTGTTAACTCCGGCATTGAGGGTTCGTGTAATCCTACGCAATGGTGTTCATCATCCAACAAGAGTGTAGAGTATGCATTTATCTATTCTGTTATGTGATCAAAGTTGAGAGTGTCCACTAGTGAAAGTATGATCCCTAGGCCTTGTTCCTAAATACTGTTGTCGCTGCTTGTTTACTGTTTTACTGTGTTACTACTGCTGCGTTACTACTGCTTGTTTACTGTCCTGGGCAAAGCACTTTTCTGGTGCCGTTGCTACTACTTATTTATACCACCTGTATTTCACTATCTCTTCGCCGAACTAGTGCACCTATTAGGTGTGTTGGGGACACAAGAGACTTCTTGCTTTGTGGTTGCAGGGTTGCATGAGAGGGATATCTTTGACCTCTTCCTCCCTGAGTTCGATAAACCTTGGGTGATCCACTTAAGGGAAACTTGCTGCTGTTCTACAAACCTCTGCTCTTGGAGGCCCAACACTGTCTACAGGAAAAGGAGGGGGCGTAGACATCAGGCCGCGACGCCGCGGACTGTCAGTCACGGGAGGAGAAGTCCTCACCTGTTCCTGCGCAAATGGAAAACAATGCTCATCAAAGTACACATGTCGGGATGTGATGACGCGATGAGAGACCGGATCATAGCAACGGTAGCCTTTGGTGTTAGCCGGGTAACCGAGAAATACACACGGAATGGAGCGAGGTGCGAGTTTATGAGGGGTGGTGGCAGCGGTGCTAGGGAAACAACGACAACCAAAAATGCGGAGACCGTCGTATGAAGGGGGTAAGCCAAACAGGAGATTATGAGGTGTGTAATTCCAGCGAGGGCGACACGGGCGTAGGTTGACTAGGAGGGTGGCGGTGGAGAGGGCGTCCGGCCAGAACTGGGGGGGCATGTGGGCGTGGAACAAGAGGGTACGGACACAGTCATTTAGAGTGCGTAGGACGCACTCAGCGTGGCCGTTCTGCTGGGAGGTGTATGGGCAGGTTAGGCGAAAGATGGTGCCGTGGGTGGAGAGGAGGGTGCGGATGGTGGTGTTGTCGAACTCCTTGCCGTTGTCAGTTTGGAGGGCGAGGATGGGACGACCGAACTGCGTAGACACATAAGAATAAAAGGCGGTGAGTGTGGAGGCAACGTCAGATTTCTTACGAAGAGGAAAAGTCCAGACAAAGTGAGAAAAATCATCGAGAATAACAAGATAATAAAGAAAACCAGAATGACTCGGTATAGGGGACGTCCATACATCACTATGAAGTAATTGAAAGGGAAAAGATGCAACTGTGGATGAAGTACTAAAAGGAAGCCGAACATGTTTGCATAGTCGGAAGGCGTTACATGAGTGAGCCGCCATTTTATTACATGAAAAAGAAAAGCCTCTCATTATTTGATGGAGCGAGGTGGAGCTGGGATGGCCAAGACGAGCGTGCCAAAGGTCGACGCCGGCAGAGAGCGCCCGAGGTGCAGCGTGAGTGGAGGGAGACGGCTGAACGGGGTACAGGTCACCGGGACTCTCACAGCGGTGCAAAACCATCCGGGTACGGGCGTCCTTTACAGAAAATCCAAACTCGTCAAATTCCACAGTTACAGAGTTATCACGAGAGAGAGTTTTGACGGAAACTAGGTTCTGAACAAGTTGTGGTGAAACTAAGACATTATTAAGAGACAATGGTGTAGAGTTAGAAGGAAAAGGAGTGGAGCCAATATGAGAGATGGGAAGACCAGCACCGTTACCGACGATGATGCGAGAGGAAGTGGATGTCGGAGATGAAGTGGAAAGGTTACCCGGGTGAGCAGCCATGTGTGCGGAGGCTCCGGTGTCCATGAACCAGTCGCCACCGCCAGAGTAAGCGCCCGGCGAGGGGGCGTGCTGAAGGGCGGTGTACAGCGCGGGGTCCCAGTGGGCAGTCGGGGCCGGCGGTATCATGCCACCGTAGGGCAGGCCGGCGGGAGCCTGCGGTGGCGCGGCGATGAAGGCATGGTGCGTCGGCGGGCGCGGGCCGACGGTGCCGGGGACAGGGGGGGGCGCGGGACGGGCATGGTGTAGGCGTGCACGACCCCCGTCCAGGGGTTGTGTCCGCCCGCCCACGGCGGAGTGGGGTGTGAGTACCCGGGGCGCGGACTGACGATGCCGGGGCCGCCGTTGTGGCCACGGCCACGGCCACCACCACGGCCACGGCGACGGCCGCGGCCACCGCCCCCTCCTCCTTGGTGTTGTTGCGGCTGAGGAGCAAGTTGTGGAGGGGCGGGGGTGGGCGCTGGTGGAGCTCCTCCGCCATGAGGGAGAGCACTGTTGCCGCTGGCCCATAGAGCGGTGTGAACCGCCCGGATGCGCACACCCTTCAGCCGCCGTTCCTCCAGCCGGAGGTAGTCGATCGCCCGCTCGAACGTAGGGTTGGTCATGAGGGTCAGGTTGGAGGCGGCGTTGCCGAGGTACTCGTTGAGGCCGGCGGTGAGGGTGGAGAGGAGGATCTCATCGCCAATCTGGAACCCAAGGTCCTGGAGCTCGTCGGAGATGGCCTTGAGGCGCAAGCAGTAGGCGTCCAAGGTTTGATCGCCCTGGGGTGTGCCGAAGAATTCCTGCTGCAAAAAGACAACACGTTGGAGCTTGTTATTGGTGAAGAGGCCGTTGATCTTTCCCCACACCGTGCGGGCATCATCGCCTTCCCGAACGACGGTCTTGAAGATGTCCGGCGAGACGGTGAGGAAGAGCTAGCGGATGATGGTGGCGTCGATGGCCAGCCAGTCGGCGTCGCAGGCGAGGAGGTCGGCGGTGCCATCGATGTGATCGCGCAGGTTGTACTCGCGGAAGAGGAGGTAGAAGTACGTCTTCCAGGCGAGGTAGTTGGCGGCGGTGGTGGACAGCTTGACGGGGACATGGTCGGTGATGGCGACGGCACGGAGCTGGCCGGGGTCGGGGTTGGAGGAGTCGGCGAAGGGGTTGGAGCTAGGGGTTGACATGATGGGGAAGGGGAGGCGGCGCGCGGCTAGAGAGGGAGGAGAGGCGGCGCGGCTAGGGTTTAGCGGTGGGGGGGTGCGACGGGCGGGGGAGAGAGGCGGCGCGCGGCTAGGGTTTAGGATCTAAGAGGTGTCTGATACCATGTAGGGAGAGATGCAATGCTCGATGTATTGATCGGATGCATATGGCGGTACATATATAGGCCACGTCCTCGGCTATACAAGGAAGGAGGCGGGCCCAATAGTAAATACAAAGATATGTATCGCTATACAATAACTACAGATGATACACATCCGGATATACAAGATATGTATCACAACATATACTATTACAATACTAGATCTAGCCTAAAATTTACCTTGTATGTCATCCTAATGGGAAATATGGGGGATGAGTTCTAAGCATATGTTTTTAATGGAAAACGGTGCAAATCCTCACAATGATCTGAAAGTTTCATCCTAACATGGGGTTTCAGAATGCTTACTCTCGTTGACAACCTGAGCGAGCCATCATTACTGCTGACTCGCAAGAAACTTCAGTTCGTGACAGTGAATCCGCAGAATTTGAAAAGAGTGCGGGTTCATCTGATAGAATTTCGGAGTCAGTGCATGCCTCTGGCTCCTCACAAACAAATTCCGCTCCTCCTCGGCTTCCCCGGAGAAACGCAAGAGAAAGAGAACGCTTGATTCCGGCGCGTTGAAGCTATCTCAACCAGCGGCCGAAGAAAATCTTCTCATGAAGAACAAGCGGAGTTCGACCCCTTCGCTTCTGCCGCCGTCGTAAGCTCGTAAGTTTATTTTTCTCTCCCTAGCTAGTTTTACTTGACTTCTTTTTCATATGCTGAAATATTTTTTATACTGATAGCGATGATGAAGAGCATCTAGACCTCGACGCTTCCAGACCAGCAAACACGAGTACATCCCATACGCTGGTCTTTTCCGAGGATCTGAAAGCTGCCCCAAAATCATCGGATCCACCACGAAGCCCCTGAGCATTGAAGAAAAAACCAAGGACGAGTGCTGCTGGTAAGGAGGTAGTTTCCACCGGGAGTTTATCGACTCCTCTCCTTGACGATGTAAGTTTACCTTTTTTGCCTGATCATGCTTTTTTGTTACTTGAGAAACACCATCTTCTTAATGCTTTTCTTTTGCGTTTCGACTATTTTGCAGCCCGTGATGAAGGAGATGGTCGACATAAGTTCTCAGTTTATCGGGTTCCGAGATGAAGCCGACTCTTTAAGAAGTACTTTTATATATATTGCCTAAAACTTCTTTGTTGTTTTTCTGATAACATAATCCTTCCTTTTACCCAGGGGCATTGCACATTGCTGAGAAGCGCGCCAAAGAACTGGAGAGGAAACTCGCAGCAAGCAAGAAAGCTCGCGAAGAAGCTGAAAGAAAAGTTGCGAGTGTTGGAGACCTTCGAGACAGGCTCCATGCCGCTGAAACCACTTTGAGTGAAAAGGAAGAGAAGATTGCCAAACCGGAAACCGCCATTATTGCGCATCTCGATACACAATCCGCTAGATTCTCGATTGATGTTTCCTTTTCCTTTCGCCGCCCTTATGTTTGTTTATTTGCGCCACTTTCATATTTATATTGAAAAGTACCTCTTTTTCAGCAGAAAAAATTGGTGAGATGTATACTAGGAACCAGGATTTGGAAGAAAATGCCCTCCTGGATACTCTCTCAATTCTAGAGATGAACTGCACCCTGGCGCGGGGCGGATTGCAATCGAACGCATATTACCGCACTTTTTCCCCAAAGTTGCATTGCCAGACAAGTTTGAGCTTCTCGCCAAAAGCTTCATAGAGAAAAGTGGCCCAGCTTTGGCGGACCGCCAAACAAGCCTGAAGATTGGTGTAGAAGGCACCATTGCGCCGGTGATAGCCAATGGCGAAAAAGTTGACCGGGCGAAGGTTGTGGCTGTTCGGGGATTAAACAATGATAAATGGACTACTTTGATAAAAGGTGCCAATGCCTTCTTGAAAAAATTATCGCCATCCTCGACCCGAGATCTTCTGCCTCTGTCAGCACTGCTCAGACGGAGGTCAAGTAGATAATCTTGTACTCCTTTATTTGTAAATATTTTTCCTTTTGTTGCTCCCGATTATCATGTAAGCGCCTTATTTTGAACTCCTTTTTGTAATATATCGTGACGATGAATGGAAAAATCCACCTTACTAGAAGATTGATGTTGAGTGTATTTTACTTTCCAGTTAGTTTTTGACAACTATACCGAGACTGGATGTTCCGACGCATCCCCCGCTACATCGCAACCCGCCAAAATTCCAAAAAATATTTCCTCGAGTGCATCTTCGATACCCGACTCGACGAAACGGGAGATGGAATAACTACGACAACAACTGCAATTGCTTAAAAGACATACTATGACTGCTCTGGATCAAGCACAGAAATCTTTAGATCGGGAACTGTCAACACCCGGATTTTTAAGTCCGGATGCCTATTATGTCATACATCGCAATCCCAGGAATATTGTTGTTGCGAGGCATAATAGTTAAGTATCACAGTCATCATTCATTACAAACCATATTGTCTTACAATTTGGAATCACATGATCCATATTACACGAATAGTTGATCTATTGATCAACGAACAAACACAAGTTCATAGCGGAAGCGTAAGATACAAGGACTCTCTAGTCCACAGGCCAACGCTTGATGTCGGAAGACTCCTAGTTGTCGTAGGCGTCCTGCTGGTCATCTCCTTGTTCATCTTCATACTCCGGCCATTTGAATAGCCAGGGCCAAAGCCGTGAGTACTTCAAGTACTCGCAAACTAATACTAGTGTAAGTGCTAGACATTTCTAGTAAGGTTTGCTAAGCTCTAGTTTATTTGCATAAAGCCAAATTTAGTTCACAAGTATTTGAGTAAAACCTTATTCATGTGCTAACTAACTCAAGTGGGAACATTAGTGTCATTCCCACCATTCAAGTGGTGATTTCAATTCAATTCACCACTTCACAGGTTATTTCACCCATTTCATTTCAACATCATTTTCAAGAATTTGACATCGGAAACTGTATGGCCTTTCCAACCGTCCGTATCCGTGGACACGACTATTCGAATAGATTGACACTCTGCAGAAGTTGCACACTGGTGCCACAACATTTGATTTCATCCGTCGGGATTACCCTGAATCATCGTAACACAGTACGCGGATCATCAACCATAACCTTTCACTTATAAATCCTAGTATGAGCACATCTCCCCATGAGCTTGGCCTCCCAGTGAAGACCAACTGTCAACCTGGGAACTGCACAGGGCTTGGCCGTACAATTCACCTCAATTCACATCATTTCTCAACAACGGAGGCAACCTCGGCATAACCCCTACGACGTGTGTTCAGAGGGAACCCATACTAAGATACATAAACTTCCAGTTAAGCCCTACCCATAATCAGGTATTGTGGGGGTACTCAATATTGGAAATGTATCGCATTCAAACCAATATCATTTTTATCAAAAATCACCGTCTTCTCTTGTTCACATTCACCTTCAAAATTCATTCAATGAAATGATTCATCATTCCAAGGTTTCAGTTCAAAGTCACATGTTCCCATCTAGAGTAGTCAAGTTTTAGTATTTAGCACTAGCACTAATCATGAGGGGTGCTAATATTGCTTGGCTAGCTTGAGACTAAATTAACTACTCTAGTACACTTCTTTAACTTTGACCAAAGTTAACTATAAAAGTAACTCTTGGAAAACAACAAGTAAAACTTGTATGGTAAAAACTTGGGGTAGGCTTATGGTAAGAAAAGGTAATACTAATGGTGCCTTGCCCCAAAGGGTCTTTGCACTTTGCAAGAATATTAGCTTGCCTTGGTAGTTCTCAAAGTTCTCCTCCTCCTCTTCCTGGTAGCAACCTTCTTCCTCCGGGTATTCTCCGGTGCTAGCGTCTAAATTTAAAATAAGTATAATCACTCAACTAATTCAATGGCTATTCCAAACATCACATACTAAGCACACAATTAATACAATTTGGGTGCATTAGTGGTGTTGCTTGGGGAGAAATAATTTCCTCTTATTTAATATGTAAATGATAGTTTCCATAGGGTTCTTGAGAAATAATTTCTTCTCATTGAAATCTTCTTAAGATTTAATTTCTCAAATAATCATACATGAATTTATATTGACCTAAGTCAACATTCATTATCATCACTTGAGAAAATGATTTAAATGAGGTAGACCACCTCATATCATTTAATAATTCTACAATGATTTAAATCTCCAAGTATTTCATATAAGAGTGTTTGACCAAGGGTTCAAACATCACATGAATTCATCTGGGACAAGATTTAAATGAAGTAAAATACTTCATATGATTTGCATAATAGTTTTGGACAATATCACTTGAGTAAACTAGCCCTATTGTCCATTAATTAAACTAGGGTATGATCATGTAAAGTGACCACACCATTTTCTTACAGAAACAATTAGTGTAAGTCAAATGTGAGCTATTGGAGTTGGAATTAACTTAATATCTATTTTGGTTGATTTTAAATAATTATTTGAATATGGAAAAGTCCCTGCCTTCTTCTTTTTATCAGATTAATTCTACAACAGATCTTGAAGTGGGACCAGTGGCATGTTGTAGAACTTTTAACTAGCTTTCCAACAATATGAAGTTTGCTAAATTTTGCCAAGCCAAACAGATTCTATGAATTTTCAAAGTGGGGTTCAGTATTGAAATTTCAATGGATTTGTAAATTCCTATTTGAATTAAAAGGGCCGGCGGGAAACGAGTTTGGGCCGAAACGGTTTGAATTAAAGGAATTTGGCCCAGCAACGCATCCAGTGCGCGTGGGCTTGCTGACAGTGTGGGGGCCACCCGTCAGCGAGTTATAAAACCCGAATCGGTATGTTTGATGTGGGGCGTTGGATTAGATCCAAATCGGACGGGCGAGGTTCATCGTCTTCTCCGACGAGAACCCGCGTCTCTAGCGGCGGACCTAGGGGGTCGGAGGGCTAACCAGTGGTCCAGCGAGCGGCGGCGAGGTTCAGGGCGAGGTTGTCGACGACGGTGAAGCAGCCTGTAGCAGTGGCGGTGCCCGAGGCGGCTCCAATCGACGGCGATTCCTCCAGGGCTTCCGCGGCTCCGAGCTTGCGATTGCGGTGACTCCGGCGACGATTGGGTGTGTGGTTTGGTCATGGAGAAGCAGAGATGGGAGGAGAAGCTGGTGGTGTGCTTGGTTTGGTCAGGGGAGTCGTCTATTTATAGAAGGGAGAGGGTGCTACGGGGCAGGGTTGAGGTCGACATGGGCGCGGCGATTCCGGCGAGCGGTTGGGCTAGGCGAGGGTGCAGCGACGTTCTCCTCGTCCAGGTGAAGCTAGAGGTAGCGACAACACGGTCGGGCGGCGTCGGTGGCGCTCACATTGCTTCCGTGTCTGCGGGCGGCGTTCGCGGGATCGTGTCGTCGTCTCCGGCGGCGGCGGTCCAGGGTCTTGGTTCCGAGCGTGTCTGGCGGGTCTGAGGTGGCGCGGCGATGCTCGACGAGTTGAGAGAGGGGCCAGAGCAAGAGAGAGATGGTGGGGTGGCGCGTGGCCAGAGGTTGTCCGTGGCGTGCACTTCTGCGACGCGAGCGACATGCGGGGTCGATCTGGGCGCGCGATCTCCAGTGACCTGCTGCTTCTTCTTCGACAATGGCGAGTGTAGGCGGTGCTAGGGTGGTGCGTTGGCGTGTTTTAGCACGGTGGCCGTGGCCAGGGAAGAAGAGAGGAGAGGGTGGCGCGACATGTGTGGCATGGCCATGCACATGCATGCTAGGCTTGCCC
Source organism: Lolium perenne (assembly GCF_019359855.2). Taxonomy (NCBI): domain Eukaryota; kingdom Viridiplantae; phylum Streptophyta; class Magnoliopsida; order Poales; family Poaceae; genus Lolium; species Lolium perenne. The sequence continues at coordinate 154,864,560 of NC_067246.2, forward strand.
TCCTAGGGTTCCTATGCTGGCATTAGGGAGAGAGGGAACCAGGGGACAGGTTAGAGTGAGAGGGGGTAGGTTAGGGTGGTGTAGATCACTATTTGAAATAGTGTGTAATAGTTCCATATTTGCAATTTGTAATTTTTGTCCAAATTTGATTGGCTTCAAAAGGTGGCAAGATTTGGAAAAGTTGTATTTGGTTGAGTTGTAATTGACCAGAGAGAATGAGAGGTGGTGGTGGATTTGTCAAATTCAATGAAATGCAAAAATGGCTAAGTGTGAGATTGTTCCACTTAATAAAAAGTTGCAACTTTGGATGAGCATAGTATTTGATCTAAACAGAATTTGGCATGGTGGTCTTTACAAAAGTTGTTCACCTTTATGTGCTCTTGGATGAGGTGCAAAGAGTTGGCAAAGTTTAGTTTGAAACTTTTGAATTGCATGGGCTCAAAGTAGTGATCAGACTAAAAATGGCAGATTTGACCATTATCATATGTGATCCAAATTTGAGTTTGAAATTCATTTGATTTGTGTTTCTTTGATTCCAAATGTTTGAATAAGTGTTTAGTAACATTGTTCAACTAATGGTGAAGACCAAAATGGTCTAGGGTCAAAATTTATAAAAATGGCATAAGCCAGATGTGAGGGTTTTAGGGTTTTTCTTTTATTTGATTTCTTTCTCTTTTTGATTTATTTGGTTGGTGATCTTCACATGATCACATTAGGGTTTTTGAGTGTAGCACATACACATAATAACAATCATCATGGCATATCACTCAAATGCACAAGTCCTATGCATGGCACTATATGCACTTTAAAAGTTTTTGTTGGTTTGAAATTTTGCTCTCTGGAACTCTTCTAACTTTCTTTTTATTGAAATTTGGGATGTTACAAACCCTTCCCCCTTACAAAAGATCTCGTCCCGAGATCTAAAAGAAAGTTAGGTACTAAAGAGATCTGGGTACTCCTTCTTCATGAAGTCTTCACGTTCCCAGGTGGCTTCATCTTCGGTATGATTGCTCCATTGTATCTTCAGAAACTTGATGCTTCGGGTGCGAGTGGTTCGGTAAGCTTCCTCCAGGATGCGAATCGGCACTTCGCGGTACGTCAGGTCCTTGTTGATATCCACCGATTGGTGATCGATGTTCTTGTACACTTGGGTCTTCTCAGGGACTTCAAGGCACTTCCGGAGGAGTGAGATGTGAAACACGTCATGTACAGCCGACATTTCTTCGGGCAACTCCAGTTGATAAGATACTTCACCTCGGCGGCTGAGGACTTTGAAGGGTCCGACATGTCGGGGTGCGAGCTTTCCTTTCAGCTGAAATTTCTGCATTCCTTTCAAGGGGATACCTTGAGATAGACGAAGTCTCCGATCTCGAAGTTCATCTCCCGACGTCTCTTGTCGGCGTAGCTCTTCTGTCTTGATTGCGTCGTCTTGAGGTACTCGCGAATCTTGTGCACTTTCTCTTCGGCTTCACAAAGAACATCTGGGCCAAAAACTTGGCTTTCTCCGACTTCTGACCAGTTCAGGGGGGTACGGCATTTCCTTCCGTACAAGGCTTCAAAGGGGGCCATCTGCAGGCTAGCTTGATAGTTGTTGTTGCAAGAGAACTCTGCGTAAGGTAAGTAGTCTTCCCACTTGGATCCATACTCCAGTTTACATGCTCTCAGCATGTCCTCAAATATCAGGTTGACTCTCTCAGTCTGTCCGTCGGTCTGAGGGTGATAGGCGGTGCTGAAATTCAGACGGGTTCCTAGTCCTTCATGCACCTTCTGCCAAAATCTTGAGGTGAACTGTGATCCTCTATCTGACACTAACGACTTCGGGGTTCCGTGCAGGGCGACTATTCTGGAGATGTACAGTTCAACTAACTTTGGGCCTTGATATGTGGTCTTGACGGCGATGAAATGGGCTACCTTGGTCAATCTATCGACAACTACCCATATTGAATCATTGCCTTTGCTAGATTTGGGCAGTCCGGTGATAAAGTCCATTCCTACGGAGTCCCACTTCCATTCTGGAATCTGAAGTGGTTGTAGCAGTCCGGCGGGTCGTTGATGTTCTGCCTTGACTCTCTAACAGATGTCACACTTGGCGATGTTGCTGCCGATTTCTCTCTTCATTCCATGCCACCAGAATTGCTCCTTCAGGTCTTGATACATTTTGGTACCTCCGGGGTGGATTGAGTAAAGGTTGTCATGGGCTTCTTGCAGGATGACTTGCTTCAAGTCTGAGTCCGATGGTACGCAGAGGCGTTCTTTGTACCAAAGAACTCCGGCTTCATCTACAGTGAATCCAGGGGCTTTTCCTGCAGCTATCTGTTTCTTGATTCCGTCGATGCTAGCGTTTCCTTTCTGGGCTTCCTTGATCTGGCTAACCAAGGTGGGTTGGAGTTCTATGCTGGCTAGGAATCCTTCACTAACAAGTTCCAGGCGAAACTGTGCAAACTCTTGATACAGGCTGGGCTGCTCGGTTGCGATCATGGAGTTCAACTGACACGGCAGTCGACTCAAAGCATCCGCTACCACATTGGCCTTGCCGGGGTGGTAGTGAATCTCCATGTCGTAATCCTTGATCAATTCAATCCATCGGCGTTGTCTCATGTTCAGCTCCTTCTGGGTGAAGATATATTTCAGGCTCTTGTGGTCGGAGTAGATCTCGCATCGATTACCCATGAGGTAATGACGCCAAACTTTCAAGGCTAGGACCACGGCTGCAAGCTCGAGGTCATGGGTTGGGTAGTTCTGTTCATGTTGCTTCAGTTGTCTTGAAAGGTAGGATACAACCTTGCCTTCTTGCATAAGAACACATCCAAGACCAGTCTTGGAGGCATCGCAATATACGTCGAAGGGCTTGGTGATGTCTGGCATGATCAGAATTGGGGCTGTTGTCAGTCTACTCTTGAGCTGTTGAAAGCTCTCTTCACATTTGTCGGTCCACTCAAACTTCTTGTCCTTTTTCAACAGTTGGGTCATTGGTCAAGCGATGCTCGAAAAGCCTTCTACGAATCTGCGGTAATATCCGGCTAATCCAAGAAAAGCGCAGACCTCGGTTTGGGTGGTTGGGGCTTGCCATTCCATAACAGTTTTGATCTTGGCGGGATCTACGGCAATTCCTCCTGCAGACAGATATGTCCCAGGAATCCGACTTCCTCCAACCAAAAGTCACACTTGCTGAACTTGGCATACAACTTGTGGTGTCTAAGGGTTTCTAGGACAGTCTCCAAGTGATGTTCATGTTCCTCTTCGGACTTGGAGTATACAAGGGTGTCATCGATGAAGACAACGACAAACTTGTCCAAAAAGTTCATGAAGATCTTATTCATGAGATTCATGAAGTAAGCGGGGGCATTGGTTAATCGAAACGACATGACATTGTACTCATACAACCCATATCTGGTGGTGAAGGCAGTTTTTGGAATGTCGGTGGCTCGGATCTTCAGCTGATGATATCCAGTTCTAAGGTCTATCTTGGAGAAAACTTTGGCTCCGGTTAGTTGATCAAACAAGTCTTCTATCTTGGGTAGGGGGTATTTGTTTTTGATGGTGACATCTTTAAGCTTACGATAATCCGTACATAAACGAGTGGCACCATCCTTCTTGTCCACAAACAAAACTGGGGATCTCCAGGGGGATGCACTAGGTCTAATCAGACCTTTGGCTAACATATCATCTATCTGTTTCTTCAGCTCCACAAGCTCGGTTGGGTTCATGCTGTAGGCTCTTTGGGCTATAGGTCCAGTTCCGGGGATTAACTCGATGATGAACTCGATATCCCGATCTGGGGGCATACCGGGTAGATCATCCGGAAACACATCAGGGTAGCGACAAACGACCCTGATTTGATCCAGAGTTGGCTTGGATACACTTTGATTGCAGGTGAATTTTCTGGGTAGTCTTTCAGAGACATGTTCTACTATGATACCGGTGCTGCTAGTCATGGTGATGGCTTTCTTGGCACAGTCTATCAATCCATTGTGTTTTGGCATCCAGTCCATTCCTAGTACGACTTCCAAACCTTTGGTTCCCAGAATGATTAGATTGGCATAGAAATCTACATCATGGATTTTTATGGGTACATTTTTGCAAAATTTTCTGGCTTTGGTGGTTGATCCGGGGATTTGAACTATCATAACATGCTTCAAACTGATAAGTTGAATTTTACTTGTTGATGCAAAGTCTTCAGTGACAAAAGAATGAGATGCTCCGGAATCGAACAACACTCTGGTAGGGATGTGGTTGACAGAAAACATACCCAGTACAACATCTGGTGCTTCCTGGGCTTCTTCGGCGTTCATGTGGTAGAGACGGCCGTTGCGGTTATTGGGGCTGTTGGGGGCGAACTTCTTGCCGGTGGAGACACGGCGTTGCTGCTGAGCAGGTGCAGCGGTGTTGCCGGCGAGCTTGGCGAGCCTCTTGGGACACTCGTTGGAGTAGTGCCCCACTACACCACACTCATAACAAGTGATGGTGGCCTTGTCCTTGGTCGCAACGGGGATGGCGTTGCTTCCGGTTCTGGGAGCGGTGTTGTTGTTGTTGGGGGCTCTGGGCAGAGCGCGGTTGAAGTTGTTGTTGTTGTTGTAGTTGTTGTTGTTGCAGCCTCCTGGCTTGGAGTTTCCTCCACTCCGGTTCTGATAACCGGGGCGCGAGTTCTACATCGGGGGCTTGTTGTTGTTTCTCGGAGTGAAACCTCCGCTTGAGCTGGGGCGATACTTCTGGGCATTGCTAGACCCACTCTGGTGCATCATACGGCGCTTGCGGTTCTCATTGGCTTGGTTCAGCTTGCCCTCCATCTGGATGGCGGAGTCCACAAGGGCTTCAAGGTCGGCGAAGGGGATGTTGACGAGGACAGTCTGCATCTCATCATGCAGTCCGTTCAGGAATCTCTCCTGCCTCTTCTCGGTGGTGTCAGTCTCGTTGGGGGCGTACCTTGACAGGGTAAGGAACCTGTCGCGGTATTCTACCACCGTCAAGCGACCTTGCTTCAGTTCACGGAACTCATCCCTCATCTTTTTTATAAGACCCGGGGGTACATGGTACTTGCTGAACTTGAGCTTGAACTCTTCCCAATTCATGAACTGACCTTCATTCATGGCACGGGTGCTAGTCCACCATGCTCGGGCTGGTCCGGCGAGATAGTGGGTTGCAAACAAAACCTTCTCATTGGCTTCCACTCTGGCTACTTCCAAGTTATTCTCCATAGTCTGGAGCCAGTCGTCGGCGTCGTGTGGTTCTTCCGTCTTGCTAAACACCGGAGGGTTGGTGTTCTGAAAGTTCTTGAGCTTGGATCCAGGGTGGTCATGATTTCCAGGGCCTTGATTGGCAAGGTTCTGTAAGGCTGCGATGTTGGCTTGGCATTCAACTCTTTCTGTCTCCCTGTCGGCAAGCAGGGTTTGCAGCAGTTGCATCATCGCATCGTTGGTGCGATTGGGAGGGGCCATCTGAAGATAGAGAAGATCATGAGATAAGAGGGAAAATTTCTATGGTTTATTTTGAGTAAGTTTGAAAACATTTGAAACTTGTAATCTTTTCATGACAAACATAACATTCATTGATTCATTCATTCATCACATAGTACAAACTAACACAGTCATACTACCATGGTTTTAAGAACCATTCTCATGCTACGATACAAAGGACGGGATACAACTCACACCTACATAAGTGAAACTAGTGCAACTACTCCTCATCCTCGACGCCGATCGGGACGTAGTCGTCAGGTCTTGCCTCCAGGAACTCGTAGTCCTCCTCCTCGGTGAACTCGTCCTCCTCGAAGTCATCGTCGTCGCTCAGGAAGGCTCCTCCTCCCTGAAGGTCGATACCTCCGTCGTCGTCCTCCAGCTCTCTAATCTGATCCTCCTGGGCCTTGACAGTGGCCTCAAGAGATGCGATCTTGGCGCGAAGGCGCACAATCGTAGCGTCCTTCTTGGCACGTTGCTGGCGAAGGCTCTTGCGGTCGTTGTTGAGTAGCTTGATCGCCTCACCCTGCTCGATGATGTGAGCATGGGTCTGGTTCGCGTAAGCGCGAGTGGCGTCGAGGTCCTTCTGAGTCTGGTAGAGCATGAAGTCCAGGTGCTCAGCATGGTGCCTCAACTCCGGGTGCGGCTGTAGCTCCATGGGCACTCCCATGGCATCACGCCTCACGAGATGCGCGAAGCGCGAAGCGAGGATGCGCACCACGTTCTGTCCACAAAGGCGCGCAAGTGCCTCCTGAAGGCCACGTGCGAGTCCGTCGAGCCAGTTGCTCTCGCGGAAGGAGAAGAGGATCCTCTCCGAGGTGGGAGGCTCCATCTTGCCCCTCAAGTCGGCAGTGATCACCCACTGCAACTCTCCTCCGGGCGTGTCGTCCAACTGAATCCCGTGAAACTCGGGGTGTGGGCGCCCAAGGAAGTCAGAGACGGCGTTGAGGTCATGCTCGAAGATCAAGCTCCCTCCGTTCCCAAGCTGGTAAAATTTGGTGTTGATGGGTTCATTCGGCTCCATCTGAAAGAGAATTGGATGAGTAAGTTAGAGAGTGAACAAGTGTGGAAATTTTTTAAGTAGATTCAAATAAGATAGAACATGATTCATCAAATTTTAGAAAAGTCTCAAAGACAAGAGTGTAAGTAAATTTTCACAAATTTTCTCTTCATTTGGTTTCAAAGTTAAGTTTTCAGAACGCCCATTCTACTACGGTCTTCTAAGGTCAAACAATGGCTCTGATACCAACTTGTCAACACCCGAATTTTTAAGTCCGGATGCCTATTATGTCATACATCGCAATCCCAGGAATATTGTTGTTGCGAGGCATAATAGTTAAGTATCACAGCCATCATTCATTACAAACCATATTGTCTTACAATTTGGAATCACATGATCCATATTACATGAATAGTTGATCTATTGATCAACGAACAAACACAAGTTCATAGCGGAAGCGTAAGATACAAGGACTCTCTAGTCCACATGCCAACGCTTGACGTCGGAAGACTCCTAGTTGTCGTAGGCATCCTGCTGGTCATCGCCTTGTTCATCTTCATACTCTGGCCATTTGAATAGCCAGGGACAAAGCCGTGAGTACTTCAAGTACTCGCAAACTAATACTAGTGTAAGTGCTAGACATTTCTAGTAAGGTTTGCTAAGCTCTAGTTTATTTGCATAAAGCCAATTTTAGTTCACAAGTATTTGAGTAAAACCTTATTCATGTGCTAACTAACTCAAGTGGGAACATTAGTGTCATTCCCACCATTCAAGTGGTGATTTCAATTCAATTCACCATTTCACAAGTCATTTCACCCATTTCATTTCAACATCATTTTCAAGAATTTGACATCGGAAATTGTATGGCCTTTCCAACCATCCGTATCCGTGGACACGGCTATTCGAATAGATTGACACTCTGCAGAGGTTGCACACTGGTGCCACAACATTTGATTTCATCCGTCGGGATTACCCCGAATCATCGTAACATAGTACGCGGATCATCAACCATAACCTTTCACTTATAAATCCTAGTATGAGCACCTCTCCCCATGAGCTTGGCCTCCCAGTGAAGACCAACTGTCAACCTGGGAACTGCACAGGGCTTGGCCATACAATTCACCTCAATTCACATCATTTCTCAACAACGGAGGCAGCCTCGGCATAACCCCTATGACGTGTGTTCAGAGGGAACCCATACTAAGATACATAAACTTCCAGTTAAGCCCTACCCATAATCAGGTATTGTGGGGGTACTCAATATTGGAAAGGTATCGCATTCAAACAAATATCATTTTTTATCAAAAATCACCATCTTCTCTTGTTCACATTCACCTTCAAGATTCATTCAATGAAATGATTCATCATTCCAAGGTTTCAGTTCAAAGTCACATGTTCCCATCTAGAGTAGTCAAGTTTTAGTATTTAGCACTAGCACTAATCATGAGGGGTGCTAATATTGCTTGGCTAGCTTGAGACTAAATTAACTACTCTAGCACACTTCTTTAACTTTGACCAAAGTTAACTATAAAAGTAACTCTTGGAAAACAACAAGTAAAACTTGTATGGTAAAAACTTGGGGTAGGCTTATGGTAAGAAAAGGTAAGACTAATGGTGCCTTGCCCCAAAGGGGCTTTGCACTTTGCAAGAATATTAGCTTGCCTTGGTAGTTCTCAAAGTTCTCCTCCTCCTCTTCTTGGTAGCAACCTTCTTCCTCCGGGTATTCTCCGGTGCTAGCGTCTAAATTTAAAATACGAGTATAATCACTCAACTAATTCAATGGCTATTCCAAACATCACATATATTCACACAAACTATTCTAAGCACACAATTAATACAATTTGGGTGCATTAGTGGTGTTGCTTGGGGAGAAATAATTTCCTCTTATTTAATATGTAAATGATAGTTTCCATAGGGTTCTTGAGAAATAATTTCCTCTCATTGAAATCTTCTTAAGATTTAATTTCTCAAATAATCATACATGAATTTATATTGACCTAAGTCAATATTCATTATCATCACTTGAGAAAATGATTTAAATGAGGTAGACTGATACGTCTCCGACGTATCGATAATTTCTTATGTTCCATGCCACATTATTGATGATACCTACATGTTTTATGCATACTTTATGTCATATTTATGCATTTTCCGGCACTAACCTATTAACGAGATGCCGAAGAGCCGATTCTTTGTTTTCTGCTGTTTTTGGTTTCAGAAATCCTAGTAAGGAAATATTCTCGGAATTGGACGAAATCAACGCCCAGGGGCCTATTTTGCCACGAAGCTTCCAGAAGACCGAAGAGGAGACGAAGTGGGGCCACGAGGTGGCCAGACGCTAGGGCGGCGCGGCCCAAGCCCTGGCCGCGCCGGCCTAGTGTGTGGGCCCCTCGTGACGCCCCCTGACCTGCCCTTCCGCCTACATATAGTCTTCGTCGCGAAACCCCCAGTACCGAGAGCCATGATACGGAAAACCTTCCAGAGATGCCACCGCTGCCAATCCCATCTCGGGGGATTCAGGAGATCGCCTCCGGCACCCTGCCGGAGAGGGGAATCATCTCCCGGAGGACTCTTCACCGCCATGGTCGCCTCCAAAGTGATGAGTGAGTAGTTCACCCCTGGACTATGGGTCCATAGCAGTAGCTAGATGGTTGTCTTTTCCTAATTATTCTTCATTGTCGGGTCTTGTGAGCTGCCTAACATGATCAAGATCATCTATCTGTAATGCTACATGTTGTGTTTGTTGGGATCCGATGGATAGAGAATACTATGTTATGTTGATTATCAATCTATTACCTATGTGTTGTTTATGATCTTGCATGCTCTCCGTTGTTAGTAGAGGCTCTGGCCAAGTTTTTGCTAGTAACTCCAAGAGGGAGTATTTATGCTCGATAGTGGGTTCATGCCTCCATTAAATCTTGGACAGTGACAGAAAGTTCTAAGGTTGTGGATGTGCTGTTGCCACTAGGGATAAAACATTGATGCTATGTCCGAGGATGTAGTTATTGATTACATTACGCACGATACTTAATGCAATTGTCTGTTGTTTGCAACTTAATACTGGAAGAGGTTCGGATGATAACCTGAAGGTGGACTTTTTAGGCATAGATGCATGCTGGATAGCGGTCTATGTACTTTGTCGTAATGCCCAATTAAATCTCACTATACTCATCATATCATGTATGTGCATGGTCATGCCCTCTCTATTTGTCAATTGCCCAACTGTAATTTGTTCACCCAACATGCTATTTATCTTATGGGAGAGACACCTCTAGTGAACTGTGGACCCCGGTCCATTCTTTTACATCGAATACAATCTACTGCAATACTTGTTTTACTGTTTTCTGCAAACAATCATCATCCACACTATACATCTAATCCTTTGTTACAGCAAGCCGGTGAGATTGACAACCTCATTGTTACGTTGGGGCAAAGTACTTTGGTTGTGTTGTGCAGGTTCCACGTTGGCGCCGGAATCCCTGGTGTTGCGCCGCACTACATCTCGCCGCCATCAACCTTCAACGTGCTTCTTGGCTCCTACTGGTTCGATAAACCTTGGTTTCTTACTGAGGGAAAACTTTCCGCTGTACACATCACACCTTCATCTTGGGGTTCCCAACGGACGCGTGCTGTACGCGTATCGAGCTCTTTTTCTGGCGCCGTTGCCGGGGAGATCAAGACATGCTGCAAGGGGAGTCTCCACAATCCAATCTCTTTACTTTGTTTTTGTCTTGCTTTACTTTATTTACTTTCTTGTTTGCTGCATTATATCAAAACACAAAAAAAATTAGTTGCTAGCTTTACTTTATTTACTATCTTGTTTGCACTCTATATCAAAAACACAAAAAAATTAGTTACTTGCATTTACTTTATCTAGTTTGCTTTATTTACTATTGCTAAAATGGGTACTCCTAAAAATACTAAGTTGTGTGACTTCACAACGACAAATAATAATGATTTCTTATGCACACCTATTGCTCCACCTGCTACTACAGCAGAATTCTTTGAAATTAAACCTACTTTACTGAATCTTGTTATACGAGAGCAATTTTCTGGTGTTAGTTCTGATGATGCTGCTGCCCATCTCAATAATTTTGTTGAATTGTGTGAAATGCAAAAGTATAAAGATGTAGATGGTGATATTATAAAATTAAAATTGTTCCCTTTCTCATTAAGAGGAAGAGCTAAAGATTGGTTGCTATCTCTGCCTAAGAATAGTATTGATTCATGGACTAAATGCAAGGATGCTTTTATTGGTAGATATTATCCCCCTGCTAAAATTATATCTTTGAGGAGTAGCATAATGAATTTTAAACAATTGGATAATGAGCATGTTGCACAAGCTTGGGAAAGAATCAAATCTTTGGTTAAAAATTGCCCAACCCATGGACTGACTACTTGGATGATCATCCAAACCTTTTATGCAGGACTGAATTTTTCTTCGCGAAACCTATTGGATTCAGCTGCTGGAGGTACCTTTATGTCCATCACTCTTGGTGAAGAAACAAAGCTTCTTGATAATATGATGATTAATTACTCTGAATGGCACACGGAAAGAGCTCCACAAGGTAAGAAGGTAAATTCTGTCGAAGAAAACTCTTCCTTGAGTGATAAGATTGATGCTATTATGTCTATGCTTGTGAATGGTAGGACTAATGTTGATCCTAATAATGTTCCGTTAGCTTCATTGGTTGCTCAAGAAGAACATGTTGATGTAAACTTCATTAAAAATAATAATTTCAACAACAACGCTTATCAGAACAATTCTAGTAACAACTATAGGCCATATCCTTATAATAATGGCAACGGCTATGGTAATTCTTATGGGAATTCTTACAACAATAATAGGAACACACCCCCTGGACTTGAAGCCATGCTTAAAGAATTTATTAGTACACAAACTGCTTTTAACAAATCTGTTGAAGAAAAGCTTGGGAAAATTGATATACTTGCTTCTAAAGTCGATAGTCTTGCTACTGATGTTGATCTTTTGAAATCGAAAGTTATGCCGAATGAAAATCATAATAATAAAATTGTTACTACAGCAAATGGCATCGAAGTTAGAATTAATGAGAATATAAGATTGATGGCCGAATTGCGTGCTAGGTGGGAGAAAGAAGAAAATACTAAAGAAGATAATATAGCTAAAGTTTGGACTATTACCACCACTAGAAATGCTAATGCTTCACATATTGCTGCACCTCCTACTAATAATGGTAAAATAATTGGTGTTGGCAATGTTTCCACTTCAAATGCAAAGCGCGAAAAACTGCCTGAAACTGCTAAAACTGCTGAAATTGCCTGTGATAAAACTGCTGAAATTTTTTCCAGCATTGGGGATGATGATCCCATTGCTTTAGATTATAATGGTTTAGATTTTGATGATTGCCACATCTCTGAAGTTATAAAGTTCTTACAAAAACTTGCTAAGAGTCCTAATGCTAGTGCGATAAACTTGGCTTTCACAAAACATATTACAAATGCTCTCATAAAAGCTAGAGAAGAGAAATTAGAACGCGAAGCTTCTATTCCTAGGAAGCTAGAGGATGGTTGGGAGCCCATCATTAAGATGAAGGTCAATGACTTTGATTGTAATGCTTTATGTGATCTTGGTGCAAGTATTTCTGTTATGCCTAAGAAAATCTATAATATGCTTGACTTGCCACCATTGAAAAATTATTATTTGGATGTTGATCTTGCTGATCATTCTACAAAGAAACCTTTGGGGAGAGTTGATAATGTTCGCATTACCATTAACAATAACCTTGTCCCCATTGATTTTGTTGTCTTGGATATTGAATGCAATGCATCTTGTCCCATTATATTGGGAAGACCTTTTTTCGAACTGTTGGTGCTATCATTGATATGAAGGAAGGTAATATTAAATATCAATTTCCTCTCAATAAAGGTATGGAACACTTCCCTAGAAAGAGAATGGAGTTACCTTTTGATTCTATCATTAGAACAAATTATGATGTTGATACTTCGTCTCTTGATAACACTTGATATACACTTTCTGCGCCTAGCTGAAAGGCGTTAAAGAAAAGCGCTTATGGGAGACAACCCATGTTTTTACTACAGTACCTTTATTTTATATTTGAGTCTTGGAAGTTGTTACTACTGTAGCAACCTCTCCTTATCTTATTTTGTTGCATAGTTGTGCCAAGTAAAGTCGTTGATAGTAAGGTTCATACTAGATTTGGATTACTGCGCAGAAACAGATTTCTTTGCTGTCACGAATCTGGGCCTAATTCTCTGTAGGTAACTCAGAAAATTATGCCAATTTACGTGAGTGATCCTAAGATATGTACGCAAATTTCATTCAATTTGAGCATTTTCATTTGAGCAAGTCTGGTGCCCCTTAGAAATTCATCTTTACGAACTGTTCTGTTTTGACAGATTCTGCCTTTTATTTCGCATTGCCTGTTTTGATATGCTTGATGGATTTTTCGATTCCATTAACTTTCAGTAGCTTTGTGCAATGTCCAGAAGTGTTAAGAATGATTATGTCACCTCTGAACATGTAAATTTTGATTGTGCACTAACTCTCTAATGAGTTGTTTTGAGTTTGGTGTGGAGGAAGTTTTCAAGGATCAAGAGAGAAGGATGATACAATATGATCAAGGAGAGTGAAAGCTCTAAGCTTGGGGATGCCCCAGTGGTTCACCCCTGCATATTTCAAGAAGACTCAAGCGTCTAAGCTTGGGGATGCCCAAGGCATCCCCTTCTTCATCGACAACATTATCAGGTTCCTCCCCTGAAACTATATTTTTATTCCATCACATCTTATGTGCTTTGCTTGGAGCGTCGGTTTGTTTTTGTTTTTGTTTTGTTTGAATAAAATGGATCCTAGCATTCTTTGTGTGGGAGAGAGACACGCTCCGCTGTTGCATATGGACAAATATGTCCTTAGGCTTTACTCATAGTATTCATGGCGAAGGTTGAATCTTCTTCGTTAAATTGTTATATGGTTGGAATCAGGAAATGCTACATGTAGTAATTGGTAAAATGTCTTGGATAATTTGATACTTGGCAATTGTTGTGCTCATGTTTAAGCTCTTGCATCATATACATTGCACCTATTAATGAAGAAATACATAGAGCTTGCTAAAATTTGGTTTGCATAATTGGTCTCTCTAAGGTCTAGATAATTTCTAGTATTGGGTTGAACAACAAGGAAGACGGTGTAGAGTCTTATAATGTTTACAATATGTATTTTATGTGAGTTTTGCTGCACCGGTTCATCCTTGTGTTTGTTTCAAATAAACCTTGCTAGCCTAAACCTTGTATCGAGAGGGAATACTTCTCATGCATCCAAAATCCTTGAGCCAACCACTATGCCATTTGTGTCCACCATACCTACCTACTACATGGTATTTCTCCGCCATTCCAAAGTAAATTGCTTGAGTGCTACCTTTAAATTTCTATCCTCTACCTTTACAATATATAGCTCATGGGACAAATAGCCTAAAAACTATTGTGGTATTGAATATGTACTTATGCACTTTATCTCTTATTAAGTTGCTTGTTGTGCGATAACCATGTTTCTGGGGACGCCATCAACTACTCTTTGTTGAATATCATGTGAGTTGCTATGCATGTCCGTCTTGTCTGAAGTAAGGGCGATTTACCACTCATTTAATGGTTAGAGCATGCATAATGTTAGAGAAGAACATTGGGCCGCTAACTAAAGCCATGAATCATGGTGGAAGTTTCAGTTTTGGACATATATCCTCAATCTCATATGAGAAAATTAATTGTTGCTACATCCTTATGCATTAAAGAGGAGTCCATTATCTATTGTCTATGTTGTCCCGGTATGGATGTCTAAGTTGAGAATAATCAAAAGCGAGAAATCCAATGCGAGCTTTCTCCTTAGACCTTTGTACAGGCGGCATAGAGGTACCCCTTTGTGACACTTGGTTAAAACATGTGTATTGCGATGACAATCCCGGTAATCCAAGCTAATTAGGACAAGGTGCGGGCACTATTAGTATACTATGCATGAGGCTTGCAACTTGTAAGATATAATTTACATAACACATATGCTTTATTACTACCGTTGATAAAATTGTTTCTTGTTTTCAAAACCAAAGCTCTAGCACAAATATAGCCATCAATGCTTCCCTCTGCGAAGGGCCTTTCTTTTACTTTTATGTTGAGTCAGTTCACCTATCTCTCTCCACCTCAAGAAGCAAACACTTGTGTGAACTGTGCATTGATTCCTACATATTTGCATATTGCACTTGTTATATTACTTTACATTGACAATATCCATGAGATATACATGTTATAAGTTGAAAGCAACCGCTGAAACTTCATCTTCCTTTGTGTTGCTTCAATACCTCTACTTTGATTTATTGCTTTATGAGTTAACTTTTATGCAAGACTTATTGATGCTTGTCTTGAAAGTACTATTCATGAAAAGTCTTTGCTACATGATTCATTTGTTTACTCATGTCATTACCATTGTTTTGATCGCTGCATTCATTACATATGCTTACAATAGTATGATCGAGGTTATGATGGCATGTCACTCCAGAAATTATCTTTGTTATCGTTTACCTGCTCGGGACGAGCAGAAACTAAGCTTGGAGATGCTGATATGTCTCCGACGTATCGATAATTTCTTATGTTCCATGCCACATTATTGATGATACCTACATGTTTTATGCATACTTTATGTCATATTTATGCATTTTCCGGCACTAACCTATTAACGAGATGCCGAAGAGCCGATTCTTGTTTCTGCTGTTTTTGGTTTCAGAAATCCTAGTAAGAAAATATTCTCGGAATTGGACGAAATCAACGCCCAGGGGCCTATTTTGCCACGAAGCTTCCAGAAGACCGAAGAGGAGACGAAGTGGGGCCACGAGGTGGCCAGATGATAGGGCGGTGCGGCCCAAGCCCTGGCCGCGCCGGCCTAGTGTGTGGGCCCCTCGTGACGCCCCCTGACCTGCCCTTCCGCCTACATATAGTCTTCGTCGCGAAACCCCCAGTACCGAGAGCCACGATACTGAAAACCTTCCAGAGACGCCGCCGCCGCCAATCCCATCTCGGGGGATTCAGGAGATCGCCTCCGGCACCCTGCCGGAGAGGGGAATCATCTCCCGGAGGACTCTTCACTGCCATGGTCGCCTCCGGAGTGATGAGTGAGTAGTTCACCCCTGGACTATGGGTCCATAGCAGTAGCTAGATGGTTGTCTTCTCCTAATTATGCTTCATTGTCGGGTCTTCTGAGCTGCCTAACATGATCAAGATCATCTATCTGTAATGCTACATGTTGTGTTTGTTGGGATCCGATGGATAGAGAATACTATGTTATGTTGATTATCAATCTATTACCTATGTGTTGTTTATGATCTTGCATGCTCTCCGTTGTTAGTAGAGGCTCTGGCCAAGTTTTTGCTAGTAAGTCCAAGAGGGAGTATTTATGCTCGATAGTGGGTTCATGCCTCCATTAAATGCAGGACGATGTGAAAAGTTCTAAGGTTGTGGATGTGCTGTTGCCACTAGGGATAAAACATTGATGCTATGTCCGAGGATGTAGTTATTGATTACATTACGCACCATACTTAATGCAATTGTCTGTTGTTTGCAACTTAATACTGGAAGGGGTTCGGATGATAACCTGAAGGTGGACTTTTTAGGCATAGATGGTTGCTGGATAGAGGTCTATGTACTTTGTCGTAATGCCCAATTAAATCTCACTATACTCATCATATCATGTATGTGCATGGTCATGCCCTCTCTATTTGTCAATTGCCCAACTGTAATTTGTTCACCCAACATGCTATTTATCTTATGGGAGAGACACCTCTAGTGAACTGTGGACCCCGGTCCATTCTTTTACATCGAATACAATCTACTGCAATACTTGTTTTACTGTTTTCTGCAAACAATCATCATCCACACTATACATCTAATCCTTTGTTACAGCAAGCCGGTGAGATTGACAACCTCATTGTTACGTTGGGGCAAAGTACTTTGGTTGTGTTGTGCAGGTTCCACGTTGCCGCCGGAATCCCTGGTGTTGCGCCGCACTACATCTCGCCGCCATCAACCTTCAATGTGCTTCTTGGCTCCTACTGGTTCGATAAACCTTGGTTTCTTACTGAGGGAAAACTTGCCGCTGTACGCATCACACCTTCCTCTTGGGGTTCCCAACGGACGCGTGCTGTACGCGTATCATAGACCACCTCATATCATTTAATAATTCTACAATGATTTAAATCTCCAAGTATTTCATATAAGAGTGTTTGACCAGGGGTTCAAACATCACATGAATTCATTTGGGACAAGATTTAAATGAAGTAAAATACTTCATATGATTTGCATAATAGTTTTGGACAATATAACTTGAGTAAACTAGCCCTATTGTCCATTAATTAAACTAGGGTATGATCATGCAAAGTGACCACACCATTTTCTTGCAGAAACAATTACTGTAAGTCAAATGTGAGCTATTGGAGTTGGAATTAAATTAATATTTATTTTGGTTGATTTTAAATAATTATTTGAATATGGAAAAGTCCCTGCCTTCTTCTTTTTATCAGATTAATTCTACAAAAGATCTTGAAGTGGGACCAGTGGCATGTTGTAGAACTTTTAACTAGCTTCCCAACAATATGAAGTTTGATAAATTTGGCCAAGTCAAACAGATTCTATGAATTTTCAAAGTGGGGTTCAGTATTGAAATTTAAATGGATTTGTAAATTCATATTTGAATTAAAAGGGCCGGCGGGAAACGAGTTTGGGCCGAAACGGTTTGAATTAAAGGAATTTGGCCCAGCAACGCATCCAGTGTGCGTGGGCTTGCTGACAGTGTGGGGGCCACCCGTCAGCGAGTTATAAAACCCGAATCGATATGTTTGATGTGGGGCATTGGATTAGATCCAAATCAGACGGGCGAGGTTCATCGTCTTCTCCGACGAGAACCCGCGTCTCTGGCGGCGGACCTAGGGGGTCGGAGGGCTAACCAGTGGTCCAGCGAGCGGCGGCGAGGTTCAGGGCGAGGTTGTCGATGACGGTGAAGCAGCCTGTAGCAGTGGCGGAGCTCGAGGCGGCTCCAATCGACGGCGATTCCTCCAGGGCTTCCGCGGCTCCGAGCTTGCGATTGCGGCGACTCCGGTGACGATTGGGTGTGTTGTTTGGTCGTGGAGAAGCAGAGATGGGAGGAGAAGCTGGTGGTGTGCTTGGTTTGGTCAGGGGAGTCCTCTATTTATAGAAGGGAGAGGGTGCTGCGGGGCAGGGTTGAGGTTGACATGGGCGCGGCGATTCCGGCGAGCGGTTGGGCTAGGCGAGGGTGCAGCGACGTTCTCCTCGTCCAGGCGAAGCTAGAGGTAGCGACAGCACGGTCGGGCGGCGTCTGTGGCGCTCGCATTGCTTCCGTGTCTGCGGGCGGCGTTCGCGGGATCGTGTCGTCGTCTCCGGCGGCGGCGGTCCAGGGTCTTGGTTCCGAGCGTGTCTGTCGGGTCTGAGGTGGCGCGGCGATGCTCGACGAGTTGAGAGAGGGGCCAGAGCGAGAGAGAGATGGTGGGGTGGCGCGTGGCCAGAGGTTGTCCGTGGCGTGCACTGCTGTGACGCGAGCGGCATGCGGGGTCGATCTGGGCGCGCGATCTCCGGCGAGCTGCTGCTTCTTCTTCGACAACGGCGAGTGTAGGCGGTGCTAGGGTGGTGCGGTGGCGCGTTTTGGCACGGTGGCCGTGGCCAGGGAAGTAGAGAGGAGAGGGTGGCGCGACATGTGTGGCATGGCCGGCATGGCCATGCACATGCATGCTAGGCTTGCCCTTCTAGGGTTCCTATGCTGGCATTAGGGAGAGTGGGAACTAGGGGACAGGTTAGAGTGAGAGGGGTAGGTTAGGGTGGTGTAGATCACTATTTGAAATAGTGTGTAATAGTTCCATATTTGCAATTTGTAATTTTTGTCCAAATTTGATTGGGTTCAAAAGGTGGCAAGATTTGGAAAAGTTGTATTTGGTTGAGTTGTAATTGACCAGAGAGAATGAGAGGTGGTGGTGGATTTGTCAAATTCAAAGAAATGCAAAAATGGCTAAGTGTGAGATTGTTCCACTTAATAAAAAGTTGCAACTTTGGATGAGCATAGTATTTGATCTAAACAGAATTTGGCATGGTGGTCTTTACAAAAGTTGTTCACCTTTATGTGCTCTTGGATGAGGTGCAAAGAGTTGGCAAAGTTTAGTTTGAAACTTTTGAATTGCAAGGGCTCAAAGTAGTGATCAGACTAAAAATGGCAGATTTGACCATTATCATATGTGATCCAAATTTGAGTTTGAAATTCATTTGATTTGTGTTTGTTTGATTCCAAATGTTGTAGTAAGTGTTTAGTAACATTGTTCAATTAATGGTGAAGACCAAAATGGTCTAGGGTCAAAATTTATAAAAATGGCATAAGCCATATGTGAGGGTTTTAGGGTTTTTCTTTTATTTGATTTCTTTCTCTTTTTGATTTATTTGGTTGGTGATCTTCACATGATCACATTAGGGTTTTTGAGTGTAGCACATACACATAATAACAATCATCATGGCATATCACTCAAATGCACAAGTCCTATGCATGGCACTATATGCAATTTAAAAGTTTTTGTTGGTTTGAAATTTTGCTCTCTGGAATTCTTCTAACTTTCTTTTTATTGAAATTTGGGATGTTACAGGAGCAAACTGCTCTTCTTCGGGCACACGAGTCCCTAAAATCGGATGAAACTGCTACTGCCAAGGCCGCTCACTTTGCCAAACATGAAAACTACATGCTTGACCTTATGACTAACGCAAGTCAAGACATGGCTGGTATGCTTCCTTTGTCCTTTCAAATCAGATTACCTTGCTTTATTCACCCACTTACTATATTGCTTTTCTTTTTCATGACAGGCGCCGTTTTAGATATTGTTGCTAAGGAACAAAGGGTGAACAATACTGTTGCTAAGGAACAAAGGGTGAACTTGCGAGTTGATAGTCTTACGCGCCTTGCCAAAGAGAACAATATTGACTTCTGGGCAAATGAGATGCGTTGTCGTCGTATTGTTCAGTTTCAAGATCGTGCTACCCAGACTCGAGAGTTTCTTGACTTCTGCAACAACACATTGGGCATGGTGTACAATGCTATGTTTCCTCGTAACCCGCAGCCCGGAAATCTGACTCAGCTGATGGTGAAATTTAAGGATGTGCGTAACATCCATAACTTTGTGAAGGCTCAAATGGTTGCTGGCCCCAATTTTGCTTTGATCTGGCTTAGGATTTACCACCTGGAGATGGATTTGGACGAAGTCATGCAGGGTGTTCTTTTGAAGAGCTCGAAGAAAAGGATAAAACTTGATCGACACATCACGGTTGTATCTGATGTTGCGGAAAAGATGATTTGATAAGCTACTTGAAGTAGACTCTTCCTTATTCAAAAAATTCCGATATGATAACTCGACACAGCAGATGCTTGCTGCAAAAGAGAATATAGATAAATGGATATATAAATCCTTTTATATTGATAACTGTGTGAGGTTTGAACCAAGACACAGCGTTGTAAATATGTACTTGTTGTGTACTTTGTTGCCTGGGCATCAGATCATTGTGTAGGGAAAGATATTTTCGCGTATACTACATTTTCGTACTATGTTTATAATTTTGCAAGATGATTATGTAGTCAAAGCAAAACTTTACTTATAACATTCAACTCTTTTTTTTGAATTTTAACTTTCTTCTCAGCCCCCGAGTATTAAGGTGGCAAAAATTATTGATTGTTTTTATCTACGAGGGTTATGTCAAGCCAAGGCGAATATGATTATTTTCGAGTTAGCTATATTTACTTGTGCGGGTACAGCCCCCGAGCGTGAACTTTGCGACAAGAAACAGTAATTCTTGGTATCTTTATCTTTATTAGCCGTGCTATATTTCAGCAAAGCAAGCCCGCATCACTAAAAACCTTTCAGTCCCACTTGGTACCCTGAAAGGAAAAGAGTGCGTCTGAAAACTTGTGAGCTGGTCAAGTACATTATGCGTTTACATTGTCGCTGCTAAGCTGACTGCTTTTCTATGCGTATGAAACGTCGCAATTGTGCAACGTTCCACGGGTTCCCTTCATCTTTTCCTTTCTTCTTATCTTTTAGTCGATATGCTCCGCCTGGAATAACTTCGGTGACGATGTATGGTCCCAACCATGGTGATTCCAGCTTCTCATGGCTATCTTGCTTGAGTCGAAGAACTAAATCTCCGACTTCAAAAGATTTGGGTCGCAACTGACGGCTGTGGTAGTTCTTGAGGTTCTACTGATATGCTCTTACCCTGGACAACACAACGTCTCTTGCTTCATCCACTGCATCAACGTTGTCTTCGGGTGCCTTTTACGAGGCCTCTTCGTCATACTCCACAACTCTAGGATAATTGTGTTCCATTTCTATCGGGAGTACAGCTTCGGCACCATGGACCCAAAATAGGAGTTTCTTGATTTGCCGTGTTCGGTGTTGTTCGCAAGCTCCATAACACGGACGGTAACTCTTCGACCCAATCGTGCCTTGCTTTTTCGAGTGGTGCCAGTAAATGCTTCTTGATGCCATTGCATATGAAGCCG
Source organism: Lolium perenne (assembly GCF_019359855.2). NCBI lineage: Eukaryota > Viridiplantae > Streptophyta > Magnoliopsida > Poales > Poaceae > Lolium > Lolium perenne. The sequence continues at coordinate 154,885,591 of NC_067246.2, forward strand.
TTCGCTTTTTCAACTTGGCCATTGGTTTATGGATGTGCTACAGACGCAAACTACAACTTAATGCCCACACCTTCGCAATAATTCTTGAACTCTTGGGAGGTGAAGTTATTGCCGTTGTCCGTTAATATGCTGTTAGGGACACCAAACCGAAAAACTATGCCCTTGATGAAATTTACTGATGCTGTTGCATCTGCTGTTGTTACTGGTTTTGCTTCAATCCACTTGGTAAACCTATCGACTGCTACGAGCAAATAAACGTGTCCTCCTGGCCAAGACTTATGCAACTTTCCCACCATATCGTGTCCCCATTGGGAGGAAGACCATGCCAATGGTATTGGCATTAGCTCGGCTGCTGGAGAATGAGGTTTGGATGCAAATCTCTGGCAAACTTCAGAGGTATGCACGATGTCAGTAAAAACCAACTCGAAAAGCTTTTGCTACAATTGCTCGACTGCTTGCATGGTGGCCACAAATCCCCTCGTGTATATCCTTGAGTATGAGCCATCCTTCTTCGGGTGTAATACATCTCTGCATGACAACCGATACACTATGTTTATATAATTCTCCTTTGATCACGGTGAATGCTTTACATCGCCTGATAACTCTTCGTGCTTCCACTGGATATTCTGGTTTTTTTCTTTGTGATATATGCTAGATACGTTTAGATCCATGGGATTTGTATCATCATCACCTCTTCTGGCTCTTCCTCTTCATCCGAAATCAACGGTTCTGGGGCTGTTACAGCCCCCGAGGCTTTCTTGGGTTTATCTTTTTTCTTCGACTTCTTCTGTACTACAAATTTCTTCGGCTTGGTTGATCTCTCACTGATTTCTTCCCAAAACACTCCTGGTGGTATGGGCAGACACTATGACCCGATGTTTGCCAAGATATCGGCTTCTTCATTACTGATTCTACTCACATGATTTACTTCACATCCGTCGAAGGTTTTCTCGAGTTCATTGTATGCGTACCTATATGCTATCATGTTGTCGTTGACTGCGTCGCAGTTGTTCATCACATGTTGTGCTACCAACTGAGAGACGCCCGAATATTTTCAGGCGCGTGGCATCGCATGCTTTTGCCATCTTCATCCCATGGACAAGAGATTCATATTCTGCTTCGTTATTTGACTCATTCGGGAAGGTCATCCGCAGTATATAGTTCATCTTGTCACCTTGCGGGGAAACAAGTATCACGCCTGCTCTTACTCCTTCCATTCTCTTGCACTCGTCGAAATTCATGTGCTAAGTACTCGACAAATCCGGCGGTCCTGTGTTCTGGATTTCCATCCACTCTACGACAAAGTCCGACAGAATTTGCGACTTGATTGCTTTTCTTTTTTTTCATATGTGGTGTCCTGAGTGGAAAGTTCTATTTCCCAAAGGGAGAAACGTGCCATAGCTTCTGGATTGTTCAAGATGTTTGAGAGGGACGCCTCGTTAACCATTACTATCGGGTGTGCCGAAAAGTAATGCCTTAGCTTTCTTGCTAGCATGAAAACTCCATACGCTAATTTCTGATAATGCGGGTAGCGTTGCTTGGATGGAGACAAAACTTCACTAAGGAAGTATACTGGACGTTGAACTCCATGAATTTTTCCTTCTCTTCCCACTCTACCACAAGAACTATGCTGACCACCTGTGGCGTGGCCGCAATGTACAGCAGCAAGGGTTCTTTTTCTCGTGGCGCCACCAACACTAGTGGTGTTGAAATAGTGCGCTTTAAGTGCTCAAAAGACTTGTCTCCTTCCTCATTCCATTCGAACTTTTCTCATTGTTTTATAAGCACGTAAAAGGGCAGTGCTTTTTCACCCAACCTGGCGACGAATCTGCTTAGAGCTGCGACTCGCCCCGTTAGCTATTGTCTCTCCTTGAGCTTGGTTGGCTTCCTCATCGTCAGTATAACTTGTATTTTTCTAGGTTTGCTTCAATTCCTCTGGCTCACACCAATTATCCGAGAAGTTCTCTCGGAGGAACACCAAAGGAGCACTTCATCGGGTTTAGCTTGATGCGGAACTTGTCGAGACTATCGAATGTCTCTCGAAGATCGTCGACGAGGGACAACCCTTGTTTTGTTGTGATGACCACGTCGTTTTTGCCAATCTATGAACACCAGTATATACTTGAACGTTTTTGCCAATCTGTGTGGCGAGGCACTTCTGCACCATCTTCTGATACATTGCTCCTGCGTTCTTTAACCCGAAGGGCATTATTCTGTAGCAGAACACGCCATAAGGGGTTATGACAACTGTTTTGATTTCATCTTCTTCTTCTTCCAGTAGGATCTGGTTGTAACCAAAATATGCGTCCAGGAAGGACAGACGCTCATATGCTGCCGTGGAGTCGATGATTTGATCGATCCTTGGGAGGGGAAAGTGATCCTTAGGGCGATGTTTATTGAGACACGTGAAATCGACACACATGCGAAGGACTTCAGTGTTTTTCTTCAGCACCAGCACTAGGTTAGCGACCCAAGTGGCCTTAGTTTTTATTTTCTTGATGAAACCTGCTTCTTCCAGTCGATGAATTTCAGACAACATGGCTTTGCAGTTTGGCTCAGAAAAATGGCGCAAAGGTTGTCGAATTCGTCTGGCTCTTGGATCCAGATTAAGTGCGTGCTCGGAAAGTTCCCTCGATAATCCTGGCATACCCGCTGGACACCACGCGAAGATTTCCCAGCGTTCACCGAGGAACTCCGTGAGCGTGCTTTCCTTTGCGTATCCAAATTGGTCGCGACGGATGTCGTCTTTTTGGGACCCGTCGGGTGGATATGTACTTCCTTGGAGTCCTTGGAGGTATCGAAAGCTTGCTCTTGCAAGGATCTTCCTCCATCTGGTAGCACATCGTGCATTCCAAATCTCTATCGCACTTGTCTGACAGAGCTAAACTTCCCTTGACCGTTATATCGGGCCCTTAGGTCCAGGGATCCTCCACAATAGGTATGTATAGTGTGGGACTGCCATGAATTAGGAATACATAGGTCCTCCCAAGAGGGCATGATATTGAGATGGCCAATCTATGACCTCGAATTCAAGCTTCTCTTTCGTAAAGTTTTCTTTCGTTCCGAACTGCATGTCGGGTGCTATTTTGCCCAAGGGATAAGTTGGTTTCTTGGGTGTAATGGTGTGAAAACGTGTATCTGTTGGTGCCAGGTTAGCCAACGAGATGTTTATCTTCCTCAATGTGTCCACATAGATGAGGTTTATGCTGCTCCCTCCATCGATAAATATGCGAGAAACATCGTATCCTTCAATAACTGCTGGTAGCACCATTGCTGAGTGCCTGGCCGCGGCACCTGGGGCGGGTGATCTGGCACGGTCCATTCAAAAGTGTTCTTCGGGTGACATGTTGTATGGCCGTGGAAACCTGGGTCGATTATTTTGTCTGCTAGAACTTGATGCATCTCTATTATCACTTTTTTGCTCATTGCTCTTGCGATAATCATCGCGATGGTTTCCACCATTGTTACTGTGGAAGCCAGCCGATACTTGGCTGAGACCATCGTATTCCGCAGAGCTAAGGAAACGTCGCTTGTGTTGGTTGTTGTTTCTATTGCGATCTTCCTCAAGTGAGTGCTGTCATTTATTGTGGACAACATCTTCACCATCAGCCCATATGTTCACTGTTTCCATGAATTCTGCTACCGTTCGTGGGTTAGATCTTCCCAGATCATGGACGAGATCCCTTCTACGGATGCATGCGATGAATGCGTCGATTTCCCTTTCATTAGACACATGTTCAGCCGAGTTTTTGATGAGACTCCACCGCTGGATGTATGCCCTCATCGATTCGCCTGATTTCTACGTGCACGTCCTTAACTGCTCTATTAACGCTGTTTTTTTTGCATGTGGACCTAAAGTTCTGCACAAAAAGGTTCTCAAAGTTTTCCCAGCTATCTATGGACCCTTGTGGCAACCTCGTCATCCAAGATCTTGCGGCTAAACTGAGGTGGACTTAGATGCTTTGCATAGTTGTCGCTCTCGTGCCACCCATCAATTTCACTATTTTCAGATAATCGACCAACCAATCTTCTGGATCTTGAAGTCCGTTGAACTTTTTATAGCTGTCGGCTAGTTTAAAGATAGTGGGTACTTGATTCTTGCGAACCCTTCGGGTAAAGCAAGGGAACCCTTTCTTTGGCGATTTTCTCGGGTTCTATTCTCCCGACCTCTTTCTTCTCGTGCTCTGTCGACCTGATCCTGAGCTGTGGTGTTTCTCGCATCACCTTCTCTTGGGATATCTCGACTTGCCGCAACTGCGCGTCGAGGACTATTTTGTCTTGGAATATTTCGGCGTGGAGAACTTGCGGGTTGTTGTACTATCTCTCTTCCCGCTATTGTTGCACCCATAACATCGATTCTGCCATAGCCGTCTGGTACAACGATGCTCGAGGATCTCCTTGGGGTGGTCTGGTTGCCATCAAGGCATCAAATATGTGTGTGTTGCCATGTATCCTGCCTTTGGCGTTTTCGGGATTATATGCCCTCTCGTACCTATCGATATAAAGGACATGTAAAGAATTTGGATCAGATTTTCTCGCTCAGCTTCGGGTATGCCCGCCATTCGAGATCTTGCTATTCCGCGGCTATCTCTGTGGTTATCTCCTGAATTCCTCGAGTTTGCACTCAAGTTAGCTTTGTGCTCGCTAGAAGCATCTGCTGCAACTTTTCTCTCGATAAGTTTTTGTTGCAGCTTCTCCAACTCCCGTCTTGCACGACTGAGTTTATATTGATAGGCATGCAGCGCTGCTGCCAAAGCTTGTGTGGTCATCGGCTCTGTGTCGTTTACAGCTCTTGTAGCACTGTTCCATGCTTTTTGCGGTAGCTGCACCTTTTCACTTGGTTGAGCTCCCACATACTTGTTACCTATTCCTCTTGTAAGATCCGCGGGATGGACATAGGGGTTGCCTAGATCGTCGAAACTCTCAGATTCTTCGTCGACCTCACGACCTGATGCCGTGATTATGCAAACCTGATGGTATGTTGTATTTGTGCTCTCATCGAGCTCAGGATAGGTGAAACCTTCATATAGATCGGCGAAGACCCCCCTGCTGGTAGTGGAGTTGGTTGTGTTGGTGAAGTCGAAGTTGACGAAGCTTTCCGAGTCACTATCTTGAGATAGATCGGTTTCCGTGACCGACCCGAAAGTCATCTCACCGAACAAATTGGCTAGTTTTCCGCTATCAGCGGGCTTGGTGAAGCGTGGCGGCAAAACTTCCATGTCGCCTGACTGAACGGATGACGCCGATGATCCTGAGTAATCAGGCTCGGCCGCTAACGGTCCCAAAAAAATCGGTGCCGAAAAATGGTGTGATCCTTTTTCCCGACGAGGATGCGGAAGCTCCCGAACGTCATATCCATTGATTTCTCCATATTGGCATATGCATGCAAACGGGCGGGAGGGCGAGGAACAAAATCAACGAGATCAAATTGGATATGTTTACCTCCTTCCATCGCATTGCTTGTTGTCGATGATGACGTTGACGATGCCATCAAGGTTAGAACCTTGCGACCGTCAATTCCCACAGATGGCGCGAATTGACGAGGTATCAACTCGTCAATGCCTATGGATTGTAGACTTAGGGTTTCGTAGAAAGTAGAGGGCAAGTAGATCTCGAAGGTTTCAGCCGAACAAAGGTGCTCAGGTCAATATTACAGTGGCTAGGGTTACAATGATTGCGTCCTTCTTTCAACCTCAACGTCCTTCTGTCGTATAAGTACAATCTCTCGGGCTGCACTGGGCCTTTCCCGATACTAATACAAATTTCCATAATAACTATACTTTCCTAATCCGAACATCTCCAATCTCTTGGGCCTCCAAAGCTTCGAGACCATGGGCCTTCGGTTATAATAATAAACCAGGGGTATATATGCAACATATCTCTTAGGCATACCTATGTCACGTAGCAAAATCATCACTCAATAGAGCATGTGAAACTTGAAATACCATACACAAAATAAGTTTCATCTTTTAATTGGCATTCCTCCTTTTCTTTTATAATCATGCAACTTTATTATCTTTGATCATTCAGACATAAAATAGGTTGGTCAAGTAGCTCATTCATATACCTTATGAACATTCAATATGATGTTCCTTTCGTTTTAAAAATAAAACTAGACACAAATAAAACAATGACACTTCAAATTTTTGTGAAAATTTTATGTTGCTCAAAAAACAAAGTTTAGAAGTGTGCAAACCGAGAGATTTAATATGATTCCAGTGGGTGCCTTGGGAAGTATGGTCTTCACCATTCTTGGATTTCTCTTGGTGTGGTGTTCTTCCATTCCCTGCGAAAAAACTTCAAAACAAAACATTTATTCCCATTCTTTTCTATGGCGTGACATTAGTGGTACAAAGAAATCATGTTTGATGCTATTTTTATCATAAATAAAATTATAAGTTCATGAACCATAGAGCTCATAATGTTCTACTCATTCTAGCATATCAAAAGTTCCAAGCAAAAATCATTTTGATACTCAAAAGAATAGATCCAACATTAAGAAACAGAATTTGTCCAGAATTTTTGCTACATGAAAACTGAATTTTTAACACCACCAAGACATGTCAGGAATTTTAGCCAATTTTCGTGCATATATAGGATGAAAATTTACAGCTTCTGTGAATTTATCAAGATTTTAGGAGTTACCAAACAAAAGTAAAAAAATCATGCACTAAAAATGCAACGCAGAAAATAGCAACTCCATATTTTGTTTGCAACTTTAAACATCCAAATGGGTAAAAAGTTGATAGTTAACTTAAAAACCAGAGAATAAACTAAAATAAAACCAACATGATACATCAAGCATGTAGAACAAAAATCAAATATAAAAACACCTCGGGTTGCCTCCCGTAAAGCGATTTCTTTATAGCCATATGGTTAGGCTTACTTGTTTCATGTAGGAGAAATGATCTTGTAGGAGTGATGCCTCTTGATTATCTCCATATCATTATTAGAAATAACATATAACAATAAAATTCTAGGGTACCATTGTGTGATCATACCAATAAATATATTTATCACTTTAAAACACATTAGCACACAACATAAATATGCAACATGTAGTAACGAAGTCTAACTTTCTTCCTATGCATTGAGATTTTATATATGAATGAATCACATCCAATAAGAGTATAAAAACATATCTAAAGTAGGTAAATGCATATTATAATTATAATTAGCATATAGAGGGTGCTTATATCTTCCTCTTTCATAATGATTGCACTTACTTGGAGGAAAGTTAATAGTGTAACTATTTGATTCATGAATCTTAGAGAATTGTGGCATATAAAGAGGATCATTAAATTTATTAAGGGATTCATAATCATGCTTTGCTCTTTTAAAATAATTATTAGTACCACTTTTAATCATGGCATCATGGCCACAAGAAGATTTTCCGTAAGCATAAGATTGTTGCAAATCATACAAGTATTTTTCAACATAAGCATATTTCAAGGGATTTTAATAATAACATGGGATTATCATGTATGATAGCATTATCACAAGCAGAAAGCTTATCATTTCCATCCTCATATAATATAGTACTTTCTAAGCATGGAGGATTCTCAAGCAAAAATAAGCCATCATCTAGAGCATCATCATATTCCTCTTTCTCATTAATAATTATCGTACTAGAGCTAGCATACATATAGAGGTGCATTGTTGGATTCTTCTATGGAATGCATGGGCATACCTAAGCTTATGTTTTAATCATAATCCTCATGCACAACTTTAGTATTTTCCAAGGCGGCAAGGTTTCTTTTATTATAGTTGATAACATATGTGTAACATCCCAAAAATTCAAAACAAAACAAATGAATTTCCCTAGTTCCAAATTTTGGAACCAACAAAAACTTTTATTAAATTAAGTTTGATGCTTAGTAATATTGCTTAATTCTTGTGCTATTGCCATGATTGCTTGTTATAGTGGTTTGAAATAATCTTAAACCCTAAACCTCACCCCTCTTTTCACCATCCTAGTTAAAATAAAATAAAAGGAAATTAAATAAGAAAAATGCATATGTGCCTATGGCTATGTTTATAAATCTTTACCCTAAGCTTTTCTACTTTGCTTAGAAGTTTGGAAAACCTTCATACACCTTACCTAGTACTTATCAAACCTAATCCAAGTTGTTTCCAAAGAAAATAAAAAGAAACTAAAAATGCCATAGAGGCATATGAGAGTAAAATAGCAAATATGTGAATTTAAGAATCTTGACCCTAAGACCTGTTGTGAATGGTTGGATCACTCCTATATACCATTTCAACACTCAACAACACCAATTGGGTCAAGCTAAGTCAAACTAGAACTCAAATGCAACATATGCATAGAGGCATATGTGACACATAGCCATAATACCCAATTCTTGCCCTATGACTTTAAACCTTGACCAAATGATGTGAAACCATCTCTCAACCTAATATAACACTAACTTGACCCTAACCCATGTCCAAGTGAAGCAAGATGAACAATTTACAAGGTTAATGAAATATGACACATCACCTCTTATGTGTTATGACCATTTTTGCAAATCTTGGAGCAAGACCATTTGAATTGGTTTCAATGGTTGGAAAATGTTTCTAAACTAATAAGAATCACATTAGAGTCAAGAAAAGTCAAATCAAATGAAGAGAAATCAATTTGTGAGATAATCCCAATTTCACTCACATACACATAAGACCAATTTTGCAAATCTTCACCAAAGGCCACCATTGCTTGATCTCTTGCTTGTAGAATGTTTATATATGATAAACAAACACAATTGCATCAAAGAAACAAGAATCAAATCAAAGCAAATCTCAAAATCAACTTACATGTGATAATGGTCAAAAGTGAGATTTATAAAATGTTCCCTACTTTACCCCCTGGTTTTGACTTTTCTTCAAACCAAACTTGGTCAACTATTGACATGTCATCCAAGACCAAGTGAAAGTGAACAACTTTCATGTTAACCATTAGTGCTAATGTTGACCAGGTTGACCAGTATAGATTTGACAAGAGGAGACTTTGAAACTATGTGAAGATAACCCCAAATTTGAAATCTCACAAACTTTTGCCAAATTGGACACCACCACCACCATTCTTTCTCTTTAATTATATGACTGAGATCCACCAAAAAGAAATCCAAAATTCCACAAAAATATTCATGCGGCCATTTTCTCAAACACCTTGCAGGCACAATCTGGAAATTGCAACACAACCTATTACCCTCTGGATTCTTGCCTCCACCACTTTAACCTTGTGATCATCAACCTTCATGTACCTCCTCTGCATCATCCCAGCCCATTTGCTTCGTTTAAAGTGGAGACATGATCATCTTTGCAACCATGCCGTGTACCATGCCGGCCACCTTTGCACTCGAGCGACCTGAGCCCCTCCTCTCCCCTACACCATGTCTACAAGCATCCCTGGAGCACAAGGACGAAGCCCATGCCCTGCCCAAACTCGCCAAGCCATGGCATTGGCCAGCCCAAGCACGCCCAGCACCATGCCAGGACGTGCCAGGCACGCGGTGAGCGTGCACCGAGCGCGCCAGAGCGCCACGCGACCCGTCGCCCTCGTCCTCCCCCTGCATGCCTACCTCTGCATCGCGCGTCACCAACATCTCCTCTACCCCGTAGACAAGCTCCCTAGCCCGCAGAGGAGCCGTCGCCATCGCCATGATCAGAAGCTTGCCGCCAAGTACTGTCCTTGTCGCGGAAGCAAGCCGAGCGCTCCCATCATCCCCTGGACGCGCCAGCTACACCCAGAGCCTCGCCTAGACGTCGCCTACACGATGCGCACCTTGCCTTGCCCTTTCGCAACCCGTAGCGCCATTGTCGTCGTCGACCTTCCGCCACGTCCACGGCACCCCTCCATCCACTATAAATAGAGAAGCTATGAGCCTCGATTCTTCACACAAATTTCTCCCCTCTCATCCTTGCCCCTTCTCCACCCACCAATTTGACCTTACCTCGCCGGAGAAGCTTCAATCGCAAGCTCGTTCCCGCCGGAGCCCGCAGAGCATCTGCATCGCCTGGAGCCGCCCCGAGCCTCGCCGCTGTACCAGGGGCCTCTACACCGTCGACAACGTCGCCTCGCCCATCTCCCTCGATCGCCGACGGCCTGGAACTCTCTCCGACCCCCTACCTCGCCGGCACAGCAAGCCCTCCTCCCCCGTCGAGGACGACGATCCACAGCCGTGCGATCGTTCTCTAATCGCACGGTCGATATCGCCAGGTACCGATTCGGGTTTAATTAGAGACTGACCGCTGGGTCCCACCAGTCAGTCGGCCCGCTGCGTGTGTGGCATGCTAGTTGGGCCAGCCCAGTCCCTCTCCTCTCGTTCTGGCCCATTGCTTTTCCCGCGCAGCCCAACAAATTCAAATCTGAGTATTTTCTTTTGATTCAAATTTTCTTGCAGATGCTTTATTCAAATTCAAATAACTACAAATCTACTCAACCATTTTGGACAAACTTTATACTGTTAGAAAGCCCATGAAATGCCCCATCTAACCCCACTGGACTCAACCTCATATCTTGTGTCGATTTTGAATAGCAAAAAGAACAAAACAGAGACTTTTCAGTATTCAAATAAATCTTAAAAATCAACCATTGTGAATTTTGAAGTGAATCCAATTGCAATAATTCACATTTAACAAACTCTATTTTACTATGTAAAAATATAATATAGGTTCTGTACATGATCATGGACTAGAATCCAGATATTGGCTATGTAGTCAATACTAGTCCATTTAAACTATACCAAATTTTAGAATTTAAATCTATGAGGTGTAGCACCTCATTTAAATCATTTCTCAAGTGATATGAAGTAATGTGTTGACCTTTATTTACTTAGGCTCATACTTTCTCAATTGTAGAATTTAAATCAACATAGTATTTAAATTGCACTAGTTATTTAAATCACATGAGATGATGAATCTCATTTAAATCACTTTTCTCAAATACCAAGTGTGAAGTGTTGACCTTGGTCAACATGTGATCATCCCTGGTTATTTGAGAAGATTAAATCTTAAGAAGAATTCAATGAGAGGAAATTATTTCTCCCAAACCAAAGAGAAACCCTAATTTCAACATTCAATGAGAGGAAATTATTTTCCTAAGATTAAATAAAGAAACCCTAGCATAATTTGAGAATAAATGTTAAGTAGTGATACTAGATCAATTGTGTGAGCCAATAAGGCTAATTAAGATTACTTAAGGGTTGTTTGGTGATTGTATCCTCGTATTCGTTTATAGACGCTAGTACCGGAGACTATCAAGAGGAAGAGGTCTTCTACCAAGAGGAAGAGCAAGAAAACTTTGATCACTTCACCAATCAAGGCAAGCTATTACCAATGCAAGCTATAATAATGCAAACTATTCTGGTTGCAAGTTTATATTCTTGCCAAGTGCAAAGCTCTACAAGAGCAAGGCACCATTACATTTTACTTTATGAACCTATCCCAAGTTTTTACTTTACAAGCTTTACTTGATTTATTTATCAAAATTACTTTTTGATTTATGATTCACTTGGTTGAATTATAGAGTAGTACAAGAGAATCACACTTAGCCTAGCAAGCCCCAAGATACTTAGCACCCCTCATAACTAGTGGCTAGTGCTCAATATTAAAAGTGACTACTCTAGTTGGGAACTTGTGAATTGAAATGACTTTGAAAACCTTGGAATGATGAGTCATTCTATTGAAAGATTTTGAAGGTGAATATGACTGGTGAATGACTTGGTGAATTTTACAAAAACACTGATGGTTGGGTTCGGATGCGATACCATTCCAATTTTACAAGTACCCCCACAATACCTGAATCTGGGTAAGGCTTAGCTGGAAACTTATGTACATTAGTATGGGTTCCCTCTGAACAAGCGTCATAGGGGTTATGCCAAGGCTGCCTCCGTACTGGTGAAGTGATGTGAAATAACGTGAAATGAGGTGAATGTCCGGCCCAAGCCCTGTGCAGTTCCCAGGTTGACCGCGTGTCTTCACTGGGAGGCCAAGCTCATGGGGAGAGGTGCCTATACTAGAGTATGTAAATGAAAGGTTAGGATTGGTAGTTCGCGTACTGCGTACGATAAATCAGGGCTAGTTACCCCTGACGAACTATTGCAATTGCTGTGGCACAAGTGTACAACCTCTGCAGAGTTAAACCTATTCGAATAGCCGCGTCCGCGGTTATGGACAGTTGGAAAGGCCATACTGTTCCGTCATCAGAACTTTTCTAAAAATATGAATGGTGATTTGTGACTTGAATTGAAAGGTGACTTTGACTTTGAATCACAACTGAGTTGTGGGAATGACACTAATGTTCTCACTTGAGTTAGTTAAATGAAGAGGCTTTGATTATTAAAGTGTTTATGTAATAAAATTGGCTTTATGCAAATGAAACTAGAGCTTAGAACCCCCTTACTATAGTTGATAGTATTTTACCTTAGTATTAGTTTGCGAGTACTTTAAAGTACTCATGGCTGTGTCTCTGGCTATTCAAATGGCCAGACTATGAAGACGAAAGTATGTAACCCTAAGAAGGACAGCAGGACGTCTACGACAACTAGGATCACTCCTGACGTCAACAGTTGCCTGTGGAATAGATGGACTACTACTACGCTACTCTCGCTTTCGCTATGTGTTATGTAATGAATAAATAGAACCTCTATTATTGTAATGAGACTGGATCGTGTGATCCTTTATTTGTAAGACAATTATGGTATGTAATGAATGATGTGTTGTGATATCAATCTATTATGTCCCGCAAAAACAATATTCCTGGGATTGCGATGAATGGCATAATAGGCATCTGGACTTAAAAATCCGGGTGTTGACAAGTTGGTATCAGAGCCATTGTTGACCTTAGGAGACCCTAGTTAGAATGGACGTCTGAAAAATTTAGTTTCAAAACAAATGAAGTGACTATTTATGAAAAACTTATTCTCCCTCTTATCATTGAGATCTTTTTCAAAATAAGAAAGTTATGCTCTATTCTTCTTATACTATTACCTAAAATTTTGACACACTTCTCTAACTTACTCATCATAATTCTTCACAGATGGAGTACAAATGGGAATTCTATCAGCTTGGTCACGGAGGAAACCTGATGTTCGAGAAAGAATTGAAGCAACTAGTGGACTATCTAGGACGCCCGTACCCCGAGTTCTTCGGAACACCCCTAACAATCACTCCGGAGGACCACCTCAGTGGGAAGTTTCTGCCGATCTACGAAGGAAGCCTGGAACCCCAATATGGGAAACCATATTGTTTTCTGTAACAGGAAACACTTGGAAGGAGGGACTAGTCGGAGCTATGCAAGAAGCAATTTCTCGTCTGTGTGGACAAAATGAGAACAAGATTAAGAACACTCGCTTCATCTACTACCCAAGACATGACCCCACCGGAAGACCGATGACCATGCCCCCGCACACGGAGATGAACCACTATGTAGCACACCTCGACTACATGCTGTACAAGACCCGCAAGGAGTTGGACAACGCCCTCGCTTTTCGCCAAGCACATTACCCGTGAAGACGAAGTATTCCCCCTGAAGAGAAGTTTCATTTAAAGCACTTTCGTATGTGTGAGTTGTATCAGGATCCCCTTGTATCGTAGAGCGATGAATGGTTCTTCAAACCAACGGTGTGTTAGCTTTGTAATGTGTGATGCTTGGTATGAATGAAAATGTGTTGTTGGTTTTTACCCCCGCAACACTACTCAAGTTTTCAATATTATGAACTTTTTAAAATTTTAACAAAACAAACCCTAGAAAGTTCCCTCTTATCTTATCATCTACATCAATGTTTAGATGGCCCCACCAACCCGCAACACCACCCAGGATGCCATGATGCAACTGCTGCAGACGATGATGGCAGACCGAGAAGTCGAGAGAGCTGAACGCCAAGCCAACATTACCGCACTGCAACAGATAGCTCAGAACAATCAAGGCCATGGAAACCACGATCACCCTGGGTCGAAGCTGAAGAACTTTCAGCACACCAACCCTCCGATATTCAACAAGACTGAAGAGCCCCTCAATGCTGATGACTGGCTCCAGACCATGGAGAACAACCTCGAAGTTGCGGGAGTTGAAGCCGCAGAAAAAGTACTGTTTGCCATCCACTACCTGTCAGGACCTGTCAGAGCCTGGTGGACAAGTTCCCGTGCAATGAATGCGGGACAGATGATGACATGGGAAGACTTCAAGCTGAAATTCAGCAAATACCACGTGCCCCAAGGACTGATCAAGAAGATGAGAGACGAGTTCCGTGAACTCAAGCAAGGAAGGATGTCCGTGGTGGAATACCGCGGCAGGTTTCTCACTCTGTCAAGGTACGCCCCGGATGAGACCGACACCAATGAGAAGAGAAAGGAAAAATTTCTGAACGGACTGCACGACGAGATGCAAACTATGTTAGTGAACATTCCGTTCGCTGACTTAGAAGCCCTCGTAGACTCAGCCATACAGATGGAAGGAAAGCTGCATCAGGCCAATGAGAACCGCAAGCACAGAATGATGAACCAGAATGGACCCCACCATACCCAGAAGTACCGTAGTAACTCCTCTGGAGGATTCACCCCAAGATACAATAAGTCCCCTGCCCAGAATCATCGCCCCAACTACACCAACAACAACGGAGGACCCCCGAAGCCCGGAGGCAACAACAACAACAACAGCAACAACAACAACCACCCCAACAACAACAACAACAATGGAAACAACAACAACACCAATACTGCCCCAAGGACTGGAAGCAATGCTACCCCCGTCATCCCCAAAGACAAGTCCACCGTCAACTGCTACGAATGTGGAGTTGTGGGTCACTTCTCCAATGAGTGCCCCAAGAAGCTTGCCAGGATTGCCGCCAATACGGCAGCACCTGCTCAGCAACAGCGCCGCTTTGCCGGAAGAAGGAATCAGAACAACAACAACGGCCGTTTCTACCACATGATTGCCACTGAAGCTCAGGAAGCACCCCAGACCATGCCAAGTATGTCTTCCTGCTAAACAGAATGCTCAATCTCTCTTAGGAACCTAACTTTTCTTAAAATCTCGGGACGATATTTGTTTAAGGGGGAAGGGTTTGTAACATCCCAAAAATTCAAAACAAAACAAATGAATTTCCCTAGTTCCAAATTTTGGAACCAACAAAAACTTTTATTAAATTAAGTTTGATGCTTAGTAATCTTGCTTAATTCTTGTGCTATTGCCATGATTGCTTGTTATAGTGGTTTGAAATAATCTTAAACCCTAAACCTCACCCCTCTTTTCACCATCCTAATTAAAATAAAATAAAAGGAAATTAAATAAGAAAAATGCATATGTGCCTATGGCTATGTTTATAAATCTATACCCTAAGCTTTTCTACTTTGCTTAGAAGTTTGGAAAACCTTCATACACCTTACCTAGTACTTATCAAACCTAATCCAAGTTGTTTCCAAAGAAAATAAAAAGAAACTAAAAATGCCATAGAGGCATATGAGAGTAAAATAGCAAATATGTGAATTTAAGAATCTTGACCCTAAGACCTATTGTGAATGGTTGGATCACTCCTATATACCATTTCAACACTCAACAACACCAATTGGGTCAAGCTAAGTCAAACTAGAACTCAAATGCAACATATGCATAGAGGCATATGTGACACATAGCCATAATACCCAATTCTTGCCCTATGACTTTAAACCTTGACCAAATGATGTGAAACCATCTCTCAACCTAATATAACACTAACTTGACCCTAACCCATGTCCAAGTGAAGCAAGATGAACAATTTACAAGTTTAATGAAATATGACACATCACCTCTTATGTGTTATGGCCATTTTTGCAAATCTTGGAGCAAGACCATTTGAATTGGTTTCAATGGTTGGAAAATGTTTCTAAACTAATAAGAATCACATTAGAGTCAAGAAAAGTCAAATCAAATGAAGAGAAATCAATTTGTGAGATAATCCCAATTTCACTCACATACACATAAGACCAATTTTGTAAATCTTCACCAAAGGCCACCATTGCTTGATCTCTTGCTTGTATAATGTTTATATATGATAAACAAACACAATTGCATCAAAGAAACAAGAATCAAATCAAAGCAAATCTCAAAATCAACTTACATGTGATAATGGTCAAAAGTGAGATTTATAAAATGTTCCCTACTTTACCCCCTGGTTTTGACTTTTCTTCAAACCAAACTTGGTCAACTATTGCCATGTCATCCAAGACCAAGTGAAAGTGAACAACTTTCATGTTGACCATTAGTGCTAATGTTGACCAGGTTGACCAGTATAGATTTGACAAGAGGAGACTTTGAAACTATGTGAAGATAACCCCAAATTTGAAATCTCACAAACTTTTGCCAAATTGGACACCACCACCACCATTCTTTCTCTTTAATTATACGACTGAGCTCCACCGAAAAGAAATCCAAAATTCCACAAAAATATTCATGCGGCCATTTTCTCAAACACCTTGCAGGCACAATCTGGAAATTGCAACACACCCTATTACCCTCTGGATTCTTGCCTCCACCACTTTAACCTTGTGATCATCAACCTTCCTGTACCTCCTCTGAATCATCCCAGCCCATTTGCTTCGTTTAAAGTGGAGACATGATCATCTTTGCAACCATGCCGTGTACCATGCCGGCCACCTTTGCACTCGAGCGACCTGAGCCCCTCCTCTCCCCTACACCATGTCTACAAGCATCCCTGGAGCACAAGGACGAAGCCCATGCCCTGCCCAAACTCGCCAAGCCACGGCATTGGCCAGCCCAAGCACGCCCAGCACCATGCCAGGACGTGCCAGGCACGCGGTGAGCGTGCACCGAGCGCGCCAGAGCGCCACGCGACCCGTCGCCCTCGTCCTCCCCCCTGCATGCCTACCTCTGCATCGCGCGTCGCCAACATCTCCTCTACCCCGTAGACAAGCTCCCTAGCCCGCAGAGGAGCCGTCGCCATCGCCATGATCAGAAGCTTGCCACCAAGTACTGTCCTTGTCGCGGAAGCAAGCCGAGCGCTCCCATCATCCCCTGGACGCGCCAGCTACACCCAGAGCCTCGCCTAGACATCGCCTACACGATGCGCACCTCGCCTTGCCCTTTCGCAACCCGTAGCGCCATTGTCGTCGTCGACCTTCCGCCACGTCCATGGCACCCCTCCATCCACTATAAATAGAGAAGCTCTGAGCCTCGATTCTTCACACAAACTGCTCCCCTCTCATCCTTGCCCCTTCTCCACCCACCAATTTGACCTTACCTCGCCGGAGAAGCTTCAATCGCAAGCTCGTTCCCGCCGGAGCCCGCAGAGCATCTGCATCGCCTGGAGCCGCCCCGAGCCTCGCCGCTGTACCAGGGGCCTCTACACCGTCGACAACGTCGCCTCGCCCATCTCCCTCGATCGCCGGCGTCCTTGAACTCTCTCCGACCCCCTACCTCGCCGGCGCAGCAAGCCCTCCTCCCCCGTCGAGGACGACGATCCACAGCCGTGCGATCGTTCTCTAATCGCACGTTCGATATCGCCAGGTACCGATTCGGGTTTAATTAGAGACTGACCGCTGGGTCCCACCAGTCAGTCGGCCCGCTGCGTGTGTGGCATGCTAGTTGGGCCAGCCCAGTCCCTCTCCCCTCGTTGTGGCCCATTGCTTTTCCCGCGCAGCCCAACAAATTCAAATCTGAGTATTTTCTTTTGATTCAAATTTTCTTGCAGATGCTTTATTCAAATTCAAATAACTACAAATATACTCAACCATTTTGGACAAACTTTATACTGTTAGAAATCCCATGAAATGCCCCATCTAACCCCACTGGATTCAACCTCATATCTTGTGTCGATTTTGAATAGCAAAAAGAACAAAACAGAGACTTTTCAGTATTCAAATAAATTTTAAAAATCAACCATTGTAAATTTTGAAGTGAATCCAATTGCAATAATTCACATTTAACAAACTCTATTTTACTATGTAAAAATATAATATAGGTTCTGTACATGATCATGGGCTAGAATCCAGATATTGGCTATGTAGTCAATACTAGTCCATTTAAACTATACCAAATTTTAGAATTTAAATCTATGAGGTGTAGCACCTCATTTAAATCATTTCTCAAGTGATATGAAGTAATGTGTTGACCTTTATTTACTTAGGCTCATACTTGCTCAATTGTAGAATTTAAATCAACATAGTATTTAAATTGCACTAGTTATTTAAATCACATGAGATGATGAATCTCATTTAAATCACTTTTCTCAAATACCAAGTGTGAAGTGTTGACCTTGGTCAACATGTGATCATCCCTGGTTATTTGAGAAGATTAAATCTTAAGAAGAATTCAATGAGAGGAAATTATTTCTCCCAAACCAAAGAGAAACCCTAATTTCAACATTCAATGAGAGGAAATTATTTTCCTAAGATTAAATAAAGAAACCCTAGCATAATTTTAGAATAAATGTTAAGTAGTGATACTAGATCAATTGTGTGAGCCAATAAGGCTAATTAAGATTACTTAAGGGTTGTTTGGTGATTGTATCCTCGTATTCGTTTATAGACGCTAGTACCGAAGACTATCAAGAGGAAGAGGTCTTCTACCAAGAGGAAGAGCAAGAAAACTTTGATCACATCACCAATCAAGGCAAGCTATTACCAATGCAAGCTATAATAATGCAAACTATTTTGGTTGCAAGTTTATATTCTTGCCAAGTGCAAAGCTCTACAAGAGCAAGGCACCATTACATTTTACTTTATGAACCTATCCCAAGTTTTTACTTTACAAGCTTTACTTGATTTATTTATCAAAGTTACTTTTTGATTTATGATTCACTTGGTTGAATTATAGAGTAGTACAAGAGAATCACACTTAGCCTAGCAAGCCCCAAGATACTTAGCACCCCTCATAACTAGTGGCTAGTGCTCAATATTAAAAGTGACTACTCTAGTTGGGAATTTGTGAATTGAAATGACTTTGAAAACCTTGGAATGATGAGTAATTCTATTGAAAGATTTTGAAGGTGAATATGACTGGTGAATGACTTGGTGAATTTTACAAAAACACTGATGGTTGGGTTCGGATGCGATACCATTCCAATTTTACAAGTACCCCCACAATACCTGAATCTGGGTAAGGCTTAGCTGGAAACTTATGTACATTAGTATGGGTTCCCTCTGAACAAGCGTCATAGGGGTTATGCCGAGGCTGCCTCCGTACTGGTGAAGTGATGTGAAATGACGTGAAATGAGGTGAATGTCCGGCCCAAGCCCTGTGCAGTTCCCAGGTTGACCGCGTGTCTTCACTGGGAGGCCAAGCTCATGGGGAGAGGTGCCTATACTAGAGTATGTAAATGAAAGGTTAGGATTGGTAGTTCGCGTACTGCGTACGATAAATCAGGGCCAGTTACCTGACGAACTATTGCAATTGTTGTGGCACAAGTGTACAACCTCTGCAGAGTTAAACCTATTCGAATAGCCGCGTCCGCGGTTATGGACAGTTGGAAAGGCCATACTGTTCCGTCATCAGAACTTTTCTAAAAATATGAATGGTGATTTGTGACTTGAATTGAAAGGTGATTTTGACTTTGAATCACAACTGAGTTGTGGGAATGACACTAATGTTCCCACTTGAGTTAGTTAAATGAAGAGGCTTTGATTATTAAAGTGTTTATGAAATAAAATTGGCTTTATGCAAATGAAACTAGAGCTTAGAACCCCCTTACTATAGTTGATAGTATTTTACCTTAGTATTAGTTTGCGAGTACTTTAAAGTACTCATGGCTGTGTCCCTGGCTATTCAAATGGCCAGACTATGAAGACGAGTACCAGAACCCGGAAGAAGGACAACAGGACGTCTACGACAACTAGGATCACTCCTGACGTCAACAGTTGCCTGTGGAATAGATGGACTACTACTACGCTACTCTCGCTTTCGCTATGTGTTATGTAATGAATAAATAGAACCTCTATTATTGTAATGAGACTGGATCATGTGATCCTTTATTTGTAAGACGATTATGGTATGTAATGAATGATGTGTTGTGATATCAATCTATTATGTCCCGCAAAAACAATATTCGTGGGATTGCGATGAATGGCATAATAGGCATCTGGACTTAAAAATCCGGGTGTTGACAATATGTATTATCACTAAATTCCGTTTTGCACATTTGAAGGTTGATAGAGATGTGTACTTTCATCACACGTGCCTCATGAGTAGTACAATTTTTTCATTAATGAGGGATTCTAATTCATGGGCTGGAACATAAGCAACATATTTATCAACTTGCTCCATATCATGACATGCAAATTTACACTCTTGATAAGCAGAAATTGTAGGATCACTCTTATGCTTACATTGGTAGTGAGAGTGTTTGTAACCTTTTTTTAGTGTAGAAAGTTATATTATGTAGTTCACAAAATTCAGTAGCAATTTTGTTGAGGTGCTCAAGCAATTCATATACTTTATTTCCTTCTCTAGTTGATCTATATTCATAATAAGCTCTCCAAGCTTGGACACACATAATTTGGAGAATAAACTAATTTTATGGATTTTGCATTTTATGAAAAAGAACTATAAAGTAAAGAATAAAAAAGACAAGCAAAATACAATGCAAAATCTAAAAGAGATAAGACAGCTCACAACGGTGCAATCTCCCTAAACTTAGGTATTTGCAATAAGTTAATGAAGAAAGCAACGACGCCACAAATTGTCTTGCCATTGCCCTGAGAGTTGATGTACTCAAAGCTTGATGAGGTTGCGGTTGTAAGATGCTCTTCAGTTCCCCGGAAACGGTGCCAGAAAATTGTCTTCATAACGCTGGGACTCCCAAGTGTAGAGTGTGCAATTTAGGAAGTAATTTTTTCCACAAGGGTGACTCGAGGGTTATATCGAACTATCGGGGAACTGAGCAAAGAGGTATCTCTCCCTCTCTTATTCTAGCAACCCTGCAAAGTAAAATAAAGCCATGTGTCCCCAACTCCACCGTGTGGTTGTCAAGCACAATGTTCCATTTAAGTAAATATAACACAAGTAGTAATAAAATAAGTAAAACTAGAGAAAATAAAGTAACTAGGTAAAAACAGTAAAAAGGTCGATTGTATTTGGGGTATTGGATGCAAATAAGATAAGTAAATATTTTTTATTTTTGGATTAAAATAATGTAGCAAATAAAAAATAATACAAAAGCAATATAAAGGTGTTTCTTATGACAAAAAGTGGACTGGGGTTCATGGGTTCACTTAAATATTATCTCTTTTAAGTTGTAGTGGACAATAACAATTCATCAATGAGATAGGAAGAGCAAAGTAATACATGTGAAAGATACGCATTCATCTGGGCATCACGTTCTAATATAGAGATGATGCAACACATCTCTCTTATGCACCACAAGGAAGGGAAAACTCCAATCAATCTTGTATTAAGAATTAACGGAGCATAGCCATAAGTACTTTGACATGATGCTTGAATATCAAATATGCTACTTTGAACAAACAAGATCATCACTTTTGTCACGTGATGAACATAGCATATGCATTCACTTTATACCTAGTGAGGTAGCAAAGGAAAAGGCAAAGCCATAATAGATCATGAATATGTTGTCACTATTCAATCACTAAAATCATGCTACTCCATCTAATGCACACATCACCCCACACACGCTATTCCATAATAGTTGGATCAAAAACAATACTTAAGGACGGGTTACATAATATGCATCTATCAATACATCTTGCGCATAATATGATCAGATCTCATAGCATAATAGCATATAATAAGGATCCACCTCATAGGTATTACAAGTATGGCCATAATCATGTTGGGCTACTCATATGGCACTAAGAACTACGATGAACATGAGAGAACTAGATCAAGCTACTGCCACAAATCCGTAGTCCAGAGCTGGACTACTCCCCCTTGGTCATGGTGATGATGATGAAGATGTTGGAGAATGTGGAGATCCCTTCGGTGGCGGCTCAGACGGAGTTTCCCCCTCCAATCTTCTCTGTTGTAGCCTCTATTTTTGTATTTATGTCTTCTGCAGAGCTCTCCTCCCGAGAAATCTTCGGGGACATATATATATTAATTTTTAGGTCAAAATACATCGGTGGGCAAAAAGATCACGCGATTTGGATGATCGACGGCCGAAAGAGGGTGGTTGATACGCGTACAGCACGCGACCGTTGGGAACCCCAAGAGGAAGGTGTGATGCGTACAGCATTAAGTTTTCCCTCACTAAGAAACCAAGGTTTATCGAACCAGTAGGAGCCAAGAAGCACGTTGAAGGTTGATGGCGGCGAGATGTAGTGCGGCGCAACACCAGGGATTCCGGCGCCAACGTGGAACCTGCACAACACAACCAAAGTACTTTGCCCCAACGAAACAGTGAGGTTGTCAATCTCACCGGCTTGCTGTAACAAAGGATTAGATGTATAGTGTGGATGATGATTGTTTGCGTAAAACAAAGAGAACGAGTATTGCAAAGAGATTGTATTCGATTAAAAGAATGGACCGGGGTCCACAGTTCACTAGAGGTGTCTCTCCCATAAGATAAATAGCATGTTGGGTGAACAAATTACAGTTGGGCAATTGACAAATAGAGAGGGCATGACCATGCACATACATGATATGATGAGTATAGTGAGATTTAATTGGGCATTACGACAAAGTACATAGACCGCTATCCAGCATGCATCTATGCCTAAAAAGTCCACTTTCAGGTTATCATCCGAACCCCTTCCGGTATTAAGTTGCAAGCAACAGACAATTGCATTAAGTATGGTGCGTAATGTAATCAATAACTACATCCTCGGACATAGCATCAATGTTTTATCCCTAGTGGCAACAGCACATCCACAACCTTAGAACTTTTTGTCACTGTCCCAGATTTAATGGAGGCATGAACCCACTATCGAGCATAAATACTCCCTCTTGGAGTTACTAGCAAAAACTTGGCCAGAGCCTCTACTAATAACGGAGAGCATGCAAGATCATAAACAACACATAGGTAATATATTGATAATCAACATAACATAGTATTCTCTATCCATCGGATCCCAACAAACACAACATATAGCATTACAGATAGATGATCTTGATCATGTTAGGCAGCTCACAAGATCCGACAATGAAGCACATAAGGAGAAGACGACTATCTAGCTACTGCTAGGGACCCATAGTCCAGGGGTGAACTACTCACTCATCACTCCGGAGGTGACCATGGCGGTGAAGATTCCTCCGGGAGATGATTCCCCTCTCCGGCAGGGTGCCGGAGGCGATCTCCTGAATCCCCCGAGACGGGATTTGCGGCAGCGGCGTCTCTGGAAGGTTTTCCGTATCGTGGCTCTCGGTACTGGGGGTTTCGCGACGAAGACTATATGTAGGCGGAAGGGCAGGTCAGGGGGCCGCACGGGGGCCCCACACACTAGGCCGGCGCGGGCCCCCCTTGGGCCACGCCGCCCTGTGGTGTGGCCACCTCGTGGCCCCACTTCGTCTCCTCTTCGGTCTTCTGGAAGCTTCGTGGCAAAATATGCCTCTGGGCGTTGATTTCGTCCAATTCCGAGAATATTTCCTTACTAGGATTTCTGAAACCAAAAATAGCAGAAAACAACAACTGGCTCTTCGGCATCTCGTTAATAGGTTAGTGCCGGAAAATGCATAAATATGACATAAAGTATGCATAAAACATGTAGGTATCATCAATAATGTGGCATGGAACATAAGAAATTATCGATACGTCGGAGACGTATCAGCATCCCCAAGCTTAGTTCCTGCTCGTCCCTAGCAGGTAAACGATAACAAAGATAATTTCTGGAGTGACATGCCATCATAACCTCGATCATACTATTGTAAGCATATGTAATGAATGCAGCGATCAAAACAATGGTAATGACATGAGTAAACAAATGAATCATGTAGCAAAGACTTTTCATGAATAGTACTTTCAAGACAAGCATCAATAAGTCTTGCATAAGAGTTAACTCATAAAGCAATAAATCAAAGTAGAGATATTGAAGCAACACAAAGGAAGATTAAGTTTCAGCGGTTGCTTTCAACTTATAACATGTATATCTCATGGATATTGTCAATGTAAAGTAATATAACAAGTGCAATATGCAAATATGTAGGAATCAATGCACAGTTCACACAACTGTTTGCTTCTTAAGGTGGAGAGAGATAGGTGAACTGACTCAACATAAAAGTAAAAGAAAGGCCCTTCGCAGAGGGAAGCATTGCTTGCTATATTTGTGCTAGAGCTTTGGTTTTGAAAACAAGAAACAATTTTGTCAACGGTAGTAATAAAGCATATGTATCATGTAAATTATATCTTACAAGTTGCAAGCCTCATGCATAGTATACTAATAGTGCCCGCACCTTGTCCTAATTAGCTCGGATTACCGGGATTATCATCGCAATGCACATGTTTCAACCAAGTGTCACAAAGGGGTACCTATATGCCTCCTGTACAAAGGTCTAAGGAGAAAGCTCGCATTGGATTTCTCGCTTTTGATTATTCTCAACTTAGACATCCATACCGGGACAACATAGACGACAGATAATGGACTCCGCTTTAATGCATAAGCATTTAGAAACAATTAATGTTCTCATATGAGATTGAGGATATATATCCAAAACTGAAACTTCCACCATGATTCATGGCTTTAGTTAGCGGCCCAATGTTCTTCTCTAACAATATGCATGCTCTAACCATTAAATGAGTGGTAAATCTCCCTTACTTCAGACAAGACGGACATGCAGAGCAACTCACATGATATTCAACAAAGAGTAGTTGACGACGTCCCCAGAAACATGGTGATCGCACAACAAGCAACTTAATAAGAGATAAAGTGCATAAGTACATATTCAATACCACAATAGTTTTTAGACTATTTGTCCCATGAGCTATATATTGTAAAGGTAGAGGATAGAAATTTAAAGGTAGCACTCAAGCAATTTACTTTGGAATGGCGGAGAAATACCATGTAGTAGGTAGGTATGGTGGACACAAATGGCATAGTGGTTGGCTCAAGGATTTTGGATGCATGAGAAGTATTCCCTCTCGATACAAGGTTTTAGGCTAGCAAGGTTATTTGAAACAAACACAAGGATGAACCGGTGCAGCAAAACTCACATAAAAGACATATTGTAAACATTATAAGACTCTACACCGTCTTCCTTGTTGTTCAAACTCAATACTAGAAATTATCTAGACTTTAGAGAGACCAATTATGCAAACCAAATTTTAGCAAGCTCTATGTATTTCTTCACTAATAGGTGCAAAGTATATGATGCAAGAGCTTAAACCTGAGCACAACAATTGCCAAGTATCAAATTATCCAAGACATTTTATCAATTACTACATGTATCATTTCCCAATTCCAACCATATAACAAATTAACGAAGAAGATTCAACCTTCGCCATGAATACTATGAGTAAAGCCTAAGGACATATTTGTCCATATGCAACAGCGGAGCGTGTCTCTCTCCCACACAAAGAATGCTAGGACCCATTTTATTCAAACAAAAACAAAAACAAAAACAAACAGACGCTCCAAGCAAAGCACATAAGATGTGATGGAATAAAAATATAGTTTCAGGGGAGGAACCTGATAATGTTGTCGATGAAGAAGGGGATGCCTTGGGCATCCCGAAGCTTAGACGCTTGAGTCTTCTTGAAATATGCAGGGGTGAACCACCGGGGTATCCCCAAGCTTAGAGCTTTCACTCTCCTTGATCATATTGTATCATCCTCCTCTCTTGATCCTTAAAAACTTCCTCCACACCAAATTCAAAACAACTCATTAGAGAGTTAGTGCACAATCAAAATTTACATGTTCAGAGGTGACTTAATCATTCTTTACACTTCTGGACATTGCACAAAGCTACTGAAAGTTAATGGAATCGAAAAATCCATCAAGCATATCAAAATAGGCAATGCGAAATAAAAGGCAGAATCTGTCAAAACAGAACAGTTCGTAAAGACGAATTTCTAAGGGGCACCAGACTTGCTCAAATGAAAATGCTCAAATTGAATGAAAGTTGCGTACATATCTGAGGATCACTCACGTAAATTGGCATAATTTGCTGAGTTACCTACAGAGAATTAGGCCCAGATTCGTGACAGCAAAGAAATCTGTTTCTGCGCAGTAATCCAAATCTAGTATGAACCTTACTATCAACGACTTTACTTGGCACAACTATGCAACAAAATAAGATAAGGAGAGGTTGCTACAGTAGTAACAACTTCCAAGACTCAAATATAAAATAAAAGTACTGTAGTAAAAACATGGGTTGTTTCCCATAAGCGCTTTTCTTTAACGCCTTTCAGCTAGGCGCAGAAAGTGTATATCAAGTGTTATCAAGAGGCGGTGCTTCTACAGCGGGGTTTGGAGTTTTCTCAACCATGCATTGTATTTTGTAAGTTTCAGAGGCTCCCCTTTCATTAGTCTTAGGCTTGCTATTCTCATCAAATAAATTTTCAGGGACAAGCCAAGCATAATTATAATCTAGCGCTTCATGTATTCCCAGGAGCTTGCATGGTATTGGTGCTTTAATCTCCCCACCATCATTAACATTATTAGTATACCTTACTCTATCCATGTCCATCTTTTCAAGTGTTCTTTTAAAATCAGTGAACATACCAAGCCTCTTATGCTTAATGAAAACTTTTCTAGCTTCTTTAGCTATATCTGCAAATTCTCGCACTAGGACTTTTAGAACAAAATCTCTCTTCTCTCCCATCTCCATATCAGGAAGTGTAAGAAACATGTGTTGTATCATGGGGTTGAGACTAATAAATCTAGCTTCTATCATGCGTACCAAACAAACAGAGGCATCTTCATAAGTAGGGACAGCTTTCGCAAGGGGTATATCTTTAAGATCTTCATGCATACTAACGTGGGTGAAAAATTCTTCTATATTATCTCTTCCAATTATAGACCCTCGTCCCACAGGTATATCTTTTACAGTAAAATTAAAAGGAAACATGTTGAAATAAGTAAAGCAAATGCATGTAACTAATTTGTTTGTATTTTGGTATAGAGTGCAAAACAGTAAATAAAGTAAAACTAGCAACTAATTTTTTTGTATTTTGATATAATGCAGCAAACAAAATAGTAAATAAAATAAAGCAAGACAAAAACAAAGTAAAGAGATTGGATTGTGGAGACTCCCCTTGCAGCGTGTCTTGATCTCCCCGGCAACGGCGCCAGAAAACAGTCTTGATACGCGTACAGCACGCGACCGTTGGGAACCCCAATAGGAAGGTGTGATGCGCATGAAGAAGTTTTCCTCGCAAGAAACCAAGGTTTATCGAACTAGTAGGAGCCAAGAAGCACGTTGAAGGTTGATGGCGGCGAGATGTAGTGCGGCGCAACACCAGGGATTCCGGCGCCAACGTGGAACCTGCACAACACAACCAAAGTACTTTGCCCCAACGAAACAGTGAGGTTGTCAATTGATACGCGTACAGCACGCGTCCGTTGGGAACCCCAAGAGGAAGGTGTGATGCGTACAACGGCAAGTTTTCCCTCAGTAAGAAACCAAGGTTTATCGAACCAGTAGGAGCCAAGAAGCACGTTGAAGGTTGATGGCGGCGAGATGTAGTACGGCGCAACACCAGGGATTCCGGCGCCAACGTGGAACCTGCACAACACAACCAAAGTACTTTGTCCCAACGAAACAGTGAGGTTGTCAATCTCACCGGCTTGCTGTAACAAAGGAATAGATGTATAGTGTGGATGATGATTGTTTGCAGAGAACAGTAGAACAAGTATTGCAGTAGATTGTATTCGATGTAAAAGAATGGACCGGGGTCCACAGTTCACTAGTGGTGTCTCTCCCATAAGATAAATAGCATGTTGGGTGAACAAATTACAGTTGGGCAATTGACAAATAGAGAGGGCATGACCATGCACATACATGATATGATGAGTATAGTGAGATTTAATTGGGCATTACGACAAAGTACATAGACCGCTATCCAGCATGCATCTATGCCTAAAAAGTCCACCTTCAGGTTATCATCCGAACCCCTTCCAGTATTAAGTTGCAAACAATAGACAATTGCATTAAGTATGGTGCGTAATGTAATCAATAACTACATCCTCGGACATAGCATCAATGTTTTATCCCTAGTGGCAACATCACATCCATAACCTTAGGGGTTTCTGTCACTCCCCCAGATTCACGGAGACATGAACCCACTATCGAGCATAAATTCTCCCTCTTGGAGTTACAAGCATCAACTTGGCCAAAGCATCTACTAGTAACGGAGAGCATGCAAGATCATAAACAACACATAGATTGATAATCAACATAACATAGTATTCTCTATCCATCGGATCCCAACAAACACAACATATAGCATTACAGATAGATGATCTTGATCATGTTAGGCAGCTCACAAGATCCGACAATGAAGCATAATGAGGAGAAGACAACCATCTAGCTACTGCTATGGACCCATAGTCCAGGGGTGAACTACTCACTCATCACTCCGGAGGCGACCATGGCGGTGTAGAGTCCTCCGGGAGATGAATCCCCTCTCCGGTAGGGTGCCGGAGGCGATCTCCTGAATCCCCCGAGATGGGATTGGCGGCGGCGGCGTCTCAGGAAGGTTTTCCGTATCGTGGCTCTCGGTACCGGGGGTTTCGCGACGAAGGCTATTTGTAGGCGGAAGGGCAGAGTCGGGAGAGTCACGAGGGGCCCACACGCTAGGGTGGCGCGGCCAGGGCTTGGGCCGCGCCGCCCTACTGTGGCGCCGCCTCGTGGCCCCACTTCGTCTTCTCTCCGGTCTTCTGGAAGCTTCATGTGAAAATAGGCCCCTGGGCGTTGATTTCGTCCAATTCCGAGAATATTTCCTTACTAGGATTTCTGAAACCAAAAACAGCAGAAAACAACAACTGGCTCTTCGGCATCTCGTTAATAGGTTAGTGCCGGAAAATGCATAAATATGACATAAAGTATGCATAAAACATGTAGATATCATCAATAATGTGGCATGGAACATAAGAAATTATCGATACGTCGGAGACGTATCAGCATCCCCAAGCTTAGTTTCTGCTCGTCCCGAGCAGGTAAACGATAACAAAGATAATTTCTGGAGTGACATGCCATCATAACCTTGATCATACTATTGTAAGCATATGTAATGAATGCAGCGATCCAAACAATGTAAATGACATGAGTAAACAAATGAATCATATAGCAAAGACTTTTCATGAATAGTACTTCAAGACAAGCATCAATAATTCTTGCATAAGAGTTAACTCATAAAGCAATAAATTCAAAGTAGAGGTATTGAAGCAACACAAAGGAAGATTAAGTTTCAGCGGTTGCTTTCAACTTGTAACATGTATATCTCATGGATAGTTGTCAATGTAAAGTAATATAACAAGTGCAATATGCAAGTATGTAGGAATCAATGCACAGTTCACACAAGTGTTTGCTTCTTGAGGTGGAGAGAAATAGGTGAACAGACTCAACATAAAAGTAAAAGAAAGGCCCTTCGCAAAGGGAAGCATTGATTGCTATATTTGTGCTAGAGCTTTGATTTTGAAAATAAGAAACAATTTTGTCAACGGTAGTAATAAAGCATATGTGTTATGTAAATTATATCTTACAAGTTGCAAGCCTCATGCATAGTATACTAATAGTGCCCGCACCTTGTCCTAATTAGCTTGGATTACCGGGATTATCATCGCAATGCACATGTTTTAACCAAGTGTCACAAAGGTCTAAGGAGAAAGCTCGCATTGGATTTCTCGCTATTGATTATTCTCAACTTAGACATCCATACCGGGACAACATAGACAACAGATAATGGACTCCTCTTTAATGCATAAGCATGTAGCAACAATTAATGTTCTCATATGAGATTGAGGATATTTGTCCAAAACTGAAACTTCCACCATGATTCATGGCTTTAGTTAGCGGCCCAATGTTCTTCTCTAACAATATGCATGCTCTAACCATTAAATAAGTGGTAAATCTCCCTTATTGCAGACAAGACGGACATGCAGAGCAACTCACATGATATTCAACAAGGAGTAGTTGATGGCGTCCCCAGGAACATGGTTATCGCACAACAAGCAACTTAATAAGAGATAAAGTGCATAAGTACATATTCAAGACCACAATAGTTTTTAGGCTATTTGTCCCATGAGCTATATATTGTAAAGATAAAGAATGGAAATTTTAAAGGTAGCACTCAAGCAATTTACTTTGGAATGGCGGAGAAATACCATGTAGTAGGTAGGTATGGTGGACACAAATGGCATAGTGGTTGGCTCAAGGATTTTGGATGCATGAGAAGTATTCCCTCTCGATACAAGGTTTAGGCTAGCAAGGCTATTTGAAACAAACACAAGGATGAAGCGGTGCAGCAAAACTCACATAAAAGACATATTGTAAACATTATAAGACTCTACACCGTCTTCCTTGTTGTTCAAACTCAATACTAGAAATTATCTAGAACTTAGAGAGACCAATTATGCAAACCAAATTTTAGCAAGCTCTATGTATTTCTTCATTAATAGGTGCAAAGTATATGATGCAAGAGCTTAAAATGAGCACAACAATTTCCAAGTATCACATTATCCAAGACATTATAGCAATTACTACATGTATCATTTTCCAATTCCAACCATATAACAATTTAACGAAGAAGAAACTTTCGCCATGAATATTATGAGTAAAGCCTAAGGACATATTTGTCCATATGCAACAGCGGAGCGTGTCTCTCTCCCACACAAAGAATGCTAGGATCCATTTTATTCAAACAAAACAAAAACAAAAACAAACCGACGCTCCAAGCAAAGCACATAAGATGTGATGGAATAAAAATATAGTTTCAGGGGAGGAACCTGATAATGTTGTCGATGAAGAAGGGGATGCCTTGGGCATCCCCAAGCTTAGACGCTTGAGTCTTCTTGAAATATGCAGGGGTGAACCACCGGGGCATCCCCAAGCTTAGAGCTTTCACTCTCCTTGATCATATTGTATCATCTCCCTCTCTTGATCCTTGAAAACTTCCTCCACACCAAACTCAAAACAACTCATTAGAGGGTTAGTGCACAATCAAAAGTTATATGTTCAGAGGTGACATAATCATTCTTAACACTTCTGGACATTGCACAAAGCTACTGAAAGTCAATGGAATCGAAAAATCCATCAAGCATAGCAAAACAGGCAATGCGAAATAAAAGGCAGAATCTGTCAAAACAGAACAGTTCGTAAAGACGAATTTTATTGAGGCACCAGACTTGCTCAAATGAAAATGCTCAAATAGAATGAAAGTTGCGTACATATCTGCGGATCACTCACGTAAATTTGCATAATTGTCTGAGTTACCTACAGAGAATTAGGCCCAGATTCGTGACAGCAAAGAAATCTGTTTCTGCGCAGTAATCCAAATCTAGTATGAACCTTACTATCAACGACTTTACTTGGCACAACAATGCACAAAACTAAGATAAGGAGAGGTTGCTACAGTAGTAACAACTTCCAAGACTCAAATATAAAATAAAAGTACTGTAGTAAAAACATGGGTTGTCTCCCATAAGCGCTTTTCTTTAACGCCTTTCAGCTAGGCGCAGAAAGTGTGTATCAAGTATTATCAAGAGACGAAGTGTCAACATCATAATTTGTTCTAATAATAGAATCAAAAGGTAACTTCATTCTCTTTCTAGGGAAGTGTTCCATACCTTTCTTGAGAGTAAATTGATATTTAATATTACCTTCCTTCATATCAATGATAGCACCAACAGTTCGAAGAAAAGGTCTTCCAAATATAATGGGACAAGATGCATTGCATTCAATATCCAAGACAACAAAATCAACGGGGACAAGGTTATTGTTAATGGTAATGCGAACATTATCAACTCTCCCCAAAGGTTTCTTTGTAGAGTTATCAGCAAGATTAACATCCAAATAACAATTTTTCAATGGTGGCAAGTCAAGCATATTATAAATCTTCTTAGGCATAACGGAAATACTCGCACCAAGATCACATAAAGCATTACAATCAAAGTCATTGACCTTCATCTTAATGATGGGCTCCCAACCATCCTCAAGCTTCCTAGGAATAGAAGCTTCGCGTTCTAGTTTCTCTTCTCTAGCTTTTATGAGAGCATTTGTAATATGTTTCGTGAAAGCCAAATTTATAGCACTAGCATTAGCACTCTTAGCAAGTTTTTGTAAGAACTTTATAACTTCAGAGATGTGGCAATCATCAAAATCCAAACAATTATAATCTAAAGCAATGGGATCATCCCCAATGTTGGAAAAAATTTCAGCAGTTTTATCACAGGCAGTTTCAGCAGTTTTAACAGTTTCGGGCAGTTTTTCGCGCTTTGCATTTGAAGTGGAAACATTGCCAACACCAATTATTTTACCATTAATAGTAGGAGGTGCAGCAACATGTGGAGCATTAGCATTGCTAGTGGTGGTAATAGTCCAAACTTGAGCTATATTATCTTCTTTTTCATTTTCTTCTCTTTCCCACCTAGCACGCAATTCGGCCATCAATCTTATATTCTCATTAATTCTAACTTGGATGGCATTTTCTGCAGTAACAATTTTATTATTATGATTTTCATTAGGCATAACTTTCGATTTCAAAAGATCAACATCAGCAGCCAGACTATCGACTTTAGAAGCAAGTATATCAATTTTCCCAAGCTTTTCTTCAACAGATTTGTTAAAAGCAGTTTGTTTACTAATAAATTCTTTAAGCATAGCTTCAAGTCTAGGGGGTGTGTTCCTATTATTGTTGTAAGAATTCCCATAAGAATTACCATAGCCGTTGCCATTATTATAAGGATATGGCCTATAGTTGTTACTAGAATTGTTCCGGTAAGCATTGTTGTTGAAATTATTATTTTTAATGAAGTTCACATCAACATGTTCTTCTTGGGCAACCAATGAAGCTAACGGAACATTATTAGGATCAACATTAGTCCTATCATTCACAAGCATAGACATAATAGCATCAATCTTATCAATCAAGGAAGAGGTTTCTTCGACAGAATTTACCTTCTTACCTTGTGGAGCTCTTTCCGTGTGCCATTCAGAGTAATTAATCATCATGTTATCAAGAAGCTTTGTTGCTTCACCAAGAGTGATGGACATAAAGGTACCTCCAGCAGCTGAATCCAATAGGTTCCGCGAAGAAAAATTCAGTCCTGCATAAAAGGTTTGGATGATCATCCAAGTAGTCAGTCCATGGGTTGGGCAATTTTTAACCAAAGATTTCATTCTTTCCCATGCTTGTGCAACATGCTCATTATCCAATTGTTTAAAATTCATTATGCTACTCCTCAAAGATATAATTTTAGCAGGGGGATAATATCTACCAATAAAAGCATCCTTGCATTTAGTCCATGAATCAATACTATTCTTAGGCAGAGATAGCAACCAATCTTTAGCTCTTCCTCTTAATGAGAAAGGAAACAATTTTAATTTTATAATGTCACCATCTACATCTTTATACTTTTGCATTTCACATAGTTCAACAAAATTATTAAGATGGGCAGCAGCATCATCAGAACTAACACCAGAAAATTGCTCTCGCATAACAAGATTCAAGAAAGCAGTGTTTAATTTCAAAGAATTCTGCTGTAGTAGCAGGTGGAGCAATAGGTGTGCATAAGAAATCATTATTATTTGTGGTTGTGAAGTCACACAACTTAGTATTTTCAGGAGTACCCATTTTAGCAGTAGTAAATAAAGCAAACTAGATAAAGTAAATGCAAGTAACTAATTTTTTTTTGTGTTTTTGATATAGAGTGCAAACAAGACAGTAAATAAAGTAAAACTAGCAACTAATTTTTTTGTATTTTGATATAATGCAGAAAACAAAGTAGTAAATAAAGTAAAGCAAGACAAAAACAAAGTAAAGAGATTGGGATGTGGAGACTCCCCTTGCAGCGTGTCTTGATCTCCCCGGCAACGGCGCCAGAAAAAGAGCTTGATACGCGTACATCACGCGTCCGTTGGGAACCCCAAGAGGAAGGTGTGATGCGTACAGCGGCAAGTTTTCCCTCAGTAAGAAACCAAGGTTTATCGAACCAGTAGGAGCCAAGAAGCACGTTGAAGGTTGATGGCGGCGAGATGTAGTGCGGCGCAACACCAGGGATTCCGGCGCCAACGTGGAACCTGCACAACACAACCAAAGTATTTTGTCCCAACGAAACAGTGAGGTTGTCAATCTCACCGGCTTGCTGTAACAAAGGAATAGATGTATAGTGTGGATGATGATTGTTTGCAGAGAACAGTAGAACAAGTATTGCAGTAGATTGTATTCGATGTAAAAGAATGGACTGGGGTCCACAGTTCACTAGTGGTGTCTCTCCCATAAGATAAATAGCATGTTGGGTGAACAAATTACAGTTGGGCAATTGACAAATAGAGAGGGCATGACCATGCACATACATGATATGATGAGTATAGTGAGATTTAATTGGGCATTACGACAAAGTACATAGACCGCTATCCAGCATGCATCTATGCCTAAAAAGTCCACCTTCAGGTTATCATCCGAACCCCTTCCAGTATTAAGTTGCAAACAACAGACAATTGCATTAAGTATGGTGCGTAATGTAATCAATAACTACATCCTCGGACATAGCATCAATGTTTTATCCCTAGTGGCAACATCACATCCATAACCTTAGGGGTTTCTGTCACTCCCCCAGATTCACGGAGACATGAACCCACTATCGAGCATAAATACTCCCTCTTGGAGTTACAAGCATCAACTTGGCCAAAGCATCTACTAGTAACGGAGAGCATGCAAGATCATAAACAACACATAGATTGATAATCAACATAACATAGTATTCTCTATCCATCGGATCCCAACAAACACAACATATAGCATTACAGATAGATGATCTTGATCATGTTAGGCAGCACACAAGATCCGACAATGAAGCATAATGAGGAGAAGACAACCATCTAGCTACTGCTATGGACCCATAGTCCAGGGGTGAACTACTCACTCATCACTCCGGAGGCGACCATGGCGGTGTAGAGTCCTCCGGGAGATGAATCCCCTCTCCGGCAGGGTGCCGGAGGCGATCTCCTAAATCCCCAGAGATGGGATTGGCGGCGGCGGCGTCTCTGGAAGGTTTTCCGTATCGTGGCTCTCGGTACTGGGGGTTTCGCGACGAAGGCTATTTGTAGGCGGAAGGGCAGAGTCGGGAGAGTCACGAGGGGCCCACACGCTAGGGTGGCGCGGCCAGGGCTTGGGCCGCGCCGCCCTACTGTGGCGCCTCCTCGTGGCCCCACTTCGTCTACTCTCCGGTCTTCTGGAAGCTTCGTGTGAAAATAGGCCCCTGGGCGTTGATTTCGTCCAATTCCGAGAATATTTCCTTACTAGGATTTCTGAAACCAAAAACAACAGAAAACAGCAACTGGCTCTTCGGCATCTCGTTAATAGGTTAGTGCCGGAAAATGCATAAATATGACATAAAGTATGCATAAAACATGTAGATATCATCAATAATGTGGCATGGAACATAAGAAATTATCGATACGTCGGAGACGTATCATCAATCTCATCGGCTTGTTGTAACAAAGGATTAGATGTATAGTGTGGATGATGATTGTTTGCAGAAAACAGTAGAACGAGTATTGCAGTAGATTGTATTCGATTAAAAGAATGGACCGGGGTCCACAGTTCACTAGAGGTGTCTCTCCCATAAGATAAATAGCATGTTGGGTGAACAAATTACAGTTGGGCAATTGACAAATAGAGAGGGCATGACCATGCACATACATGATATGATGAGTATAGTGAGATTTAATTGGGCATTACGACAAAGTACATAGACCGCTATCCAGCATGCATCTATGCCTAAAAAGTCCACTTTCAGGTTATCATCCGAACCCCTTCCGGTATTAAGTTGCAAGCAACAGACAATTGCATTAAGTATGGTGCGTAATGTAATCAATAACTACATCCTCGGACATAGCATCAATGTTTTATCCCTAGTGGCAACAGCACATCCACAACCTTAGAACTTTCTCACACGTCCTGCATTTAATGGAGGCATGAACCCACTATCGAGCATAAATACTCCCTCTTGGAGTTACTAGCAAAAACTTGGCCAGAGCCTCTACTAATAACGGAGAGCATGCAAGATCATAAACAACACATAGGTAATAGATTGATAATCAACATAACATAGTATTCTCTATCCATCGGATCCCAACAAACACAACATATAGCATTACAGATAGATGATCTTGATCATGTTAGGCAGCTCACAAGATCCGACAATGAAGCACATAAGGAGAAGACGACCATCTAGCTACTGCTATGGACCCATAGTCCAGGGGTGAACTACTCACCCATCACTCCGGAGGCGACCATGGCGGTGAAGAGTCCTCCGGGAGATGATTCCCCTCTCCGGCAGGGTGCCGGAGGCGATCTCCTGAATCCCCCGAGATGGGATTGGCGGCAGCGGCGTCTCTGGAAGGTTTTCCGTATCGTGGCTCTCGGTACTGGGGGTTTCGCGATGAAGACTATATGTAGGCGGAAGGGCAGGTCAGGGGGCCGCACGGGGGCCCCACACACTAGGCCGGCGCGGGCCCCCCTTGGGCCGCGCCACCCTGTGGTGTGGCAACCTCGTGGCCCCACTTCGTCTCCTCTTCGGTCTTCTGGAAGCTTCGTGGCAAAATAAGCCCCTGGGCTATGATTTCGTCCAATTCCGAGAATATTTCCTTACTAGGATTTCTGAAACCAAAAACAGCAGAAAACAGCAACTGGCTCTTCGGCATCTCGTTAATAGGTTAGTGCCGGAAAATGCATAAATATGACATAAAGTATGCATAAAACATGTAGGTATCATCAATAATGTGGCATGGAACATAAGAAATTATCGATACGTCGGAGACGTATCAGTGGTGGCTGATACGCGTACAACACGCGACCGTTGGGGACCCCAAGAGGAAGGTGTGATGCGTACAGCGGCAAGTTTTCCCTCAGTAAGAAACCAAGGTTTAATCGAACCAGTAGGAGTCAAGAAGCACGTCGAAGGTTGATGGCGGCGGAGTGTAGTGCGGCGCAACACCAGGGATTCCGGCGCCAACGTGGAACCTGCACAACACAAACAAAGTACTTTGCCCCAACGTAACAGTGAGGTTGTCAATCTCACCGGCTTGCTGAAACAAAGGATTAGATGTATAGTGTGGATGATGATTGTTTGCAGAAAACAGTAGAACAAGTATTGCAGTAGATTGTATTCGATGTAAAAGAATGGACCGGGGTCCACAGTTCACTAGAGGTGTCTCTCCCATAAGAATAAGCATGTTGGGTGAAGAAATTACAGTTGGGCAATTGACAAATAAAGAGAGCATGACCATGCACATACATGATATGATGAGTATAGTGAGATTTAATTGGGCATTACGACAAAGTACATAGACCGCTATCCAGCATGCATCTATGCCTAAAAAGTCCACCTTCAGGTTATCATCCGAACCCCTTCCAGTATTAAGTTGCAAACAACAGACAATTGCATTAAGTATGGTGTGTAATGTAATCAATAACTACATCCTCGGACATAGCATCAATGTTTTATCCCTAGTGGCAAAAGCACATCCACAACCTTAGAACTTTCTGTCACTGTCCCAGATTTAATGGAGGCATGAACCCACTATCGAGCATAAATACTCCCTCTTGGAGTTACTAGCAAAAGCTTGGCCAGAGCCTCTACTAACAACGGAGAGCATGCAAGATCATAAGCAACACATAGGTAATAAATTGATAATCAACATAACATAGTATTCTCTATCCATCGGATCCCAACAAACACAACATATAGCATTACAGATAGATGATCTTGATCATGTTAGGCAGCTCACAAGACCCGACAATGAAGCATAATTAGGAGAAGACGACCATCTAGCTACTGCTATGGACCCATAGTCCAGGGCTGAACTACTCACTCATCACTCCAGAGGCGACCATGGCGGTGAAGAGTCCTCCGGGAGACGATTCCCCTCTCCGGCAGGGTGCCGGAGGCGATCTCCTGAATCCCCAGAGATGGGATTGGCGGCGGCGGCGTCTCTGGAAGGTTTTCCGTATCGTGGCTCTCGGTACTGGGGGTTTCGCGACGAAGGCTATCAGTAGGCGGAGGAGATAGGTGAGGGGGCCTGACAGGGGGCCCACACACTAGGCCGGCGCGGCCAGGGCTTGGGCCGCGCCGCCCTAGTGTCTGGCCACCTCGTGGCCCCACTTCGTGACTCCTTCGGTCTTCTGGAAGCTTCGTGGCAAAATAGGACCCTGGGCGTTGATTTCGTCCAATTCCAAGAATATTTCCTTACTAGGATTTCTGAAACCAAAAACAGCAGAAAACAGCAACTGGCTCTTCGGCATCTCATTAATAGGTTAGTGCCGGAAAATGCATAAATATGACATAAAGTATGCATAAAACATGTAGGTATCATACATAATGTGGCATGGAACATAAGAAATTATCGATACGACGGAGACGTATCAGCATCCCCAAGCTTAGTTCCTACTCGTCACGAGTAGGTAAACGATAACAAAGATAATTTCTGGAGTGACATGCCATCATAACCTCGATCATACTATTGTAAGCATATGTAATGAATGCAGCGATCAAAGCAATGGTAAATGACATGAGTAAACAAATGAATCATAAAGCAAAGACTTTTCATGAATAGTACTTTCAAGACAAGCATCAATAAGTCTTGCATAAGAGTTAACTCATAAAGCAATAAATCAAAGTAGAGGCATTGAAGAAACACAAAGGAAGATTAAGTTTCAGCGGTTGCTTTCAACTTATAACATGTATATCTCATGGATAGTTGTCAATGTAAAGTAATATAACAAGTGAAATATGCAAATATGTAGGAATCAATGCACAGTTCACACGAGTGTTTGCTTCTTGAGGTGGAGAGAAATAGGTAAACTGACTCAACATAAAAGTAAAAGAAAGGCCCTTCGCAGAGGGAAGCATTGATTGCTATATTTGTGCTAGAGCTTTGGTTTTGAAAGCAAGAAACAATTTTGTCAACGGTAGTAATAAAGCATATGTATCATGTAAATTATATCTTACAAGTTGCAAGCCGCATGCATAGTATACTAATAGTGCCCGCACCTTGTCCTAATAAGCTCGGATTACCGGGATTATCATCGCAATACATATGTTTTAACCAAGTGTCACAAAGGGGTACCTCTATGCCGCCTGTACAAAGGTCTAAGGAGAAAGCTCGCATTGGATTTCTCGCTTTTGATTATTCTCAACTTAGACATCCATACCGAGACAACATAGACAATATATAATGGACTCCTCTTTAATGCATAAGCATTTAGCAACAATTAATGTTCTCATATGAGATTGAGGATATTTGTCCAAAACTGAAACTTCCACCATGGATCATGGCTTTAGTTAGCGGCCCAATGTTCTTCTCTAACAGTATGCATGCTCTAACCATTAAATAAGTGGTAAATCTCCCTTACTTCAGACAAGACGTACATGCATAGCAACTCACATGATATTCAACAAAGAGTAGTTGATGGCGTCCCCAGGAACATGGTTATCGCACAACAAGCAACTTAATAAGAGATAAAGTGCATAAGTACATATTCAATACCACAATAGTTTTTAAGCTATTTGTCCCAAGAGCTATATATTGCAAAGGTAGAGGATAGAAATTTAAAGGTAGCACTCAAGAAATTTACTTTGGAATGGCGGAGAAATACCATGTAGTAGGTAGGTATGGTGGACACAAATGGCATAGTGGTTGGCTCAAGGATTTTGGATGCATGAGAAGTATTCCCTCTCGATACAAGGTTTAGGCTAGCAAGGTTATTTGAAACAAATACAAGGATGAACTGGTGCAGCAAAACTCACATAAAATACATATTGTAAACATTATAAGACTCTACACCGTCTTCCTTGTTGTTCAATCCTTACTAGAAATTATCTAGACTTTAGAGAAACCAATTATGCAAACCAAATTTTAGCAAGCTCTATGTATTTGTTCATTAATAGGTGCAAAGTATATGATGCAAGAGCTTAAACATGAGCACAACAATTGCCAAGTGTCAAATTATCCAAGACATTTTACCAATTACTAAATGTAGCATTTCCCGTTTCCAACCATATAACAATTTTAACGAAGAAGATTCAACCTTCGCCATGAATACTATGAGTAAAGCCTAAGGACATATTTGTCCATATGCAACAGCGGAGCGTGTCTCTCTCCCACACAATGAATGCTAGGATCCAACTTTATTCAAACAAAAACAAAAACAAAAACAAACCGACGCTCCAAGCAAAGTACATAAGATGTGATGGAATAAAAATATAGTTTCACTAGAGGAACCTGATAATGTTGTCGATGAAGAAGGGGATGCCTTGGGCATCCCCAAGCTTAGACGCTTGACTATTCTTGAAATATGCAGGGGTGAACCACCGGGGCATCCCCAAGCTTAGAGCTTTCACTCTCCTTGATCATATTGTATCATCCTCCTCTCTTGATCCTTGAAAACTTCCTCCACACGAAACTCAAAACAACTCATTAGAGGGTTAGTGCACAATCAAAATTTACATGTTCAGAGGTGACATAATCATTCTTAACACTTCTGGACATTGCACAAAGCTACTGAAAGTTAATGGGATCGAAAAATCCATCAAGCATAGCAAAACAGGCAATGCGAAATAAAAGGCAGAATCTGTCAAAACAGAACAGTTCGTAAAGACGAATTTCTAAGAGGCACCAGACTTGCTCAAATTAAAATGCTCAAATTGAATGAAAGTTGCGTACATATCTGAGGATCACTCACGTAAATTGGCATAATTTTCTGAGTTACCTACAGAGAATTCTGCCCAAATGCGTGACAGCAAAGAAATCTGTTTCTGCGCAGTAATCCAAATCTAGTATGAACCTTACTATCAACGACTTTACTTGGCACAACAATGCAACAAAATAAGATAAGGAGAGGTTGCTACAGTAGTAACAACTTCCAAGACTCAAATATAAAATAAAAGTGCAGTAGTAAAATCATGGATTGTCTCCCATAAGCGCTTTTCTTTAACGCCTTTCAGCTAGGCGCAGAAAGTGTGTATCAAGTGTTATCAAGAGATGATGCATTAACATTACCTTGGGCTTTACACTTACCCTTCTTGTTCTTTTTCTTACTCTTTGATTTAGGAAATACATGTCTACCCCCCGGTGTAGAGGTGAATTTTAGGGTGCCTTCTCCCACATCTATGACTGCCCCCAATAGTTTCAGCAGGGATCTTCCGAGTGTGATTTGTCCTGTTCCTACACATTCAATAACAAGATAATCAATGGATATTGTTCTTCCAAGAATGGTTGTATGCACACCTGTGGCTATTCCCTTAGGAATTATAATAGAGTTATCAATAAGAGCTATTTCTTCTCCCCCTTCAACGGTTCCCCATAATGTCAAAGATTCATGAATACTTTTAGGCATAAGGCAAAATTCAGATATAATATCACAATTGGCATAAAAAGTTTGACCACATATAACAATTTTAACTGTAGGGTCCCATAATGAAGGTTCAGAGTTCACTAAAACTTGATCAAGACGGTTACGAACTTAGCTATAATTTTCGTTCAAGCGAAATGCACTTGTCTCAAGAGTGTTTAATCTATTATAAATGCTAATAAGGGCTGAATCAAAGTTATTAGCTGAATCATGTGATGCAACCAACTTCTTTATGGCATTAAAAGCTTGATCCCCATTGCAATGAAGGAAATCTCCTCCCACTACAGCATCCAAGGCATATCTATAGTGAATCATAAGACCAAAATAAAAGTTACTAAGGAGCAAACTTAGAGTCATTTGAGGTTCAGCTTTACGATAAGAAGTAAAAATTCTGGACCAAGCATCTTTAAAACTCTCCTCATCCCCTTGTTTAAAAATGAAGACTAATTCTTCAGGTGAAGAAGTAACAGGTGCAGAGCTAGACATGGTAACAAAAGTAAAATGCAAGTAACTAATTTTTTTGTATTTTTTAATATGGAGAATGCAAACAAGACAGCAAATAAAGTAAAACTAGCAACTAATTTTTTTGTGTTTTGATATAATGCAGCAAACAAGAAAGTAAATAAAATAAAGCAAGACAAAAACAAAGTAAAGAGATTGGATGTGGAGACTCCCCTTGCAGCGTGTCTTGATCTCCCCGGCAACGGCGCCAGAAAATCTGCCTGATACGCGTACAACACGCGACCGTTGGGAACCCCAAGAGGAAGGTGTGATGCGTACAACAGCAAGTTTTCCCTCAGTAAGAAACCAAGGTTTAATCGAACCAGTAGGAGTCAAGAAGCACGTCGAAGGTTGATGGCGGTGGAGTGTAGTGCGGCGCAACACCAGGGATTCCGGCGCCAACGTGGAACCTGCACAACACAAACAAAGTACTTTGCCCCAACGTAACAGTGAGGTTGTCAATCTCACCGGCTTGCTGTAACAAAGGATTAGATGTATAGTGTGGATGATGATTGTTTGCAGAAAACAGTAGAACAAGTATTGCAGTAGATTGTATTCGATGTAAAATAATGGACCGGTGTCCACAGTTCACTAGAGGTGTCTCTCCCATAAGAATAAGCATGTTGGGTGAACAAATTACAGTTGGGCAATTGACAAATAAAGAGAGCATGACCATGCACATACATGATATGATGAGTATAGTGAGATTTAATTGGGCATTACGACAAAGTACATAGACCGCTATCCAGCATGCATCTATGCCTAAAAAGTCCACCTTCAGGTTATCATCCGAACCCCTTCCAGTATTAAGTTGCAAACAACAGATAATTGCATTAAGTATGGTGCGTAATGTAATCAATAACTACATCCTCGGACATAGCATCAATGTTTTATCCCTAGTGGCAACAGCACATCCACAACCTTAGAACTTTCTGTCACTGTCCCAGATTTAATGGAGGCATGAACCCACTATCGAGCATAAATACTCCCTCTTGGAGTTACTAGCAAAAACTTGGCCAGAGCCTCTACTAACAACGGAGAGCATGCAAGATCATAAACAACACATAGGTAATAAATTGATAATCAACATAACATAGTATTCTCTATCCATCGGATCCCAACAAACACAACATATAGCATTACAGATAGATGATCTTGATCATGTTAGGCAGCTCACAAGACCCGACAATGAAGCATAATTAGGAGAAGATGACCATCTAGCTACTGCTATGGACCCATAGTCCAGGGGTGAACTACTCACTCATCACTCCGGAGGCGACCATGGCGGTGAAGAGTCCTCCGGGAGATGATTCCCCTCTCCGGCAGGGTGCTGGAGGCGATCTCCTGAATCCCCCGAGATGGGATTGGCGGCGGCGGCGTCTCTAGAAGGTTTTCCGTATCGTGGCTCTCGGTACTGGGGGTTTCGCGACGAAGGCTATATGTAGGCGGAGGAGATAGGTCAGGGGGCCTGACAGGGGGCCCACACACTAGGCCGGCGCTGCCAGGGCTTGGGCCGCGCCGCCCTAGTGTATGGCCACCTCGTGGCCCCACTTTGTGACTCCTTCGGTCTTCTGGAAGCTTCGTGGCAAAATAGGACCCTGGGCGTTGATTTTGT
This sequence comes from Lolium perenne, assembly GCF_019359855.2. NCBI lineage: Eukaryota > Viridiplantae > Streptophyta > Magnoliopsida > Poales > Poaceae > Lolium > Lolium perenne. The sequence goes on from NC_067246.2 coordinate 154,929,160, forward strand.
CCAATTCCGAGAATATTTCCTTACTAGGATTTCTGAAACCAAAAACAGCAGAAAACATCAACTGGCTCTTCAGCATCTCGTTAATAGGTTAGTGCCAGAAAATGCATAAATATGACATAAAGAATGCATAAAACATGTAGGTATCATCAATAATGTGGCATGGAACATAAGAAATTATCGATACGTCGGAGACGTATCAGTGGCACGCCCACCTTCACTAGGGGCCACCTGGCCTCTTTCGGGCCTCAGGCCTCTCCAGGTGAGCTTCCAGGGCCCAGGGTGCTTCTCCCGATGAAAAAATGACTTTCCAAATATCCCAGTTCAATTTGACTCCGTACAGGTCTCTGAAAGTGAAAAATACACCAAACATGGAATTCCTGTTCTGCAGAGTTATAAACCAAATAAAGGGGATCATTGGTAAATCCCCATAAATCAATGTAAAACATGGTATTATCATCATATATGTTGCATATATGTGGGAATTCAATATGATAAAGGATAAAGTTCATGTATGCATTTTACATGCATCCGTCTCTACACAACACTCATCTCGAATGAGTTAGTATGGCATTGTATAAGTTTTGTCTTTTGGTGAGACCTCAATTCCTCGGTCTAAAAATATGTTACCAACATTGCTGGAGAATGTAGATTCACAGTTGTGACACATTTGGAATTGTACCAAGTTCCTTTAAAGAACATTTCAGTCAAATACCTTCCAATGGTTTTTATCAAAACAACGATATGCACATCCTTTCAATTGTAGAATCCATCACAATGTTCAAACTTTAGAACTCATCTAAATCTAGCATGGAATAGTCCAGAACACTGTGCTACCTTTTAATGAAACACTTATCCTAGTTGAGATTGAAATTTACTAGTATATCTGATGACACTATTATCGGTGTAACACATTACAACACTCTTATTTTGTGACTATCCTATACAACACATATCCTTAGTTATTCAAAAGGACTTAAGTATTTTTCTTATTATTGTCCAGTGTCCATCACATGATTCACTATGGTATATGCTCCTAACACCATAGATTACATGACATCTATTATGTACATAACATGGCGTTTCATGATTTAAAATCAATCACGTGTTTTACTCATCAATTTTCGAACACACTCAAGTATTGCTAAACTCCATATAACAAAAACTCTTTATTGATGTTTTCATATTCAAGTATACTTCCTTATTTATTTTATGTACTTTGACTTAACCATATTAGGTGTCTCAGTTTATGTTCATAGATCTTGATACTCAACATGGTTTAGTCCAAGTCGTTTCACTTGAAAACCAATTTTCCAATGAAACTTTAATTGTGTCTTGTATAGGTACATAGCTTCTAATAAACTGTCATCCATATAAATAATTAGAAAATGTCTTAGTGAACCCACTTAATTGCAAATGCAAGTACCTTCTCTATTTCCAATGAAATCAAAACTCTTTGAACATTTCATCCAATGAAGATTCCAACTCCGTGATGCTCACTTCTTGTATCGAAGTTTGCATAACAATCTACCATTCTTGTATTTGACAAAACTCGTGGTTGTATCTTGCATACACCCTCGATTTACACTCCTGTAGTTTTGTTGTCCAACTGTCATATCTGAAATATGCAGTGATTGCAAGAATATTCCATATAGACTTTGAGCATCACTACGGAAGATCTCAATCTTATCACAATCAACTCCTTAAACATTTGTCATAATTTTTTTTTCGACAAGTCAATTCAATTCTATTTACTTATAGGTCCACATATGTACAAAGTTTCTATCCTTTCAGATGGTCTATCAAGTTCAAAAACTTGATTTCATATATGGATACTATCTTGTATTTCATGGATTCAACCCATTCAATGGAGTGAGGGCCCATCATTGCTTCTTCGTCTGCGGTTGGTTCATTATCGTTCAACCCATTCTGCGGTTGGACATCCTTCTAGCGGCGGCTCTGGCGGAGTCCCCCCTCCAATCTTTTCAAGCTCTAGCTCTATTTTGGTATTTCTCTGTTTCCGCCGCGCTCTCTTCGAGGAAGCCTCGGGAAGTATTTTATATACTTTTTAGGTCAAACAAAGTATGTGGGCGAAAGAATCAAGCGAATCGAACGGTCGAGGAGGGAAAGAGGGGTGGTGGCGCGCCCTCCTGAAACGTCTCCAACGTATCTATAATTTCTGATGTTACATGCTTATATTATACCAATTGCTAGATGTTTTATATGCACTTTATATCATATTATGGAATTTATTGGACTAACCTATTAACAAGATGCTACAGTGCCAGTTTCTGTTTATTATGTCTGTTTATTGCAGAAAGGGCCCAAAAACCAAAGTGCTCGGAAAAATCCAAAAAAATCACAGAAATTCTATTTCGCCAGAAGAATCACGGAGCTAGAAGGGCCAGGCCAGAGGAGGCCCAGGGCCTCCTCCCCATCAGCCGGCGCGGCCAGGAGGGGGGCCACCCCACCCTATGGTGTGGGCCCCTCGGGACTCCACCGACGCTGCCCTTTCGCCTATATAATCCCTCGCGACGCAAAAACCCGATATCAATCAATCATATTCCAGAAAGACTCCAGGGGCGCCGCCGCCATCGCGAAACCTAGTTTCGGGGGACAGAAGTATCTGTTCCAGCACGCCGCCGTGATGGGGAATTGGCCCCGGAGTCATCTCCATCGACACCACCGCCATCTTCATCGCCATTGCTGACTCCCATGATGAGGAGGGAGTAGTTCTCGCCCGAGGATGAGGGCTCTACCGGTAGCTATGTGGTTAATCTCTCTCTCCCATGTACTTCAATACAATGATCTCATGAGTTGCCTTACATGATTGAGATCCATATGATGAGCTTTGTAATCTAGATGTCATTATGCTATTCAAGTGGATTTTACTTATGTAATCTCCGGAGACTCCTTGTCCCACGTGTGTAAAGGTGACAGTGTGTGCACCGTGTGGGTCTCTTAGGCTATATTTCATAGAATACTTGTTCACTGGGTTATGATTTGAGTTAGATGTCTCTATGAAATTGTGGTGTGTTAGTACCTCCTATGAATGCTCACAGTGACAGCGTGGGGTGTTTATCAGTACTTGGGAATACATCTTTAAGGTTTGCTTTTGCAGCCCTACACGGTGAATTAGTGTTCGTTATCCAGCCAGAGAGTAATTCAGAATAGCATAGTGAAATGCTTATATTTATATTCCTTTATGATATCATTGTTGAGAGCAACCACTAGTGAAAGTATGATCCCTAGGCCTTGTTTCTAAGCATTGAAACACCGTTTCCAACAAGTTCTGCTACATGTTCGCTTGCTGCCATCTTTATTTCAGATTGCAATTACTACTTACAATCATCCATATTACTTGTATTTCACTAGCTCTTCGCCGAACTAGTGCACCTATACATCTGACAAGTGTATTAGGTGTGTTGGGGACACAAGAGACTTCTTGTATCTTAATTGCAGGGTTGCTTGAGAGGGATATCTTTGACCTCTACCTCCCTGAGTTCGATAAACCTTGGGTGATTCACTTAAGGGAAACTTGCTGCTGTTCTACAAACCTCTGCTCTTGGAGGCCCAACACTGTCTACAGGAATAGAAGCGTGCGTAGACATCAAGCTATTTTCTGGCGCCGTTGCCGGGGAGGTAAGGTAAAAGGTATTCACATCCTCCGACTACTAAGCTATTTCCTAGCACTGTTGCCGGTGTGTGAATGCCCGAAGTTATTTCCTTTAGATCCTGCAATTATATCTTTTTGTTTCTTGTTTTTATTTTCACTAGTTAGGCTTAATGGAAAACAACAACAAAATTAGAGATCTTTATGAACTTTATATTGAATTAGGACATGATGTGTTTGAAGAGAGAATTAAAAAACCCATGGAACTTTGTTTGAAAAATAGTTGTAGCAATGTTATTAGCATGAACTCTTTGAACACTATTATTGCTAATGCTATGGAAGAATTTAAGCTTGGGGAAGCTGGTTGTGATATTTTTAGTCCCCCAAGTTTTGAGGAGAAAATTTTCTTTGATGATACTTTGTCTCCCATTTATGATGATTATAATGATAGTGGTATTTTGGTGCCACCTACTATGGAGGATAAAGTTTATTATGATTATACCATGCCTGCAATCTATGATGATTACAATGACGGTTGTGATAGTTTTACTCCCACTATTACTAATAAAATTGATTATGCTTATGTGGAGAGTAATGATACTTTTATGCATGTGAATAAGAATGCTTTATGTGATAGTTATATTGTTGAGTTTTTTCATGATGCTACTGAAAATTATTATGAGAGAGGAAAATATGGTTGTAGAAATTTTTATATTACTAAAACACCTCTCTACATGCTGAAAATTTGGGTTAGGCTTAAATTTATTTTGAATTTGCTTTTTGATGCTCTCTTTTACTTCAACTCTTATTTCTTGCGAGAGCTTCATTAAAATTACTGAGCCCATCTTAATGCCTATAAAGAAAGCACTTCTTGGGAGATAACCCATTTTTTTATTTTACTACTGTTTTGTTGTGTCTTGGAAGTTGTTACTACTGTAGCAACCTCTCCTTATCTTTATTTTATTGCATTGTTGTGCCAAGTAAAGTCTTTGATAGTAAAGTTGATACAAGATTTGGATTCCTGCGCAGAAACAGATTTTTGGCTGTCACGAATTTGAGTTGATCTCTCTGTAGGAGAGTCTAAAAAATCTGCGAAAATTTATGAGTAATCCTCAGATATGTACGCAACTTTCATTCAATTTGAGCTTCTTCATCTGAGCATGTTAAGGGCCTCGAAAAAATTCATCTTTACGGACTGTTCTGTTTTGACAGATTCTGCCTTTTATTTCGCATTGCCTCTTTTCCTGTGTTTGAGTGGATTTGTTTGCTCTATTAAATTTCAGTAGCCTTGGGTAATGTCCATAAGTGTTGGGAATGATTGTGTCCTCGCTGAACATGTGAATTTTTGATTATGCACTAACCCTCTAATGAGATTGTTTTGAGTTTGGTGTGGAGGATGTTTTCAATGATCAAGAGAGGAGGATGATATGATATGATCAAGAAGAGTGAAAAGTCTAAGCTTGGGGATGCCCCCGTGGTTCATCCCTGCATATTTCAAGAAGTCTCAAGCATCTAAGCTTGGGGATGCCCAAGGCATCCCCTTCTTCATCAACAACTTATCAGGTCACCTCTAGTGAAACTATATTTTTATTCCGTCACATCTTATGTGCTTTACTTGGAGCGTTTGCGTGTTTTATTTTGGTTTTGTTATTTTCATTCTCTGAATAAATTCGGATCCTATCAATCCATGTGTGGGAGAGAGACACGCTCCGCTTTTTCATTTGAACACTTGTGTTCTTCGTTTTACTTTTATAATGTTCATGGGAAAAGTTGAAAACTGTTTCGTTCATTGTTATTTGGTTGGAAACAGAAAATGCTTCATGTGGTAATTGGTATATTGTCTTGAATAATTTGATACTTGGCAATTTTTTTGCTCAATAGATCATGTTTAAGCTCTTGCAATATGTACTTTGCACCTATTAGTGGAGAACTACCATAGAGCTTGTTGAAATTTGGTTTGCATGATTGGTCTCTCTAAAGTCTAGATATTTTCTGGTGAAGTGTTTGAACAACAAGGAAGACAGTGTAGAGTCTTATAATGCTTGCAATATGTTGTTATGTAAGTTTTGCTGTACCGGCTCATACTTGTGTTTGCTTCAAACAACCTTGCTAGCCAAAGCCTTGTACTGAGAGGGAATGCTTCTCGTGCATCCAAAACCTTGAGCCAAAACTTATGCCATTTGTGTCCACCATAACTACCTACTATGTGGTATTTCTCTGCCATTCCAAAGTAAATTGCTTGCGTGCTACCTTTAAAATTTCATTCCTTGTCTTTGCAATACATAGCTCATGGGAAAGTAGCTTAAAAACTATAATGGTAAAGAATATGTAGCTTATATCTTATTTCTTATAAGTTGCTTGTTGAGCGGTAACCATGTTTCTGGGGATGCCATCAACTATCACACTTTTGTTGAATATCATGTGAGTTGCTATGCATGTTCGTCTTGTCTGAAGTAAGGGTGATTTGTCATGATTAAATGGTTTGAGTATGCATATTGTTAGAGAAGAACTTTGGGCCGCCAACCAAAGCCATGAATCATGGTGGAAGTTTCAGTTTGGACATTAATACTCAATCTCTTATGAGAATATTATCTGTTGTTGAATACTTAAGCATTAAAGAGGAGTCCATTATCTGTTTTCTATGTTGTCCCGGTATGGATGCCTGATACGCCTCCGACGTATCGATAATTTCTTATGTTCCATGCCACATTATTGATGATACCTACATGTTTTATGCACACTTTATGTCATATTTATGCATTTTCCGGCACTAACCTATTAACGAGATGCCGAAGAGCCGATTCTTTGTTTTCTGCTGTTTTTGGTTTCAGAAATCCTAGTAAGGAAATATTCTCGGAATTGGACGAAATCAACGCCCAGGGGCCTATTTTGCCACGAAGCTTCCAGAAGACCGAAGGAGTCACGAAGTGGGGCCACAAGGTGGCAAGACACTAGGGCGGCGCGGCCCAAGCCCTGGCCACGCCGGCCTTGTGTGTGGGCCCCCTGTCAGGCCCCCTGACCTATCTCCTCCGCCTACTTATAGCCTTCGTCGCGAAACCCCCAGTACCGAGAGCCACGATACGGAAAACCTTCCAGAGACGCCGCCGCCGCCAATCCCATCTCGGGGGATTCAGGAGATCGCCTCCGGCACCCTGCCGGAGAGGGGAATCATCTCCCGGAGGACTCTTCACCGCCATGGTCGCCTCCGGAGTGATGAGTGAGTAGTTCACCCCTGGACTATGGGTCCATAGCAGTAGCTAGATGGTCGTCTTCTCCTAATTATGCTTCATTGTCGGGTCTTGTGAGCTGCCTAACATGATCAAGATCATCTATCTGTAATGCTATATGTTGTGTTTGTTGGGATCCGATGGATAGAGAATACTATGTTATGTTGATTATCAATTTATTACCTATGTGTTGTTTATGATCTTGCATGCTCTCCGTTGTTAGTAGAGGCTCTGGCCAAGTTTTTGCTAGTAACTCCAAGAGGGAGTATTTATGCTCGATAGTGGGTTCATGCCTCCATTAAATCTGGGACAGTGACAGAAAGTTCTAAGGTTGTGGATGTGCTGTTGCCACTAAGGATAAAACATCGATGCTATGTCCAAGGATGTAGTTATTGATTACATTACGCACCATACTTAATGCAATTGTCTGTTGTTTGCAACTTAATACTGGAAGGGGTTCGGATGATAACCTGAAGGCGGACTTTTTAGGCATAGATGCATGCTGGATAGCGGTCTATGTACTTTGTCGTAATGCCCAATTAAATCTCACTATACTCATCATATCATGTATGTGCATGGTCATGCCCTCTCTATTTGTCAATTGCCCAACTGTAATTTGTTCACCCAACATGCTTATTCTTATGGGAGAGACACCTCTAGTGAACTGTGGACCCCGTTCCATTCTTTTAATCGAATACAATCTACTGCAATACTTGTTCTACTGTTTTCTGCAAACAATCATCATCCACACTATACATCTAATCCTTTGTTACAGCAAGCCGGTGAGATTGACAAGCTCACTGTTACGTTGGGGCAAAGTACTTTGGTTCTGCTGTGCAGGTTCCACGTTGGCGCCGGAATCCCTGGTGTTGCGCCGCACTACACTCCGCCGCCATCAACCTTCGACGTGCTTCTTGACTCCTACTGGTTCGATTAAACCTTGGTTTCTTACTGAGGGAAAACTTGCCGCTGTACGCATCACACCTTCCTCTTGGGGTTCCCAACGGTTGCGTGCTGTATGCGTATCAAGCAGATTTTCTGGCGCCGTTGCCGGGGACGTGAAGTAAAATTACACCACAGAGATTTCTAACTCCCACGTCAACTACACGCCAGCAAATAGATTTTCTGGAGCCGTTGCCGGGGAGATCAAGACACGCTGCAAGGGGAGTCTCCACATCCAATCTCTTTACTTTGTTTTTGTCTTGCTTTATTTTATTACTACTTTGTTTGCTGCATTATATCAAAACACAAAAAATTAGTTGCTAGTTTTACTTTATTTGCTATCTTGTTTGCTATATCAAAAACACAAAAAAAATTAGTTACTTGCATTTACTTTATCTAGTTTGCTTTATTCACTATTGCTAAAATGAGTAATCCTGAAGTTGAAGTTCGTTCGTTTAAGCAACAAGGGGGAGAATGTTTAAAAGATGCTTGGTATAGAGTTAGTGATGCCCATAATAGGTGCACTAAGAAACACTCCACCACTATCCTACTCAGGAATTTTTATGTTGGTATCTCTAGCTGGAATAGGTATGTTCTTGATTGTCTCGCGGGAGGTAATTTCCTAGGTGCTCCTGCTTTAGAAGCTAGTTGCATTGTTGAGAGTCTATTTGGAATACCACCTGTTAATGAAGTTAAAATTGAAACCTCTCTTGAAGATGTCATGAAAAAGTTGGAAACCATAGAGCAAAACCTTCCAAGTATTAATACCAATTTGGGAGCATTACTTGATAGCACTGATAAACTTGATAAATCTTTAGGTGGAATTAATGAGAGAATTGCCATCTTAGAATCTTGTGCTATTCATGATAATCAAACCCAAAGGATTAGTGAACTTGAAGAGGCTATGGGAACATTGGGTTCGACCTTTTCATCTATAAAGTTTAGAGAGAAAGCTTATGTGGGTAAGGAGCAAAAGTTCATGTATGTCTCTAAGGTGCCTAAACCAAAAAACTATTATAGGCCTAAAACTGATAAAGCTCTTGAAACCACTATAGATAAAGGAGCATCTAAGATGCCTAATGGGATAAATTGTGAAAATGGTGTTGATGCATCATCTCTTGATAATACTTGATACACACTTTCTGCGCCTAGCTGAAAGGCGTTAAAGAAAAGCGCTTATGGGAGACAACCCATGATTTTACTACTGCACTTTTATTTTATATTTGAGTCTTGGAAGTTGTTACTACTGTAGCAACCTCTCCTTATCTTAGTTTGCTGCATTGTTGTGCCAAGTAAAGTCGTTGATAGTAAGGTTCATACTAGATTTGGATTACTGCGTAGAAACAGATTTCTTTGCTGTCACGAATTTGGGCATAATTCTCTGTAGGTAACTCAGAAAATTATGCCAATTTACGTGAGTGATCCTCAGATATGTACGCAACTTTCATTCAATTTGAGCATTTTCATTTGAGCAAGTCTGGTGTCTCAATAAAATTCTTCTTTACGAACTGTTTTGTTTTGACAGATTCTGCCTTTTATTTCGCATTGCCTGTTTTGCTATGCTTGATGGATTTTTCGATTACATTAACTTTCAGTAGCTTTGTGCAATGTCCAGAAGTGTTAAGAATTATTATGTCACCTCTGAACATGTAAATTTTGATTGTGCACTAACCCTCTAATGAGTTGTTTTGAGTTTGGTGTGGAGGAAGTTTTCAAGGATCAAGAGAGGAGGATGATACAATATGATCAAGGAGAGTGAAAGCTCTAAGCTTGGGGATGCCCCGGTGGTTCACCCCTGCATATTTCAAGAAGACTCAAGCGTCTAAGCTTGGGGATGCCCAAGGCATCCCCTTCTTCATCGACAACATTATCAGGTTCCTCTAGTGAAACTATATTTTTATTCCGTCACATCTTATGTACTTTGCTTGGAGCGTCGGTTTGTTTTTGTTTTTGTTTTGTTTGAATAAAATGGATCCTAGCATTCATTGTGTGGGAGAGAGACACGCTCCGCTGTTGCATATGGACAAATATGTCCTTAGGCTTTTGACAAGGTATCAACTTGTCAATGCCTACGGGTTATAGGCTAGGGTTTAGTTGGAAGTAGAGGGCAAGTAGATCTCGAAGGTTTCAGCCGAAAAGTACTCGACGATTATGAATACTAGGGTTTGAGAGACAATAATTCTATGATTTCTGCGTCCCTCGACTCCCCCTTATATAGGAGGCGGAGCCGAGGGATTCGTGTCGTACAAGTTACAGAGTCCGGGAAGGTTTCTAACTCATCCCGCAGGATTACAAATAACACTTCCTGTTACAACTCTATCTTTCCTTAATAATATCTTGGGCTTCCGAATCTTCTTATTCTTCGGGTAGTGGGCCTTCAGTAAACCCCGGGTACTATCTTCGGCAGGCCCATTTGGGATGCCTATTGCAGTAGCCCCCGAGATTTTGCTTGAATCGTAGAGTCAGGGAAAATCTCCACTGTGTATTTTTATTCGACAACTTTAACTTTTCTATATTTCTTCACATAAACTTCTATATTGTGCAGGGATAATGGTAGTTGGGGCTAGTTCATCTGACGGATCAGGTACTAGTTAACTGCTCTAGTGGCAATCCGCAAAAACCTACTTCAAGATCACGTCCCTGGACATGATCTCGGGATACTGGTGTAAACTTCGACAAGTGCCGCTTAAGGTCTTACCATTCTGTCGAGTCCCAGTCATATTTTATCGAGTACCTAACGCGTCCGTTAGGATTTTTCTTCGTATCTGTTGATACGGATAAAAGTAGTAGAGCGCAGTCTTTGGCGATGCCACGCCTCACAGAACGGATCTGGGGTCTTACCTTCGCAAATTTGCGGCATTCAGAAATTGATCGCAACTTTGGCGTTCTGAGAATATATTGTCGAGTGCTTATTCGGCTGTTGGAATGGCACATTTTATTGAGTCAAAGATGACTTATATTGCTCTCCCGATGGGAGTATATGTAGAGTTATTTATAACTCGAAATATACTCTTTTGGTCTGACATCTTTCTTTTTCTTTTTCTTTCTTTCTTTTTCATGATTTCATCGGGCACGCGAACAGCGTTCCTGATGGGAGTAGCCCCCGAGGCTACAGCCAAGGACTTGTGCTTGGTTGTAGGCTCCACGCCTTATGACGCTATATTTTTTCCTCTCCCGAAGTTTTACAATTGCTCGGGTGCGCGAACAGCGCTCCCGATGGGAGTAGCCCCCGAGGCTATGAACAAATATTTGTATTTGGTCATAGGCTCACGCCATTTCTATCTTGTCTTTCTTTTTCCTTTTTTTTTAAAGTAGCCCCCGAGCATTTTGATCAAAAACTTGTATTTGATCAAAGGCTCAGCATTATTTTTCCATGTCGCCTTTTATGAAGAAGTTGAGGCAAATTTTTTCTTCTGCCAAGGTGACTTTATTGCTGACGGTAGCCACGATTGCGAGTCAAAAATCGCGAGAAGTCTTCTCCCGCTGCCTTGCGGGCCCAATTAATCCACTATCTTGACACGTCGTGCAAGTGGGGGACACACGTCCTCCGCTTTTTCTGGCGCACGTACCGTAACTTCTCCAATGTTGAAATACTTTTTTACCCCTGCTTGTTCGTGGTTATCATCTGCCACACATTTTACCCATCCAACGGTCCGCCGCTTCACCGCACCTCTATATAAGATCATCTTCTTCTTCCTCGAGCACTTTCGCTCGCGCCGTTCCCCTGCTCTCATCTGCGAAATTTCCTCCTGCGACCCACAGCCTCCTAAGCTCCTCGTCTCCAAGCTGCAAAACCCTGCGCCATTGTTGATGCCACCACGTCGGTTGACCAGGCACAGTACACCGGAATCCTCGATGGCCGCCGTGGATCTAGGAACGGCGGAGTGGGAAAGGTCGAAGATTTCCACCCAAGACATCAATATGCTGAAGAAGCTGGGGATCAGCAAGAAGCCCAAAGCGCTGTGCTTCCCCAGTGAGGAGAGCTACCCAACCCCTCCAATGGGGTACCGGGTAAGTTTTGTCGACCACCTCATCCGCGGTCTTTCCGCCCCCATTCATCCTTTTCTCCGCGGACTGCTCTTTATTTATGGTCTGCAACTCCACCACCTCACGCCAAATTCAATCCTCCATATCTCCATTTTCATCACCCTTTGCGAGGCCTTCCTTGGCGTCCAGCCTAACTGGGCGCTATGGAAGCGCATTTTCTTTTGTCGGCGCAATGGCTCGCCCAATGTCGCCTATAATATAGGTGGCGTTGTTATTTCTGTTTGCCCCACCGTTGATTACTTCGACGTCAAACATCCTGACTCCGTTCAAGGGTGGCGCAAGAAGTGGTTGTACATTCAGGAGGAGAACCATGGATGTGCTGAAGACAACATCCCTTCTTTTGATGGTGCCGAAAAAATCCTTCGCCGCCGCTCCTGGGATGCAGAGGCTACCGAAGAAGAAAAGACGTCGACAGAAGCCTTGATGACTCGCATCCATGAGTTGCAAAATACTCGTGGCAAAGAGTTGTCGGGTATTCAAATCACGGCATATTTTCTTAGGACTAGAGTGCAGCCACTTCAGGCTCGCAAATATCCTCTCTGGAAATTTGCTGGTGATAAGGACGCAGATCGTTTGTCAGCGGATTTAGAGGTCAAGGACTTAGAAAAACTTGTCCGAAAAATCTCGTCTCTCAGCAAAAAAGATCCTGTCCCTTCTTCTTGCCGTGTAAAACCATTCAGCGCCGCCAATCCACTTCCCAAGGTAACCTTTGTCGATTGATTTTTTATTGCTTTGCTATCTTTTTTGTAACTCCTTTTCTGATATCTTCTCCTATTTTTTTTTCTACAGAACCATCCAAATCTTGTCTCGCTTCCTCCTCTTCCTGAAGGTGGAGAAGTCGAGGAAAGGGCCGTTGTCACTGATGACAACCAAGAGGCCCCCTCTTTTGTGAATGAACCCGTGGATTCTCTAAAATCTGCGGGATCTTCTGAAAAGGATGCTGCCTCCGAAGGCACTGCGTCAGCGCAATCTCCTCCTCCTGCTGTTTCTCCAAGGAACAAAAGGAAGAGGAATGATGTCGACGATTCCGGCACCTCCAAAGCCAAAGAAGTTGGTCCTTCACGTCAGAAGGCAACTTATGATCCATATCTTGAATCCCTCATCAGCTCGTAAGTCACTTGTTATTTCCCCCTTTCTTTTTTTGTACTCGAAATTTTTTGTCTATCTTGCTTTTTATGCTGTCGACTTTTAATCACAGTGATGATGAGGAAGAAATACCAACTCTTGATGTGGCTGCTCGAATGAGCACGTCACATACTTTAGTTGTTTCGGAGACGCCAGTTGAGGGAGTAGAATCTTCGCCTCCTCAACAAAACGTTGGCGCCACCACTCCTCCTTCAAGCCCTCTTGTTCCTTCACCAAAAAGGACAAGGGTTGAAACAATCCCGGAGCCTACCCTCCAATTGGGTAGCTCCTCCAATTCTCTCTTGAATGATGTAAGTTCTTGGTTTTCTTGTCATTGTCTATATTTCCTCTGTTTGCTTTTTCATGCCTTCATATTTTTCCCATACCGACGTTTTCTTTCTTTGTTCTTCTTTGGCAGCCTATGATCAAAGAGCTTGTTCGCATCGGCACCCAATTCATTGGGTACCGTGAGTATGCCAGCAAGACTGAAGGTAATAACTTTTTTTGCTGATCCTTGTTTATAGCTCCTTGCTCCTATTTTGTCGCAATTTTAATGATTCTTTACTATTTTGGCAGAGAAACTTGCAGAAGCCAACAAGCTTGTCGACACTCTTGCTCAGAAACTGGAGCAAAGTGAAACGGCTCGCAAGAAAGCTGAACTTGACGCTGGCCAAGCTAAAGCAGAGGCTGAGAAGGCCAAGGCAAAAGCTGCTAGTGTCGACGATCTGCAAAGAAGCTTGATGATGTCGAAACTGCTTTAAACGAGCACAAGGCCGCACAGGCTACTCGTGAACAGGCGATCATTAAGCGCTTGAACACACAGAATCGACGCTTCCTTGGTAACTTTGTCAATCCCTTCTATCTTTCCTAGGCTTGCTTTTCCTTGCTTGCTGTCGACCAACATATATTTTCTGCGGCAGGTAAAACAAACCAAGAATTTGATCTAGAAAATCCCGCCGATGATCCTCTCCTTGACGCACTCTCTTATCTGGAGTTTCATGGAACCGAAGTTCGCGAAGGCATAGCGCATGCTGACGCAGGATTATCGAGTCTGTTCCCCTACTTCTTCCCGAAGAAAGAGGAGCCCAAGACTTTTCTCGCCCTTGCCAAGAACTTCAATCCACCGGAGGATCTTGGACTGAAGATGCGCCAGGAGAACATGAAGATTGCTGTCGAGAGCACCGTTGCCTTGGTCGCTGACAGCCAACAAACTGTTGACTGGATGAAAGTTGGCGACACCGAGCAAATAGAACAAACAAAATGGCGGTGGTTGATCAAGGCGGCGAAGCCCAACACGAAGAAAATCCTGGCCTATCTCGGGATCAAGCCATCTGCAACTCCTAGCTCATCAAGGCCAGAGGTCTAGTTGAATGCCTCTCCTTTTTTTCTTTTCCTTTGCTTTCTCTGTTCCTTTTGCCCTTGGCGCCAGTTTAGCTTTGGCGACAATTATCCTAGTAGTCCTTTTGGAGAACTTCTGTAATATCCATGTAAATTTTTTGGAAATCAATGAAAATCTTCCTGGCGCTATCATTGATCCTGGGACTTTCTTTTCCAGTTAATATTTGATAACTACTCGACCAATCCTTGCTCTGCCGATACTTCGCCTGCTTCTTCATTCTCGAAGAAAACCCTTGCCGGAGATTTTTCAAGTGAACACTTGTCGCAAGATTTGCAAGAACTTCGCCAACAACTCCAGTCCATGAAGAAACAAACTCTTGCGATGATGGAACAATCTCGACAAGCGTCCGAGAGAGATAAAACTGCTCTTCAACAGGTGAGAGAAGCCATTGCTGCGAAGGATGCTGCTGTTGCTGAGGCTGCCGAAACTTCTTCTCGCGAAAATTATATGCTTCAACTAATGACTGATGCCAGTTTAGATATGACAGGTATGTTTCCTGTTCATAACCATGTTGGATGTTGTTCTTGCTGTTCGTTCTTTGATAATTTGTTTGCTGTGCTAGGTTCATTTCTAGATACTGCTGCCGAAGACCAACGTGTTGAAGCTCGAACCAATGTTTTGCTGAGACTGGCTGCGCAACACGAATCTAACTTTTGGGTTACTCCTGAGCGCACCCGCCAAATTGTCAGATTTCAAGATCGCGCGGCCCAGGTCCGTGACTTCCTTGACTTCTGTACGAAGACTTTATTCTTAGTTTATGGAACCATGTTCCCTCGGAACAAGATGCCAGAAACCCTTCCAGCTTTAATGGAAAAATTTCGAGATGCTCCTCGATTCCATGGCTTTGTGCGGGCTCAACTTTCTGCTGGCGCAAGATTTGCCATGATGATGATAAAAATTTGCCATCCGAAATTGCCCATGGATCAAATTATTCCTACTTGCCTGGCTAAGATGGCAAAGAAAAAGAGAAATATGGGCAAGATTGATGATTTGGTGACTC
The DNA here is from genome assembly GCF_019359855.2 of Lolium perenne. Classification (NCBI taxonomy): domain Eukaryota; kingdom Viridiplantae; phylum Streptophyta; class Magnoliopsida; order Poales; family Poaceae; genus Lolium; species Lolium perenne. The sequence goes on from NC_067246.2 coordinate 154,944,510, forward strand.
CTGTCGCCGAAGATATGATGGATGAACTTCTTCGGATGGATGCTGAGTTCTTCGTGAATGGAAGCTATGCTGAGCATAGTACTCGTCCTTCTACTGAGCGAATAACCATAGACCATGTGCTAGGTTTCCCTTGAGGACTTTTTCCTCTTCTTGCTGTAGTTCCACCATTGATACATCTTTGTGTATTTATAAACACAATCTATATTGTAAAGCTGTCAACTCTGTATTTTTCCTATTTTTGATCACCGAGCCCCCGAGCCTTTGGCTGGAATTTATACTGTTTTGCTATCTCGAAGATTTTTCCTCTTGTCGTAATAAGATATTTTTATTTTTCCATCGATGGGTTACGAGCCCCCGAGTGTCTTGGTGTCGAAGTTCTGTATTTTTGTTGCGAGGTTTTCAGACCAAAGCAATAAGATTTTGACGAATATACTATATTTATAATTTATTAGCTTCCGATGTTATATTTGGTGAGGTATTATTGTACCAAGGCGAAATATTTCGGTAAGTCTAGTTTATCTATATTGTACGTATTTTGTGGCTTGAAGTTGTTGAGCCCCCGAGCGTGTCGAAGAATAAGAAGTATATCTCCACTATCTTTATTATATTACAGCACCGCGAGCCCGCCTCATTAAAAACCTTTCCGGCCCCACTCGGTGCCCCGAAAAGGAAAAGAGTGCGTCTGAAAACTCGCGGGCGTTTCAGTACATTGTATTTTTACAAAGGAAGACTATATTTCGACTCTAGGCATAGAACCGCCTGAGCTGCGCCACGTTCCAGGGGTTTTTCTCAGGAGCCCCCGTCTTCTTGTCCTTGATCCTGTATGCTCCTCCGTCGATGACTTCCGTGACGACGTAAGGGCCTAGCCATGGTGATTCGAGCTTTTCAGTGCCTTTTTGATTTAACCGTAAAACCAAATCTCCGACCTGGAAAGATCTTGGCCTTAACCGTCGACTGTGGTAATTTTTGAGGTCCTGCTGGTACTTGGTGACTCGTGAAAGTACTTCGTCTCGAGCTTCATCGAGTGCGTCCATATCATCCTCCCGAGCTTTTCGTGATGTTTCTTCGTCATACTCTGTTACTCTTGGAGAATCATGCTCTATTTCAATTGGCAATACTGCTTCGGCTCCGTGTACGAGAAAAAACGGGGTTTCTTGTGTCGCCGTATTTGGTGTTGTTCGGATGCTCCACAAAACACTTGGCAATTCCTCTGGCCAGGTATGTCGAGCTTTTTCAAGCGGTCCTAGCAGGCGCTTTTTGAGGCCGTTGCAGATGATACCATTGGCTTTCTAGACTTGGCCATTGGTTTGCGGGTGCCCAACCGACGCAAAGTGCAATTTAATGCCTACTTCTGCGCAGTACTCCTTGAATTCCTTGGACGTAAAGTTTGTACCGTTATCTGTGACAATGCTATGAGGCACTCCAAACCGAAAAACGAGGCCTTTCACAAACTTTATTGCCGATGCTGCATCTGGTGAATTTATTGGCTTCGCTTCTACCCACTTGGTGAATTTGTCGACAGCGACCAGCAGGTACTCATATCCTCCTGGCGAGGCTTTGTGCAACTTGCCCACCATATCAAGTCCCCATTGTGCAAAGGGCCACGACAATGGTATTGGCATCAGTTCTGCCGCCGGAGAGTGAGGTTTTGCGGCAAATCTTTGGCACGCATCGCAAGTTCACACTATTTCCTTGGCATCCTCAATTGCTGTCAGCCAATAAAATCCTGCCCGAAAAACCTTGGCTGCAATAGCTCGACTACTCGCGTGGTGGCCACATATTCCTTCGTGTACATCCTTTAGGATTATTCTTCCTTCTTCGGGTGTGACGCACCGTTGCAAGACGCCTGAAATACTTCGCTTGTATAACTCCCCTTTGACCACTGTGAAAGCTTTGGATCGTCGAATAACTCGCCTTGCCTCAACTGGATCATCGGGTATTTCTTTCCTGAGGATATACGATATGTACGCTTGCATCCAAGGAACTTCTACCATCATCACAAGCTCTTGGTCCTCTTCATCCTCCATGGCTTCTTTGAGGGGCGCCGAAGTTTTTTCTTCCTTTGCTTTTTTCTGCACCTTTTTCGGCTTCGTGGATCTTTCCGCTATTTCTTCCCAAAATACACCTGGTGGGATTGGGAGGCACTGCGACCCGATGTTTGCGAGAACGTCGGCTTCATCATTGCTCAATCTACTGATGTGATTTACCTCGCATCCATCAAACAGCTTCTCGAGCTCATTGTACACCTCTTTGTATGCTATCATGCTATCATTGACTGCATCACATTGGTTCATAACTTGCTGGGCCACCAATTGTGAGTCGCCAAAGATTTTTAGTCGAGTTGCACCGCAAGCTTTCGCCATCTTCATCCCGTGTATGAGGGCTTCATATTCTGCTTCATTGTTGGACGCGTTAGGGAACGTCATCCGTAGGACGTACTTTAACTTGTCGCCTTCAGGTGATATAAGTATTACTCCTGCGCCAGCTCCTTCTACTCTCTTGGATCCATCAAAGTTCATGGTCCAAGTTCTCGACAAATCTGGAGGTCCCGTGTTTTGCAGCTCCATCCACTCTGCTATGAAATCTGGCAAAACTTGCGACTTGATTGCCTTTCTTTTTTCATACGTGATGTTGATACGTCTCTGACGTATCGATAATTTCTTATGTTCCATGCCACATTATTGATGATATCTACATGTTTTATGCACACTTTATGTCATATTTGTGCATTTTCTGGAACTAACCTATTGACGAGATGCCGAAGGGCCAGTTGCTGTTTTCTGCTGTTTTTGGTTTCAGAAATCCTAGTAAGGAAATATTCTCGAAATTGGACGAAATCAACTCCCAAGTTCCTATTTTGCCCGGAAGCATCCAGAACACCTGAGAGCCGCCAGAGAGGGGGCACAGGCCCACCAAACCCTAGGCCGGTGTGGCCAAGGGGGGGCCCGTGCCCCCCTATAGTGTCGTCGCCCTGTTGACCTTCTGACGCCGCCTCTTCGCCTATATAAAGCCCCTGGACCTAAAACCTCGAGACGAAAAAAGCCACGGTACGAGAAACCATCCAGAGCCGCCGCCATCGTGAAGCCAAGATCTGGGGGACAGGAGTCTCTGTTCTGGCACGCCGCCGGGACGGGGAAGTGCCCCCGGAAGGCTCCTCCATCGACACCACCGCCATCTCCATCACCGCTGCTATCTCCCATGAGGAGGGAGTAGTTCTCCATCGAGGCTCGGGGCTGTACCGGTAGCTATGTGGTTCATCTCTCTCCTATGTACTTCAATACAATAATCTCATGAGCTGCCTTACATGATTGAGATTCATATGATGATGCTTGTAATCTAGATGTCGTTATGCTAGTCAAGTGAATTTTACTTATGTGATCTCCGGAGACTCCTTGTCCCACGTGTGTAAAGGTGACAGTGTGTGCACCGTGTGGGTCTCTTAGGCTATATTTCACAGAATACTTATTCACTGTTATGAATGGCATAGTGAAGTGCTTATTTATATCTCTTTATGATTGCAATGTGTTTTGCATCACAATTTATCCATGTGCTACTCTAGTGATGTTATTAAAGTAGTTTTATTCCTCCTGCACGGTGTAATGGTGACAGTGTGTGCCCCGTGTTAGTACTTGGTGTAGGCTATGATTGTGATCTCTTGTAGATTATGAAGTTAACTATTGCTATGATGGTATTGATGTGATCTATGCCTCCTTTCGTAGCGTGAAGGTCACAGTGTGCATGCTACGTTAGTACTTGGTTTAGTTGTGTTGATCTGTCATGCACTCTAAGGTTATTTAAATATGAACATCGAATATTGTGGAGCTTGTTAACTCCGGCATTGAGGGTTCATGTAATCCTACGCAATTAGTGGTGTTCATCATCCAACAAGAGAGTGTAGAGTATGCATTTATCTATTCTGTTATGTGATCAAAGTTGAGAGTGTCCACTAGTGAAAGTCTAATCCCTAGGCCTTGTTCCTAAATACTGCTATCGCTGCTTGTTTACTGTTTTACTGTTTTACTACTGCCTGCAATATTACCACCATCACCACACGCCAGAAAGCACTTTTCTGGTGCCGTTGCTACTACTTATTTATACCACATGTATTTCACTATCTCTTCGCCGAACTAGTGCACCTATTAGGTGTGTTGGGGACACAAGAGACTTCTTGCTTTGTGGTTGCAGGGTTGCATGAGAGGGATATCTTTGACCTCTTCCTCCCTGAGTTCGATAAACCTTGGGTGATCCACTTAAGGGAAACTTGCTGCTGTTCTACAAACCTCTGCTCTTGGAGGCCCAACACTGTCTACAAGAATAGAAGCACCCATAGACATCAAGCACTTTTCTGGCGCCGTTGCCGGGGAGGAAAGGTAAAAGGCACTCATACTTCGGTTCTAGGTAACAGTACTTTTCTGGCGCCATTGTGTTTGTGCTCAAAGCTATTTCCATTAGATCCTGCAATTGCATCTTTTTGTTTCTTGTTTACACTAGTTAGGCATAATGGAAAACAACAAAAATATGAGAGATCTTTATGAACTTTATCTTGAATTAGGACATGATGTGTTTGAAGAGAGAATTAAAAAACCCATGGAACTTTATATGCATGCTAATGGGAATGTTATTAATATGAATGCTTTGAACACTATTGTTGCTAATGCTATGGAAAATTCTAAGCTTGGGGAAGCTGGCTTTGATGAGCATGATATTTTTAGTCCCCCGGGCATTGAGGAGAAAATTTACTTTGATGATACTTTGCCTCCTATTTATGATGATTATAATGATAGTAGTCTTTTGTTGCCACCTGTTATGGAGGACAAATTTGATTATGATTACAATATGCCTCCTATATTTGATGATGAGAATAATAATGATAGCTACTTTGTTGAATTTGCTCCCACTATTACTAATAAAATTGATTATGCTTATGTGGAGAGTAATAATTTTATGCATGAGACTCATGATAAGAATGCTTTATGTGATAGTTATATTGTTGAGTTTGCTCATGATGCTACTGAAAGTTATTATGAGAGAGGAAAATATGGTTGTAGAAATTTTCATGTTACTAAAACACCTCTCTATGTGCTGAAATTTTTGAAGCTACGCTTGTTCTATCTTCCTATGCTTGTTACTTTGCTCTTCATGAACTTGTTTATTTACAAGATTCCTTTTCATAGGAAGCATGTTAGGCTTAAATGTGTTTTGAATTTGCCTCTTGATGCTCTCTTTTGCTTCAACTACTATTTCTTGCGAGTGCATCATTAAAACTGCTGAGCCCATCTTAATGGCTATAAAGAAAGAACTTCTTGGGAGATAACCCATGTGTTTAATTTGCTACAGTATTTTGTTTTATATTTGTGTCTTGGAAGTTGTTTACTACTGTAGCAACCTCTCCTTATCTTAATTTTGTTGCATTGTTGTGCCAAGTAAAGTCTTTGATAGTAAGGTTCATACTAGATTTGGATTACTGCGCAGAAACAGATTTCTTTGCTGTCACGAATCTGGTCAAAATTCTCTGTAGGTAACTCAGAAAATTATGCCAATTTACGTGAGTGATCCTCAGATATGTATGCAACTTTCATTCAATTTGAGCATTTTATTTGAGCAAGTCTGGTGCCTCAATAAAATTCGTCTTTACGGACTGTTCTGTTTTGATAGATTCTGCCTTTTATTTCGCATTGCTTCTTTTGCTATGTTGGATGGATTTCTTTGTTCCATTGACTTCCAGTAGGTTTGAGCAATGTCCAGAAGTGTTAAGAATGATTGTGTCACCTCTGAACATGTGAGTTTTTGATTATGCACTAACCCTCTAATGAGTTTGTTTCGAGTTTGGTGTGGAGGAAGTTTTCAAGGGTCAAGAGAGGAGGATGATATACTATGATCAAGAAGAGTGAAAAGTCTAAGCTTGGGGATGCCCCGGTGGTTCATCCCTGCATATTTCAAGAGGACTCAAGCATCTAAGCTTGGGGATGCCCAAGGCATCCCCTTCTTCATCGACAAATTATCAGGTTCCTTCTCTTGAAACTATATTTTTATTCGGTCACATCTTATGTACTTTACTTGGAGCGTCTGTATGTTTCTTGTTTTTGTTTTTATTTGAATAAATACTTGTGTGGGAGAGAGACACGCTCCGCTGGTTCGTATGAACACATGTGTTCTTAGCTTTTAATGTTCATGGCGAAGGTTGAAACCGCTTCGTTAATTGTTATATGGTTGGAAACGGAAAATGCTACATGTAGTAATTGGTATGATGTCTTGGATAATGTGATACTTGGCAATTGTTGTGCTCATGTTTAAGCTCTTGCATCATATACTTTGCACCCATTAGTGAAGAAATACATAGAGCTTGTTAAAATTTGGTTTGCATGAGTGGTTTCTCTAGAGTCTAGATATTTTCTAGTGAGGTGTTTGAACAACAAGGAAGACGATGTATAGTCTTATAATGCTTGTAATATGTCTTTTATGTAAGTTTTGATGTACTAGTTCGTGCTTGTGTTTGCTTCAAACAACCTTGCTAGCCTAAAACCTTGTATCGAGAGGGAATACTTCTCATGCGTCCAAATCCTTGAGCCAAACAACACTATGCCATTTGTGTCCACCATACCTACCTACTACATGGTATTTCCTGCCATTACAAAGTAAATTGCTTGAGTGCTACCTTTAAACAATTCAAAATTTATCACCTCTGATTTGTGTCAATGTTTTATAGCTCATGAGGAAGTATGTGGTGTTTATCTTTCAATCTTGTTGGGCAACTTTCACCAATGGACTAGTGGCTTCATCCGCTTATCCAATAATCTTGCAAAAAGAGCTGGCAATGGGATTCCCAGTCCCAAATTAATTAACAAAAATAGACACTCCTCCATGGTATGTGATTGTTGGACGGCACCCGAAGGATTCGGTTAGCCATGGCTTGTGTAAGCAAAGGTTGGGAGGAGTGTCATCATAATAAAACTAAAATAAAAAGGCACTCCTTCATGGTATGAGATTGTTGGCAGGCACCCGAGGATTCGGTTAGCCATGGTTTGTGAAAGAAAGGTTGGAAGGAGTGCCACCCAAAAATAAAATAAAATGGGAGCCGCTCTTTGAAGGTTTGCCTGGCAAGGGGGTTAGAGTACCCGCTACCATTCGTTGACAACAACATACACCTCTCAAAACTTTATTTTTATGCTCTCTTTATGTTTTCAAAATAGAAGCTCTAGCACAAATATAGCAATCGATGCTTTCCTCTTTGAAGGACCATTCTTTTACTTTTATTGTTGAGTCAGTTCACCTATTTCTCTCCATCTCAAGAAGCAAACACTTGTGTGAACTGTGCATTGATTCCTACATACTTGCATATTGCACTTGTTATATTACTTTACATTGACAACTATCCATGAGATATACATGTTACAAGTTGAAAGCAACCGCTGAAACTTAATCTTCCTTTGTGTTGCTTCAATGTTTCTACTATGAATTATTGCTTTATGAGTTAACTCTTATGCAAGACTTATTGATGCTTGTCTTGAAAGTACTATTCATGAAAAGTCTTTGCTATATGATTCATTTGTTTACTCATGTCATATACATTGTTTTGATCGCTGCATTCACTTCATATGCTTACAATAGTATGATCAAGGTTATGATGGCATGTCACTCCAGAAATTATCTTTGTTTATCGTTTACCTGCTCGGGACGAGCAGAAACTAAGCTTGGGGATGCTGATATGTCTCCGACGTATCAATAATTGCATATGTTCCATGCCACATTATTGATGATATCTACATGTTTTATGCACACTTTATGTCATATTTGTGCATTTTCTGGAACTAACCTATTGACGAGATGCCGAAGGGCCAGTTGCTGTTTTCTGCTGTTTTTGGTTTCAGAAATCCTAATAAGGAAATATTCTCGGAATTGGACGAAATCAACGCCCAAGTTCCTATTTTGCCCGGAAGCATCCAGAACACCCGAGAGCCGCCAGAGAGGGGGCACAGGCCCACCAAACCCTAGGCCGGCGCGGCCAAGGGGGGGCCCGCGCCCCCCTATAGTGTCGTCGCCCTGTTGACCTTCTAACGCCGCCTCTTCGCCTATATAAAGCCCCTGGACCTAAAACCTCGAGACGAAAAAAGCCACGGTATGAGAAACCATCCAGAGCCGCCGCCATCGCGAAGCCAAGATCTGGCGGACAGGAGTCTCTGTTCCGGCACGCCGCCGGGACGGGGAAGTGCCCCCGGAAGGCTCCTCCATCGACACCACCGCCATCTCCATCACCGCTGCTGTCTCCCATGAGGAGGGAGTAGTTCTCCATCGAGGCTCGGGGCTGTACCGGTAGCTATGTGGTTCATCTCTCTCCTATGTACTTCAATACAATAATCTCATGAGCTGCCTTACATGATTGAGATTCATATGATGATGCTTGTAATCTAGATGTCGTTATGCTAGTCAAGTGAATTTTACTTATGTGATCTCCGGAGACTCCTTGTCCCACGTGTGTAAAGGTGACAGTGTGTGCACCGTGTGGGTCTCTTAGGCTATATTTCACAGAATACTTATTCACTGTTATGAATGGCATAGTGAAGTGCTTATTTATATCTCTTTATGATTGCAATGTGTTTTGTATCACAATTTATCCATGTGCTACTCTAGTGATGTTATTAAAGTAGTTTTATTCCTCCTGCACGGTGTAATGGTGACAGTGTGTGCCCCGTGTTAGTACTTGGCGTAGGCTATGATTGTGATCTCTTGTAGATTATGAAGTTAACTATTGCTATGATGGTATTGATGTGATCTATGCCTCCTTCCGTAGCGTGAAGGTGACAGTGTGCATGCTACGTTAGTACTTGGTTTAGTTGTGTTGATCTGTCATGCACTCTAAGGTTATTTAAATATGAACATCGAATATTGTGGAGCTTGTTAACTCCGGCATTGAGGGTTCGTGTAATCCTACGCAATTAGTGGTGTTCATCATCCAACAAGAGAGTGTAGAGTATGCATTTATCTATTCTGTTATGTGATCAAAGTTGAGAGTGTCCACTAGTGAAAGTCTAATCCCTAGGCCTTGTTCCTAAATACTGCTATCGCTGCTTGTTTACTGTTTTACTGTTTTACTACTGCCTGCAATATTACCACCATCACCACACGCCAGCAAGCACTTTTCTGGTGCCGTTGCTACTACTTATTTATACCACCTGTATTTCACTATCTCTTCGCCGAACTAGTGCACCTATTAGGTGTGTTGGGGACACAAGAGACTTCTTGCTTTGTGGTTGCAGGGTTGCATGAGAGGGATATCTTTGACCTCTTCCTCCCTGAGTTCGATAAACCTTGGGTGATCCACTTAAGGGAAACTTGCTGCTGTTCTACAAACCTCTGCTCTTGGAGGCCCAACACTGTCTACAAGAATAGAAGCACCCGTAGACATCAGATGTCCCGAGGGGAAAGTTCTATTCCCCAAAGGGAGACACGCCCTGTAGCTTCTGGATTGTTCAGTATATTTGAGAGGGGTGCTTCATTGACTACTATTATCGGGTGTGCCGAAAAATAGTGGCGCAACTTTCTTGCCGTTGTGATTACTCCATATGCTAGCTTTTGGTACTGCGGGTACCGCTGTTTGGAAGGCGATAAAACTTCACTGATGAAATATACCGGCCTTTGCACTCCATGGAGTTTCCCTTCTTCTTCTCTTTCGACAACTAGCACCATGCTAACCACCTGGGGTGTGGCTGCAATATATAGCAGGAGAGGTTCCTTTTCCTTCGGCGCCACCAAGATTGGTGGTGTCGAGATTGTGCATTTCAGATCCTCGAAAGCTCTATCGGCTTCTTCGTTCCACTGGAATTTCTCCCCTTGCTTTATCAAAGCGTAAAACGGTAACGCTTTTTCTCCCAGCCTGGCGACGAATCTGCTCAAAGCTGTGACTCGCCCAGTTAGTTGCTGTATTTCCTTCAACTTTGTTGGCTTCCTCATTGTTACAATAGCTTGTATTTTGTCGGGATTTGCTTCAATCCCTCTTGCTGAAACTAAAAACCCCAGAAGTTCTCCTGCTGGGACGCCGAAAGAGCACTTCGTCGGGTTCAGCTTGAGGCAAAATTTGTCGAGCTTGTCAAAGGTTTCCTTGAGATCCTCGATCAGCGTCGCCCCCTTTTTTGACGTTATGACGACATCGTCGATGTATACTTGCACGTTTTTTCCAATCTGTGTCGCCAAACACTTCTGCATCATCCTCTGATATGTTGCTCCCGCGTTTTTCAGACCAAAGGGCATTGTTCTATAGCAAAACACACCGTAAGGTGTGATGAACGCTGTTTTTACTTCATCTTCTTCTTTTAATCTGATCTGGTTATAACCAAAATATGCGTCCAGGAAGGAAAGACGTTCACAGCCAGCCGTGGAGTCGATAATTTGATTGATCCTCGGGAGGGGAAAGTGATCCTTTGGACAATGTTTATTGAGACACGTAAAGTCGACGCACATGCGAAGGACCTTAGTGTTTTTCTTCGGCACCAACACTGGATTAGCTACCCATGTGGCCTCTGTATGCAGCTCCTTGATAAAACCAGCTTCTCTTAGTCGATCAATTTCTGACAGCATAGCCTTGCGGTTTGGTTCCGAAAAACGCCGCAAGGGTTGTTTGATTGGTCTCGCTAGTGGATCCAAGTTTAGGTGGTGCTCGGCAAGTTCCCTGTGTACTCCTGGCATGTCAGCTGGACACCATGCGAAGATTTTCCAGTTCTCACGGAGGAACTCGATGAGCGCGCTTTCCTATGCGAGGTCCATGTCGTTTGCGATGGACGTCGTCTTTTTCGGGTCTGTCGGGTGAATCTGCACCTCCTTAGAATTTTTCTCAGTATTGAAAGTTGATTCTTTATTTGGCCTTCCAACGTCTGGCAGCACGTCGTAATCAGTCATACTCCTTGACGCCAAATACTCAGCTTGCATCCCGAAAGTTTCTGATATCCGATGAAAATCCTTGTCACATTTATCGGCTAAAGCAAAGCTTCCTTTGACTGTGATTGGTCCCTTAGGTCCAGGCATCCTCCACAGCAGGTACGTGTAATGTGGTACCGCCATAAATCTAGCATATGCTGGTCGTCCCAACAGAGCATGGTACTGTGACGGAAAATCTACGACTTCAAACTCCAACTTCTCGATTCTGTAATTTTCTCGAGTCCCAAACTGAACGTCGAGATTGATCTTCCCCAGAGGATAACTTGGCTTCTCCGGTGTGATACCATGGAACCTCGTGTCCGTTGGTTTCAGGTTTGCTAGGGATATATTCATCTTCCTTAGTGTAACTGCATACATAAGGTTTAAGCTGTTGCCACCATCTATGAACACGCGAGAGACATCGAACCCTGCGATGACTGCTGGTAGGATAAGTGCTGATTGCCCTGGTCGAGGAACTTGCTGTGGATGATCTGCTATAGTGAAGCCAATATCTTGCCCCGACCAATTAAGGTACTCAACTGTTGGTGGAGGCATTTTTTCTGCCATGAACACTTGCCGCGAAATTACTTTCTGAGTTCTATTGGATGGCCTTCCCTTCTGAATCATCGAGACCGCTCCATTAGAGTTAGGATCAACGTAGGGCGGTGGTGGAGGTGCTGCTGCTATTCTGAGCTGATGTCGATTGTAGTCCGTAATTGCGGGAGGAGGTGGCAAGTGAATCTCGCTCCTGGGTTCTCGAGGATTTCTCTGTGCTGCCTGAGCATTAGCATGCCCTGCCGACCTTAACATCGCCTGGAAATTGCGACAATCTTTCTGCAGATGTCCTGACTGTCTTTTCCCATTGCTGTCGAGGAAAAAGTGCATCTGACACGGCCCATTCATCATCTCTTCGGGAGACACGAAAGGCCTTGGGAACCTTGGCCCGCTATTTTTCCTATTGTTTCGAGAGTCATCTCTATTGTCGCTTCGCCGCTCATTGCTTCTCTGATAATCATCTCTATTGTTTCCTCCGGTGTTTGCTCAGAAACCCGCCGAAATTTGGCCTGGAGCATCATAGCTCGGGTACTGCCGAGGAAATCGTCGCCTTGGTTGATAGTTTCGACCGCGGTCTTCCTCTGGCGACCTATGCCGTTTGTTGTGAACAGCATCTTCTCCATCTGCCCATCTGTTTGCTATTTCCATTAAAGCAGATACTGTCTTTGGATTGGTCCTCCCCAGATCTTCGACAAAATCTCCACGCCTGATTCCTGCGACAAACGCATCAATCGCTCTCTCGTCAGATATATTTTCTGCCGAGTTTTTGATGATGTTCCACCTTTGGATATATTTTCTCATTGGCTCGTCTGGCTTTTGTCGGCACGCTCTCAACTCCTCTAACGACGCAGGTTTCTTGCACGTGGACCGGAAGTTCTTGACGAACACGTCCTCGAAGCTTTCCCAGCTGTCGATGGATCCTGGAGGAAGTTTCTTTATCCAAGATCGTGCGGCTCCACTCAAATGCACCTGGATGCTTTGCATAGCTGTTGCTCTGGTTCCTCCTGTGAGCTTCACCGTCTCGAGATAATCAACTAGCCAATTCTCTGGATCTTGAAGGCCGTCGAACTTTTTGAAATTATCAGGTAACTTGAATCCTGAAGGGACTCGAGTTTTTCGCACTCTCCTCGTGAAGCACGGCAAGCCGCACATATCCTCGTCGTTTAACTCTGGGGACTGCCGATGTTCCCTCCTGCTTTGTCGCGCTCTATCGACCCTTGCTTGTGCTGCCGTGTCCCTTGCTCCAATTGGTCCTTCGGGAGCTGCCGCTGCTGCTGCCGCAGGTCGTGGACTATTTTGCCTTGCTGTTCCTTCGGGAGGTGTTGTCACAAACGCCGTTCCCATGGCTCCAACTCCTGCCATTGCCATGTTGTACAGTGCCTCCCTTGGATCTCCTGGGGGTGGTTTGGATGCAAGAATGAAAGCTTGTGTCGCCATATACCCAGCTTCTGGTGTCTTGGGTATGATGTTCCCTCTCGTGTCTATCGACATAAAAGACATGTCGAGGTTTTGCACCAAGTGCTCTCTTTCTGCTTCAGGTACGTTTTGTAACCTTGATCTTGCTCTGTTCCGAGCTTCTCTGTGGCTATCTCCCGAAGTTCTAGATTGTCGACTCAGCTCTGCCCTTCGCCTACTTGATGCAGGGGCTGCCTCCTTTCTTCTGTTTAGCTCGGCTGCTTGTTTTTCCAATTCCCTTGCAGCTCGTGCAAGCCTATATTGATATGCTTGTAATTCTTCTGGTGTGGCTGTGGTAGCCATTGGTTCTGAGCCGTCCATAGCTCTTGCGGCTCTGTCCCATGCTGCTTGCGGGAGTCGTACTCTGTCTCGCGGCTGTGGGCCGATGTATTTATTGCCTAGACCTCGTCGCAAATCAGAGGGATCAACGTATGGATTTCCCAAATCGTCGAAAGCCTCGGATGTTTCTTCTTGGTCATGGCTTGGTTCTCCGATGACATAAATCTGATGATACTTTGTATTCAGATCTATGTTGGGTTTGGTGACACCATCGTTAAGATTGGCGAAGACCTTGCCCACTGTAGTAGATTTGTCAATGAAGTTGTAACTGTCGACACTGCTTGAGCCATCGCTTATATATGAGTCCGCAGATGACTCAAACGACATGCCGCTGAAGATCTTGGCAAGTTTTTCTCTCGCCCTGGTGCTGATGAAGCGTGACGACGAAGTTTCTTCCTCTCCTGATTCGGTTGACGATGTATAGCTTGAAAAATCGGAATCGACCGCCGACGATCCCGACGAAATCGGAATTTCGACACGATACGATCCCTCTTTCTCGACGCGAAAGTGAAATCTTCCGAACGTCATCTCCATAGGTTCCTCCAGATACGCATATGCATCCAAACAGGAGGGCGGGTGAGGAACAAAATCGACAGGACCAGTAGCGATCTGTTTACCTCGATCCATTGCGTTGCTTGCGGTTGATGAAGTCGACGATCTTGAACGTGCCATCGAAATCGTATCCTTGACGCCTCTAGTTCCCACAGACGGCACCAATTGACAAGGTATCAACTTGTCAATGCCTACGGGTTATAGGCTAGGGTTTAGTTGGAAGTAGAGGGCAAGTAGATCTCGAAGGTTTCAGCCGAAAAGTACTCGACGATTATGAAAACTAGGGTTTGAGAGACAATAATTCGATGATTTCTGCGTCCCTCGACTCCCCCTTATATAGGAGGCGGAGCTGAGGGATTCGTGTCATACAAGTTACAGAGTCCGGGAAGGTTTCTAACTCATCCCGCAGGATTACAAATAACACTTCCTATTACAACTCTATCTTTCCTTAATAATATCTTGGGCTTCCGAATCTTCTTATTCTTCGGGTAGTGGGCCTTCAGTAAACCCCGGGTACTATCTTCGGCAGGCCCATTTGGGATGCCTATGTCAGCTTTACTCATAGTATTCATGGCGAAGGTTGATCTTCTTCGTTAAATTGTTATATGGTTGGAAACGGGAAATGCTACATGTAGTAATTGGTAAAATGTCTTGGATAATTTGATACTTGGCAATTGTTGTGCTCATGTTTAAGCTCTTGCATCATATACTTTGCACCTATTAATGAAGAAATACATAGAGATTGCTAAAATTTGGTTTGCATAATTGGTCTCTCTAAAGTCTAGATAATTTCTAGTAAGGATTGAACAACAAGGAAGACGGTGTAGAGTCTTATAATGTTTACAATACGTCTTTTATGTGAATTTTGCTGCACCGCTTCATCCTTGTGTTTGTTTCAAATAACCTTGCTAGCCTAAAACCTTGTATCGAGAGGGAATACTTCTCATGCATCCAAAATCCTTGAGCCAACCACTATGCCATTTGTGTCCACCATACCTACCTACTACATGGTATTTATCCGCCATTCAAAAGTAAATTGCTTGAGTGCTACCTTTAAATTTCTATCCTCTACCTTTGCAATATATAGCTCATGGGACAAATAGCTTAAAAAATATTGTGGTATTGAATATGTACTTATGCACTTTATCTCTTATTAAGTTGCTTGTTGTGCGATAACCATGTTCCTGGGGACGCCATCAACTACTCTTTGTTGAATATCATGTGAGTTGCTATGCATGTCCGTCTTGTCTGAAGTAAGGGAGATTTACCACTTATTTAATGGTTAGAGCATGCATACTGTTAGAGAAGAACATTGGGCCGCTAACTAAAGCCATGATCCATGGTGGAAGTTTCAGTTTTGGACAAATATCCTCAATCTCATATGAGAACATTAATTGTTGCTAAATGCTTATGCATTAAAGAGGAGTCCATTATCTGTTGTCTATGTTGTCCCGGTATGGATGTCTAAGTTGAGAATAATCAAAAGCGAGAAATCCAATGCGAGCTTTCTCCTTAGACCTTTGTACAGGCGGCATAGTGACACTTGGTTAAAACATATGTATTGCGATGATAATCCCGGTAATCCGAGCTAATTAGGACAAGGTGCGGGCACTATTAGTATACTATGCATGAGGCTTGCAACTTGTAAGATATAATTTACATGATACATATGCTTTATTACTACCGTTGACAAAATTGTTTCTTGTTTTTAAAACCAAAGCTCTAGCACAAATATAGCAATCAATGCTTCCCTCTGCGAAGGGCCTTTCTTTTACTTTTATGTTGAGTCAGTTCACCTATCTCTCTCCACCTCAAGAAGCAAACACTTGTGTGAACTGTGCATTGATTCCTACATACTTGCATATTGCACTTGTTATATTACTTTGCATTGACAACTATCCATGAGATATACATGTTATAAGTTGAAAGCAACCGCTGAAACTTAATCTTCCTTTGTGTTGCTTCAATACCTCTACTTTGAATTGTGGCTTTATGAGTTAACTCTTATGCAAGACTTATTGATGCTTGTCTTGAAAGTACTATTCATGAAAAGTCTTTGCTATATGATTCATTTGTTTACTCATGTCATTACCATTGCTTTGATCGCTGCATTCATTACATATGCTTACAATAGTATGATCGAGGTTATGATGGCATGTCACTCCAGAAATTATCTTTGTTATCGTTTACCTACTCGAGACGAGTAGGAACAAAGCTTGGGGATGCTGATACGTCTCCGACGTATCGATAATTTCTTATGTTCCATGCCACATTATTGATGATACCTACATGTTTTATGCACACTTTATGTCATATTTATGCATTTTCCGGCACTAACCTATTAACGAGATGCCGAAGAGCCAGTTGCTGTTTTCTGCTGTTTTTGGTTTCAGAAATCCTAGTAAGGAAATATTCTCGGAATTGGACGAAATCAACGCCCAGGGGCCTATTTTGCCACGAAGCTTCCAGAAGACCGAAGGAGTCACGAAGTGGGGCCACGAGGTGGCCAGACACTAGGGCGGCGCGGCCCAAGCCCTGGCCGCGCCGGCCTAGTGTGTGGGCCCCCTGTCAGCCCCCCTGACCTATCTCCTCCGCCTACTTATAGCCTTCGTCGCGAAACCCCTAGTACCGAGAGCCACGATACGGAAAACCTTCCAGAGACGCCGCCGCCGCCAATCCCATCTCGGGGGATTCAGGAGATCGCCTCCGGCACCCTGGCGGAGAGGGGAATCATCTCCCGGAGGACTCTTCACCGCCATGGTCGCCTCCGGAGTGATGAGTGAGTAGTTCACCCCTGGACTATGGGTCCATAGCAGTAGCTAGATGGTCGTCTTCTCCTAATTATGCTTCATTGTCGGGTCTTGTGAGCTGCCTAACATGATCAAGATCATCTATCTATAATGCTATATGTTGTGTTTGTTGGGATCCGATGGATAGAGAATGCTATGTTATGTTGATTATCAATTTATTACCTATGTGTTGTTTATGATCTTGCATGCTCTCCGTTGTTAGTAGAGGCTCTGGCCAAGTTTTTGCTAGTAACTCCAAGAGGGAGTATTTATGCTCGATAGTGGGTTCATGCCTCCATTAAATCTGGGACAGTGACAAAAAGTTCTAAGGTTGTGGATGTGCTGTTGCCACTAGGTATAAAACATCGATGCTATGTCCGAGGATGTAGTTATTGATTACATTACGCACCATACTTAATGCAATTGTCTGTTGTTTGCAACTTAATACTGGAAGGGGTTCGGATGATAACCTGAAGGTGGACTTTTTAGGCATAGATGCATGCTGGATAGCGGTCTATGTACTTTGTCGTAATGCCCAATTAAATCTCACTATACTCATCATATCATGTATGTGCATGGTCATGCCCTCTCTATTTGTCAATTGCCCAACTGTAATTTGTTCACCCAACATGCTTATTCTTATGGAAGAGACACCTCTAGTGAACTTTGGACCCCGGTCCATTCTTTTAATCGAATACAATCTACTGCAATACTTGTTCTACTGTTTTCTGCAAACAATCATCATCCACACTATACATCTAATCCTTTGTTACAGCAAGCCGGTGAGATTGACAACCTCACTGTTACGTTGGGGCAAAGTACTTTGGTTGTGCTGTGCAGGTTCCACGTTGGCGCCAGAATCCCTGGTGTTGCGCGCACTACACTCCGCCGCCATCAACCTTCGACGTGCTTCTTGACTCCTACTGGTTCGATTAAACCTTGGTTTCTTACTGAGGGAAAACTTGCCGCTGTACGCATCACACCTTCCTCTTGGGGTTCCCAACGGTCACGTGTTGTACGCGTATCAAGCAGATTTTCTAGCGCCGTTGCCGGGGACGTGAAGTAAAATTACACCACAGAGATTTCTAACTCCCACGTCAACTACACGCCAGCAATGTCCTCGACTTGAGATCTATCAAAAACGAGAAATCAAATGCGATCTATCTCCTTGGACCTTTGTACAGGCGGCATAGAGGTACCCCTTTGTGACACTTGGTTGAAACATATGTAATGCAATGATAATCCATGGAAATCCAAGCTAATTAGGACAAGGTGCGAGCACTATTGGTATTCAATGCATGAGGCTTGCAACTTATAGGATGTTTTATGCATAACACATATGAATTATTACTACCGTTGACAAAATTGTTTCTATGTTTTCAAAATAAAAAGCTCTAGCACATAAGTAATCCCTGCTTCCCTCTGCGAAGGGCCTTTCTTCTACTTTTATGTTGAGTCAGTTTATTTACTTCTTTCTATCTTAGAAGCAAACACTTGTGTCAACTGTGTGCATTGATTCCTACATACTTGCTTATTTGCATTCATCATATTACTTTGTGTTGACAATCATCCATGAGATATACATGTTGAAGTTGAAAGCAACTGCTGAAACTTATATCTTCCTCTGTGTTGCTTCAAAACCTTCTATTAAGAATCTGTTGCTTTGTGAGTTAACTCTTATGCAAGACTTATTGATGCTTGTCTTGAAAGTACTATTCATGAAAAGTCTTTGCTATATGATTCAGTTGTTTAGTCATTATCTTTACCATTGCTTTGAATCACTTCATTCATCTCATATGCTTTACAATAGTATTGATAAAGATTATGATAGTAGCATGTCACTTCAGAAATTATCCTTGTTATCGTTTACATACTCGAGGGCGAGTAGGAACTAAGCTTGGAGATGCTTGATACGTCTCCAACGTATCTATAATTTCTGATGTTCCATGCTTATATTATACCAATTGCTAGATCTTTTATATGCACTTTATATCATATTATGGCATTTATTGGACTAACCTATTAACAAGATGCCACAGTGCCAGTTTCTGTTTATTATGTCTGTTTATTGCAGAAAAGGCCCAAAAACTAAAGTGCTCGGAAAAATCCAGAAAAATCACAGAAATTCTATTTCGCCAGAAGACTCACGGAGCCAGAAGGGCCAGGCTAGAGGAGGCCCAGGGCCTCCTCCCCATCAGCCGACGCGGCCAGGAGGGGGGCTGCCCCACCCTATGGTGTGGGCCCCTCGGGACTCCACCGACACTGTCCTTTCGCCTATATAATCCCTCGCGACGCGAAAGCCCGATATAAATCAATCATATTCCAGAAAGACTCCAGGGCGCCGCCGCCATCGCAAAACCTAGTTTCGGGGGACAAAAGTCTCTGTTCCGGCACGCCGCCGGGATGGGGAATTGCCCCCGGAGTCATCTCCATCGACACCACCGCCATCTTCATCGCCGTTGCTGACTCCCATGATGAGGAGGGAGTAGTTCTCCCCCGAGGCTAAGGGCTCTACCGGTAGCTTTGTGGTTAATCTCTCTCTCCCATGTACTTCAATACAATGATCTCATGAGCTGCCTTACATGATTGAGATCCATATGATGAGCTTTGTAATCTAGATGTCGTTATGCTATTCAAGTGGATTTTACTTATGTGATCTCCGGAGACTCCTTGTCCCACGTGTGTAAAGGTGACAGTGTGTGCACCGTGTGGGTCTCTTAGGCTATATTTCACAGAATACTTGTTCACTGGGTTATGATTTGAGTTGGATGTCTCTATGAAATTGTGGTGTGTTAGTACCTCCTATGAATGCTCACAGTGACAGCGTGGGGTGTTTATTAGTACTTGGGAATACATCTTTAAGGTTTGCCTTTGCAGCCCTACACGGTGAATTAGTGTTCGTTATCCAGCCAGAGAGTAATTCAGAATAGCATAGTGAAGTGCTTATATTTATATTCCTTTATGATATCATTGTTGAGAGCAACCACTAGTGAAAGTATGATCCCTATGCCTTGTTTCTAAGCATTGAAACACCGTTTCCAACAAGTTCTGCTACATGTTCGCTTGCTGCCATCTTTATTTCAGATTGCAATTACTACTTACAATCATCCATATTACTTGTATTTCACTATCTCTTCGCCGAACTAGTGCACCTATACATCTGACAAGTGTATTAGGTGTGTTGGGAACACAAGAGACTTCTTGTATCTTAATTGCAGGTTTGCTTGAGAGGGATATCTTTGACCTCTACCAACCTAAGTTCGATAAACCTTGGGTGATTCACTTAAGGGAAACTTGCTGCTGTTCGACAAACCTCTGCTCTTGGAGGCCCAACACTGTCTACAGGAATAGAAGCGTGCGTAGACATCACCTCCCTGCATGGGCGTGCCACTAGTCCTCTTTTGGTCATCCTGGCCCATCTCATGAGGTCCAAGCGCTCCAGATGCTTCTCTTGATGAAAATATTGACATTCCCAAAGTACTAGCTCAATTTAACTTTGTTAAGGTTCCTCAAAGTTAAAAATACACAAAACATGGTTTTCTTGTCCTACCGAGTTATAATCCAAATAAGGGCGTGTTTGGTACTAGAGTTTTAGTGGGGATTAGCGAGAGTTTGAGCGAGTTTAATCCCCACTTATACCCACTTTTCCCACAATTTTAGTGTACTTTTTTCAATCCCCAATTGTAACATCCCAAGTTTTCAATTCAATAAAGACAAAGAAACCAATTACTCAAAAATTGGAACTAACAAAAACTTTTCTTTACATATAGTGCTATGCATAAGTGATCATGCATTCTTGTATGCCATTGCCACGATGAGTGTTGATGTGTTAGTCTAATATGCTTAAACCCTAGTACATAATCATAGAACCCCAAATTAGAAATAAAGAATTGAGAAAAAAATGCAAATTTCACTCACATACACAAATGGCCTTTTTTGCAAATCATCAACCAAAGCCACCATTGCTTGTACCAATGATTGTGAAACAACAATATATCAAATACAAACACTTTTGCATCAAAGAAACACAAATCAAAGCAAAGGAAATATCAAAATCCAATCACATGTGATAATGGTCATTTCGGCCAAACATAAAATGTCACCCACTTTGAGCCCTTCTACTTAGCAAATCCCAAACTAAAACCCCTCACTTCTTTCCACCTCATCCAAGAGCATATCAAGGTGAACCATTTTTGTGTTGACCATCATGGTTGACTCTGTCCCCATTGCTTAGTATAAGTGTGACAAGTGGAGACTTTGAAACAAAGTGAAGATCACCCTCTTTTTTGGAACTTTGCAAAATTGCACCAAATTGACCACCACCACCACCATTCTACCCCTTTAATTATTCAAATCAACTTCACCAAAACAAAATTCAAAATTCAAACAATGTGTTCATGCGGCCATACTGTGGAACACCTTGCAGGCATAAATTCAGATTTGACAAACATGCTATTACCCACCAGATTTTTGACTAAACCTCTTTTGATCAGAGATGATCATGGATCCTCTACACCCCCTGCATCACTGCCAGTACTTGCTCTTGCTGATCAAAGTGTGGAGAGTGCCCTTTCATGACCATGTCGTGTACCATGCCGGCCAGCATGCCACCCCTCCCTCTGATCCTCCTCTCTCACTTTAACCTGATCCAATAGAGTCCCCTGGCACCACTGATCATCACCATGCACGGCCCTGGCTTGCGCGAGGCTGGCATTGTCCAGGCCAGAGCGTGCCCAGCACGCCTAGTGCATGCCAGTACGCGTGATCACCACGCCCTGGGCGCGCCAGAGCGGCAGCTCGCCCCATCGCCGCAGTCCTCCTTTACCCCTCTACTTCCGCATCGAGCACCGCCACCACACCAGCTAGCCACTAGACACACTCGAGCCCCTGCGCGTGCACCGTCGCCGTCGTCCTCGTCGACGTTCTGCCGCCAGTACCATGGCAGAGAATGCATGCGCCCGATCGATCCCGTCACGCTTTTGCCGCGCCAGAGAGACGTTGAGCATCGCCATGCTGGTGGCCATCAAGTGTCGTCCTCACCTTGCCCCTTCGAGCACCAGAACCGCCGCGCCATGCTTGACCTCCACAGACACCCGCCAGTCACCTCCTCCGCTATAAATAGACCCCTTCCGCGCCTCAATTCTCCACACCCACAGCTTCTCCTCCCATCCTTGCTGCACCTCGACCAATCAATTAGTCACCACCTCGCCGGAGTAGCTCCAATTTGAAGCCGAAGGCCGCCAGTACCCGGAGATCCTCACCGTTGATTGGAGCCTCCCCACGTCACGCCGCCAGTGCCAGGAGCCTCGTCGTCCACGCCAACGTCGCCGCGCACCTCGCCATCGACCGCCGGAGCACCGGTAGGCTCTCCTACCCCCGACCCTTGCCGCCAGTGAGTTCGTTCTCACCGGAGAAGACGACGATCGTGAGCCATAGGATCTCCCTCTAATCCTACGTCCCACGCTCGCCCATACCGTTTCGCGTTTTATAAGCCAATGACAAGTGGACCCCATCATCAGATAACCCACTCGCGCTGGACGCGTGTCAGGGTTGAGTTGAGGGGGCAGCTTCTCTATTGTTTTTCGCTTCGGCCCGTTAACCTTTTCCCGCGCGGCCCAAATTTTCAAATTTGAATTTCCCAGTTATTTCAAATTTGCTTACAGATGCTGTGTTCAAACTTAAATAGTTTCAAATCGGCTGAACCAAATTTAGTGAACTTTATATCCTTGGAAAGCTGGGAAAAAGATCTAAGCAACCACACTGGTCTCACCCTCAGATTCATTGTAGAATAATAATATTAAAAATAACAAGGCAGTGCCTTTTCAAACTTCGAACTTTATTTAAAACTTAACTATAAGTGATTTTGAGTTGATTCCAACTCTAATAAATCACATTTGGTGTACTCTAATTGTTTATGAAAAAAGATAGCCTAGTTGTTTGCATGATCATGGACTAGAGCAAAATAATGGCTATGGAGCCATTTCTAGTCCATTTAAATCATTTAAGTTAAATTGTTTAAATGGTATGAGAGCTACTCTCTCATTTAAATCATTATCTTGAGTAGTCCAATATGAGGTAATAACATTAGTATTTAGCACCCCATATTAGACTACTTCATGATATTAAATTATTTCCATAGAGGTTTTAAATCACATGAGATCTAGTATCCCATTTAAATCCTTTTCCTCAAATGATACTTATGAAGTGTTGACCTTGGTCAACCTATGATCATACTCTATCATTTGAGGAGATTAAGTCTTAACAGGATATAATGAGAGGAAATTTTTTTTCTCTTAAATAAGAAAACCAAGTCAACCACCATGTGAATAAGATTGTGATGTTAGAATAGCTTTAGTAAACCCTTGGTGTGTTCTAGTCTAGCACTTAAGTGTGGTTTAGTGATTTGTATACCTCGTATTCGTGTATAGACGCTAGTACCGAGGAGTACCAGGAGGAGGAGGTCTACTCTCAGGAGGAGGAAGAGAACTTTGATCACTACACCACTCAAGGCAAGCTAATATTCTTGCTGACAAGGGATTAACCTATCAATGCCTACAGATTGTAGACTAGGGTTTTAGTCGGAAGTAGAGGGCAAGTAGATCTCGAAGGTTTCAGCCGAAAAGTGCTCGACGATGTGAAAACTAGGGTTGTGTGAAACAATGAATCGATGCTATCTTTGTCCCTCGACTCCCCCTTAAATAGGAGGCGGAGCCGAGGGATTCGTAATACACAAGTTTACAGAGTTCGGGAAGGTTTCTTCCTCATCCCGTAAGATTACAAGTATGTATTTCCTAATACAACTCTAGCTTTCCTTAATACTAACTTGGGCTTCCGAACTTCATATTCATCGAGTCATGGGCCTTCAGTAAACCCCGGGTACCATCTTTGGCAGGCCCATTGGAGATGCCTATGTCAGTAGCCCCCGAGATTTTGCTTGAATCGAAGAATCAGGGAAAATCTCCAACTTTAATCATTTAATAACTCCGTCGAGTTTATCACATATCTTTAGATACGCAATTATATATTGTACATGGATAATGGTAGTTGGGGATAGTTCATCTGATGGATCAAGTACTAGTTAACTGCTCTAGTGGAAATCCGCAAAAACCTACTTCAAGATCAAGTCCCTGGACATGATCTCGGGATACTGGTGTTAACTTCGACAGGTGCCGCTTATGGTCTTACCATCTGTCGAGTCCCAGTCATATTTTATCGGGTACCTAACGCGTCCGTTAGGATTTTTCTTCGTATCTGTTGATACGGAAAAAAGTAGCAAACCGACGTCAGAGACGGTGCCACGCCGCTCAAAACGGATCTAGGGTCTTACCTTCGCAGAATTTTGCAGCATTCAGAGATTATTCGCAACTTTGGCGCTCTGAGAATATATTGTCGAGTGCTTTTTCGGCTGCTGGAATAGCACATTTTATTGAGTCAACGGATGACTTATCTTGCCTTCCCAATGGGAGTATATGTAGAGTTATTTGTATAACTCGAAATATGCTCACTTATTTTTATAATTTCATCGGGCATGCGAACAGCGTTCCCGATGGGAGTAGCTTCCGAGGCTACAGCCAAGGACTTGTGCTTGGTTGTAGGCTCAACGCCTTATGTTGCTATATTTTCCTTCTTTCTCGAGGTTTTCATATCTATCGGGTGCGCGACCAGCGCTCCCGATGGGAGTAGCCCCCGAGGCTATGAACAAATGCTTGTATTTGATCATAGGCTCTCGCCATTTCTATTTTGTCATACTCAAGTTTTTCATTTTTCCAAAGTAGCCCCCGAGCATTTGATCAAAAACTTGTATTTGGCCAAAGGCTCTCGAAATAATCAATAATCTTCTGCTGCCGCCATTTTTATGAATCTTTACATCCGAGATTTTCTCTTGCCAAGGTGACATCATCGCTGACGATAGCCACGATCACTGTATCGGGAAGACACGAGTACTGCTCTCTCTGTCTTGCGGGCCCAAAATCCTTATCAAGTTGACACGTCGTGCAAGTGGGGGACACACGTCCTCCACTTTTCCTGGCACACACACTGTAGCGCCTGTTCCTTTCCTTCATAGTGAAAATACGTTATTACCCCCTATCCACGTGTGCATCATCCATCTCACAGTTTTTCCATCCAACGGTGCGTCGATTTGCCGAACCCCTATTTAAGGTCATCTTCTTCCTCCGTTCGCCCTTTCGCTCGCGCTGCACCTCTGCTCTCCTTTGCAAAAATTCTCCATTGCGCCAATTATACGCGTACAGCACACGACCGTTGGGAACCCCAAGAGGAAGGTGTGATGCGTACAGCGGCAAGTTTTCCCTCAGTATGAAACCAAGGTTTATCGAACCAGTAGGAGCCAAGAAGCACGTTGAAGGTTGATGGCAGCGAGATGTAGTGCGGCGCAACACCAGGGATTCCGGTGCCAACGTGGAACCTGCACAACACAACCAAAGTACTTTGCCCCAACGAAACAGTGAGGTTGTCAATCTCACCGGCTTGCTGTAACAAAGGATTAGACGTATAGTGTGGATGATGATTGTTTGCAGAGAATAATAGAACAATTGCAGTAGATTGTATTTCAGATGTAAAGAATGGACCGGGGTCCATAGTTCACTAGAGGTGTCTCTCCCATAAGATAAATAGCATGTTGGGTGAACAAATTACAGTTGGGCAATTGACAAATAGAGAGGGCATGACCATGCACATACATGATATGATGAGCATTGTGAGATTTAATTGGGCATTACGACAAAGTACATAGACCGCTATCCAGCATGCATCTATGCCTAAAAAGTCCACCTTCAGGTTATCATCCAAACCCCTTCCAGTATTAAGTTGCTAACAACAGACAATTGCATTAAGTGTGGTGCGTAATGTAATCAATAACTACATCCTCGGACATAGCATCAATGTTTTATCCCTAGTGGCAACAGTACATCCATAACCTTAGAGGTTTCTGTAACTCCCCCAGATTCACGGAGACATGAACCCAATATCGAGCATAAATACTCCCTCTTGGAGTTACTAGCAAAAACTTGGCCAGAGCTTCTACTAATAACGGAGAGCATGCAAGATCATAAACAACACATAGATATAAATTGATAATCAACATAACATAGTATTCTCTATTCATCGGATCCCAACAAACACAACATATAGCATTACAGATAGATGATCTTGATCATGTTCGGCAGCTCACAAGATCCGACAATGAAGCACATAAGGAGAAGACAACCATCTAGCTAGTGCTATGGACCCATAGTCCAGGGGTAGACTACTCACTCATCACTCCGGAGGCGACCATGGCGGTGTAGAGTCCTCCGGGAGATGAATCCCCTCTCCGGCAGGGTGCCGGAGGCGATCTCCTGAATCCCCCGAGATGGGATTGGCGGCGGTGTCTCTGGAAGGTTTTCCGTATCGTGGCTCTCGGTACTGGGGGTTTCGCGACGAAGGCTATTTGTAGGCGGAAGGGCAGGTCAAGGGGCGTCACGAGGGGCCCACACCATAGGGTGGCGCGGCCAGGGCTTGGGCCGCGCCGCCCTATCATCTGGCCGCCTCGTGGCCCCACTTCGTTAGCTCTCCGGTCTTCTGGAAGCTTCGTGTGAAAATAGGCCCCTGGGCGTTGATTTCGTCCAATTCCGAGAATATTTCCTTACTAGGATTTCTGAAACCAAAAACAGCAGAAAATAGCAACTGGCTCTTCGGCATCTCGTTAATAGGTTAGTTCCAGAAAATGCATAAATTTGACATAAAGTATGCATAAAACATGTAGATATCATCAATAATGTGGCATGGAACATAAGAAATTATCGATACGTCGGAGACGTATCAACATTCCCAAGCTTAGTTTCTGCTCGTCCCGAGCAGGTAAACGATAACAAAGATAATTTCTGGAGTGTCATGCCATCATAACCTTGATCATACTATTGTAAGCATATGTAATGAATGCAGCGATCCAAACAATGTAAATGACATGAGTAAACAACTGAATCATATAGCAAAGACTTTTCATGAATAGTACTTCAAGACAAGCATCAATAAGTCTTGCATAAGAGTTAACTCATAAAGCAATAATTCAAAGTAAATGTATTGAAGCAACACAAAGGAAGATGAAGTTTCAGCGGTTGCTTTCAACTTATAACATGTATATCTCATGGATATTGTCAATGCAAAGTAATATAACAAGTGCAATATGCAAGTATGTAGGAATCAATGCACAGTTCACACAAGTGTTTGCTTCTTGAGGTGGAGAGAGATAGGTGAACTGACTCAACAATAAAAGTAAAAGAAAGGTCCTTCAAAGAGGAAAGCATTGATTTCTATATTTGTGCTAGAGCTTTGGTTTTGAAAACAAGAAACAATTTTGTCAACGGTAGTAATAAAGCATATGTGTTATGTAAATTATATCTTACAAGTTGCAAGCCTCATGCATAGTATACTAATAGTGCCCGCACCTTGTCCTAATTAGCTCGGATTACCGGGATTATCGCAATGCACATGTTTTAACCAAGTGTCACAAAGGGGTACCTCTATGCCGCCTATACAAAGGTCTAAGGAGAAAGCTCGCATTGGATTTCTCGCTATTGATTATTCTCAACTTAGACATCCATACCGGGACAACATAGACAACAGATGATGGACTCCTCTTTTATGCATAAGCATGTAGCAACAATTAATTTTCTCATATGAGATTGAGGATATTTGTCCAAAACTGAAACTTCCACCATGATTCATGGCTTTAGTTAGCGTCCCAATGTTATTCTCTAACAATATGCATGCTCTAACCATTAAGTGGTAAATCGCCCTTACTTCAGACAAGACGAACATGCATAGCAACTCACATGATATTCAACAAAGAGTAGTTGATGGCGTCCCCAGGAACATGGTTATCGCACAACAAGCAACTTAATAAGAGATAAAGTGCATAAGTACATATTCAATACCACAATAGTTTTTAGGCTATTTGTCCCATGAGCTATATATTGTAAAGGTAGAGGATAGAAATTTAAAGGTAGCACTCAAGCAATTTACTTTGGAATGGCGGAGAAATACCATGTAGTAGGTAGGTATGGTGGACACAAATGGCATAGTGGTTGGCTCAAGGATTTTGGATGCATGAGAAGTAATCCCTCTCGATACAAGGTTTAGGCTAGCAAGGCTATTTGAAACAAACACAAGGATGAAGCGGTGCAGCAAAACTCACATAAAAGACATATTGTAAACATTATAAGACTCTACACCGTCTTCCTTGTTGTTCAAACTCAATACTAGAAATTATCTAGACCTTAGAGAGACCAAATATGCAAACCAAATTTTAGCATGCTCTATGTATTTCTTCATTAATAGGTGCAAAGTATATGATGCAAGAGCTTAAACATGAGCACAATAATTTCCAAGTATCACATTATCCAAGACATTATAGCAAATTACTACATGTATCATTTTCCAATTCCAACCATATAACAATTTAACGAAGAAGAAACTTCGCCATGAATACTATGAGTAGAGCCTAAGGACATATTTGTCCATATGCAACAGCAGAGCGTGTCTCTCTCCCACACAATGAATGCTAGGATCCATTTTATTCAAACAAAACAAAAACAAAAACAAACCGACGCTCCAAGCAAAGCACATAAGATGTGATGGAATAAAAATATAGTTTCAGGGGAGGAACCTGATAATGTTGTCGATGAAGAAGGGGATGCCTTGGGCATCCCCAAGCTTAGACGCTTGAGTCTTCTTGATATATGCAGGGGTGAACCACCGGGGCATCCCCAAGCTTAGAGCTTTCAGTCTCCTTGATCATGTTGTATCATCTCCCTCTCTTGATCCTTGAAAACTTCCTCCACACCAAACTCAAAACAACTCATTAGAGAGTTAGTGCACAATCAAAATATACATGTTCAGAGGTGACATAATCATTCTTAACACTTCTGGACATTGCACAAAGCTACTGAAAGTCAATGGAATCGAAATATCCATCGAGCATATCAAAACAGGCAATGCGAAATAAATGGCAGAATCTGTCAAAACAGAACAGTTCGTAAAGACGAATTTTATTGAGGCACCAGACTTGCTCAAATGAAAATGCTCAAATTGAATGAAAGTTGCGTACATATCCGAGGATCACTCACGTAAATTGGCATAATTTTCTGAGTTACCTACAGAGAATTAGGCCCAGATTCGTGACAGCAAAGAAATCTGTTTCTGTGCAGTAATCCAAATCTAGTATGAACCTTACTATCAACGACTTTACTTGGCACAACAATGCACAAAACTAAGATAAGGAGAGGTTTCTACAGTAGTAAACAACTTCCAAGACACAAATATAAAACAAAGTACTGTAGTAAAAACATGGGTTGTCTCCCATAAGCGCTTTTCTTTAACGCCTTTCAGCTAGGCGCAGAAAGTGTATATCTATTATCAAGAGACGAAGTGTCAACATCATAATTTGTTCTAATAATAGAATCAAAAGGTAACTTCATTCTCTTTCTAGGGAAGTGTTCCATACCTTTCTTGAGAGGAAATTGATATTTAATATTACCTTCCTTCATATCAATGATAGCACCAACAGTTCGAAGAAAAGGTCTTCCCAATATAATGGGACAAGATGCATTGCATTCAATATCCAAGACAACAAAATCAACGGGGACAAGGTTATTGTTAACGGTAATGCGAACATTATCAACTTTCCCCAAAGGTTTCTTTGTAGAATGATCAGCAAGATTAACATCCAAATAACAATTTTTCAACGGTGGCAAGTCAAGCATATTATAAATTTTCTTAGCCATAACAGAAATACTTGCACCAAGATCACATAAAGCATTACAATCAAAGTCATTGACCTTCATCTTAATGATGGGCTCCCAACCATCCTCTAGCTTCCTAGGAATAGAAGCTTCGCGTTCTAGTTTCTCTTCTCTAGCTTTTATGAGAGCATTTGTAATATGTTTCGTGAAAGCCAAATTTATAGCACTAGCATTAGGACTTTTAGCAAGTTTTTGTAAGAACTTTATAACTTCAGAGATGTGTCAATCATCAAAATCTAAACCATTATAATCTAAAGCAATGGGATCATCATCCCCAATGTTGGAAAAAAATTCAGCAGTTTTATCACAGGCAGTTTCAGCAGTTTTAGCAGTTTCGGGTAGTTTTTCGCGCTTTGCATTAGAAGTGGAAACATTGCTAACACCAATTCTTTTACCATTATTAGTAGGAGGTGCAGAAACTTGTGGAGCATTAGCATTGCTAGTGGTGGTAATAGTCCAAACTTTAGCTATATTATCTTCTTTTTCATTTTCTTCTCTTTCCCACCTAGCACGCAATTCGGCCATCAATCTTATATTTTCATTAATTCTAACTTGGATGGCATTTGCTGTAGTAACAATTTTATTATTATGATTTTCATGAGGCATAACTTTCGATTTCAAAAGATCAACATCAGCAGCAAGACTATCGACTTTAGAAGCAAGTATATCAATTTTCCCAAGCTTTTCTTCAACAGATTTGTTAAAGGCAGTTTGTGTACTAATAAATTCCATAAGCATGGCTTCAAGTCCAGGGGGTGTGTTCCTATTATTGTTGTAAGAATTCCCATAAGAATTACCATAGCCGTTGCCATTATTATAAGGATATGGCCTATAGTTGTTACTAGAATTGTTCCGGTAAGCATTGTTGTTGAAATTATTATTTTTAATGAAGTTTACATCAACATGTTCTTCTTGAGCAACCAATGAAGCTAACGGAACATTATTAGGATCAACATTAGTCCTATCATTCACAAGCATAGACATAATAGCATCAATCTTATCACTCAAGGAAGAGGTTTCTTCGACAGAATTTACCTTCTTACCTTGTGGAGCTCTTTCCGTGTGCCATTCAGAGTAATTAATCATCATATTATCAAGAAGCTTTGTTGCTTCACCAAGAGTGATGGACATAAAGGTACCTCCAGCAGCTGAATCCAATAGGTTCCGTGAAGAAAAATTCAGTCCTGCATAAAAGGTTTGGATGATCATCCAAGTAGTCAGTCCATGGGTTGGGCAATTTTTAACCAAAGATTTCATTCTTTCCCAAGCTTGTGCAACATGCTCATTATCCAATTGTTTAAAATTCATTATGCTACTCCTCAAAGATATAATTTTAGCAGGGGGATAATATCTACCAATAAAAGCATCCTTGCATTTAGTCCATGAATCAATACTATTCTTAGGCAGAGATAGCAACCAATCTTTAGCTCTTCCTCTTAATGAGAAAGGGAACAATTTTAATTTTATAATGTCACCATCTACATCTTTATACTTTTGCATTTCACACAATTCAACAAAATTATTGAGATGGGCAGCAGCATCATCAGAACTAACACCAGAAAATTGCTCTCGCATAACAAGATTTAGTAAAGCAGGTTTAATTTCAAAGAATTCTGCTGTAGTAGCAGGTGGAGCAATAGGTGTGCATAAGAAATCATTATTATTTGTGGTTGTGAAGTCACACAACTTAGTATTTTCAGGAGTACCCATTTTAGCAATAGTAAATAAAGCAAACTAGATAAAGTAAATGCAAGTAACTAATTTTTTTGTGTTTTTGATATAGCAAACAAGATAGCAAATAAAGTAAAACTAACAACTAATTTTTTTGTATTTTGATTTAGTGCAGCAAACAAAATAGTAAATAAAGTAAAGCAAGACAAAAACAAAGTAAAGAGATTGGATTGTGGAGACTCCCCTTGCAGCGTGTCTTGATCTCCCCGGCAACGGCGTCAGAAAACAGTCTTGATACGCGTACAGCACGCGACCGTTGGGAACCCCAAGAGGAAGGTGTGATGCGTACAACGGCAAGTTTTCCCTCAGTATGAAACCAAGGTTTATCGAACCAGTAGGAGCCAAGAAGCACGTTGAAGGTTGATGGCAGCGAGATGTAGTGCGGCGCAACACCAGGGATTCCGGTGCCAACGTGGAACCTGCACAACACAACCAAAGTACTTTGCCCCAACGAAACAGTGAGGTTGTCAATCTCACTGGCTTGCTGTAACAAAGGATTAGACGTATAGTGTGGATGATGATTGTTTGCAGAGAACAATAGAACAATTGCAGTAGATTGTATTTCAGATGTAAAGAATGGACCGGGGTCCACAGTTCACTAGAGGTGTCTCTCCCATAAGATAAATAGCATGTTGGGTGAACAAATTACAGTTGGGCAATTGACAAATAGAGAGGGCATGACCATGCACATACATGATATGATGAGTATTATGATATTTAATTGGGCATTACGATAAAGTACATAGACCGCTATCCAGCATGCATCTATGCCTAAAAAGTCCACCTTCAGGTTATCATCCGAACCCCTTCCAGTATTAAGTTGCTAACAACAGACAATTGCATTAAGTGTGGTGCGTAATGTAATCAATAACTACATCCTCGGACATAGTATCAATGTTTTATCCCTAGTGGCAACAGTACATCCATAACCTTAGAGGTTTCTGTCACTCCCCCAGATTCACGGAGACATGAACCCACTATCGAGCATAAATACTCCCTCTTGGAGTTACTAGCAAAAACTTGGCCAGAGCCTCTACTAATAACGGAGAGCATGCAAGATCATAAACAACACATAGATATAAATTGATAATCAACATAACATAGTATTCTCTATTCATCGGATCCCAACAAACACAACATATAGCATTACAGATAGATGATCTTGATCATGTTCGGCAGCTCACAAGATCCGACAATGAAGCACATAAGGAGAAGACAACCATCTAGCTACTGCTATGGACCCATAGTCCAGGGGTAGACTACTCACTCATCACTCCGGAGGCGACCATGGCGGTGTAGAGTCCTCCGGGAGATGAATCCCCTCTCCGGCAGGGTGCCGGAGGAGATCTCCTGAATCCCCCGAGATGGGATTGGCGGCGGCGGCGTCTCTGGAAGGTTTTCCGTATCGTGGCTCTCGGTACTGGGGGGTTTCGCGACGAAGGCTATTTGTAGGCGGAAGGGCAGGTCAAGGGGCATCACGAGGGGCCCACACCATAGGGTGGCGCGGCCAGGGCTTGGGCCGCGCCGCCCTATCATCTGGCCGCCTCGTGGCCCCACTTCGTTAGCTCTCCGGTCTTCTGGAAGCTTCGTGTGAAAATAGGCCCCTGGGCGTTGATTTCGTCCAATTCCGAGAATATTTCCTTACTAGGATTTCTGAAACCAAAAACAGCAGAAAACAGCAACTGGCTCTTCGGCATCTCGTTAATAGGTTAGTTCCAGAAAATGCATAAATATGACATAAAGTATGCATAAAACATGTAGATATCATCAATAATGTGGCATGGAACATAAGAAATTATCGATACGTCGGAGACGTATCAGCCCACCACTTCTTGAGCTCAGCCACACTCACACTTTTCACCTACGCCATTGTTGATGCCACCGCGCGCATGGCTCACTAGGCACAGCACCCCCGAGTCGAAGATGGCGGCGGAAGATCTGGAGTGGGAGAGATCCAAGATCTCCAACCAAGACCTGAACCTGCTGAAGAAGCTTGGGTTCACGAAGAAGAAGGATGCACTGCTCTTCCCCAAGGAGGAAAGCTATCCATCACCTCCAATCGAGTATTGGGTCAGTTTCGTTGACCACCTTATTCGCGGCCTCTCTCCCCCTATTCACGAGTTCCTCTGCGGTCTCCTCTTTGTTTACGGGCTGCAGCTGCACCAGCTGACTCCCAACTCCATCCTCCACGTCTCGATTTACATTACCCTCTGTGAATGCTTCCTCGGAGTCCATCCTAATTGGGCTCTGTGGAAGCGCATCTTCTGCCTCCGCCGCAGTGGATCCCACAACGTCGCCTACAACATAGGAGGCGTTGTCATTTGCGTTCGCTCTGACGTCGAGTATTTCAACGTCAAATTCCCCGACTCCATCCAAGGGTGGCGCAAAAGGTGGCTCTATGTGCACGAAGAAAGCTCCGACTCGGTGGAGTACAACATAGCTCCTTTCGATGAAGGTGCCAAGATTCTTCGCCGCTGATCCTGGGACACTGAAGCCACCGTAGAAAAAAAACAGCGACAGAGGCACTGATGTCTCGTATCCATGAGCTTCAGAACACCCGTGGCAAGGAATTGTCGGGTATCCAGATCACAGCCTACTTCCTTAGGATTAGAGTGCAGCCTTTACAAGCTCGCAAAAATCCCCTTTGGATGTATGCTGGCGAAGAAGATGTCGACAGGCTCTCCAAAGACCTTCCTGTGAAGGACTTAGAGAAACTGATCCGAAGAATTTCATCGCTCAGCAAGAAGGATACTATTCCATCCTCTTGCCGCGTGGAGCCATATAGTGGCACCAACGCCCTCCCCGAGGTAATTTTTCCCTCAACTACTATTTTGTCCTCTCGATTTTTTAGTATTTGTCGACTACTATTTTGCTAGCATCCCTTGCGTAACTTTTTGTCGACACTCCTTGTCTTTGTAGAACCACCCAGTTCTAGCTTCTCTTCCTCCACTTCCTGAAGGTGGAGAAGTCGAAGAACGGACTGTTGTCACCGACGAAAACCAGGGTACTTCTCGCCCTGAGAGTGAAGTCGCGGGTTCTCAGAAATCCGCAGCGTCCTCTGAAAAAGAAGTCGAATCTGAGGGTACCGCATCGACACACTCCCTCCCCTCCGCTGATTCTCCAAGGAACAAGAGAAAAAGGGATGAAGTTTCCGATTCTGGCGCCTCCAAAGCAAGCGCATCTCCTGCCGAAGAAGTTGTTCCTACTGAAAAAAGGACAACTTTCAACCCGTACGAAGATGCTCTTGTCAGCTCGTAAGTTCTTGCTGCTCTTTGTTGTTTGCTCTCGATATTTTGTCTATGTTGTTTCTTATTTTGTCGCCTTTTTGTTGTAGTGGTGACGAGGATGAAAATCCACCTATTGACGCGACTGCTCGAACGAGTACATCGCGTACTTTAGTTGTCTCTGAAGCTCAGCCTGATGGGGATGAAACCTCGCCTCCTCAGCAAGACATCGAGCATCCAACTCCAGTTGCAAGCCCCCGTGCTCCTTCGCCAAAGAGGGCTAGGATCAAGCCGGCCAAGGAGCCTACCTTGCTAATTGGTAGTTCCATGACTCCTTCAATGGATGATGTAAGTTGTTCACTTCTTCTTTTATGTTCCGAATATTTCAATGCTTTCGACTCCCCTTTATTTTTTGCTTCTCCTTTGCTTGTTGCTGTCGAACTTTTCACTTCCTATATTGATTTTTCTTTCTCTATTTTTCTTTGCATCCTTTGATGAAGGAGTTTATCCGTCTAGGTACCCAATTCGTCGGGTACCGTGACCATGCTAAAAAGCTTGAAGGTACTTTTTTTTGCTGCTTCTTCTGGTAAATGACCTCCCCATTATTCTTTTGTCATGACATTTATTGCTGTCGATTACTTTACCAGCCAATCTTGTGGAAGCCAACAAACGCGCTGATGCTCTTGATCTTAAATTGGAGCAAAGCGAAAAAGCTCGCAAGAAAGCTGAATCAGATGCTGCCCCTGTCGAAGATCTTCGAAAAAGACTTCAAGACGCGGAAACTTCTTTAAATGAAAACATTGCTCAACAGTCTGCTCGTGAAGATGAAATCCTTACTCGCTTGGAGTCACAGAGTCAACGTTTTGTCAGTGAGTACTTCAAACCGTTGTTATTTCTTCGGATGATCATATTTGTCCTGGCGCACTTTTTGACGAGCTTCCTTTTGCTTGTTTTTAGGGAAAACGCATCAGGATTTTGACGTGGAAAATCCTGAAGGCGATCGCCTTCTTGACGGGCTCTCCCTCCTTGAGATTCATGGAGACGAGGCACGCGAAGGCCTTGCTGACGCTAAAGCAGGTCTGTTGAAGCTTTTCCCCTAATTCTTCGCGAAGAAAAAGGAGCCCGAGACCTTTACTGCTCTCGCCAAATGCTTTAATTCTAAAGAAGATCTTGGGCTTAATCTGCGACAAGAAGGCCTGAAGATTGGTGTCGAAGGCACCATTGCTATGGTTGCTGACAGCCAACAAAATGTCGACTAGGCTAAAGTTGGTGATGTAAAGGAGATGGAGACGAAGAAGTGGCAGTCTTTGATTAAGGCTGCCAAGCCAAACTCAAAGCCAATCCTCGCCTTCCTTGGATGCAAGCCAACTCCCGCTCCCAGTTCGTCGAAGCCGGAGGTCAAGTAGACCACCTTGTCTCTCTTTTATTTTTCCTCTCTTTTGATGCTGTCGCCAAAGTAGTATTGGCGACAACTATCCCACTAGTTCAGTAGGAACCCTCCTTTGTAATAGCCATGTAACTATCTGTCCTTATTAATGAAAAGATATGTTGTCGAGATATTGATATCGAAGTATTTCTTTCCAGTTAATTTTTGACAACTATACCGTGGTGCCTCCCTCGACTGCTTTGCCTGCTGCATCGTACTCAAAAAGGTCCTCCGCTGGCGAGTTTATTGGAGGTTCATCGAGTGCTGCACAAAATGAAGACTTGGACGAGCTCCGTCAACAACTGCAGTCGATGAAAAAACAAGCTCTCGTGATAATGGAACAGTCTCGAAGATCATCTGAAAATGAAAAACTGGCTATTCAACAAGCTCAGGAAGCCATAGCGCTGAAGAAAACTGCGGTTGCTGAAGCTGCTGAAGCTACTTCTCGAGAAAATTTTATGCTTCAACTGATGAACGATGCTAGCTTGGATATGACGGGTACGCTTCGCAAACTTGGTCGTACTATATTTTGTTCTTACTGTCTTTTATTCCTCATTGATTCTTCCGCTAAAACAGGCTCCTTTTCGGATATTGCTGCCGAAGATCAACGTGTTGAAGCTCGAACCAATGTGCTTCCCAGGCTTGCTCGTCAGCATGGTTCCAATTTCTGGGTCACTCCTGAGCGTACTCGCCAAATAATCAGATTTCAAGATCGCGCGAGTCAGGTCCACGACTTTCTCAATTTCTACACGAGAACTTTGTCTTTAGTATATAGTACCATGTTTCCACGCAACAAAATTCTAGAAACCCTTCCTGCTTTGATGTAGAAATTTCGAGATGCCCCTCGTATTCATGAATTTGTGCGGGCTCAACTATCAGCTGGGGCAAGATTTGCTATGATTATGATATAGATCTGCTACCCGAAGTTAGATCTGACTCGCATTGTCACCAAGTGTCTGGCCAAGCAGGCGAAGCGGAAGAGGAACATTGATAAAATCAACGACACTGTAACTCTTGTAGCAGAAGAGATGATGGACGAGCTTCTGCGGATGGATGCTGAATTCTTCGTGAAGGGTAGCTATGCTGAACATAAAACTGGTGCTGCAAACAACGACAAGATAAACATAGATGATATACTAGGTAGCAACTGAATTTTACTATATTGCGGGAGTTCCTGTATTTTTTCCTTATCGGATTTTTCTGGAAGATAAGGTTGTGTGTATTGTGTAATCTATATTGCAAAGCCCCCGAGCCTTTGGCCGGTGCTCGAGCTATTTTTACGTCATGATGAACTTTGCTATTTTGCGAGAGTGTATATATATTTTGTTGCCACGGGTTATGAGCCCCCGAGCTTGTCAATGAAAAAAGATGTATATCACCAATATCTTTTACTATATTGCAGCACCGCGAGCCCGCCTCATTAAAAACCTTTCAACCCCACTCGGTGCCCTGAAAGGAAAAGAGTGCGTCTGAAAACTCGCGGGCGTTTCAATACATTGTATGTTTACAAGAAGGACTATATTTCAACTTCAAGCGTAAAAACGCCTTAGCTACGCCACGTTCCAGGGATTTTGCTCGGCAACCCCGTCTTCTTGTCCTTTATCCTGTATGCTCCTCCTTCGAGTACTTCTGTGACGATGTAAGGGCCAAGCCACGACGACTCGTGCTTTTCATGGCTTTTTTGTGTGAGCCGGAGAACTAAGTCGCCTACCTGAAAAGATCTTGGTCGCAAACTTCGACTGTGGTAGTTTTTTAGGTCTTGCTGGTACTTAGTGACCCATGATAACACTTCGTCTCGAGCTTCGTCAAGTGCATCGACATCATCCTCCAATGCTTTTCTGGAAGCTTCTTCATCATATTCCGTCATTCTTGGAGAATCATGCTCTATTTCTATCGGCAGCACCGCCTCAGCTCCATGGACCAGGAAAAAAGGAGTCTCCTGTGTCGCTGTATTTGGTGTTGTTCGAATACTCCATAGTACACTTGGCAGCTCCTCTGGCCAAGTATGTTGCGCTTTTTCCAATGGTGCTAGCAGGCGCTTCTTGATACCATTGCAGATGATACCATTGGCTTTCTTGACTTGACCATTGGTTTGCGGGTGCGCAACTGATGCAAAGTGTAGTTTAATGCCTACCTCTGCACAGTATGCCTTGAACTCCTTGGATGTAAAATTGCTGCCATTGTCCGTAACGATGCTATGAGGTACTCCAAACCGAAAAACGATACTTTTCACGAACTTGATTGCAGACGCTCCATCTGGTGAATTTATCGTCTTTGCTTCTATCCACTTGGTGAATTTGTCGACAGCTACGAGCATATACTCGTATCCTCCTGGCGAGGCCTTGTGTAATTTTCCCACCATATCGAGACCCCACTGAGCAAAGGGCCAAGACAATGGTATTGGCATCAATTCTGCTGCTGGAGAATGAGGTTTTGCGGCAAATCTCTGGCACGCGTCGCAAGTTCGAACTATGTCCTTCGCATCCTCGATTGGTGTCAACCAATAAAATCCTGCTCTGAAAACCTTGGCTGCTATAGCTCGACTGCTTGCGTGATGACCGCATATTCCCTCGTGTACATCCTTCTGAATTAGCCTTCCTTCTTCGGGTGTGACGCACCTTTGTAACACTCCCGAAATACTTCGCTTGTATAACTCCCCTTTGACCACAGTAAAGGCTTTAGAACGTCTGATAACTCACCTTGCTTCAACTGGGTCGTCGGGTATTTCTTTTCTTAGTATGTATGATATGTATGCTTGCATCCATGGAATTTGCACCATCATTACTAGATCATGTTCCTCTTCTTCTTCTAGTGCAGCTTTTGTAGCCCCCGAGGATTTCTCATCCTTCTCCTTCTTCCTTGGTTTCTTCGGTTTTGTAGATCTCTCGGCTATCTCCTCCCAGAACACGCCTGGTGGGATTGCGAGACATCGCGAACCGATATTTGCAAGAACGTCGGCTTCATCATTGCTCAACCTGCTGATGTGATTTACCTCACATCCATCAAACAGCTTCTCTAGCTCGTTGTACACTTCTTTGTATGCTATCATGATATCATTGACGACATCACATTGATTCATGACTTGCTGAGCCACCAATTGTGAGTCGCCGAAGATTTTTAATCGAGTTGCACCGCAAGCCTTCGCCATCTTCATCCCGTGTATGAGAGCTTCGTATTCTGCCTCGTTATTAGATGCGTTTGGAAACGTCATCCGTAAGACATACTTTAATTTGTCACCTTCAGGTGATATTAGTATCACGCCTGCTCCAGCTCCCTCTAATCTCTTGGACCCGTCGAAGTTCATAGTCCAGGTTCTCGATAAATCCGGGGGTCCCGTATTTTGTAACTCCATCCACTCCGCGATGAAGTCTGGTAGGATTTGCGACTTTATTGTTTTTCTTTTTTTGTACGTGATGTCCCGAGGAGAAAGCTCTATTCCCCACAGGGAGACACGACCTGTAGCTTCTGGATTGTTTAGTATATTGGATAAAGGCGCCTCATTGACCACTATTATCGGATGCGCCAAAAAATAGTGCCGCAATTTTCTTGCGGTTGTAAACACTCCATATGCTAGCTTCTGGTATTGCGGGTACCGCTGTTTTGAAGGAGATAATACTTCACTGATGAAATATACTGGCCTCTGTACTCCATGGAGTTTTCCTTCTTCCTCTCTTCCGACTACAAGTGCTGTGCTGACCACCTGAGGCATGGCTGCAATGTATAACAAGAGGGGTTCCTTCTCCTTAGGCGCCACCAAGATTGGTGGTGTCGAAATTGTGCGCTTGAGATCCTCGAAAGTTCTGTCTGCCTCTTTGTTCAACTGGAACTTTTCTCCTTGCTTTATCAGAGCGTAGAACGGCAATGCCTTTTCTCCTAGTCTGGCGATGAATCTGCTCAAAGCTGCGACTCGCCCAGTCAACTGTTGTATTTCTTTCAACTTTGTTGGCTTCCTCATTGTTACGATAGCTTGAATTTTTTCTGGATTGGCTTCGATCCTCTTGCTGAGACTAGGAACCCGAGAAGTTCTCCCGCAGGGACGCCGAAAGAGCACTTCGTCGGGTTCAGCTTGAGGCAGAACTTGTCAAGATTATCGAAGGTTTCTTTTAAATCCTCGATCAATGTTGTCCCCTTTTTTGATGTTATGATGACATCGTTAATGTATACTTGTACGTTTTTTCCAATCTGTGTTGCCAAGAATTCCTGCATCATCCGCTGATATGTTGCTCCCGCGTTTTTTAGACCAAAAGGCATTGTTTTGTAGTAAAATACGCCATAAGGTGTAATGAACGCTGTCTTGACCTCATCCTCTTCTTTTAATCTGATCTGGTTATAACCAGAATATGCGTCCAGGAAGGAAAGACGTTCACATCCTGCCGTGGAGTCGATGATTTGGTCGATCCTTGGGAGGGGAAAGTGATCCTTTGGACAATGTTCATTGAGACACGTAAAGTCGACACACATGCGAAGGACATTCGTGTTTTTCTTCGGGACTAGCACTGGGTTGGCTACCCACGTGGCCTCTGTATGCAGCTCTTTAATAAAACCAGCTTCTCTGAGTCGATCAATCTCTGACAGCATAGCTTTGCGGTTTGGTTCCGAAAAACGCCGCAAAGGTTTTTTAATTGGTCTCGCTATTGGATCCAAATTTAGGTGGTGCTCGGCAAGTTCCCTGGGTACTCCTGGAATGTCAGCTGGACACCATGCGAAGATTTTCTAGTGCTCATGGAGGAACTCGACGAGCGCGCTTTCCTATGCGAGGTCCATGTCTGTTGTGATGGACGTCGTTTTCTTTGGATCTGTCGGGTGAATCTGCACCTCCTTGGAATCTTTCGTAGTGTTAAAGGTTGGCTCCCTGAGAGGCCTTCCTACATCTGGCAACACATCATAATCAGTTGTGAGCCTTGACGCCATATATTCTGCTTGCATCCCGAAAGTTTCTGACAGTTGTTGGGGGGATGACCCCCGGTATGCCAAAGGCATGCCAAACCGGATGGTTTGAGCCATCAAGATACCGGTTTAATGTTTATACCGGAGCACAAAGTTAAGTGTTTGGCTAAGTAAAGCTAAGCTGGTGTCCCCAAGAGGGGTATACCGGAACCAGGTAAAGAAGACACCAGGCTACCGGTAAGAAGTGCCCTGTAGCACGTCGGCAAGACTGGTCAAAGATTCTCTTCAGAGCTAGACGACAAAGATGAGCTAAGCTTAAACGAAGCCCTGGCGCCAAAGAGGAAGATGACGCTGAAAGAAGCCGGAGGACGTCAGCCTCCCTGATTAAAGAAGACCCCGGCGTCACTTATGATTAAAGTAACTTTGTAAAGTAGTTTGTCTAGTCAAAGATGCCATTAGGGTTTCTTCCTCTGTAAGCCACCCTCTCCCTATATAAGGAGAGGGGGCACACCCGTACACGGGACGATGAATCAAGAGAGAAACCTTGTATGCACAAACCTGTATCCTGTTGAGATCAATGAAGAGAAAGATCTAGAGCAGAGTTCTTCCTTGTGTGTTTCTTCTTCTACCATTGCCTTTGGCTGAGTTCTTGAGGAAAGCATCCGGAAGTTCATCCTATCTAATCAAAAACCCTCCCCCGAATCCTCTAGCGCCCATTCGGCCCCAACTTAAGCCATCCTATGGCATCTGTCTATTCACCACGATGACAGTTGGCGCCCACCGTGGGGCATGAAGTGGCGCTTGCTGGAGTTCACATTCGGGCGGGCATCCTTGAGGTCGCCGGCGAGCGGACGGTGTCTGCACTCGTCCAGCGCCTCTACTCCATGGACTTCATCAACGACAACGCGGGCTGCTTCGCCAACGGCGGCATCTTCCCCAAGAACGACCGCGTCATCGAGTTCGGCAGCCACCGTGTCTACTTCGGCACTATCCCTGTGCGCCAGCGCCTCTCGCCAGTGCTGGTGGCGCCGGATCCGCCAAGGTGGCTCTGTGCTGGCCGCGCTGCCGGTAGCGTGGAGGTGATGATGACTGGCGCTGTCGGCGCGGGCAAGGAGGCTGTGGATGAAGGTGCTGGCCGTGCGGCGTCGACCCGCCCGGCCAAGCCACCGCTGGAGAGCAACGCAGGCGCTGCGGGAGCATCGTCCCCACCACCGGAGACACCACTCCAAGCGGCGATGAACGTGCTGGCGACGCCTATCGCGCAGAACATCGACCCGGCAGCGGCTCAGGCGGAGCTGGAGGCGCAACGCCAGAAGCTGCTCGCGAATGGCGCCGACATCATCTGGGCGCAGCGCGAGCTGAACCTAACCCTACGTGAGTATAACGCTGCCCATGGCTTTGCTTCAGTTAACGCTCATGCTGCTAGGATACCGGAAAACCGGCTTAAGGCTCGCAATCTAGATCAGGATTTGCGTAAGGAAATTCTTGCCGGCAAAAGTACCTCTGCATCTGTGAGCATCGTAGAGAAACCTAAGTATAGTAGCCCGGATAAAAACATAAAAGCTGCTAAGGCTGCAGTAGAGCTGTGTGAATTGCTTTCCGGAGAAGCTTTGGCAAAACAGCAAGAGCGCGTTAGAGATTTGCTAGAAACAATTGAGCAGCAGAATGTTGAGCAGCTTGCTAAGTTGAACAAGGCTGTGGCCTCAAAATCTGCGCGTTCAACAAAGAATGCCGGAAGCAAGTCCCATGGGCAGGCATCGTCCCCCCATCCGGACAGAAGAAGAGAAAAAGAGATGAATGCGTAGCAGATGACTGTGTATGATCCGGTTCTTGCCGGAAAACAACAAGCCGGGCAACACGATGCCGGTAGAAAAAGCCAAGGGGCAGACCGCGGCTACGCCAAAGGAG
Source organism: Lolium perenne (assembly GCF_019359855.2). NCBI lineage: Eukaryota > Viridiplantae > Streptophyta > Magnoliopsida > Poales > Poaceae > Lolium > Lolium perenne. Next base: position 154,987,084 of record NC_067246.2, read on the forward strand.
GCTACGCCGGAAACAATCATGCCGGTAGATATGAAACCGGGCAAAATTATCGAGGTGCAAGGGCGGCGTATGAGGAGGAGGAAATGCTTCCCCCGAGGTACCGGCAGGCAAGGGCCGCGGTACCGTAACATTACGATGAGGCTGATTCAACAAGACTCACAGCACACCGGAACCCATTGGGAGAACGCCTGGGAGAAAGATACCTGCCAGCACGGGATGCGAGGCACCGACTGGATAGAGTATATTTGTCAGAAATGATCGAGGCAGAAGGTCCTCCGGGCCCAAAATGTTTTGGTCCAAGGATCATGAAAGAGGAACCACCAGTTCGAACTTCCAGTTGCCCCGTGACACGAAAACATATGATGGCACCACTAAGCCGGACGATTGGCTCGCGGATTACGTGACCGCGGTATATGTCGCTGGTGGCGGAGGAACCGTAGCTGGAGGAGGAAACCGGCGTTGGGCCGTGAGAATTGTACCATCATTCCTGGTGGGACCGGCACGACTCTGGCTGAACAACTTGCCGGCAGGAAGCATAAACGGTTGGTTGGACTTTGAGGAAGCTTTTGTGAGTAATTTCAGCAGCACATACCGGAGGCCCAACAGGCCTCAGCAGCTCGCTTTGTGCGTGCAGCGCCCGCAGGAAACAAACCAGGACTACCTGGCCCAGTGGAACTCCACGAGAAACTCCTGTGAAGGGGTGATAGAGGCATAAGCCATTGCTTGGTTTTGCAATGGATGCCGCAGAGGTTCGCCGTTGTGGCAAAAGCTGCAGCGGAACATGTCGGTAACTCTGGTGGAAATGATACGTGTGGCAGATAACTACGCATTGGGAGACCCATTGCAACCGGCAGTACAAGCTGAGCCGGAACAATCAAACCCGCCTCAGCAGCGCCAAGAGCAACACCGGGATAACCGGAACAACAAAAGAAGGAAAAATTTCCCGGATCAAAGATACGGTCCGCAGCAAGTTGCTGCTGTACAAGAGAACTCTGAGGCCAGCGACAGTCAGAGGCATAGAACCGGATCGCAGCCATAGGCGGGTCCTAAGAAACTATGGGTCGAAAAGAAACCCTGGGGCCAGAAAAAGAATTGGCAGGAACCTGTGAAGTATACCATGGAAGCCGCGATGGATCAACCTTGCCGGTGGCACACTCCGAATCTGGCTCACCCGTCAAATCATCTGACGAAGGATTGTTCTTGGACCAAGTACTTGATGCTCAAGGGAGCAGTAAAAGATGCGAAGCACAAGGGTGCCCCACAATGCTACCACCATCTCAAGATATGCTACATCAGCATCAACTACCACCACCACCGCCGCTTACCGGAGCAAATGCTTTACTGGTACAGCCTCAGCCAAACAGGCAACAGTACCAGCAAGTCCATCAGGTGGGACAAGGCAATGCCCAACCACCTCCACCGGCACCTTTGGGTCGGAACATTTACAAAGATCCGGATGTGTGCTGTGTTGTGTTTGTTACTGAGCCAACAGACAGGCAAATCCTACATCGTCGTTCCATGGAGGTGAACACGGTGATGCCGGCAATACCAAAATACATGCTGTGGTCAGATCAAGAGATCTCCTGGTCGTTCAAGGATCACCCCAAGGTAATGCCTAATCTGGGTGGTTATGCTCTTGTCCTGAACCCAATCATGCAAGGGCCAACGACTCGAGTCAGGTTCAGCAAAGTGCTGATAGACAATGGGAGCAGCATAAACATCATGTACCGGCACACCATGCATACGCTGGGCATAACAGAAAACATGCTTCAGCCAACTCGTACAACTTTCCACGGAATCGTTCCGGGCTTGTCCTGCGCACCAGTTGGAAAAGTCCGGGTGGATGTGTCGTTTGGAGGACGTGACAATTGCCGGGTTGAAAACATTGAGTTCGAGGTGGTGGACTTAGATAGTCCTTACCATGCGTTGCTGGGGAGACCGACATTGGCAGCTTTCATGGCCTCGACTCACACGGCCTATCTCAAGATGAAGATGCCGGCACCTCGTGGACCCTTAACTGTGGTGGGAAACTACAAGATTTCGCTGGAAACTGCTTCAGCCGGATCAAACCTAGCAGAATCGCTGGTGATTGCAGAGGAAAAGAGGAGGATGCAAACTACTGTTGTGTTGGCTCAGTCCTCACAGTTGAGCTTAGCGGCAATGAGTGCAAACTTGGGCACACCGACGTTCAAGCCGACAAAAGAAACAAAGGACATCGTGCTGGATCCGGCTTACCCTGAGCGTACCGTTCGTATCGGTGCCGGCCTCAGTGAGGCATAGGAAAGCGCGCTCGTCAGCTTCCTCCGTGAATCGGAATATCTTTGCCTGGTCTACTGATGACTTGGTAGGTCTTCCGAGGGAGCTGGCTGAGCACTCTTTGAATGTCCGGAAGGATGTGAAGCCGGTGCGACAACCTTTACGCCGGTTTGCTGAGGATAGGAGGAAAATCATTGGAGAAGAAGTGACAAAGTTGTTGGTTGCCAGTTTCGTCGTGGAAGTGTTGCATACTGAGTGGCTGGCCAATCCGGTGCTAGTCGAAAAGAAGAAAGATGAGAACCTCGAAGCAAAAGCTCCAAAGGTGTGGCGCATGTGCATCGACTACACCAACCTGAACAAAGCTTGCCCAAAAGACCCTTTCCCTTTACCTCAGATCGATCAAGTGATTGATTCCACTGCTGGGTGTGAGTTGTTGTCTTTCCTGGATGCCTATTCCGGTTTCCACCAAATCCCCCTGAAAAAGGAAGATCAAATAAAAATTGCGTTCATTACCCCGCACGGGGCTTATTGCTATGTCACGATGCCTTTCGGTTTGCGCAACGCTGGTGCAACGTACCAGCGCTGTATGCAAAAATGCTTGTTTGATCAAATCGAAAAAAATGTGCAAGTCTATGTGGATGATGTCGTGGTAAAAACTAAGGCAAAAGAAACCTTAATCGATGATCTCCGGCAAACATTTGATAATTTAAGAAGATTCCGGATGAAACTCAATCCGGCAAAATGTACCTTCGGTGTTCCCGCCGGCAAGCTGCTTGGCTTTCTCGTGTCAAGCCGGGGCATTGAGGTTAATCTGGTAAAAATCCGGGCAATCGAAAGAATGACTATACCGCGAGATCTCAAAGACGTGCAAAAGTTTGCCGGAAGTTTGGCATCGCTAAGCCGGTTCGTAAGCAGGTTGGGAGAAAAGGCTCTGCCACTCTATGCTCTCATGAAAAAATCCGATACGTTCGTCTGGACCCCTCAGGCAGACGCGGCGTTTAAAGAGCTAAAAACAATGCTAGCCACTGCACCAATACTGGCTTCACCTTTGGAAAGGGAACCCATGTTGTTGTACATAGCAGCAACCAACCGGGTTGTAAGTGTTGTAGTGGTAGTAGAAAGATATGAGGAAGGAAAAACCGTGCAGAGGCCGGTATACTACCTGAGCGAGGTGCTCTCCCTCTCAAAACAAAACTACCCGCATTTCCAGAAAATGACTTATGGCGTGTTTATGGCCGCCACAAAGCTTAAGCATTACTTTGAGGAGCACCCCATGAAAGTGGTGAGCGAGGCACCCATTTCCGATATCATGTGCAACAAAGATGCTAGCGGCAGGATTGCAAAGTGGGCAATCCAGATATCACCATATGTACCGGTGTATGAAAGAAGAGATGCCATAAAATCGCAAGCCTTGGCTGATTTCTTGGTTGATTGGGCGGAAATGCAATACAAGCCACCAGACCAAAGGATAGAATACTGGAAAATGCACTTTGACGGATCCATACTCAAAGAGGGTCTAGGTGCCGGTGTGGTGCTTACCTCACCTAAGGGAGATCATCTCCGGTATGTTTTGCAAGTACATTTCAGGGCATCAAACAATGTCGCTGAGTACGAAGCTCTGATTCATGGACTTAAGGTCACAAAAGAAATCGGTGCGCACTGGATCATTTGCTACGGAGATTCAGATCTTGTGGTGCAACAATGTTCCGGAGATTGGGACGCAAAAGATGCCAACATGGCTTCATACCGGTTTCACGTGCAAAAGATTGCCGGCTTCTTTGAAGGCTGTGAGTTTCACCATGTGCCACGAGCGGAAAATGAAGCCGCGGATGCTTTGTCCAAGCTAGGCTCATCTAGGCAAGAAATTCCTCCCGGAATAGCCTTGGCACACTTAAGGGTACCATCAATCAAACCAAGTCCGGAATCGAAATCCATCTTCGTACCGGAGTCACATGTTGTACCAGTGGATATCGATGAAGGAAACCCGGAGACTGTTCCAGTAAACTCGGGGACTGCTGCGTCCATACCGGAGGAAACAATGCTGGTGGATGGAGATAGACATACCGGTGTTTCTGGTTCGAGAGGCACCATCTTGGGTTAAACCTATTAAGGAATTCCTGATCAACGGCACCTTGCCGGTTGAGGAAAATGAGTCCAGAAGGATCCAGAGGAGATCCAAAGCATACACCATCATCAATGGTGAGGTGTATAATAGAAGTGTCACCGGTGTACTTCAAAGGTGTGTGGAACCGGAAGAGGGAAAGGAAATGCTTGAGGAGATTCACCAAGGAGAATGTGGGCATCACGCTTCGTCAAGGGCACTAGTGGCAAAAGTTTTTCGGCATGGGTTCTATTGGCCCACTGCTTTGGAAAATGCTGAGGATTTGGTAAGAAAGTGCAATGGGTGCTAGAGGTACGCCAAGCAAAATCATACCCCAGCATCCGGTTTAAAAAACATACCGCTAAGTTGGCCGTTTGCTGTTTGGTGCCTTGACATGGTTGGCCCATTCAAAACTGCAAGGGGAAATATGACCCACATCTTGGTTATGGTGGACAAATTCACCAAGTGGCTAGAAGTGAAACCTATTGCAAAATGTGATGGGCGCACAATGGTGAAGTTCTTAAAAGATGTTATCTTGCGGTATGGCTACCCGCATAGCATTATCACTGACAATGGAACCAACTTTGCTCAAGGTGAGTTCAAAAGATTTTGTGAGGATAACAATATCCGGTTGGATTTGTGCTCAGTGGCACACCCACAAGGCAATGGCCATGTGGAAAGAACAAATGCTTTGGTACTTTCCGGTATCAAACCAAGACTCATCGAGGCGGTGGAAAAGTCATCGGGGTGTTGGCTCGATGAGCTACCATCAGTGCTGTGGAGCATAAGAACGACTCCAAACCGGTCCACCGGATACACTCCATTCTTTATGGTTTACGGAGCAGAAGCGGTCATACCAACCGACATTCTCCATGACTCAACAAGAGTGCAACTCTATGCCGAGCAAGAGGTAAAAGAGGCCAGAGAAAACGATGTGGACTTGCTAGAAGAAGCAAGAGAGTTGGCACTGGCAAGAACAACCATTTACCAGCAAAACCTCGGACGCTATCATAGCCGGAAGGTTAACCTGACAGTATTCCGGGAAGGAGATCTGGTGTTGCGCCTAGTGCAGCGCACTGAAGGCCGGCATAAACTTTCACCCCCATGGGAGGGACCCTTCATTGTGAGCAAAGCTCTACACAATGATGCCTATTACCTGATCGATGCACAGGAATGGAAAAAAGGAAAGGCGGACAGGTCCGGAGAGGAGACCAAGCGTCCGTGGAACGTAGCTCTGTTGCGTCCTTTCTACTCTTGAAGTTGTGGTGTAAGAAGTTCCTTTTTGTACCTTATTTGCTATGAATAAAAGATGTCGGGACCTCGAATGAATCTCGGGGACTACCCCTACTGAAATTGCATGCAATATGTTTATTTTTTCAGTTTACCGGTTGCTTGTTGAACATTTTTTCCTTCCGGTTTAGTAACGTGCTAAACCTACCGGAGTCTTCGACTCTGCTGTTGTCCGCAACCCGGCTTCATGGCAAGCAAGATAAACCGGTAGGAATTAAGCACGTGAACTGCGAAAAGAGAGAGTGGGAACGAATAATCCGAAGAAATTTAACTGACCCCGGTTGTACCGGTTTTTTGTGAAAATTTCGAGTTATTTCTAAGTTCAAGAAAGTGCTTGCTTGGTAAAAGAACTTTGTGCTCATACGCCAAAATGCCCAGAGAAGGTAGGCAGAGCCAAAGCAAAAGAGCCAAGTATGCATTGGATTGGATGCGGAAACAATTCCGGAATCTTTGCAGTGCAAGATAAAAGCAACACAACGAGCAAAATGCTAAGACAATAGACAAACATAAGTTAATAGGCTACCGGTATAACATACCGGCATAGATTGTTGTAGCACAACCAAAAGAATGGCTAAGTTTTATATTACATCATAAACCCCGGTATACCGGGGTAGAATTTGATGCGCATTATTTTGAAGTAAGCAGGACGGGCAAACATATTACAGGAGATACTTAAGCAGAAGGAGCCTCGGGAGGAACGGCACCGGCCTCTGGAGCTTCCGGAGGCGCATCACCAGCTCCAGCATCTTCATCTTTCTCATCCTCTCCTTCTTCTTCGTCGCTGAGGTAGTCATTGACGTCGGCAGGAGGGGGGATGAAGGTGCGGACCGGGGCGTACTCTGCGATCCGGTAGGCTCGATCCTGCCGCTTCGCGGTGAGGACCGGATCCATATCGGTTGGAGCATTTTCGCGCACGCCAAGGAGGGCGTCCAGGCCCAAGTCCTCGTACCAGGAGCAGGCGACGCGTAGCGCCGCATCCGCTCCGGCACGAGCCGCTGAGCATTGCCATTCGCGGATTCGCCGGCTGGCACCCTTCAGGCACTCAGAGGTAAGCGTTAGGTTGGCCGGCACCTCCTGCTCAGGCCACAACACCTTGAAGAGGTGAATCGCCACCTCGAGCAGATCGGCAAGGTTCCGGTCCACCGTGCGCATGTGGGCGACCCGCGCAGAGAGGGCGACCAGATGGTCATAAGGATCCCACGGCGCTTCCGGGTTCTTGAACTCCTGCTGAACCCGACGCTCGGTCACCTTCTTCGGCGCGTAGAGCTGCGAGTCCGGGAAGAGCTCTGCAAGACAAAGAGAAAAGGATAAGGACATCAAAGCGGAAAATACAAGCTTATAAGCAAAACCAGAAAAGAAAGAAGACAACTTACTGAGGTCAAGTGCGTCGGTCTGCATGACCAGTTGGTCATACTCCTTCTGCTCTCCCTCCAAGCGCGCGACCCGATCCTCGGATGCTTTCCGCGCCTTGGCTCCCTCCTCTAGCTCCGCCCGCAGCACCACGGTGGAGTTGTTGGCATCCTCCAGAGCTTCGTTCAGCTTAGCCTCAGCGGCGGCTTGGGCGGCCTTCATCGCCTCATTATGCTTGAGCCCGAGCTAGATCAGCTGGTCCTTCAGCCCCTTGGAGTAAGCCTCCTGGGCGTCCAGAGCCTCGCGGTGCTCCCGGATGAGCTGCTCTTTTTCACCTAGAGCCCGGAAAGAAAGCGTTAACAAAATTGCAGCTGGTAAAATGAAGAAGAAACAAGTTAACCGGAAAAGAAGGAGCGGTACCTTGGAGTGCGGTGGGCTGAGTCTTGAGGGCTTCGATGGAAGCTTCCGGGATAGCTGTTAAGCAGAAAGTTTTAAGTACTAAGAAAGAAAACCTTCCGGTAAGAAGATGCCGGAGGCACAGAAGCTCACCTTGGCACTTGTTGTGCGCTTCAGCAAGGTCCCGGTGCTTCCAGAGAAGCTCCTCAAAGAGGTGCCTCCGGGCGTCGGCAGTGCTCTGTTCAAGAAAAAATGTTAGAAAAAAGAAGCTGGTTTCTCTATGCTCTTACCTAAGTTTCGCGCTAAGAGCTACGTTCTTAACCTGAAACTCGGGGACTGGCTATGCCGGTTTTTCGAGTCTTTACCTAAGCTTCGCGCTAAGACCTATGCTCTTAACCCGAAGCTCGGGGACTAGCTATGCCGGTTTTTTTGAGTTTTTACCTAAGTTTCGCGCTAAGAGCTATGCTCTCAACACGAAACTCGGGGATTGGGAAGATAGACAAGATCCGGAAAGAATGAGACCGACATGAATTGAAGAAGTTGCAAAAAGCTTGGTATAACTTACCAGAACATTGTTGGTGGCATCGTGCCACGCGTTGTCGAGCTCCCGCACCGCGCGGCGCAGCCGGATGAAGTGCTCCTCCGTGCACCGGGGGCCAGCGGGGTCAGGCGCCGGAAGCCGGTCCTTTCCTAGGCCGCGTGTAGCCGCGGACACATCCGCTTGGTTCCACTTTTCGGCATATGATAGCAGGTGGCCCAGCTCACGACCTTCGCGCTTAAGCTCAGTTATCCAGCCAAGCAGGCCGGTGGCCATCTCACCAGCTGTGACAGTGGCGCGGCCGGCGTACAGCGTCAACTGCTGTGGGCCAGGCGAAGCAGTGCCGGAAGCCGTGGCCTTCCCCTTGGAAGCCTCCGGCTTGAGGAACTTGGTGATCTTGAGGATTTCTGGCGGCGGCGTTGGGGTCGCCCCGCTTAGCTCGACGTTCGGGGCTTCTGGCGGAGGCACGGGCGAGGTCTTGGGAGGAGATGGTACGCCCTGCCCCAAGGTAGAGCTTGCCGGCGTGGAAGAGTCCGGCGCGGCCTTGGAGGGGGAAGAGTGCGAGCTCTTCTTCTTCTTTCTTTTCAGGACGGGAGGAACTAGAGGTTCCGCCCGCCCGGCAGCTTCTGCATCAGCACCGATGTTGCTAGCGCCGGTATCTTGTTTTTCTGGAGGGGAGATGAGGTCCTCCTCCGCGCGGTGTTCAGGAGGTGTAGGGGCCGTGCGCCCCGCACTTGAGGTGCCTCCTAGAGGGGAGGAAGAAGGGTTGCCGGTACCAGATGGTACCAGGCTAGACTGAGGAGGAGGAGTTGAGGCCCTTGCGGTTCCCTCAGAGCTTTCCGACTTCGTGCCACTGGCGCTCTTGGAGAGCTTAAGCGCAGGGCTGAACAAGAAAAAGAGAAAAGATCGGAAAAAGCAACCAGAAGGAAGAGTTTGAAAAACAAAGCAAACAGAGGAACAAAAGCTTACCCAGAAGAGACCGGCATCGTTTTCCCCTTGTAGCGCCTCCTGCCTGCTTCTTTTCCCCCAAGGACTTCCGTCCGGAAGCGTTTGGCGGGAGGAGCTTGGCTTTAGCCGGCATCAGGTGTCGGGGCCTGGTTCTTCTTGCCCTGGGGAACAAGCTTCTCTAGGAACTCGCGGCCGACCTCGGCCTGCAAAGGAGCCGCATGCTCATGAACCTGCGGTTGGGTGCTAGCTGAGGGAGCATCTACAGAGGAGGAATAACAGTAAAGCATGAGAGACCAGAAAAGAAAGCTACCTCAAGCATAGTGAGATCGTCGCTGGAACCAGGAGCTTCAGACGAGAAGTTACCGGGGCGCGAGGTGTGGGTCCGACCCATCTTGAGGTTAGTCCAGTGGATTTAAGGATCTGGGTCCACCTTGTCCAGAGGGCGCTTCCGGCAAGGGCCTCGCTGCTCCGCTTCGATGCGAGGGAAGCGGTCTTTGGCCTGAAAACAAATGGAGAATCAGTTAGCCACAACGTAAAAGTTACCGGTACAACAACCCGGGTTGCACAATCTCTTACTTCATCGGTTGGAGGGTTGGTGGAGCTAAGAGGCAGGAAGCCCCACTCCCAGTCATCCGGCATGGCAGTCTGGCAGATCTGCTTAGCCTTGAGGACTATGTCCTCCTTGCTTAGAGGGAGGCCGGTGATCTTGGTAGGATCGCCAGGACCGTACATCTCGCTTATCTTATGAGCCCGGCGCTTAAGAGGAAGCACCCGGCGTGAGATGAAGGTGCGGATGATGTCGTCAGAGCAGATGTTTGTCTCTTTCCTTAGCTTCTCCATGAAGCGTACTACCCGATTCGTTTCAATGTGATTCGTCCCAGGAAAGTAGCCCCAGTTGACCTTTGTGGGCGGCGCCGGATTAAAGGCCGGCAGATTGATGAGATCTGGGGCGCCGTTGTTCTTCACGTAGAAGAAGGTCCCTTGCCATAACCGGCATGACTCGAGACCAGAGAATTTAAAGAAGGGGCTCCCTTGGCGGGAGCCGATGATACAAGACCCGCATTGTACAGGGGGTTTGGGCTTAGGAATGTCCTTGCCCTGAACAGAGTTAATCCGAGGAGAGAAGAAGCGAGCAAAAGTCTCGCGAGTGGGACGGATGCCGATGTAGCCCTCCATGAAGGTGGCATAACAAGAAAGGTAAAAAACGGCATTGCCGGGAAGGTGGTGAGGCTGGAGTTGGTAATAATCCAGAATTTGGCGGAAGAAATCAGAAGCAGGAAGGCCGAAGCCGTGCTCGAAGTGAGCAAGAAACACAACGAACTCACCGGGTTCGGGTACCGGTTCAATCTCGTCGCGGGGAAGCCGGCATGATACTCCTTCCGGTATCCTTCTAGACCGGTATAGCCAGTCGACCTCGTGCTGCGTGACGTTGGAGCCTTTCCAGGCTCCGCGTGTGATACCGGATAGATCTACTCCGGGGGCTTGGCTAGAGCTGCCGGCCTCTTGATCTTTGCCGGTGTCGGTTTCCATCCGGGCAAGATCAGCGGATAGCCCGTCGGAAGCTTCGCTCTGTTGGCTACTGGAGGATGACACGGAAAGAGACTCTTCGCTAGACATACGAATCTACCCGGAAAAACAGATTTCCCAAGATCTACCCTTGCGCGAAGATCTACGAGTAAGAGAAAAAGCAAAAGAAAATAGGAAGTAAATATCCTACCGGCCCAAGATCTGAAAAGCAAAGAAGAGAGAGGTAAGCGCGAATCGAGCCTAACCTGAAGCGGCGAGCTCGTACTTGCTGAGGAAGGCCGGTGACAAGAAAGCGGAGAAGAGGTCTTCGGAGCACGAACGGTGTGGCCGCAATAGGTGCACTGCAATGAATCTCCGCGCAGCGAAGCTTGGCGAGGCTCGGCGGAGCAGCGGCGGAAGTTCGCCGGGCGGCGGAGCTCTGGCGACGAACGGAAGCGGCGAGGGCGCAAGAGGGCTAGGAGCTCTGTGCGCGCGAGAGAGTTGAGAATGCGAAGAAAGGAGGAAGAAGGAGCAGTTTCCCCTTATATAGGAAGAAGAGATAGTGGGCTGGAAACCGCTGGGCCGCGGCGGTTCGCTTCGTGGGCCGCCACGTGGCGCGAGGATACACACGCGGAAAATAGAATGCCACAGGGAAGTTGCACGGATCCGGAACGGTAGCAGGGATCCAGTGTGGCGCCATAAGTGCTGGCGCAGAAGCCTAAGGGAAGTGACCCACGACCTTTGGCGCGTCGAGTGCAAAGGTGCGCATGTCACTGACAGGCACTGTACCCGAGAAATTCTCGACTTCGCCGAGGAGAGATTTAATGTCTAAGATACCGGAGAATAAGATACCGGAAAATACCTTGCAAAGAGAGAAAAGACATGAGTCTGGCAAAGATGCCGGATCTAAACTGACCACCAGAAAGATTAAACCGGTACCTTAAGATATGGGAACCTGGCATGGTCTGTTGGATAAAATCCACCAGACTATACCAGCTTCGGGGACTAATGTTGGGGGGATGACCCCCGGTATGCCAAAGGCATACCAAACCGGATGGTTTGAGCCATCAAGATACCGGTTTAATGTTTATACCGGAGCACAAAGTTAAGTGTTTGGCTAAGTAAAGCTAAGCCGGTATCCCCAAGAGGGGTATACCGGAACCAGGTAAAGAAGACACCGGGCTACCGGTAAGAAGTGCCCTGTAGCACATCGGCAAGACTGGTCAAAGATTCTCTTCAGAGCTAGAGGACAAAGATGAGCTAAGCAAAGTAGCTTTAAACGAAGCCCTAGCGCCAAAGAGGAAGATGACGCTGAAAGAAGCCGGAGGACGTCAGCCTCCCTGATTAAAGAAGACTCCGGCGTCACTGATACGTCTCCGACGTATCGATAATTTCTTATGTTCCATGCCACATTATTGATGATATCTACATGTTTTATGTACACTTTATGTCATATTCGTACATTTTCTGGAACTAACCTATTAACAAGATGCCGAAGTGCCAGTTGCTGTTTTCTGCTGTTTTTTGGTTTCAGAAATCCTAGTAAGGAAATATTCTCGGAATTGGACGAAATCAACGCCCAGGTTCCTATTTTGCCACGAAGCTTCCAGAAGACCGAAGAGTCAACGAAGTGGGGCCACGATGTGGCCAGGAGGGCAGGCGGCGCGGCCCCACCCTTGGCCGCGCCGACCTGTCTCCTCGGCCCCTCGCGACGCCCCCTGACCTACCCTTCCGCCTACAAATAGCCTTCGTCGCGAAACCCCCAGTACCGAGAGCCACGATACGGAAAACCTTCCAGAGACGCCGCCGCCGCCAATCCCATCTCGGGGGATTCAGGAGATCGCCTCCGGCACCCTGCCGGAGAGGGGAATCATCTCCCGGAGGACTCTACGCCGCCATGGTCATCTCCGGAGTGATGTGTGAGTAGTCTACCCCTGGACTATGGGTCCATAGCAGTAGCTAGATGGTTGTCTTCTCCTCATTGTGCTTAATTGTCGGGTCTTGTGAGCTGCCGAACATGATCAAGATCATCTATCTGTAATTCTATATGTTTTGTTTGTTGGGATCCGATGAATAGAGAATACCATGTTATGTTGATTATCAATTTATATCTATGTGTTGTTTATGATCTTGCATGCTCTCCGTTATTAGTAGAGGCTCTGGCCAAGTTTTTACTCTTAACTCCTAGAGGGGGTATTTATGCTCGATAGTGGGTTCATGTCTCCGTGAATCTGGGGAAGTGACAGAAATCTCTAAGATTATGGATGTGCTGTTGCCACTAGGGATAAAACATTGATGCTATGTCCGAGGATGTAGTTATTGATTACATTACGCGCAATACTTAATGCAATTGTCTGTTGTTTGCAACTTAATACTGGAGGGGGTTCGGATGATAACCTGAAGGTGGACTTTTTAGGCATAGATGCATGCTGGATAGCGGTCTATGTACTTTGTCGTAATGCCCAATTAAATCTCACTATACTCATCATAATATGTATGTGCATGGTCATGCCCTCTTTATTTGTCAATTGCCCAACTGTAATTTGTTCACCCAACATGCTGTTTATCTTATGGGAGAGACACCTCTAGTGAACTGTGGACCCCGGTCCAATTCTCTATACTGAAATACAATCTACTGCAATACTGTTCTACTGTTTTATGCAAACAATCATCTTCCACACTATACATCTAATCCTTTGTTACAACAAGCCGGTGAGATTGACAACCTCGCTGTTTCGTTGGGGCAAAGTACTTGGTTTGTGTTGTGCAGGTTCCACGTTGGCGCCGGAATCCCTGGTGTTGCGCCGCACTACATCTCGCCGCCATCAACCTTCAACGTGCTTCTTGACTCCTACTGGTTCGATAAACCTTGGTTTCTTACTGAGGGAAACTTGCTGCTGTGCGCATCACACCTTCCTCTTGGGGTTCCCAATGGACGCGTGTCGAACGGAAAGACAACACGTCAACCACGCGCATCAAGCAAAATTTCTGGCGCCGTTGCCGGGGAGATCAAGACACGCTGCAAGGGGAGTCTCCACATCCCAATCTCTTTACTTTGTTTTTGTCTTGCTTAGTTTTATTTACTACTTTGTTTGCTGCACTAAATCAAAATACAAAAAATTAGTTGCTAGTTTTACTTTATTTGCTATCTTGTTTGCTATATCAAAAACACAAAAAAATTAGTTACTCGCATTTACTTTATCTAGTTTGCTTTATTTACTACTGCTAAAATGGGTACTCCTGAAAATACTAAGTTGTGTGACTTCACAACCACAAATAATAATGATTTATTATGCACACCTATTGCTCCACCTGCTACTACAGCAGAATTCTTTGAAATTAAACCTGCTTTACTGAATCTTGTTATGCGAGAGCAATTTTCTGGTGTTAGTTCTGATGATGCTGCTGCCCATCTCAATAATTTTGTTGAACTATGTGAAATGCAAAAGTATAAAGATGTAGATGGTGACATTATAAAATTAAAATTGTTCCCTTTCTCATTAAGAGGAAGAGCTAAAGATTGGTTGCTATCTCTGCCTAAGAATAGTATTGATTCATGGACTAAATGCAAGGATGCTTTTATTGGTAGATATTATCCCCCTGCTAAAATTATATCTTTGAGGAGTAGCATAATGAATTTTAAACAATTGGATACTGAGCATGTTGCACAAGCATGGGAAAGAATGAAATCTTTGGTTAAAAATTGCCCAACCCATGGACCGACTACTTGGATGATCATCCAAACCTTTTATGCAGGACTGAATTTTTCTTCGCGGAACCTATTGGATTCAGCTGCTGGAGGTACCTTTATGTCCATCACTCTTGGTGAAGCAACAAAGCTTCTTGATAATATGATGATCAATTACTCTGAATGGCACACGGAAAGAACTCCACAAGGTAAGAAGGTAAATTCTGTCGAAGAAACCTCTTCCTTGAGTGATAAGATTGATGCTATTATGTCTATGCTTGTGAATGATAGGACTAATGTTGATCCTAATAATGTTCCGCTAGCTTCATTAGTTGCTCAAGAAGAACATGTTGATGTAAACTTCATTAAAAATAATAATTTCAACAACAATGCTTACCGGAACAATTCTAGTAACAACTATAGGCCATATCCTTATAATAATGGCAACGGCTATGGTAATTCTTATGAGAATTCTTACAACAATAATAGGAACACACCCCTTGGACTTGAAGCTATGCTTAAAGAATTTATTAGTACACAAACTGCTTTCAACAAATCTGTTGAAGAAAAGCTTGGGAAAATTGATATACTTGCTTCTAAAGTCGATAGTCTTGCTGCTGATGTTGATCTTTCGAAATCAAAAGTTATGCCTCATGAGAATCATAATAATAAAATTGTTACTACATCAAATTCCATCCAAGTTAGAATTAATGAGAATATAAGATTGATGGCCGAATTGCGTGCTAGGTGGGAAAGAGAAGAAAATGAAAAAGAAGATAATATAGCTAAAGTTTGGACTATTACCACCACTAGTAATGCTAATGCTACACATGTTGCTGCACCTCCTACTATTAATGGTAAAATAATTGGTGTTGGCAATGTTTTCACTTCTAATGCAAAGCGCGAGAAACTGCCCAAAACTGCTAAAACTGCTGAAACTGCCTGTGATAAAACTGCTGAAATTTTTTCCAACATTGGGGATGATGATCCCATTGCTTTAGATTATAATGGTTTGAATTTTGATGATTGCCACATCTCTGAAGCTATAAATTTCTTACAAAAACTTGCTAAAAGTCCTAATGCTAGTGCTATAAATTTGGCTTTCACGAAACATATTACAAATGCTCTCATAAAAGCTAGAGAAGAGAAATTAGAACGCGAAGCTTCTATTCCTAGAAAGCTAGAGGATGGTTGGGAGCCCATCATTAAGATGAAGGTCAATGACTTTGATTGTAATGCTTTATGTTATCTTGGTGCAAGTATTTCTGTTATGCCTAAGAAAATCTATAATATGCTTGACTTGCCACCATTGAAAAATTGTTATTTGGATGTTAATCTTGCTGATCATTCTACAAAGAAACCTTTGGGGAGAGTTGATAATGTTCGCATTACCGTTAACAATAACCTTGTCCCCGTTGATTTTGTTGTCTTGGATATTGAATGTAATGCATCTTGTCCCATCATATTTGGAAGACCTTTTCTTCGAACTGTTGGTGCTATCATTGATATGAAGGAAGGTAATATTAAATATCAATTTCCTCTCAAGAAAGGTATGGAACACTTCCCTAGAAAGAGAATGAAGTTACCTTTTGATTCTATTATTAGAACAAATTATGATGTTGACACTTCGTCTCTTGATAACACTTGATACACACTTTCTGCGCCTAGCTGAAAGGCGTTAAAGAAAAGCGCTTATGGGAGACAACCCATGTTTTTACTACAATACTTTGTTTTTATTTTTGTGTCTTGGAAGTTGTTTACTACTGTAGCAACCTCTCCTTATCTTAGTTTAGTGTTTTGTGGTGCCAAGTAAAGTCGTTGATAGTAAGGTTCATACTAGATTTGGATTACTGCGCAGAAACAGATTTCTTTGCTGTCACGAATCTGGGCAAAATTCTCTGTAGGTAACTCAGAAAATTATGCCAATTTACGTGAGTGATCCTCAGATATGTACGCAACTTTCATTCAATTTGAGCATTTTCATTTGAGCAACTCTGGTGCCTCAATAAAATTCGTCAATACGAACTATTCTGTTTTTGACAGATTCTGCCTTTTATTTCGCATTGCCTGTTTTGTTATGTTCGATGGATATTTCGATTCCATTGACTTTCAGTAGCTTTGTGAAATGTCCAGAAGTGTTAAGAATGATTATGTCACCTCTGAACATGTATATTTAGATTGTGCACTAACTCTCTAATGAGTTGTTTTGAGTTTGGTGTGGAGGAAGTTTTCAAGGATCAAGAGAGGGAGATGATACAACATGATCAAGGAGAGTGAAAGCTCTAAGCTTGGGGATGCCCCGGTGGTTCACCCCTGCATATATCAAGAAGACTCAAGCGTCTAAGCTTGGGGATGCCCAAGGCATCCCCTTCTTCATCGACAACATTATCAGGTTCCTCCCCTGAAACTATATTTTTATTCCATCACATCTTATGTGCTTTGCTTGGAGCGTCGGTTTGTTTTTGTTTTTGTTTTGTTTGAATAAAATGGATCCTAGCATTCATTGTGTGGGAGAGAGACACGCTCCGCTGTTGCATATGGACAAGTATGTCCTTAGGCTCTACTCATAGTATTCATGGCGAAGTTTCTTCTTCGTTAAATTGTTATATGGTTGGAATTGGAAAATGATACATGTAGTAATTGCAAAAATGTCTTGGGTAATGTGATACTTGGCAATTGTTGTGCTCATGTTTAAGCTCTTGCATCATATACTTTGCACCTATTAATGAAGAAACACATAGAGCATGCTAAAATTTGGTTTGCATATTTGGTCTCTCTAAGGTCTAGATAATTTCTAGTATTGAGTTTGAACAACAAGGAAGACGGTGTAGAGTCTTATAATGTTTACAATATGTCTTTTATGTGAGTTTTGCTGCACAGCTTCATCCTTGTGTTTGTTTCAAATAAACCTTGCTAGCCTAAACCTTGTATCGAGAGGGAATACTTCTCATGCATCCAAATACTTGAGCCAACCACTATGCCATTTGTGTCCACCATACCTACCTACTACATGGTATTTCTCCGCCATTCCAAAGTAAATTGCTTGAGTGCTACCTTTAAACAATTCAAAATTTATTACCTCTGATTTGTGTCAATGTTTTATAGCTCATGAGGAAGTATGTGGTGTTTATCTTTCAATCTTGTTGGGCAACCTTCACCAATGGACTAGTGGCTTCATCCGCTTATCCAATAATTTTGCAAAAAGAGCTGGCAATGGGATTCCCAGTCCCAAATTAATTAATAAAAATAGACACTCCTCCATGGTATGTGATTGTTGGACGGCACCCGAAGGATTCGGTTAGCCATGGCTTGAGAAAGCAAAGGTGGGGAGGAGTGTCATCATAATAAAACTAAAATAAAAAGGCACTCCTTCATGGTATGAGATTGTTGGCAGGCACCCGAAGGATTCGGTTAGCCATGGTTTGTGAAAGAAAGGTTGGAAGGAGTGCCACACAAAAATAAAATAAAATGGGAGCCGCTCTTTGAAGGTTTGTCTGGCAAGGGGGTTAGAGTACCCACTACCATTCGTTGACAACAACAAACACCTCTCAAAATTTTACTTTTATTGCTCTCTATATGTTTTCAAAATCAAAGATCTAGCACAAATATAGCAATCGATGCTTTCCTCTTTGAAGGACCATTCTTTTACTTTCATGTTGAGTCAGTTCACCTATTTCTCTCCACCTCAAGAAGCAAACACTTGTGTGAACTGTGCATTGATTCCTACATATTTGCATATTGCACTTGTTATATTACTTTACATTGACAATATCCATGAGATATACATGTTATAAGTTGAAAGCAACCGCTGAAACTTCATCTTCCTTTGTGTTGCTTCAATACCTCTACTATGAATTATTGCTTTATGAGTTAACTCTTATGCAAGACTTATTGATGCTTGTCTTGAAGTACTATTCATGAACAGTCTTTGCTATATGATTCATTTGTTTACTCATGCCATTTACATTGTTTTGATCGCTGCATTCACTACATATGCTTTACAATAGTATGATCAAGGTTATGATGGCATGTCACTCCAGAAATTATCTTTGTTTATCGTTTACCTGCTCGGGACGAGCAGAAACTAAGCTTGGGGATGCTGATACGTCTCCGACGTATCGATAATTTCTTATGTTCCATGCCACATTATTGATGATATCTACATGTTTTATGCACACTTTATGTCATATTCGTGCATTTTCTGGAACTAACCTATTAACAAGATGCCGAAGTGCCAGTTGCTGTTTTCTGCTGTTTTTTGGTTTCAGAAATCCTAGTAAGGAAATATTCTCGGAATTGGACGAAATCAACGCCCAGGGTCCTATTTTTCCACGAAGCTTCCAGAAGACCGAAGAGTCAACGAAGTGGGGTCACGAGGTGGCCAGGAGGGCAGGCGGCGCAGCCCCACCCTTGGCCGCGCCGACCTGTCTCCTGGGCCCCTCGCGACGCCCCCTGCCCTACCCTTCCGCCTACAAATAGCCTTCGTCGCGAAACCCCCAGTACCGAGAGCCACGATACGGAAAGCCTTCCAGAGACGCCGCCGCCAATCCCATCTCGGGGGATTCAGGAGATCGCCTCCGGCACCCTGCCGGAGAGGGGAATCATCTCCCGGAGGACTCTACGCCGCCATGGTCGCCTCCGGAGTGATGTGTGAGTAGTCTACCCCTGGACTATGGGTCCATAGCAGTAGCTAGATGGTTGTCTTCTCCTCATTGTGCTTAATTGTCGGGTCTTGTGAGCTGCCGAACATGATAAAGATCATCTATCTGTAATTCTATATGTTGTGGTTGTTGGGATCCGATGAATAGAGAATACCGTGTTATGTTGATTATCAGTTTATATCTATGTGTTGTTTATGATCTTGCATGCTCTCCGTTATTAGTAGAGGCTCTGGCCAAGTTTTTACTCTTAACTCCAAGAGGGGGTATTTATGCTCGATAGTGGGTTCATGTCTCCGTGAATCTGGGGAAGTGACAGAAATCTCTAAGATTATGGATGTGCTGTTGCCACTAGGGATAAAACATTGATGCTATGTCCGAGGATGTAGTTATTGATTACATTACGCGCAATACTTAATGCAATTGTCTGTTGTTAGCAACTTAATACTGGAGGGGGTTCGGATGATAACCTGAAGGTGGACTTTTTAGGCATAGATGCATGCTGGATAGCGGTCTATGTACTTTGTCGTAATGCCCAATTAAATCTCACTATACTCATCATAATATGTATGTGCATGGTCATGCCCTCTTTATTTGTCAATTGCCCAACTGTAATTTGTTCACCCAACATGCTGTTTATCTTATGGGAGAGACACCTCTAGTGAACTGTGGACCCCGGTCCAATTCTCTATACTGAAATACAATCTACTGCAATACTGTTCTACTGTTTTCTGCAAACAATCATCTTCCACACTATACATCTAATCCTTTGTTACAGCAAGCCGGTGAGATTGACAACCTCGCTGTTTCGTTGGGGCAAAGTATTTGGTTTGTGTTGTGCAGGTTCCACGTTGGCGCCGGAATCCCTAGTGTTGCGCCGCACTACATCTCGCCGCCATCAACCTTCAACGTGCTTCTTGACTCCTACTAGTTCGATAAACCTTGGTTTCTTACTGAGGGAAACTTGCCGTTGTGCGCATCACACCTTCCTCTTGGGGTTCCCAACGGACGCGTGTCGAACGGAAAGACAACACGTCAACCACGCGCATCAGTCACTTATGATTAAAGTAACTTTGTAAAGTAGTTTGTCTAGTCAAAGATGCCATTAGGTTTTCTTCCTCTGTAAGCCACCCTCTCCCCTATATAAGGAGAGGGGGCACACCCGTACACGGGATGATGAATCAAGAGAGAAACCTTGTATGCACAAACTTGTATCCTGTTGAGATCAATGAAGAGAAAGATCTAGAGCAGAGTTCTTCCTTGTGTGTTTCTTCTTCTACCATTGCCTTTGGCTGAGTTCTTGAGGAAAGCATCTGGAAGTTCATCCTATCTAATCAAAAACCCTCCCCCGAATCCTCTAGCGCCCATTCGGCCCCAACTTAAGCCATCCTATGGCATCTGTCTATTCACCACGACGACAATAGTCGATGAAAATCCTTATCGCATTTATCAGCTAATGCGAAACTTCCTTTGACTGTAATTGGTCCCTTAGGTCCAGGTAACCTCCACAACAGGTACGTGTAATGTGGTACCGCCATAAACCTGGCATATGCTGGTCACCCCAACAAGGCGTGATATTGCGACGGGAAATCCACGACTTCAAACTCCAGCCTTTCTATCCTGTAATTTTCTCGGGTCCCAAACTGAACGTCGATATTGATCTTTCCCAACGGATAACTTGGCTTCTTTAGCGTGATACCATGGAAACGTGTGTCAGTTGGTTTCAGATTTGCTAGGGATATGTTCATCTTACTTACTGTATCTGCGTACATAAGGTTTAAACTGCTGCCTCCATCTATGAATACTCGAGATACGTCGAATCCTGCGATCACTGCTGGTAAGATAAGTGCTGACTACCCTGGTCGAGGAACTTGCTGCGGGTGATCCGCTATTGTGAAGCCAATGTCCTGTCCCGACCAATTTAGGTACTCGATCGTTGGTGGAGGCATCTTCTCTTCCATGAACACTAGACGCAAGATTACTTTCTGAGCCCTGTTAGACGGCCTAGCTTTCTGAATCATCGAGACCGCACCGTTGGAGTTGGGGTCGACATATGGAAGTGGGTGTGGTGCTGCCGCTATTCTAATATGTTGCCGATTTTCGTCCGTAATTGCGGGAGGAGATGGCAAGTGGATCTCACTCCTGGGCCCCTGGGGGTTTCTATTTGTTGCTTGAGCATTGGCTTGCCCTGCAAACCTCAACATTGCTTGAAAATTTCGACTGTCCTTCTGTAGATGTCCCGACTGCCTCTTCCCATTATTGTCGAGATAGAAATGCATCTGACACGGCCCATTCATCATATCCTCGGGAGATACAAAAGGTCTCTGAAACCTTGGTCCACTATTTTGCCTGTTATTCCGAGAGTCATCTCTATTGTCGCCTCGCTGCTTGTTACTCCTTTGATATTTATCTCTATTGTTTCCTCCAGTGCTTCCCCGAAACCAGCCGATATTTGGCCAGGAGCATCGTAACTCGAGAATTGCCAAGGAAATCGTCGTCTATTTTGAAAATTTCGACCGCGGTCCTCCTCTGGTGACCTATGTCGCTTATTGTGAACAGCATCTTCTCCATCTGCCCACCTGTTTGCTATCTCCATTAGCGCTGATACTGTCCTTGGGTTGGTTCTCCCCAAGTCTTCGACAAAATCTCCTCGTCGAATTCCTGCTACAAACGCATCTATCGCTCTTTCGTCAGATATGTTCTCTGCCGAGTTTTTAATGATGTTCCACATTTGGATGTACTTTCTCATTGATTCATCATGCTTTTGTTGACACGATCTCAACTCTTCTAGTGATGCGGGTTTTTTGCAGGTGGATCGAAAATTCTTGACGAACACGTCCTCAAAACTATCCCAGCTGTCGATGGAACCCGGCGGAAGCTTCTTTATCCAAGATCGCGCGGCTCCGCTCAAATGTACTTGAATGCTCTGCATGGCTGTTGCTCTCGTTCCTCCTATCAGCTTCACCGTCTCGAGATAATCAACCAGCCAATCCTCTGGATCTTGCAGGCCGTCGAATTTTTTGAAATTATCGGGTAATTTAAACCCTGAAGGAACTCGAGTTTTCCGGACCCTCCTTGTAAAGCACGGCAACCCACACATATCCTCATCATCTATCTCTGGGGAATGCCGATGTTCCCTTCTATTTTGTCGTGCTCTGTCCACCCGTGCTTGTGTTGCTGTGTCTCTTGCTCCACTTGTTCTCTCGGGACCTGGTGCTGCTGCAGTAGGTCGTGGACTATTTTGCCTTGCTGATCCTTCGGGAGGTGAATTTACAAACGCCGTTCCCATGGCTCCGACTCCTGCCATGGCCATATTGTACAATGCTTCTCTTGGATCTCCGGGAGGTGGCTTGGATGCGAGGATAAAGGCTTGTGTCACCATATACCCAGCTTCCGGTGTCTTAGGGATAATATTCCCCCTCGTGTCTATCGACATAAAGGACATGTCGAGGTTTTGAACCAGATTTTCTATGTCAGCCTCAGGTATGTTTTGCAGCCGAGATCTAGCTCTGTTTCGAGCTTCTCTGTGACTATCTCCCGAAGTTCCTGATTGTCGGCTTAACTCTTCCCTTCGCCTACTTGACGCGGAAGCTGCCTCCCTTCTTCTATTCAGAGCAGCTGTCTGTTTTTCCAATTCTCTTCCAACGCGGGCGAGTCTATATTGGTATGCTTGCAATTCTTCCGATGTAGCAGTTGTAGTCATCGGTTCTGTACCATCCATAGCTCTTGCGGCTCTATCCCACGCTGCTTGTGGAAGTTGAACCCTTAAACGCGGTGTAGGCCCGACATATTTAGTGTCTAAACCTCGCCTAAGGTCAGTGGGATCGACGTATGGATTTCCCACATCATCGAAAGCCGCTAATGTCTCCTCCTGTTCGCGACTTGGTTCTCCAATGGCATAAATCTGATGATATTTTGGATACTGAACCTTGTTGGGTTTGGTGACACCATCATAGAGATTGGTGAAGACCTCTCCAACAATAGTGGATCTGTCGATGAAGTTTAAGCTGTCGATGTTGCTCGAGTCATCGCTTATATCGGAGTCCGCAGATGACTCGAAAGACATGTCGCTGAAGATCTTGGCGAGTTTTTCACTTGCCACGGTGCTGATGAAGCGTGGCGATGAAATCTCCTCGTCGCCTGACTCGATTGACGATGCTGAACTCGAAAAATCGGGATCGACCGCGGATAACCCCGACGAGATCAGAATTTCGAGACTATACGCTCCTTCTTTCTCGACGCGGAAGTGGAATTTTCCGAATGTCATCTCCATGGGCTCCTCCAGATACGCATATGCATCCAAACGGGAGGGCGGGTGAGGAACAGAATCAACTGGACCAGTTTCGAGCTGTTTACCTCTGTCCATCGCGTTGCTTGCAGTTGACGAAGTCGACGATCTTGAACGTGCCATCGAGATCAGATCCTTGACACCTCTAATTCCCACAGACGGTGCCAATTGACAAGGGATTAACTTATCAATGCCTACAGATTGTAGACTAGGGTTTTAGTCAGAAGTAGAGGGCAAGTAGATCTCGAAGGTTTCAGCCGAAAAGTGCTCGACGATGTGAAAACTAGGGTTGCATGAAACAATGAATCGATGCTATGTTTGTCCCTCGACTCACCCTTATATAGGAGGCGGAGCCGAGGGATTCGTAATACACAAGTTTACAGAGTCCGGGAAGGTTTCTTCCTCATCCCGTAAGATTACAAGTATGTATTTCCTAATACAACTCTAGCTTTCCTTAATACTAACTTGGGCTTCCGAACTTCATATTCATCGAGGCGTGGGCCTTCAGTAAACCCCGGGTACCATCTTTGGTAGGCCCATTGGGGATGCCTATGTCACTTGGAAACCACCCTAATGCAAAGCTCTACAAGAGCAAGGCACCATCCCATTTTACTTTATGTCTTATAAACCTATCCCATGTTTGTACCTTGCAATTATTTTGCTTATTGTATTTCAAAGTTCACTTTTGATTTATGATTCACTTGGTCTAGAGTAGAACAAGAGCATCAAATTTAGCCTAGAGCAATCAAAGCTAGATAGCACCCCTCATGACTAGTTGCTAGTGCTAACTAAATAAAATTGTCTACTCTAGATGGGAACATGTGAAATGAAATGACTTTTAAAGAGGAATGTGAATATGACATGAATGACTTGGTGAATTTTGAGGAAAACTGATGATTGGGTTCGGATGCGATACCTTTCCAATTATACAAGTACCCCCACAATACCTGATTATGGTTAGGGCTTAACTAGAAGTTTGTGTATCTTAGTATGGGTTCCCTCTAAACAAGCGTCATAGGGGTTATGCCGAGGCTACCTCCGTTAAAAGTGAAATGACGTGATTATGAGGTGAATGTCAGACCCAAGCCCTGTGCAGTTCCCGGGTTGATGGTTTGTCTTCACCGGGAGGCCAAGCTCATGGGGAGAGGTGCATATACTAGGGTATATAAGTGAAAGGTTATGGTTGATGATCTGCGTACTGAGTTACGATGATTCGGGGTTATCCCCGACGGATGTAATCAAAAGTTGTGGCACAAGAGTACAACCTCTGTAGAGTGTTAAACCTATTCGAATAGCCGTGTCCACGGTTACGGACGATTGGAAAGGCCATACTGTTCCATTGTTAGAATTTTTGGTCTTAAAAAGGAATGTGAAATTGAAAGGTGAATTGACTTGAATCACAACTGAGTTGTGGGAATGACACTAATGTTCCCACTTGAGTTAGTCTAGCAAATGAGGAGTCTTTACTAAATGTTTATGAACAAACTTGGCTTTATGCAAATAAACCTAGAGCTTAGCACCCCTTATTACAATTGATAAGTAATTACATTAGTATTAGTTTGCGAGTACTTTAAAGTACTCATGGCTGTGTCCCTGGCTATTGAAATGCCAGACTATGAAGAGGAGCAACAGTATCAGGAGGACAGACAACAAGACGTCTACGATAACTAGGAGCATCTTCTAACGTCAAGGGTTGCCTGTGGAATAGATAGTCCACTACTACTTCGCTTCCGCTACGTATTGTGTTGTTGGTCACTAGATCAACTATTTGTGTAATATTGGATCATGTGATCTATTGTTGTAAGACGATTATGTGTTGTAATAAATGATGACTCTATGATATTCAACTGTTATGTCTCGCAAAAACAATCTTCCTGGGATTGCGATGTATGGCATAATAGGCATCTGGACTTAAAAATGCGGGTGTTTACAAGTTGGTATCAGAGACATTGTTTGACCTTAGGAGACCCTAGTTAGAATGGACATCTGAAAAATTTAGTTTCAAAAACAAAATAAAGTGAATATCTTGGAAAACCTATTCACACTCTTACCCTTGAGATCTTTTCCAAAAGAGAAATTCATGCTCTACCCTTCTTAAGCATATACCTAAAATTTTGACACACTTGCTCACTTCTCTAACTGACTCATCCATTTCACTTTCAGATGGAGCACGTCACCAACACCAAGTTTTACCAGTTGGGGAATGGCGGGAGGCTGATCTTCGAAAAGGACTTAACTGCCCTATCGGAGTTCCTTGGACGCCCTCACCCTGAGTTCCACGGAGTCGAAGTCAATGACCAGCCCGGAGGGGAACTTCAGTGGGTCATCACTGCTGATCTGAGGGGAAAGATGGAGCCTCCTACTTCTGAGAGGATCCTCTTCTCCTTCAGGGAAAGCAACTGGATGGACGGACTCGCTCGTGGTCTGCAGGAAGCACTCGCCCGTCTGTGCGGCCAGAACCTGCCCCGGATCATTGGAAGCCGCTACTTCCGCCTCGCAAGGCATGACTCCATGGGAGCCCCGATGGATCTGTCACCTCACCCCGAGGTGAAGTACCACGTGGAGCACCTTGACTTCATGTTGTGGGATACCCGCAAGGAGCTGGACCACTCCCGCACCTTCGCCAACCACACCCACCTCCAGCAGGCGCAACAAGCCGAGATCATGAAGATCATTGCCAAGGAGCGTCAGGCTCTTCGCCGCCAGAACGCGAATAAGGATTACACCATCGCTCGCCTCCGAGCAAAGATAGCCTCACTGAAGGAGATTGTCGAAGCCCAGGAGAACTAGCTGAGGGACCTGGAAGGAGAAGGAGAAGACATCCAGGGACATGGATACTCCTATGTGAGCAATGACGATGACTACGAAGAAGAGGAAGATGAAGACCTGGCCTTCCACCCCTATATGGATGGCTATGAGCACCTGGAAGCCGGAGTGGACGCTCTCACTCCGATAGATGTTGATGAAGAGTAGTCTCACTTGTTCACTTGCGTATGTGTGAGTTGTATCGGTCCCTTGTATCGTAGAACGGTGACATGGTTCTTCAAACCATCCGGTGTGTTAGTTTGTAATGTGTGCTCCTTGAATGAATAAAAGTGTGTTTAAATTCAACATGTCAAGAACTCAAGTTAAACTTTTGAACTTTACCCAAAATAAGCCATAGAAATTTCCCTCTCGTCTCATGATCTATCTCAATGTTCAGATGGCACCTCCAACTCGCAGCACAAATCAGGATGCAATGATGTAGATGTTGCAGATGATGATGGCCGATAGAGAGGATGAAAGAGCTGAAAGGCAAGCCAATATCGCTGCACTGCAATAGATCGCTCAGAAACCATGATCACCCGGGATCCAAGCTGAAGAACTTCCAGAACACTAACCCACCTGTGTTTAGCAAGACGGAAGTGCCCCTTGATGCTGATGATTGGCTCCAAACCATGGAGAACAATCTTGAAGTTGCTGGAGTAGAAGCCAAAGATAAGGTGTTGTTTGCCACTCACTACTTGGCAGGACCTGCACGAGCCTGGTGGACGAGTGCCCGTGCATTGAATGCGGGGCAAAGGATGACTTGGGCAGATTTCAAGCTCAAGTTCAGCAAGTATCACGTTCCCCCCAGTCTGATCAAGAAGATGAGGGACGAGTTTAGGGAACTCAAGCAGGGCAGACTAACCGTGGTGGAATACCGCGACAGATTCCTCACTCTGTCAAGGTACGCCCCGGATGAGACCGACACCACCGAGAAGAGAAAGGAGAGATTCCTGAACGGACTGCACGATGAGATGCAGATTGTGTTGGTCAACATTCCTTTTGCTGACCTGGAAGCCCTGGTTGACTCCGCCATCCAGATGGGGTGAAAACCCAATCAAGACAACGAGAACCGCAAGCGCCTCATGATGAATCAGAGTGGGCCCAGCAATACCCCAAGGTGTCGCCCCAGCTCAAGCGGAGGGTTTGCCCCAAGAAACAACAAGCCCAGTGCACTGATGTCACGTCCGGGGTTTCAGAACCGGAGTGGAGGACACCCTAGGCCAGGAGGCCACAAAAACAACAACAAAAACAACAACAACCCCCACCATGCCAACACCAACCACTTCAACCGCGCCCCGATGAGAGCCCCCAACAACAACAACTCCAACACTGCTCCAAGGACTGGGAGTAATGCTGTTCCCATCACCCCCAAGGACAAGTCCACCATCACTTGTTATGAATGTGGAATAGTGGGTCACTACTCCAATGAGTGCCCCAAAAGGTTAGCCAAGACTGCCGCCAACACCTCTGCCCCTGCTCAGCAGCAACGCCGTGTCACCAACGGCAGAAAGTTCACCCCCAACAACCCGAACAACCGCAGCAGCCGCCTCTTTCACAAGAATGCCGAAGAAGCCCAGGAAGCGCCAGATGTCGTGCTGGGTATGTTCTCTGTTAACTCAATACCTGCAAGAGTGTTGTTTGATTCTGGAGCATCGCATTCGTTTGTTACTGCAGATTTTGCATGCACTAGTAAGATTCAACCCATCAGTTTGAAGCATGTCATGATAGTTCAAATACCTGGTTCAACAACTAAAGCTAGAAAAATTTGCAAAGATGTACCCATCAGAATTCATGAAATAGATTTTTATGCAAATTTGATTGTTCTGGGAGCAAAAGGTTTGGAAGTAGTACTAGTATGGATTGGATGTCCAAACATCATGGACTGATTGATTGTGCCAAGAAGGCCATCACCATGACTAGTAGCACCGGTGTGTTAGTAGAGCACATATCTGAAAGACTGCCTAGAAAGTTTACCTGCAACCAGAGTTTAGCCAAACCAACCTTGGATCAAATCAGGGTCGTCTGTCGATACCCTGATGTGTTTCCTGATGATCTACCCGGTATGCCCCCAGATCGGGATATCGATTTTATCATTGAGTTAATCCCTGGAACAGGACCTATCGCCCAAAGAGCCTATAGTATGAACCTGGTAGAGTTAGTGGAACTGAAGAAGCAACTGGATGATATGTTGTTCAAAGGTCTGATTCGACCAAGTGCGTCGCCTTGGAGATCCCCAATTTTGTTTGTGGATAAGAAGGATGGTGCCACTCGTTTATGTATGGATTACCGTAAGCTTAATGATGTCACCATCAAGAACAAGTATCCATTGCCAAAGATAGAAGACCTGTTTGACCAGCTGACCGGTGCCAAAGTATTCTCTAAGATTGATCTTAGGACTGGATACCATCAACTGAAGATTCGTGCCACCGATATCCCCAAAACTGCCTTTACCACCAGATATGGATTGTATGAGTACAATGTCATGTCATTTGGATTGACCAATGCCCCCGCTTACTTCATGAATCTCATGAATAAGATCTTTATGAACTTACTGGATAAATTTGTCGTTGTCTTCATCGACGACATCCTTATCTACTCCAAATCCGAAGAAGAACATGAGCAACATTTGGAAGTGGTCCTAGATACCCTTCGGGAGCATCAGTTGTACGCCAAGTTCAGCAAATGTGAGTTTTGGTTGAAGGAAGTAGGATTCCTGGGACATATCTTGTCTGCAGGAGGAATTGCCGTTGACCCCTCAAAAATCAAGACCGTTGAATAATGGAAAGCCCCAACCACTCAGACTGAAGTCCATGCATTTCTCGGATTGGCGGGATATTACCGTCGGTTTGTTGAAGGATTCTCGAGCATAGCAAGACCAATGACTGAATTGTTGAAGAAGGACAAGAAGTTTGAATGGACTGATAAATGCGAAGAAAGTTTCCAACAGCTCAAGAGCAGATTGACCTTAGCCCCAATATTGATCATGCCGGACATCACAAAGCCATTTGACGTATACTGTGACGCTTCCAAGATTGGTCTTGGATGTGTGTTGATGCAAGAAGGCAAAGTGATATCATACCTGTCAAGGCAACTGAAACAACATGAGCAGAATTATCCAACCCATGACTTAGAGCTAGCAGCAGTAGTCTTAGCCCTGAAAGTATGGCGTCATTACCTCATGGGTAATCGATGCGAGATCTATTCGGATCACAAGAGCTTGAAGTATATCTTCACTCAGTAGGAGCTGAATATGAGGCAACGCAGATGGATAGAGCTAATCAAGGATTATGATATGGAAATTCACTATCACCCCGGCAAGGCGAATGTGGTAGCGGATGCCCTGAGTAGACTGCCGTGTCAGTTGAACTCCATGATCGCAGAAGAGCAACCTTGTTTGTATCAAGAATTTGAGCAGTTTAGATTGGAGCTAGTTAGTGAAGGATTTCTAGCCAGCATCGAACTCCAACCTACCTTGATTGGTCAGATAATGGAAGCCCAGAAGGGAAATGCTAGCATTAATGGGATCAAGAGCCAGATAGGTGCGGGAAAGGCACCGGGATTCACCGAAGATGAAGAAGGAGTGTTGTGGTACAACGGACGCCTATGTGTGCCGTCAGATTGAGAGTTGAAGCAAGTTATCCTGAAAGAAGCCCATGACACCCTTTACTCCATTCATCCCGGAGGAACCAAGATGTACCAAGATTTGAAGGAGCAATTTTGGTGGCATGGAATGAAGAGAGAGATTGGAAGCTACATCGCCAAGTGTGATATCTGTCAACGAGTCAAAGCAGAACATCAACGACCCGCAGGACTGCTGCAGCCACTGCAGATTCCCGAATGGAAGTGGGATTCTGTAGGAATGGACTTCATCACCGGATTGCCCAAATCTAGTAAAGGAAATGATTCTATTTGGGTAGTGGTCGACAGATTGACCAAGGTAGCCCATTTCATCCCCGTCAAGACCACCTATCAAGGACCAAGACTCGCCGAGTTATATATCTCACGGATAGTCAGCCTGCATGGAACCCCGAAGTCAATTGTGTTAGATAGAGGAACTCAATTCACCTAAAGATTTTGGCAGAAAGTACATGAAGGACTAGGAATCCGGCTGAATTTGAGCACCGCCTATCACCCGCAGACCGATGGACAGACTGAACGCGTCAATCAGATACTGGAAGATATGTTGAGAGCATGTGTGCTTGAGTATGGATCCAAGTGGGAAGACTGCCTGCCATACGCAGAATTCTCGTACAACAACAGCTATTAAACCAGCTTGCAAATGGCCCCCTTTGAAGCGTTGTACGGACGGAAGTGCCGTACCCCTCTTAACTGGTCGGAAGTCGAAGATAGTTGGCCCAGATATTCTCCGAGAAGCCGAAGAGAAGGTTCACAAGATCCGTGAATACCTCAAGACCGCCCAGTCAAGACAGAAGAGTTATGCCGACAAGAGACGCCAAGAGATGACCTTCGAGATCGGAGATTTCATGTATCTCAAAGTATCCCCCCTTAAAGGAATGCAGAGATTCCAACTTAGAGGAAAGCTTGCACCCCGATATGTTGGACCCTTTAAAGTCCTGAGTTGCAGAGGAGAAGTATCTTATCAGCTAGATTTACCGGAAGAAATGTCAGCGGTACATAATGTGTTTCACATCTCCTTACTCCGGAAATGCTTGGAAGTGCCGGAGAAGAACGATGTTTTCAAGAACATCGATCACCGAGCTGTGGATATCAATTCAGACTTGACCTATCGCGAAGTACCTATTCGCATCTTGGAAGAAGATTTCAGAACCACCCGCACCAGGAGTATCAAGTTTCTGAAGATCCAATGGAGTAACCATACCGAAGAAGAAGCTACTTGGGAGCGAGAAGACTTCATGAGGACTGAGTACCCAGATCTCTTTAGTACCTAATTTTCTTTAAGATCTTGGGACGAGATCTTTTGTAAGGGGGGAAGGTTTGTAACATCCCAAGTTTTCAATTCAATAAAGACAAAGAAACCAATTACTCAAAAATTGGAACTAACATAAACTTTTCTTTACATATAGTGCTATGCATAAGTGATCATGCATTCTTGTATGCCATTGCCATGATGAGTGTTGATGTGTTATTCTAATATGCTTAAACCCTAGTACATAATCATAGAACCCCAAATTGAGAGAAATAAAGAATTGAGAAAAATGCAAATTTCACTCACATACACAAATGGCCATTTTTGCAAATCATCAACTAAAGCCACCATTGCTTATACCAATGATTGTGAAACAACAATATATCAAATACAAACACTTTTGCATCAAAGAAACACAAATCAAAGCAAAGGAAATATCAAAATCCAATCACATGTGATAATGGTCATTTCGGCCAAACATAAAATGTCACCCACTTTGAGCCCTTCTACTTAGCGAATCCCAAACTAAAACCCCTCACTTCTTTCCACCTCATCCAAGAGCATATCAAGGTGAACCATTTTTGTGTTGACCATCATGGTTGACTCTGTCCCCATTGCTTAGTATAAGTGTGACAAGTGGAGACTTTGAAACAAAGTGAAGATCACCCTCTTTTTTGGAACTTTGCAAACTTGCACCAAATTGACCACCACCAACACCATTCTACCCCTTTAATTATTCAAATCAACTTCACCAAAAATAAATTCAAAATTCAAACAAAGTGTTCATGCGGCCATACTGTCGAACACCTTGCAGGCATAAATTCAGATTTGACAAACATGCTATTACCCACCAGATTTTTGACTAAACCTCTTTTGATCAGAGATGATCATGGATCCTCTACACCCCTGCATCACTACCAGTACTTTCTCTTGCTGATTTAAGTGTGGAGAGTACCCTTTCATGACCATGCCATGTACCATGCCGGCCAGCATGCCACCCCTCCCTCTGATCCTCCTCTCTCACTTTAACCTTGTCCAATAGAGACCCCTGGCACCACTGATCATCACCATGCACGGCCTAGGCTCGCGCGAGGCTGGCATTGGCCAGGCTAGAGCGTGCCCAGCATGCCCAGTGCACACCAGTACGCGTGATCACCACGCCCTGGGCGCGCCAGAGCGGCAGCTCGCCCCATCGCCTCAGTCCTCCTCTACCCCTCTACTTCTGCATCGAGCACCGCCACCACACCAGCTAGCCACTAGACACACTCGAGCCCCTGCGCGTCCACCATCGCTGTCATCCTCGTCGACGTTCTGCCGCCAGTACCATGGCAGAGAATGCATGCGCCCGATCGATCCCGTCACGCTTTTGCCGCGCTAGAGAGATGTTGAGCATCGCTATGCTGCTGGCCATCAAGTGTCGTCCTCACCTTGCCCCTTCGAGCACCAGAACCGCCGCGCCATGCTTGACCTCCACGGGCACCCGCCATTCACCTCCTCCGCTATAAATAGACCCCTTCCGCGCCTTAATTCTCCACACCCACAGCTTCTCCTCCCATCCTTGCTTCTCCTCGACCAATCAATTAGTCACCACCTCGCCGGAGTAGCTCCAATTTGAAGCCGAAGGCCGTCAGTACCCGGAGATCCTCGCCGTTGATTGGAGCCTCCCCACGCCACACCGCCGGTACCAGGAGCCTCGTCGTCCACGCCAACGTCGTCGCGCACCTCGCCGTCGACCGCCGGAGCACCAATAGGCTCTCCTACCCCCGACCCTCGCCGCCAGTGAGTTCGTTCTCACCGGAGAAGATGACAATCATGAGCCGTAGGATCTCCCCCTAATCCTACATCCCACGCTCGCCCATACCGTTTCGCGTTATATGAGCCAATGAAAAGTGGACCCCATCGTCAGACAGCCCACTCGCGCTGGACGCGTAGCTGGGCTGGCTTCTCTGTTGTTTTTCGCTTCGGCTCGTTAACCTTTTCCCGCGCGGCCCAAATTTTCAAATTTGAATTTCCCAGTTATTTCAAATTTGCTTATAGATGTTGTGTTCAAACTTAAATAGTTTCAAATCGGCTGAACCAAATTTAGTGAACTTTATAGGAAAGCTGGGATAAAGATCTAAGCAACTACACTGGTCTCACCCTCAGATTCATTGTAGAATTAAAATAGTAAAAATAACAAGTCAGGGCCTTTTCAAACATCAAACTTTATTTAAAATTTAACTATAAGTGATTTTGAGTTGATTCCAACTCTCATAAATCACATTTGGTGTACTCTAATTGTTTATGCAAAAAGATAGCCTAGTTGTTTGCATGATCATGGACTAGAGCAAAATAATGGCTATGGAGCCATTTCTAGTCCATTTAAATCATTTAAGTTAAATTGTTTAAATGGTATGAGAGCTACTCTCTCATTTAAATCATTATCTTGAGTAGTCCAATATGAGGTAATAACATTAGTATGTAGCACCCCATATTAGACTACTTCATGATATTAAATTATTTCCATAGAGGTTTTAAATCACATGAGATCTAGTATCCCATTTAAATCTTTTTCCTCAAATGATACTTATGAAGTGTTGACCTTGGTCAACCTATGATCATACTCTATCATTTGAGGAGATTATGTCTTAACAGGATATAGTGAGAGGAAATTATTTTTCTCTTAAATAAGAAAACCAAGTCAACCACCATGTGAATAAGATTGTGATGTTAGAATAGCTTGTGTAAACCCTTGGTGTGTTTTAGTCTAGCACTTAAGTGTGGTTTAGTGATTTGTATACCTCGTATTCGTGTATAGACGCTAGTACCGAGGAGTACCAGGAGGAGGGGGTCTACTCTCAGGAGGAGGAAGAGAACTTTGATCACTACACCACTCAAGGCAAGCTAATATTCTTGCAAACCACCCTAATGCAAAACTCTACAAGAGCAAGGCACCATCCCATTTTACTTTATGTCTTATAAACCTATCCCATGTTTGTACCTTGCAATTATTTTGCTTATTGTATTTCAAAGTTTACTTTTGATTTATGATTCACTTGGTCTAGAGTAGAACAAGATCATCAAATTTAGCCTAGAGCAATCAAAGCTAGATAGCACCCCTCATGACTAGTTGCTAGTGCTAACTAAATAAAATTGACTACTCTAGATGGGAACATGTGAAATGAAATGACTTTGAAAGATTTGAATGTGAATATGTGATACGTCTCAAACGTATCTATTATTTCTTATGTTCCATGCTAGTTTTATGACAATACTCACATGTTTTATATACACTTTATATCATTTATATGCATTTTCCGCCACTAACCTATTAACAAGATGCCGAAGCGCCAGTTCCTGTTTTCTGCTCTTTTTGGTTTCAGAAATCCTAGACATGAAATATTCTCGGAATTGGACGAAACAAAAGCCCATGGTCTTATTTTGCACGGAGCTTTCCAGAAGTCCGAAGAGGAAACGAAGAAGAGCCGAGGTGGCCCCACACCACCTGGCGGCGCGGCCAAGGGGGGGCGCCACCCTAGGGTGTGGGCCCGTCGAGCCTCTCCCGACTCTGCCTCTTCGCCTATTTATCCACTCCGTCACGAAAACCCTATTACCGAGAACCACGATACGAGAAAACCAGAGACGCCGCCGCCGCCAATCCCATCTCGGGGGATTCAGGAGATCGCCTCCGGCACCCTGCCGGAGAGGGGAATCATCACCCGGAGGACTCTACATCACCATGATCGCCTCCGGACTGATGTGTGAGTAGTTCATCCTTGGACTATGGGTCCATAGCAGTAGCTAGATGGTTGTATTCTGCTCTTGTGCTATCATGTTTAGATCTTGTGAGCTGCCTATCATGATCAAGATCATCTATTTGTAATGCTACATGTTGTGTTTGTTGGGATCCGATGAATATGGAATACTATATCAAGTTGATTATCAATCTATCATATATGTGTTGTTTATGATCTTGCATGCTCTTCGTTGCTAGTAGAGGCTCTGGCCAAGTTGATACTTGTGACTCCAAGAGGGGGTATTTATGCTCGATAGTGGGTTCATGCCTCCATTGAATCTGGGACAGTGATAGAAAGTTCTAAGGTTATGGATGTGCTGTTGTCACTAGGGATAAAACAACAATGCTTTGTCTAAGGATATTTGTATTGTTTACATTACGCACAATACTTAATGCAATTGTCTGTTGTTTGCAACTTAATACTGGAAGGGGTGCGGATGCTAACCCGAAGGTGGACTTTTTAGGCATAGATGCATGCTGGATAGCGGTCTATGTTCTTTGTCGTAATGCCCTAAGTAAAACTCATATTAGTCATCATGATATGTATGTGCATTGTTATACCCTCTCTATTTGTCAATTGCCCAACTGTAATTTGTTCACCCAACATGCTATTTATCTTATTGGAGAGACACCACTAGTGAACTGTGGACCCCGGTCCATTCTTTTACATCTGAATACAATCTACTGCAATCATTGTTCTCTGCTATTCTTTGCAAACAAACATCATTCTCCACACCATACGTTTAATCCTTTGTTTACAGCAAGCCGGTGAGATTGACAACCTCACTGTTAAGTTGGGGCAAAGTATTTTGATTGTGTTGTGCAGGTTCCACGTTGGCGCCGGAATCCATGGTGTTGCGCCGCACTACACTCCTTCACCAACAACCTTCACGTGGCCTTCATCTTCTACTGGTTCGATAACCTTGGTTTCTTACTGAGGGAAAACTTGCTGTTGTACGCATCACACCTTCCTCTTGGGGTTCCCAACGGACGTGTGCTTTACGCGTCATCAAGACTGTTTTCTGGCGCCGTTTCCGGGGAGATCAAGACACGCTGCAAGGGGAGTCTCCCACATCCAATCTCTTTACTTTGTTTATTGTCTTGCTTTACTTTATTTTATTTTCTGTTTTATTTGCTTTCTTTATATCAAAAACACAAAAAATAGTTACTTGCATTTACTTTACTTAATTTAGTTTGCTTTATTTTTATTATTGCTAAAAATGAGTAATCCTGAAGTTGAAGTTCGTTCATTTAAGCAACAAGGGGAGAAAGTTTTAAAGATGCTTGGTATAGAATTAGTGATGCTCATCATAGGTGCACTAAGAAACACTCCACTATTATCCTACTTAGAAACTTTTATGTTGGTATCTCTAGCTGGAATAGGTATGTTCTTGATACTCTTGCGGGAGGTAATTTCCTAGGCACTCCTACTTTAGAAGCTAGTTGCATTATCGAGAGTCTAGTTGGAATACCACCTGTTAATGAAGCTAAAATTGAAATCTCTCTTGAAGATGTCATGAAAAAGTTGGAGGCCATAGAGAAAAATCTTCCAAGTGTTGATACTAAATTGGGAATATTACTTGATAACACTGATAAACTTGATAAATCTCTAGGAGGAATCAATGAAAGAAGTGTTGTCTTAGAAACTTGTGCTACTCATGATAATCAAACCCATAGGATTAGTGAACTTGAAGAAGCTATGGGAACCTTGGGTTCAACTTTTTCTTCTCTTAAGTTTAAGGAGAAAGCTTACGTGGGTAAGGAGCAAAAGTTCATGTATGTATCTAAGGTGCTTAAGCCAAAAACTATTATAAGCCTAAAATTGATAAAGCACTTAGTACCACTATGGGAAATTTAGATAATGGAGCATCTAAGATACCTATTGTGACAAGTTGTGAAAGTTATGATGTTGATGCTTCATCTCTTGATAATACTTGATTTACACTTTCTGCGCCTAGCTGAAAGGCGTTAAAGAAAAGCGCTTATGGGAGACAACCCATTATTTTATTTCTGCAATTTTTGTTTTATATTTATGTCTTGGAAGTTTTTACTACTGTACCAACCTCTCCTTATCTTTATTTTATTGCATTGTTGTGCCAAGTAAAGTCTTTGATAGTAAGGTTGATACTAGTTTTGGATTTCTGCGCAGAAACAGATTTCTTGCTGTCACGAATTTGAGTAGATCTCTCTGTAGGTAACTCAGAAAAATCTGCGAAAAATCATGAGTAATCCTCAGATATGTACACAACTTTCATTCAATTTTAGCTTCTTCATCTAAGCATGTTAAGTTCCTCTAAAAAATTCGTCTTTACGGACTGTTCTGTTTTGACAGATTCTGCCTTTTATTTCACATTGCCTCTTTTACTGTGTTGAGTGGATTTCTTTGCTCCATTAACTTTCAGCAGCTTTGGGTAATGTCCAGAAGTGTTAGGAATGATTGTGTCCTCTCTGAACATGTGAATTTTTGATTATGCACTAACCCTCTAATGAGATTGTTTTGAGTTTGGTGTGGAGGAAGTTTTCAAGGGTCAAGAGAGGAAGATGATACAATATGATCAAGAAGAGTGAAAAGTCTAAGCTTGGGGATGCCCCCGTGGTTCATACCTGCATATTTCAAGAAGACTCAAGCATCTAAGCTTGGGGATGCCCAAGGCATCCCCTTCTTCATCGACAACTTATCAGGTCACCTCTAGTGAAACTATATTTTTATTCCGTCACATCTTATGTGCTTTACTTGGAGTGTCTGTATGTTTTTATTTTTGTTTTTGTTTGAATAAAATCGGATCCTAGCATTCCTTGTGTGGGAGAGAGACACGCTCCGCTGTTTCATATGAACACTGGTGTTCTTAGCTTTACTTTAATGTTCATGGCGAAGGTTGAAAACCGCTTCGTTCATTGTTATTTGGTTGGAAACAGAAAATGCTTCATGTAGTAATTGGTATATGGTCTTCAATAATTTGATACTTGGCAATTATTTTGAGCTCTCAAATAGATCATGTGTAAGCTCTTGCATCATGTAGTTTGAACCTATTAGTGGAGAATTACTGTAGAGCTTGTTGAAATTTGGTTTGCTTCATGTAGTAAGCGGTAACCATGTTTCTGGGGACGCCATCAACTATTACACTTTTGTTGAATATCATGTGAGTTGCTATGCATGTTCGTCTTGTCTGAAGTAAGGGTGATTTATCATGATTAAATGGTTTGAGTATGCATATTGTTAGAGAAGAACATTGGGCCGCTAACCAAAGCCATGTATCATGGTGGAAGTTTCAATTTGTACATTAATCCTCTCTTATGAGAATATTATCTGTTGTTGAATGCTTATGCATTAAAGAGGAGTCCATTATCTGTTTTCTATGTTGTCCCGGTATGGATGTCCTCGAGTTGAGATCTATCAAAAACGAGAAATCAAATGCAATCTATCTCCTTGGACCTTTGTACAGGCGGCATAGAGGTACCCCTTTGTGACACTTGGTTGAAACATATGTAATGCAATGATAATCCATGGAAATCCAAGCTAATTAGGACAAGGTGCGAGCACTATTGGTATTCGATGCATGAGGCTTGCAACTTATAAGATGTCTTACGCATAACACATATGAATTATTACTACCGTTGACAAAATTGTTTCTATGTTTTCAAAATAAAAGCTCTAGCACAAAAAGTAATCCCTGCTTCCCTCTGCGAAGGGCCTTTCTTTTACTCTATGTTGAGTCAGTTTACCTACTTCTTTCTATCTTAGCAGCAAACACTTGTGTCAACTGTGTGCATTGATTCCTACATACTTGCTTATTTGCATTCATCATATTACTTTGTGTTGACAATTATCCATGAGAAATACATGTTGAAGTTGAAAGCAACTGCTGAAACTTATATCTTCCTTTATGTTGCTTCAAAACCTTCTATTAAGAATTTATTGCTTTATGAGTTAACTCATATGCAAGTCTTATTGATGCTTGTCTTGAAAGTACTATTCATGAAAAGTCTTTGCTATATGATTCAGTTGTTTAGTCATTGTCTTTACCATTGCTTTGAATCACTTCATTCATCTCATATGCTTTACAATAGTATTGATCAAGATTATGATAGTAGCATGTCACTTCAGAAATTATCCTTGTTATCGTTTACCTACTCGAGGGCGAGTAGGAACTAAGCTTGGGGATGCTTGATATGTCTCAAACGTATCTATAATTTCTTATGTTCCATGCTACTTTTATGACAATACTCACATATTTTATATACACTTTATATCATTTATATGCATTTTCCGGCACTAACCTATTAACAAGATGCCGAAGCGCCAGTTCCTATTTTCTGCTGTTTTTGGTTTCAGAAATCCTACACAGGAAATATTCTCGGAATTGGACGAAGCAAAAGCCCACGGTCTTATTTTGCACGGAGCTTTGCAGAAGTCCGAAGAGGAAACGAAGAAGAGCCGAGGTGGCCCCACACCACCTGGTGGCGCGGCCAAGGGGGGCGCCGCCCTAGGTTGTGGGCCCCTCGAGCCTCTCCCGACTCTGCCTCTTCGCCTATTTATTCACTCCGTCGCGAAAACCCTATTATCGAGAGCCACGATACGAGAAAAGTTCCAGAGACGCCGTCGCCGCCAATCCCATCTCGGGGGATTCAAGAGATCGCCTCCGGCACCCTGCCGGAGAGGGGAATCATCACCCGGAGGACTCTACATCACCATGATCGCCTCCGGACTGATGTGTGAGTAGTTCATCCTTGGACTATGGGTGTAAGAGCAAAATTCACACCCCAAGTTTTGTGTGTTTGATGACAACACTTGAGTAATCTCACCGTGTGCCTTGAGTATCATTGTTAGATTTGCAAGAACACGGTGACCTCGCTGGACACATCAAGATCAGAAGACTGAAGCGTAGTTGATAGGTTTTCCGGTTTTGTGTGTGTTTAGCGAGGTAACAAAGTTGGAGAGAAAAAGGGAAGAAAACCAGTTTTAGCCAGGCCGGTACTACCGGTACCTGTAGCGGTAGTACCGCTACCCCTACTGGTACCGCTGTCGGTACCGCTCTGAGTTCTGCGCTGAATTCGTCCCACGGAACAAGTTGTGGTACCTTTGCAGTACCTGGAGCGGTAGTACCGCTCACGGTACCGCTTGCGGTACCGTAACGCGTTACGGTCGTACCGCCCTGGTACCGCTCTGGTACCGCTTTGGATCCAGTAAGGTCTGGACCCTATTGCGGTACCTCAAGCGGTACCTCGTGCGGTAGTACCACTCTGCGTCCTTTGACCAGATCTGGATCGAATTTGAACTCAGAGCGGTATTACCGCTTACCCCAAAGCGGTAGTACCGCTTAGGCCAAAACTGGGCATAACGGTTGGATTTGGAGGAGCCTATTTAAGGGCCCCTTCTTCCCCACCCGATTTTATCTCTTCCCCTTCTTTCTCCTCCATTGTTGCTGAGCTTAATCCTTGAGGATCTCCTTCCCCCTCCAACCAATCTTGCCCTAATTTTGAGGATAGGTGGAGGAGACCCCGATCTATAGTTCTACCAAGAGAGATTTCACAAATACTAGCTATTCCTTAGTGGATCTTGGTGGTAGGGTTCCTTTGGTGGATCTTGGAGAAGAGTTACTTTGGTGGAGCATTGGGGAGTTCCTTTGGTGGAGCCTTGGAGAGTTTCTTGGTGGAGCCTTGGAGAGTTTCTTGGTGGAGCCTTGGAGAGTTTCTTGGTGGAGCATTGGAGGAGTTCCTATGGTGGAGCATTGGTGATGGGTTCCTATGGTGGAGCATTGGAGATGAGCAGCTATGGAGTCTAGCTTGGTGATGTACTAGCTCCATAGGGTGTTGGGAGCATCCTTGTGTGTGTGGAGCTCGCCCCAACCTTGTGAAGGAATCACCGCCTCGACCGGTACCTTAGTGGAAGAGGGAGAGCGCCTCCGTGGAGCTCTCTCGAGAAAGAGGGTGAGGCCTTCCTTCGCGGATTGGCCGCCTAGTCTCTTGTGTGAGACTAGCACCTCCTCAACGCAGACGTACCTCCTTTAGTGGAGGGAACTGCGGGAAACAAACCTCGACTCGCCTCGCGCCCCCCCCCCCCCCCCGGTTGTCTCGCTCCTTACTTTCTTTATCTTGTTGATTCCTTTACTTGTTGCACATGCTCTAGCTTCATTGTAGGATCACCCCCATTGCTAAAAGTCACACCTTGACCTTTTGTTGCATAAAACTTGAAAAAGACTAAAACTTGTCGTAGCGCCATTCACCCCCCCCCCCCTCTTGTTCGCTACGATCCGTTCAAGTGGTATCAGAGCGAGGTTTTCTTGCTCGGGCTTTACCGCCTAAGAAAAGGCCGAAAAAGAGACGGTTGTGAATGGGTCACCTTCCCTTGAGCCACCCGCTCCATCATCTCACATCGATTCCACGACGGCTACGTTGGATGACCTCAAGAAATTGGAGTCATCCATCGTTGCCCAAATGAAGGCGATGATGATGGAGTTGGTGGTTCAAAAACCAAACCCTCCACTTAAAGCAAGTGCCGAGGATCCGCCACCAAAAGCTAATCCCCTTCCTCTTGTTGATTTTGTCGCGGAAGCAACAAAAGATCCAGAAAAGGAAGGGCTTGGGGATACCGGCACTTCAACAAAAGGGAAGGATGATGACACACCGGTTGAGGAACGTCAAGGGGGTTATCATGCGGTGCCACCACCAAATGATTACACCATTAACGTTCCGATACCGATGCCGCATATCTTGTCGCATGGTTCACCACCGTTACTCGAGTCAAACAACTTTGAGAATTGGTTATTCTTAATGCGTTCACATGTACGCAGCGCTTCTACCGAGCTTTGGCGTATCATTGAGGAGGGCTATTCACCACGAGATCCCAAGAAGATGACAAGAAGAGATGTGGTGGATGACCAACTCAACGCCACCGCCATCAACATGATTCATATGGCCATCTCCCCCAAGGACCGCGCTCATATCCGCTCCATCAAGACCGCCAAGGAAGCATGGGACAAACTTGAGAAGCTCTTCCTCGGCAATGCAAGCATCCAAAGCTCTCATTTTGATTAAGTGAACAACATGGCCGACAATTTCATCATGATTGAAGGAAAGACCCCCGAAGAGATGTATCGGCGCCTCATCGCTCTTGCCGTACAAATGCAAGATCTTGGAGCAACGTTCGTGGATGACCATTGGATCAAGCACAAGTTCTACAACGCTCTCCTCCCTTATGAGGAAGTGAAGTTGACGGCCATCCGCCAAAACGCCTCCTTCCGTGCTATGACATCCGATGAAGTCCTTAGCGAAGTCATCGCTTTGGACATCTCCAAGAAGAATGCGGAGGATCTTGTTGCTCGCGCCCACAACTCCCGCAAGCCCAACCTCGCGTTGAAGATGAGGGTGCATGAAGCTAGTGAAAGTGATGAGGATCCCGTTGAGTGGGGTTCGGATGATCTCAAGTTCAACTACCATGAGCACATGGCTCTCACCGCCAAGAAGTTTTGGGATGGAAACATGTCACAAAACACAAGACCAAGAAGATCACGTGATTCTCCAAGAAGACCTTCCAAGAGCCCAAGAAAAAGGACAAGGGGAAGAACATGCTACAATTGCGGTGACAAGAATCATTTTGTCGTGGATTGTACGTTTGAGAGAAGAGAAGATCATGGTGGAAGGCTTATCCCAAAGGATAGGTACAAGCCACACTCCAAAGGATTCTCCAAGTTCTCCCCAAGGTCCGATGACGACAAGGTCTCCTCCAACAAGAAGCCTAGAGCCTTCATCATCCGTGAAGAGTACACCTCTGATGAAGATGGGGAGCATGAGGACAAGCACTCCAACAAGGAAGGAGAGGGAGTGGCCACCATCGCCATTTCCACTCCCTCTACCTCCCTCTTCGACTCTCCAAATGAGAACCTCGTCACCAACAATGCACGGTGTCTCATGGCAAAGGTATCCACGGAGGTAAAATCCCATTCCAAACCATCATCTTCGACTAACGCCTCATATATTGATGATGCCACTAGTCTCACTGTTAAACATGAGATTATGGGTTTGGATTCCTTGGATTCTTTTCTCACTAACATGAAGGGGGACACCAAGATTCATGTTGGGGCTCTCTTAGCCCAACTTGGTGCGGCACAAGACCTTATCGAGAAGAGGGAGAAGTTGGAGAGGGAAGCGGCCTATGAGCTTGCCAATCTCAAGGAGGAGCTTGATGATGAAAGGAACCTTCGCATGTCTCTTGAAGCTAGTGTCATTGTGCTTGAAGACAAGAATGAAGCTATTGTTTCACGTCTCACCAAGGATCGAGACCATGCTCTTGAGTTGGTTGGTGACCTCAAGAAGAAGATGCTCTTGCTCGAGGAAGCCAACAAAGCAAAAGACGATGAAGACCCCGATTCTTCCCATGATGAGCTTGTGGATCAAGTTACTTCCTTGAGGAGGCACAATGCCCTCCTCTTGGAAGTCAATGCTCTTCAAGAAGAAGCCTTGGATGAGTACTATCGCTTGTTCAAGGAGAAGACCTCATGTTGCAACCATGAAGAAGAAATTGCCGCTCTTGAGATCACCAAGGCCAAGCTATTGAGTTTGAGTAGCAAGCTAGAAGAGTCGTTGGAGGAGTGTCTCCGTATGAGCAAGGAGAAGGATACATGTTGTGATCATGAGGAGCAAATTGCCGCCTTGAAGAGAAGGGAAGCCAAGCTCATGGAGATCAACTCCATGCAAGAAGAAACATTGAAGGAGTACTTTCCCTTGAGCAAGGACCGTGCATGTTGCACTCATGAAAGCGACATTGCCGAGATGGAAAATGACAAGCGCTTGCTCATGAAGTTGAACGCTCTCCAAGAAGAAGCTTTGATGGAACACTTCCGGGTGAACAAGGCAAAGGAGGTCCAAGTGTTTGATATTTTCCATCCACATCCGGAGCATGAAGATGAAGTCAATCACTTGAAGGCCAAGGTTGATAGACTCCAAGTTCAAGCCAAGTACTTGGAAGGAATCATTGAAGCAAAAGATGGAGCCAAAGAGGGCTCGGGCAATGAAGGAGGAGTGGTTACCAAGCCAAAGAGGAATGATGTATGGACTCTCATGAAGCGACCCGATCATTGCCGCAATGTTATCGGCACCAAGTGGATCTTCAAGAACAAGCAAGATGAAAGTGGCACGGTCATCCGCAACAAAGCAAGATTGGTGGCACAAGGCTATTCTCAAGTCGAAGGCGTGGACTTTGGTGAAACCTTTGCACCCGTTGCAAGGCTCGAGTCCATCCGTATCCTTTTGGCCTTTTCCTCACATCATGGCTTTAAGTTGCAACAAATGGATGTTAAGAGTGCTTTTCTTAATGGTCCTCTACATGAGGAAGTGTATGTGAAGCAACCCCCGGGGTTCGAGGATCCCCATTTTCCGGACCATGTCTTCAAGCTCAAAAAGGCCCTATATGGTCTCAAACAAGCTCCTAGAGCTTGGTATGAGCATCTCAAGGAGT
Source organism: Lolium perenne (assembly GCF_019359855.2). Taxonomy (NCBI): domain Eukaryota; kingdom Viridiplantae; phylum Streptophyta; class Magnoliopsida; order Poales; family Poaceae; genus Lolium; species Lolium perenne. The sequence continues at coordinate 155,031,028 of NC_067246.2, forward strand.
TGCTTGAAGACCGTGGTTTCCAAGTGGGGAAAATCGATCCCACTCTTTTTACTAAGAAGGTCAATGGGGAGCTTTTCGTATGCCAACTCTATGTAGATGACATCATATTTGGCTCTACTAACACAAAATTCAACGATGAGTTTGCTATGTTGATGACAAATAGGTTAGAGATGTCGATGATGGGTGAACTCAAGTACTTTCTTGGGTTCGAGATCAAGCAAATGCGACAAGGCACCTTCATCAATCAAGCAAAGTACCTCCAAGACATGCTCAAGCGCTTTGATATGAAGGACGCCAAGGGGATCGGAACTCCGATGCAACTCAAGTGTCAACACACTCTTGACGAGGGCGGCAAGGCGGTGGATACCAAGCTCTACCGTTCGATGATAGGTTCGCTTCTCTACCTTTGTGCCTCTCGCTCGGGTATCATGTTGAATGTTGGTATGTGTGCACGGTTTCAAGCAAGTCCGAAGGAAAGCCACCTTGTGGCGGTCAAAAGGATCTTTCGATATTTAGTTGATACCCCACACTTCGGACTATGGTACCCAAGGGACACGGACTTCGCATTGGTTGGTTTCACCGACTCCGATTGGGCGGGCGACAAGATTGATAGGAAGTCTACCTCCGGAGCATGTCACTTTCTTGGAAGATCTTTGGTGTGTTGGTCCTCGAAGAAGCAAAATTGTGTCTCCGTCTCCACCGCGGAAGCCGAATATATTGCCGCGGCGAGTAGTTGTGCTCAAATCTTATGGATGAGGCAAACCTTGCGGGATTATGGACTCGAGTATAGCAAGGTGCCTCTTTTGTGTGACAATGAGAGCGCAATCAAGATCGCCTACAATCCGGTTCTTCATGGCAAGACGAAGCACATCGAGATACGGAACCACTTCATCCGGGACCACATTGCTCGCGGAGATATTGTACTATCCTATATTGGCACCAAGGAGCAATTGGCGGACATCTTCACGAAGCCCTTGGATGAGAAGTGCTTTATTGAGTTGAGGCATGAGCTAAATATCATTGATCCGTAGAAGTTTGCTTGACCGTCATGCCCACATACCAATCTTACCATCATATCTAGATGAAAGGCACGCATGGACATAGGGGGAGTGCGGTTTAAATCCATTGAGCTATCGCTCCCCCCATAATGCATAAAGAAATCCAAAACATTTGCTATTTGTCAATTAAGTGACTTATGAGCTTCATGTTGAGTTGTAGTCCTTGAGTCCTAGATACATCTAAGCGACCTCACAACTACTACTATACTCTTACACGGTGGCTTCGGCCACCAACACCCCCTCCTTGAGGGTTTTTCGGCTCTTCGTGACCTTGTTTTGTCTTTCTTCTTTGCTTTCTTCTTCTTGTTTTAAGAACCTCTATCAAGCTTGTTTTCTCGTGATTTTTGCAAGCTTGGTTGTATGTTCTTTTTCTCCATCTCTCTAGTTTCGTTACTCTCCTTTTTGGTGTTCCGATGCCAAAGGGGGAGAAGTTCCTAGGTGGATGGAGACCTTTGTTGTTTGTAGCCGTTTGGTTCTAGTCGCTTATCTTGTCTCTTGGCTACATCAACAACCCCATGGAGGCATTCTATTGTGAGTTTGGGTATCTCAAGGCTATGGTATGATAACTTCACCCAAATCTCCGTATATGATCTCATGTTGCCTCCATATTGTGCATATGCCTCTTGAACACGCCATCTATCTATGTTGCATATGCGCTTGGTTTGTAAAAACTAGGCGGAGTGATGTCTCTATAACATGTGTATTTGTATTCAAATACATATTCATGATATGCACATGTGTAGGGGGAGCTCCGTCTAGTTTTTGCAAATCTAATGTTCTCATCATAATATCTTTTGTTATTGTCAACTCTTGTGTTGTCATCAAACACCAAAAAGGGGGAGATTGTAAGAGCAAAATTCACACCCCAAGTTTTGTGTGTTTGATGACAACACTTGAGTAATCTCACCGTGTGCCTTGAGTATCGTTGTTAGATTTGCAAGAACACGGTGACCTCGCCGGACACGTCAAGATCAGAAGACTGAAGCGTAGTTGATAGGTATTCCGGTTTTGTGTGTGTTTAGCGAGGTAACAAAGTTGGAGAGAAAAAGGGAAGAAAACCAGTTTTAGCTAGGCCGGTACTACCGGTACCTGTAGCGGTAGTACCGCTACCCCAACTGGTACCGCTGTCGGTACCGTTCTGAGTTCTGCGCTGAATTCGTCCCACAGAACAAGTTGTGGTACCTTTGCAGTACCTGGAGCGGTAGTACCGCTCACGAGCGGTAGTACCGCTTGCGGTACCGTAACGCGTTACGGTCGTACGACCCTGGTACTGATCTGGTACCGCTTTGGATCCAGTAAGGTCTGGACCCTATTGCGGTACCTCAAGCGGTACCTCGTGCGGTAGTACCGCTCTGTGTCCTTTGACCAGATCTGGATCGAATTTGAACTCAGAGCGGTAGTATCGCTTACCCCAAAGCGGTAGTACCGCTTAGGCCAAAACTGGGCATAACGGTTGGATTTGGAGGAGCCTATTTAAGGGCCCCTTCTTCCCCACCCGATTTTATCTCTTCCCCTTCTCTCTCCTCCATTGTTGCTGAGCTTAATCCCTGAGGATCTCCTTCCTCCTCCAACCAATCTTGCCCTAATTTTGAGGATAGGTGGAGGAGACCCCGATCTATAGTTCTACCAAGAGAGATTTCACAAATACTAGCTATTCCTTAGTGGATCTTGGTGGTAGGGTTCCTTTGGTGGATCTTGGAGAAGAGTTCCTTTGGTGGAGCATTGGGGAGTTCCTTTGGTGGAGCCTTGGAGAGTTTCTTGGTGGAGCCTTGGAGAGTTTCTTGGTGGAGCATTGGAGGAGTTCCTATGGTGGAGCATTGGTGATGGGTTCCTATGGTGGAGCATTGGAGATGAGCAGCTATGGAGTCTAGCTTGGTGATGTACTAGCTCCATAGGGTGTTGGGAGCATCCTTGTGTGTGGACCTCGCCCCAACCTTGTGAAGGAATCACCGCCACGACCGGTGCCTTAGTGGAAGAGGGAGAGCGCCTCCGTGGAGCTCTCTCGAGGAAGAGGGTGATGCCTTCCTTCGTGGTGTGGCCGCCTAGTCTCTTGTGTGAGAGTAGCACCTCCTCAACGCAGACGTACCTCCTTTAGTGGAGGGAACTGCGGGAAACAAACCTCGACTCGCCTCGCGCCCCCCGGTTGTCTCGCTCCTTACTTTCTTTATCTTGTTGATTCCTTTACTTGTTGCACATGCTCTAGCTTCATTGTAGGATCACCCCCATTGCTAAAAGACACACCTTTACCTTCCGTTGCATAAAACTTGAAAAAGACTAAAACTTGCCGTAGCGCCATTCACCCCCCCCCCTCTTGTTCGCTACGATCCGTTCAATGGGTCCATAGCAGTAGCTAGATGGTTGTCTTCTCCTCTTGTGCTATCATGTTTAGATCTTGTGAGCTGCCTATCATGATCAAGATCATCTATTTGTAATGCTACATGTTGTGTTTGTTGGGATCCGATGAATATGGAATACTATGTCAAGTTGATTATCAATCTATCATATATGTGTTGTTTATGATCTTGCATGCTCTTCGTTGCTAGTAGAGGCTCTGGCCAAGTTGATACTTGTGACTCCAAGAGGGGGTATTTATGCTCGATAGTGGGTTCATGCCTCCATTGAATCTGGGACAGTGATAGAAAGTTCTAAGGTTATGGATGTGCTGTTGTCACTAGGGATAAAACAACAATGCTTTGTCTAAGGATATTTGTATTGTTTACATTACGCACAATACTTAATGCAATTGTCTGTTGTTTGCAACTTAATACTGGAAGGGGTGCGGATGCTAACCCGAAGGTGGACTTTTTAGGCATAGATGCATGCTGGATAGCGGTCTATGTTCTTTGACGTAATGCCCTAAGTAAAACTCATATCAGTCATCATGATATGTATGTGCATTGTTATGCCCTCTCTATTTGTCAATTGCCCAACTGTAATTTGTTCACCCAACATGCTATTTATCTTATTGGAGAGACACCACTAGTGAAATGTGGACCCCGGTCCATTCTTTTACATTTGAATACAATCTACTGCAATCATTGTTCTCTGCTGTTCTTTGCAAACAAACATCATTCTCCACACCATACGTTTAATCCTTTGTTTACAGCAAGCCGGTGAGATTAACAACCTCACTGTTAAGTTGGGGCAAAGTATTTTGATTGTGTTGTGCAGGTTCCACGTTGGCGCCGGAATCCCTGGTGTTGCGCCGCACTACACTCCTTCACCAACAACCTTCACGTGGCCTTCATCTCCTACTGGTTCAATAACCTTGGTTTCTTACTGAGGGAAAACTTGCTACTGTACGCATCACACCTTCCTCTTGGGGTTCCAAACGGATGTGTGCTTTACGCGTCATCAATATGACATGAATGACTTGGTGAATTTTGAGGAAAACTGATGATTGGGTTCGGATGCGATACCCTTCCAATTATACAAGTACCCCTACAATACCTGATTATGGGTAGGGCTTAACTAGAAGTTTGTGTATCTTAGTATGGGTTCCCTCTAAACAAGCGTCATAGGGGTTATGCCGAGGCTGCCTCCGTTAAAAGTGAAATGATGTGATTATGAGGTGAACGTCAGACCCAAGCCCTGTGCAGTTCCCGGGTTGACGGTTTGTCTTCACCGGGAGGCCAAGCTCATGGGGAGAGGTGCCTATACTAGGGTATATAAGTGAAAGGTTATGGTTGATGATCCGCGTACTAAGTTACGATGATTCGGGGTTATCCCCGACGGATATAATCAAATGTTGTGGCACAAGAGTACAACCTCTGCAGAGTGTTAAACCTATTCAAATAGCCGTGTCCACGGTTACGGACGATTGGAAAGGCCATACTGTTCCGTTGTTAGAATTTTTGGTCTTAAAAAGGAATGTGAAATTGAAAGGTGAATTGACTAGAATCACAACTGAGTTGTGGGAATGACACTAATGTTCCCACTTGAGTTAGTCTAGCAAATGAGGAGTCTTTACTAAATGTTTATGAACTAAACTTGGCTTTATGCAAATAAACCTAGAGCTTAGCACCCCTTATTACAATTGATAAGTAATTACATTAGTATTAGTTTGCGAGTACTTTAAAGTACTCATGGCTGTGTCCCTGGCTATTGAAATGCCAGACTATGAAGAGGAGCAACAATATCAGGAGGACGGACAACATGACGTCTACGATAACTAGGAGCATCTTCTAACGTCAAGCGTTGCCTGTGGAATAGATAGTCCACTACTACTTCGCTTCCGATACATATTGTGTTGTTGGTCACTAGATCAACTATTTGTGTAATATTGGATCATGTGATCTATTGTTGTAAGACGATTATGTGTTGTAATAAATGATGACTCTATGATATTCAACTGTTTTTTCTCGCAAAAACAATCTTCCTGGGATTGCGATGTATGGCATAATAGGCATCTGGACTTAAAAATCCGGGTGTTTACACCAGTACTCTACCCCTACCTAGTGGATTGGGGATGGGATTTTGTGGGGATTGGATGACATCAGAGATTCACCCAATACTCTAGAGTATTATTCCCACTAAAACACTAGTACCAAACAAGGCCTAAAGGGGATCATTGATAATCCCCAAAACTCACCATAAAACATGGATATAACATCATATATGTTGCAAATATGTGGAAATATGTGTCAACAAACTACAAGGTTGATGCATGCATTTTACATGTGTTAGTTCTACATGGAAGAGGTACTTTGCTTCAATGCAGCAAAAGCAGGAGAGAGGGAGAAGAAGGTTGCTATCAGACGGTCTGAATCGATCCAATCTGATAGTGGGCAACCCCTGGCTCGGGGTTTTGATCCCCGGAGACACCCATCGCCTACCTTTATCAAACATCTGTTGTTTTGTAACTTAAACAAATATTATGAATCTCCTCATACTGGTTGGCAGATGTGACCAAGCATGGGCTTTTGAGAAATTTTGTGGCCTTCCTCCGGTGGTTGGACGCTTTGGTACTGCTGAGGGAACGGGTCCTAGCTGTCGACGCTGGGTCCTGGGCAGTGTGGGAGACATTGTTCTAGGGGTGGGCAGAGTTCGCTGGTGCTTGTCAGATGTCTGCCGTGGTTGCACAAAAGATGCGGTGGTAGCGGATGTAGCACCCGTCTCTGATCGCCACCTCGTCATGCTCTTGGCGGGGCGTTGTGCTATTATTCGGACGGTTCAACTTCTTCCCCGAATCTGGGGTCTGGGGCACACTTTTATCTTGGCTGGACTCGAGCGGTGTGGACATGCCAGCGCACGATCTATTAGCAGTTGTTGTTTTGATATGTGCGGGTGATGTCAGTGATCAGCTTGACGTAGTTGTTTCGGGGTCTTGGTCACGTCGTCTCCTTGGGCTGAAAACACTCGTTGATTTGTTGACGGCGGTGCTGGCTCATGTTCCTCTCTGCGGTCTCATGGCGGTGGCCAGCGGGATTTGGATGGCACACCAGCAAAAGCCGTGCAGGCCTTGGCCAATGTTGGTGACGATGACATCTTCGACGTTGTTTTCCTTCTTAGCGGCGCCACAATAACATCTTTTCTTCCTGGTAGCGGAATCCCATCTCCTCGCACAACTTGCACACTTCTCCGGTAGAAGCAAGGCTCTCTTCGTCGAATTTAAAGCTCGTGACCCAAGGGTAGTAAGTGCAAATATGCAACAGACCAGCGTGTAATGCCTGTCCTGCCCCTGGCGGCGTTCCTTCCCTTCTTGAATCCCTAGCAAACACCTAACCTGAGATTCCAACGACCTTTGGCTCGTCCACTCTCTGCCCCTCGCTTTCTCGCTCTGCTTTTTCTCGTCACTTTCGCCACCACCACCGCACAACGCCTTTAGCTTTGGTTCCTCCCCCACTTCCCACTTAACTCCTAAGCAAACCCTCCCTCGTCCGCCTATAAATTGCAGCCCTCGTCCAAGCCCCAATTCCCTTTTCCCTCTCTCCCAATCTCCCCTCTCAAGAAGGACTTGGCTTCTTTCTTGCAGCAGCACTAGCAACACCATTCTGCTCTAGTTCCTATTGACCTCGCAACTACCCTGCTCCACCTTTCTAGTTTGAACACCCTTTGATTGCCATAGCCTTGCAACCAAAACACCTTTAGTTCCCTGTGCCTTGGAGATTCTGTCAGGGAGTATCTCATCACAGAAGCTCTACCAGCTAGTTTTTTCCAGCCAAAACTCTGCTGAAATTTCCTGTCAGAAACCTCGTAGTTCAAGCGTCACTCTGCCGAAATTTCAAGTCGAAAACCCTTGCTATCCAGGGTGTCACTCTGCCGAATTTCCAGTCGAAAACCCTTGCTGGACGGGGAGAAGCTCTGTCCGATTTCCAAGTAGAAAAGCTTGATTTTCAGGGGAAACTCTGCCGTATTTTTTTGCTTTTCAAGCTCTATGCTGATGTTGTTCTATCCTCCGTGTTTATGATAACATCCACCGTCCTCGTTCAGTCCTTCTCCGTCGTCTTCCTCTACTGGTTCTACGTCTTCTCATAATTCCAGCTAAACCGAGAATTCACCTGCTTATTTATTATTGCTGTTAAGATTTGCTAGCTTAAGGAACCAAGTAATTAAGTCATAAAGCTTTGAGCTGCTCAAAGAAATATGGCCTCCCCCGGCGCAGTGTCTGCCGTCACGTCGTCGTCGCACGGCTCGGGGGCGACACGGGCGCTCACGGAGGAGAGGAAGCGGAAGCGCAAGGAGTCGAACCGGCTTTCGGCGCAGCGGTCACGCGCGCGCAAGCAGCAGCAGGTTGACGAGCTTGAGGTTCAGGTGGCCGCGCTACGCGCCCGCAACGGCGCCATGGCCGCCGCGGCGAACGAGGTCGCGCGGCGGTACGCGGCCGTCGAGGCCGAGAACGAGCTCCTGCGCGCGCGGACGCTAGAGCTCACCGAGCGCTGGGAGTCCCTCGCTCAACTAATCCAGTACATGGACGCGGCCGCAGCCTCCTTCAACCCCTTCGCCGGCGTCAACGGTGCAGTCTTGCCCCAGCCGCCGCTCCTCGACACGGCCATGTATGGCAACTACTACTACTAAGATGATCGCATCACGATCACATCATGCTGGCTCCTAGCTCTCTATGTTGTCTATATGTGCTTGTGCTTTCCTAGCGTTATTGGGTGGGCAAAGAAAGTGGGGGCTGTGTGTCGTGTGACTTTATAGTGTGACATGGACGTCAACGACAACATATGTGGTTAATTGGATGCCCTTGTTGGACAAGCAACTCCATGTACGTGTATCTTTTTTTTTCTTTCTATAAAGCTGTTATCACATCTCGCATCATATCGTATCATATCATATCTCATAGAGAACAAGAACTAACTCCGAGAAAAAGATGGATGGACGGCCGCAAGTTGTGTGATAGAGCTCCTTACCAAAGGGTGTAGTATATGCGATACGGCTGACAAGTGGCTTTTCCTTTAGAATATCACACCGGTGCCGGCCTAGTAGGCCCACCTACCACGTATTCACAAAAAATTGATAGGAATTTGGTTCGAACACTTCAATGATTACGCCTATCGAAATTTGCATTTCTCCTACAAGTAGGAGCTTGACTGCATCACGGATGCTGAAATTTGTTGAACTTTGTATCTGTTGTAAAGGATGAGAGAGAAATAGACAAAATTTAGACAATGTAAAATGCTTGGAATGAGGCCAGCCATGATAAACCTCCCCTATCTATTGAAGGATCGAAACGATTCGTTTGCAGCTAAATGTGGCTGATCCCCAACTTAAAGGACAACTATGTGGAAGCTCTAATTAAAGGGAAGCAATCAGTAGCCGATGAGGGAGTCTCTCCTGCCCCGTGTCCTAAAGGCATCTCCAGCGGCGCGACGCAAACGGACGTTGAGCGATTGTTTGTGTCCGCCGTGACCGAAAATGCGTCTGGACCCCCTCCAGCGAGGCGACGCAAAGTGTCCGCGGCAACGCAAACCTGGCCCAAATATGCGTCAGGTTTGCGTCTCTGCGGACTCTGCGCGGTCGCGCCGAGTGTCCGCCGAAAAAGACGTAGGACCCGCCCGTCAGTGGCAGGCATGCCGATATTATTCCCGCCAGTGGCCATTCCCCGCGCGAAAAATCAAAGTAGACCGACGCGAGCAGTCCAGAAGCGATGGACGTCCTCGCCGCCGCAGCCACCACCATGGATGCCAAGCAAACCGTCGCACCCGCCGCCGCCCCACACTCCCGCGTAGCCACGACCATAGCCAACATGGAGGCTGCAGCTCCGGTGGAAGCAAAGCGGGCCGCCACCGGCGGCCGGGACGCAAAGCCGAAGGCGGCAAAGAAGGTGCTCTCCAAGGAGGAGAAAAGCGTCGAGGCCGCGACGCGGCCGGCGCAAGAACCTGAAGGAGAGGAATGCAGCGGTCGCCGGCCAGCAGGCGTGGCAGATGCAGGTGAAAGCCGACATCGCGCAAGTAGCCCTCCATCCGAGCTTAGCGGAGGGATACATGCTCGTCAAGCGAGAGGGGATCGCCGGCGTCGCTCCTCCGGCCTCATCGGTGAGTAAGTTCCCAGCTCTGTCCTGGAACTCCCGCTCCCTTGCAGGGCCACCCGGCGTCGCGGTTCGCCTCCGGCGTGGCGCCGGTGCAGTTCAATGGTGCGTGATGTCTACGTTCCCCCTCCTTTCCTGTAGACAGTGTTGGGCCTCCAAGAGCAGAGGTTTGTAGAACAGCAGCAAGTTTTCCCTTAAGTGGATCACCCAAGGTTTATCGAACTCAGGGAGGAAGAGGTCAAAGATATCCCTCTCATGCAACCCTGCAACCACAAAGCAAGAAGTCTCTTGTGTCCCCAACACACCTAATAGGTGCACTAGTTCGGCGAAGAGATAGTGAAATACAGGTGGTATGAATATATATGAGCAGTAACAACGGTGCCAGAAAATAGCTTGCCGGCGTGTAGTTGATGGTGGTAGTATTGCAGCAGTAGTAACACAGTGAAACAGTAAACAAGCAGTAGTAACTCAGCAGTATTTAGGAACAAGGCCTAGGGATTACACTTTCACTAGTGGACACTCTCAACATTGATCACATAACAGAATAGATAAATGCATACTCTACACTTTTGTTGGATGATGAACACATTGCGTAGGATTACACGAACCCTCAATGCCGGAGTTAACAAGCTCCACAATAATGCTCATATTTAAGTAACCTTATAGTGTAAGATAGATCAACAGACTAAACCAAGTACTAACATAGCATGCACACTGTCACCTTCATGCATATGTAGGAGGAATAGATCACATCAATATTATCATAGCAATAGTTAACTTCGCAATCTACAAGAGATCATGATCATAGCATAAACCAAGTACTAACACGGTGCACACACTGTCACCTTTACACACGTGCAGGAGGAATAGAACTACTTTAATAACTTTGCTAGAGTAGCACATAGATAAATTGTGATACAAACTCATATGAATCTCAATCATGTAAAGCAGCTCATGAGATTATTGTATTGAGGTACATGGGAGAGAGATGAACCACATAGCTACAGCGGAGCCCTCAGCCTCGGAGGTGGATTACTCCCTCCTCATCATGGAAGCAGCGATGGCGGTGAAGATGGCGGTGAAGACGGCGGTGGAGATGGCTCCGGGGCAATTCCCCGTCTCGGCAGGTGCCGAAACAGAGTTCTGTCCCCCGAATTGGAGTTTCGCGATGGCGGCGGCGCCCTGGAGTCTTTCTCGGAGTTTCGTCAATTGGTACTGCGTTTTTAGGTCGAAAAGGGCTTTTATAGGCGAAGAGGCGGCGCAGGGGGCACTGGGGGCGCCACACCCTAGGCCGGCGCGGCCTAGGCCTGGCCCGCGCCGCCATGTGGTGTGGTGGCCCCCCGGCCCCTCTCCGACTCTTCTTCGGTGTTCGGACGCTTCCGGGAAAAATAGGAGGTTTGGCGTTGATTTCGTCCAATTCCGAGAATATTGCCCGAACAGCCTTTCTGGAACCAAAAACAGCAGAAAACAGAACCGGCACCGTGGCATCTTGTTAATAGGTTAGTTCCGGAAAATGCATGAAAATGATATAAAGTGTGAACAAAACATGTTGGTATTGTCATAAAACAAGCATGGAACATCGGAAATTATAGATACGTTGGAGACGTATCAGCATCCCCAAGCTTAGTTCCTACTGTCCTCGAGTAGGTAAACGATAAAAGATAATTTACGAGGTGACATGCTACCAACATAATCTTAATCATACCATTGTAAAGCATATGAGATGAATGCAGCGATTCGAAACAATGTAAATGCAATGAGTAAACAAGTGAATCATATAGCAAAGACTTTTCATGAATAGTACTTTCGAGACAAGCATCAATAAGTCTTGCATAAGAGTTACTCATAAAGCAATAAATTCATAGTAGAGACATTGAAGCAACACAATGGAAGATTAAGTTTCAGCGGTTGCTTTCAACTTGTAACATGTATATCTCATGGATAGTTGTCAATGCAAAGCAATATAACAAATGCAATAAGCAAGTATATAAGAATCAATGCACAGTTCACACAAATGTTTGCTTCTTGAGGTGGAGAAAGATAGGTGAACTGACTCAACAATAAAAGTAAAAGAATGGTCCTTCAAAGAGGAAAGCATCGATTGCTATATTTGTGCTAGAGCTTTTATTTTGAAAACATGAAACAATTTTGTCAACGGTAGTAATAAAGCATATGTATCATGTAAATTATATCTTACAAGTTGCAAGCCTCATGCATAGTATACTAATAGTGCCCGCACCTTGTCCTAATTAGCTTGGACTACCGGATCATCACAATGCACATGTTTTAACCAAGTGTCACAAAGGGGTACCTCTATGCCGCCTGTACAAAGGTCTAAGGAGAAAGCTCGCATTGGATTTCTCGCTATTGATTATTCTCAACTTAGACATCCATACCGGGACAACATAGACAACAGATAATGGACTCCTCTTTTATGCATAAGCATGTAACAACAATTAATAATTTTCTCATATGAGATTGAGGATATATGTCCAAAACTGAAACTTCCACCATGGATCATGGCTTTAGTTAGCGGCCCAATGTTCTTCTCTAACAATATGCATGCTTAACCATAGGGTGGTAGATCTCTCTTACTTCAGACAAGACGGACATGCATAGCAACTCACATGAAATTCAACAATGAATAGTTGATGGCGTCCCCAGTGAACATGGTTATCGCACAACAAGCAACTTAATAAGAGATAAAGTGCATAATTACATATTCAATACCACAATAGTTTTTAAGCTATTTGTCCCATGAGCTATATATTGCAAAGGTGAATGATGGAATTTTAAAGGTAGCACTCAAGCAATTTACTTTGGAATGGCGGGAAATACCATGTAGTAGGTAGGTATGGTGGACACAAATGGCATAGTGGTTGGCTCAAGTATTTTGGATGCATGAGAAGTATTCCCTCTCGATACAAGGTTTAGGCTAGCAAGGCTTATTTGAAACAAACACAAGGATGAACCGGTGCAGCAAAACTCACATAAAAGACATATTGAAAACATTATAAGACTCTACACCGTCTTCCTTGTTGTTCAAACTCAATACTAGAAATTATCTAGACCTTAGAGAAACCAAATATGCAAACCAAATTTTAGCATGCTCTATGTATTTCTTCATTAATGGGTGCAAAGCATATGATGCAAGAGCTTAAACATGAGCACAACAATTGCCAAGTATCAAGTTATTCAAGGCATCATACCAATTACTACATGTAGCATTTTCCAATTCCAACCATATAATAATTAACGAAGCAGTTTCAACCTTCGCCATGAATATTATGAGCTAAGAACACATGTGTTCATACGAACCAGCGGAGCGTGTCTCTCTCCCACGCAAGCATTTATTCAAACAAAAACAAAAATAAGAAACATACAGACGCTCCAAGAAAAGCACATAAGATGTGACCGAATAAAAATATAGTTTCAAGAGAAGGAACCTGATAATTTGTCGATGAAGAAGGGGATGCCTTGGGCATCCCCAAGCTTAGACGCTTGAGTCTTCTTAGAATATGCAGGGGTGAACCACCGGGGCATCCCCAAGCTTAGAGCTTTCACTCTTCTTGATCATAGTATATCATCCTCCTTTCTTGACCCTTGAAAACTTCCTCCACACCAAACTCGAAACAACTCATTAGAGGGTTAGTGCACAATAAAAATTAACATATTCAGAGGTGACACAATCATTCTTAACACTTCTGGACATTGCATAATGCTACTGGACGTTAGTGGATCAAAGAAATTCATCCAACATAGCAAAAGAGGCAATGCGAAATAAAAGGCAGAATCTGTCAAAACAGAACAGTTTGTATTGACGAATTTTAAAATGGCACCAGACTTGCTCAAATGAAAATGCTCAAATTGAATGAAAGTTGCGTACATATCTGAGGATCATGCACGTAAATTGGCTTAATTTTCTGAGCTACCTACAGGGAGGTGGACCCAGATTCGTGACAGCAAAGAAATCTGGAACTGCGCAGTAATCCAAATCTAGTACTTACTTTTCTATCAACGGCTTAACTTGGCACAATAAAACACAAAACTAAGATAAGGAGAGGTTGCTACAGTAGTAAACAACTTCCAAGACACAAAATAAAAACAAGGTACTGTAGCAAAATAACACATGGGTTATCTCCCAAGAAGTTCTTTTCTTTATAGCCATTAAGATGGGCTCAGCAGTTTTAATGATGCACTCGCAAGAAATAGTATTTGAAGCAAAAGAGAGCATCAAGAGGCAAATTCAAAACACATTTAAGTCTAACATGCTTCCTATGCATAGGAATCTTGTAAATAAACAGGTTCATGAAGAGCAAAGTAACAAGCATAAGAAGATAAAACAAGTGTAGCTTCAAAAATTTCAGCACATAGAGAGGTGTTTTAGTAACATGAAAATTTCTACAACCATATTTTCCTCTCTCATAATAACTTTCAGTAGCATCATGAGCAAACTCAACAATATAACTATCACATAAAGCATTCTTATCATGAGTCTCATGCATAAAATTATTACTCTCCACATAAGCATAGTTATTCTTATTAATTGTAGTAGGAGCAAATTCAACAAAGTAGCTATCATTATTATTCTCATCAAGTGTAGGAGGCATAGTATTATCATCATAAAAATTACTCTCCATAGTAGGCGGCACTAAAAGACCAGTATCATTATAATTATCATATATGGGAGGCAAAGTATCATCAAAGAAAATTTTCTCCTCAATGCTTGGGGGACTAAAAAGATCATGCTCATCAAAACCAGCTTCCCCAAGCTTAGAATTTTCCATATCATTAGCAACAATGGTGTTCAAAGTATTCATGCTAACATGTTCCATGGGTTTTTTAATTTTCGCATTAAACCATTCATGTCTTGACTCAGGAAATAGTACAAAGAGCTCACAGATGTTTTCCATTATGCCTTACTAGTGTAAAACAAGAAACAAAAAGATGCAATTGCAGGATCTAAAGGAAATAGCTTCGAGTACTTACAGCGCCGAAAAATAGCTTGGTAGCCGAGGTCCGGAGTGTGAGTACCTTTTACCTTTCCTCCCCGGCAACGGCGCCAGAAAAGTGCTTGATGTCTACGTTCCCCCTCCTTTCCTGTAGACAGTGTTGGGCCTCCAAGAGCAGAGGTTTGTAGAACAGCAGCAAGTTTTTCCTTAAGTGGATCACCCAAGGTTTATCGAACTCAGGGAGGAAGAGGTCAAAGATATCCCTCTCATGCAACCCTGCAACCACAAAGCAAGAAGTCTCTTGTGTCCCCAACACACCTAATAGGTGCACTAGTTCGGCGAAGAGATAGTGAAATACAGGTGGTATGAATATATATGAGCAGTAACAACGGTGCCAGAAAATAGCTTGCCGGCGTGTAGTTGATGGTGGTAGTATTGCAGCAGTAGTAACACAGTGAAACAGTAAACAAGCAGTAGTAACTCAGCAGTATTTAGGAACAAGGCCTAGGGATTACACTTTCACTAGTGGACACTCTCAACATTGATCACATAACAGAATAGATAAATGCATACTCTACACTTTTGTTGGATGATGAACACATTGCGTAGGATTACACGAACCCTCAATGCCGGAGTTAACAAGCTCCACAATAATGCTCATATTTAAGTAACCTTATAGTGTAAGATAGATCAACAGACTAAACCAAGTACTAACATAGCATGCACACTGTCACCTTCATGCATATGTAGGAGGAATAGATCACATCAATATTATCATAGCAATAGTTAACTTCGCAATCTACAATAGATCATGATCATAGCATAAACCAAGTACTAACACGGTGCACACACTGTCACCTTTACACACGTGCAGGAGGAATAGAACTACTTTAATAACTTTGCTAGAGTAGCACATAGATAAATTGTGATACAAACTCATATGAATCTCAATCATGTAAAGCAGCTCATGAGATTATTGTATTGAGGTACATGGGAGAGAGATGAACCACATAGCTACAGCGGAGCCCTCAGCCTCGGAGGTGGATTACTCCCTCCTCATCATGGAAGCAGCGATGGCGGTGAAGATGGCGGTGAAGACGGCGGTGGAGATGGCTCCGGGGGCAATTCCCCGTCTCGGCAGGGTGCCGAAACAGAGTTCTGTCCCCCGAATTGGAGTTTCGCGATGGCGGCGGCGCCCCTGGAGTCTTTCTGGAGTTTCGTCAATTGGTACTGCGTTTTTAGGTCGAAAGGGCTTTTATAGGCGAAGAGGCGGCGCAGGGGGGCACCTGGGGGCGCCACACCCTAGGCCGGCGCGGCCTAGGCCTGGCCCGCGCCGCCATGTGGTGTGGTGGCCCCCTGGCCCCTCTCCGACTCTTCTTCGGTGTTCTGGACGCTTCCGGGAAAAATAGGAGGTTTGGCGTTGATTTCGTCCAATTCCGAGAATATTGCCCGAACAGCCTTTCTGGAACCAAAAAACAGCAGAAAACAGGAACTGGCACTGTGGCATCTTGTTAATAGGTTAGTTCCGGAAAATGCATGAAAATGATATAAAGTGTGAACAAAACATGTTGGTATTGTCATAAAACAAGCATGGAACATCGGAAATTATAGATACGTTGGAGACGTATCAGTGCGCCGCTGCAGTTGAACGGGGCGCCAGTTCCCGACCTCAACCGGACGCCTAGAAGCGGTGACTCATGCCCGGGTGCGGCACACAAGACGTGCCAGCTGCCGGAGGAGAGGATGCCGGAGCCCCGCAACCTGTTAGACCAAATGACAGCGCCTTCCTCGACGATGGACGACCCGGTACGTGAGCTCTCTTAATGTGTGCGATTGCCGTGTATCATGCGTCTGACGTGCGGTCATTCGTAAGACTATTGGAAGGACCGCCATGAGACAGACATCCAGGCCAGGATCTACGGCGACAGCTTCGTTGGCGATGAGCGGGCCAGGACAGGCCCGTAGCATGAGTGGGCATCGACGCAGGATGCGGAGGACATCGCAAACGCAAGCTGTTCTCCACCCAGGCTACTGAAACGCAGCCAACACCCGTGTGCGTCGGCGACTTTGACGACGCGCCAACAGAGCCTGTCCTCACCACGGACAATGCTACCAAGACGAAGGGGGAGAGCCACATGACAGAAGGATTCATCGACGATGAGGACAAGTGTTTATGCGACGCGTGGCTGGCAACAAGCCATGACTGCATCCATGGGTGTTGGCTGCGGCGGCGAGGACTTTCATCGCTTCTGGAGTACAACGAGACGAAGATGCACCCACCCTACCACATCCCAAGCCCTCGCACAGAAGAGTCCCTCATAAAAAGATGGAACTACATCAAACAAGAGACAAGCAAGTTCTGCTCAGTCATCAAACATTGCATCAACAACCCCGTTAGCGGCCCTGGCGTCATATCAGTGGTAAACAAGAGACAACCATGATCATTCTATTGTATGTGCATCATTCTATGTGCATCATTCGCGGCTTTGGCGTGATTGCAGGTATCCCGGGCCTTGGAGAGGTTCAAGGTAGTGCATAAGAAGGGCTACCACATGATCCATTGCTGGGACAGGCTCAAGGACGCGCAAAAGTGGAGGACAAGCTTTGCGGCCTATGATGAAGTTGTGAAGAACGGGACAGCGGTCAACCTCGATGGCGAAGATGACGATCATGGCCGTCAAGCCCTCCCACCTCGTCTGCGCGGCCATAAGGCTACCAAGGCCGATCTAGCCCGGGAGGCACAGGCCTTTGCGTTCACCCAGAGCATGGAGAAGATGATGACTGACAATCAAGCCACCTTGGCTGCTAGGGACGAGAAGAGGCGTCTGAAAAAAGAGGCCGCAGCTGCTATCTTCCTCAACCTCACGAAAGAGGTCATTGAGGTCCAAAGGATGGACGTCGAGGCCAAAAAGGCAGACGCCGATGCCAAATTGCGTGACGCCGAGGCCAGGAGGATGGACGCCGAGGCCAAGACCCGTGTAGAAGACAGAAGGATCATGCTAGCCGAGTTGAGCAGCGTCGACGACGACACCGGGGCCTGGTTCATGAAGAGGCGCGCCGAAATCCGCGCGCGAACCGCCTGATCGCTGTTCAGGCCTTGTTGTGCCCCTTTTCGATTCCACTTTGCGCTGTACCATGTGCAAAGTGGGAGGAACTTATTTCAGACCTCAATTTAAGGCTGTAATTTCGTGCAAATTTTAGGCTACAACCTCTTTTTTGAATTCTGGCTCGCGCCGAAAATGCGTCGCTCCGCTGGAGCGACCACCAGCCGCAAACGGACGCCGCCAAACGGCGCAAACGAACGCCCGCGGACAATTTGGGTGTCCGGAATGCGTCGCCCCTGGAGATGCCCTAAGAAAAAGTCGTCTGACAAGCCTCATGTATGCTAGGTCAAGTTGATTGTCGATGGTTCCTTTCGAGCTGAAGGTCATACTGCTGGGTGGGGATGGTGCTACGTAGTGATGTTGGTGATCCGATCTTTTTCATCGTGTCAGCTTCCTGAATGAATTCGGGGGTACAATGGAGGCTCAATTTCTAGCGCATGCGGAATTTTTTAGAGCTGGCTCTTCATCGTTCTGAGTTGCCTATCATCATGGAGACGGATTGTGGTCTGCTCGTGGAAGTCACTAGATCTGCAATGAGGAATATATAGATCCTCCTCCTTCATTAAGTTTCTGAAATTATGAACAACTTGGCTACTTAATTAGAAAAGAGCGTGTATTTTCTGTCAAAATGGAATGTTGTCAGGTTAGGGTTACCAATATCTAGCAAATTTTGCTGTGATACAATAGTAGTACTGTAAAGCATTTACAATGGGATGATGTCAGTCTTCCCTTACTCTTGCCACATAGGATTTTTAGTTAGTTGGAGGAGGGAAAATGAAGAAAGAGAAGGTTGTCTTTCTTTAGCTAAGGAATGATCTCTTATGAAATAAGAGAAGACTATTTTTCTTATTGTATGACTTATCTTTCCTTAGCCACTTAATTTCCTACTAGAAATAATTAATTTTTATTTGTTGTAAGGGATGTCAATAAGAGATAATGCATTGCACCCCTAAGAGTAGATATGTCTTCTTAGATGAGGTGGACTACCAAGAGAACACATGTCTTTTCTACATTGTACATGCCCTAACTTGTTTACGGTCTGGATCTGGAAAAACTTTTCAGTTGTTGGAACTGTAACCCACACCTAATAAAACTCTTATTTTTCTGCAAATTTACGGTCCCCGCAACTAAATGTAAACCGTTTATTTTTATGGATCCAGCGGGTTGTACTAACTCATACTAGTGTCTAAAACCTGCGTGGTATGAATTATACTAGTGTCTCGAACTGAAATATAGTCATGCATGCAGGGTCAGAGTCGGAAGGGTATACAAATCCCGTTAAAAGTGGGATTCCTTGGAAATTCTCCAACCACTTTTTTTGAACTGAAATCCTGCAACAATTTCATGCATGCATCGCCGCCGGCCAGCGCCTGGTCATTTTCCCGGCATGCTGGTGGTACAAACTGATGAGATCTTGCCATGTTGGCTATAAAGCCTAGAACTAAACACGATGCATCACCATTGTTTTAGAAGAATGGCCAAGCCCAATCAAGTTCTGTTGGCCATGAGCCCATGATTTTTTCCATCGTTCGGAGTAGCTGGCTGGTAGCCATGCTCACATGAATTCCATCGATCTGGCTCTGATGTTGTGGTCATGATCGGTAGGGAGAGACAAATTTAGAAGGTAATCCTCCGAAAATAACATGGTAATAAAAAATTGAGATCTTGTTGCCAAAGATTTAAAGCTAAATGAATGGAATATTTAGTGGATATAGTGCTTCAATAAATGATTTTCTACTTAAAAAGTCCAAACTGCCCCTATAAATCAGTGGCTAGATTTTAATTCATACCTCTCACCTCTGGTGAGCAGTAAAAGGTACCGTAAAAGTAGCCAAAATAAAACAAGCGACATCTAGGAAGAAATCTAGCTTCTATCTAGGGACAAAGACAAGTAAAACATCCATAATTCAGTGCAACGCCAAATGCATGCTACGAAAAGTTGTGTTCTAGAAGAAAAAACTTAAAAGAGAACAATCATGTTAGGGTAAGTCACTATCTAGCAAATCTTTTAGAATAGAACATCGTACTGTAATTTGGTTAGGTTCTCAATTTAAAGAAGCTCTTGGAACTCGATTGCCCTGTAACACACGTACTTAATAAAGTTCCTATGTTCCCCGCAAAAAAGGTAAAACAAGCGACATCTACGGAGATAATCTATATATCTTCTGTTTAGTGATGAAGAGACACAAAACTTAAATAATTTAATGCAAAGCCAAATGCAAACTAAAAGCAAGAAAGTTGTGTTCTAGAAGAAAAAAAAACGTACGGGCACAAATAGGCTATTAGGAAGCAATATCATATCTTGCAACCACTATAGCCTTCAAAAGGATCTAGCAAATTTGATCAATATTGATTTTCTGAACATTGTGCTTGTCAAACATTCTTTTTCTACGAAGTGTGCGACCTCTAAACTTATTTTACAAACGATGAAATATGGGTAACACAACAAACTTAAGCCACATGACATGTTGGATATTACTCACAAGGACTCTATATAAACCTTGAGAGTCTATGACAAACACGTAGATTGTGCAAAAGATTCTTTTCTAAGGTTGGTGGGGCATCACGAGAGTTCATTGGAAAGCTGCGGATCATTCCCAAAGCGGGCCGTGTTAGAAATGGGTGGTGTCGAACTGTTGATGATGCTTGTGGGTCTCCTCTCTAAGAAAAACTGTTGATGACGCTATGGTAAGTTAAGTGGGCACACTAAAGGCTCGCTGATGTCGGCGTGCTGTCATACTTAGCTTTTGATAATGCGGAAAAGGCTAATGATGTGGTCATGGTAGATGGATGGATAATTGGCATAATTATTCTTGATTTCTAGATGGAATCATTTCCCTATACTAAATTGGTAAATACTCCTAGGTATAAGCTATGTAGAACTGCATGCTATAACCAATGCAACCAAAAGACCGATCTGATGGAAGAGATTAGGCAATGCATTTATACTTCAACACTCCCCCTCACGTGTGGCTCCCTCAGGCCTAAACGTGGACCGAAAGTGGGCTGCAATATTTTTATTTTATATTGCGCCAGCCGTGTCTTGAACTCAAGACCTCTTGGCTCTGATACCATGTAGAACTGCATGCTCTAACCAATGCAACCAAAAGACCGATCTGATGGAAGAGATTAGGCAGTGCATTTATACTTCAACAAGCTACACTCTCTGGTCTATGCTAATCTCAGCGAATATTCTTCCAAAAACAATAAAATCCCAACACGTCGCAGTAAATAGTACTACACATGGATCTCAATTCTCAAGCCACAGATGTTTGAAAATGTGAGATCTGCATTGTTATTTCTGAGCCCACGTGATAGTGACACACATCCAATAATACATGTAAAAGGGTTGCCATCATGCATACTCGTACGCAACCGATGAAACTAACCTCTTATTTTAACCACTTTGGCATCTCCAATGAGGTGGCTGCTCGAATCAGCACACAGATGTGTTGACGTACGTTAGATTCCCAGCATATGCTGGCCACCACCCCTGTTAATTATTAATACGCTTAATGCAGGCAATATGGACTTGTCACACAGCACACGAAAACAAGAGCCACCCCTTTAGCTCCTCAATGACATCATTTATTTCGCTAGCAAACAGTTCCATTGATCTGGATGTTTACACACTTGAAGACTTCCTGGAATCTAACCATTTGCGAGGTACGTACGTGTACGGTTATCTAATTTCTTCTAATTAACGTTTCACATCTTTTAATTGACTGAATTTGCAGACTTCTGTACGTACGTGTACAGTACCTATGTAGTTACTAACTTACTATCAACGTGGTAGACTTCTTGCGGAGAAACTGCGGACACATTAGCGCTTGGATCATTGGAACCTTCGCTTGCACGTGACCAGGTCAGAAATGATGCATACTAGGCACGAAAGTGCGGCTTGCCGCGCCGTTTGCCCGCCTACATGAATAACAGATGAAAACGTACAATTGGAATTGCCATCAAGTTGCAAGGTGAAATTTATCCCTTATCTTCACATTCATGTAATATGCACATATCAATGCTATTGTAGACAACGATATTTAGCCATCATCTTACTCAGATATCTAGCCCTTACGTATCTTCAATGGGGCGACGTAAAACAGACGCCAAAATCGATAGGCGGTGTTCGTTTCTGCCGGTTTGCGGACACGAAAATGGTTATTTTCTTTTACCGCGCATCCGTTTACTTCTAAGTGTGCCTCCAGCCACCCGACGCATATTATTTTTCCAAAAAAAATTCATTCAACTGAGGAGCATAATTTACATATGAAATAAAGAAAAACAAAGAAAAACAAGAAGGAACAAAGACTAAAATGAAAACAGCTAGGCCCCTAGACTACATGTCGCCCCTCGGGGCGGTTGACGACTCGGCCCCACCGTTGCCTCCCTCCCTCCTCCGCTTCTCTGCCGCCCGCCGTTCCATCCACCGCGCGATCACCATAGCTCAGTAGGCGTGGATAACGTCGTCGGCGCTATCCTCGTTCTCGTCGTCAAACTCCTCGATATCAGAGTTGTCAGTCGGGCGAGGTGGAGTCAGGGATGGAAACGGAGGTAGAGGCGGGTTAGCGTGTCTGCCGCCGGCGCTGCTCATTGTGGAGATTCTGCGGTGGCTAGGGTTGAGGAGGGGATGAGGTAGCCGAGCGTACGCCCCTCTTTATATACACCGGAGGAAGCCGATGGGCGTGACACGCTTGGCAACGCCATTAATTTCCTTGTTAGAGGTGGGCGGCGGCCGCACGCCACGCGAGGCGTCACCATTAACGTGGTATAGACTGCCGAAGCGATGCATCGTTGCCAGTACTAGCCTCGCACTTGAGAAGACGCATCGACGCATCGACCTATTTATATATATTGTAAGTGTGTTGCAACGTGACGGAAAATCCAGAAACACAAAACAACGCAGTCATCTTCTTTCAAATAGTCAGCAGCTGGCAAGGGCATTATTTATCCATATTTGCTATATCACTAGTAGAAAAACGCTCATCTGTACCGGTTCCATAGGGGCATTAGTACCGGTTGAGCAACCGGTACTAATTATCCGGCACTAAAGGCCCCCCCCTTTCGTACCGGTTGCTTACGAACCGGTACTAAAGGTGCCTCCACGTGGGCACGGAGGAACCCGTGGGGCTGGAGACCTTTGGTACCGGTTCGTAACACGAACCGGTATTAAAGCCTATTTCGTTTAATTTTTTTTTCTATTTTTTCTAATTATTTTTCACACCCTTTTTTTCACGGCCTCTTTTTTTTTATTTTTTCAGAATTACTAGTATTTCCGTTAGTCTCTTACTACACTTAATCTCTAGTCAAATTACTTACCCGTAGTCAAACTTCCCGGTCGGTCACCCATCCTCACACTACTCCCGCACTAGCACGCTTAACTTCCAAGTTCCATCCCGTTCCACTTCCAAGTGCTTCGCGCGCATGTATGTGATAATAGTATCATATCAATCCTATTAACATGTTGGTCGATGTCACACTTTTTATCGTTTGAATTCCAAATAATTGTTTTAATAAATAAAAGTAATGATGTAATAATAATGTTGAATAAATAAATAAAATTAACTTTTTTAATTTTTATTATTTTTAATTATTTTTAAAAAATTTAATATTTTTTGCAAAACCTAAAACTTGAAAAATTGAAAATCTTATAATTTGATAAAAGTAATAGTAATATGTTAGGACTCAAAAAATCTTACAATTAATATTTTAATTTTAAAAAAATAAAAATATATAAAATTTTAAATTTCTGGAAAAAAACTAAAATCTTCCTGCTTTCATATTTTCATTTGGAATTTTGAGAATCTAAAAATTGGCTAACCGGGTAAACCCTGGTGAATTCGGATGTAACTTTTTCCTAGGATTTTTTTGATATATTATACGTATTTTCAAATTTGTTAATTTTTCCTAATAGTAGGTTGCATAACATAGAAGAATCTGAAAACATTTTATTTTTTGAATTTTCTATCATTTTCTTTTCTATTTTACAGTGTCAAAAAAGGCGATCCACGGGGGGGGGGGGGGGGGAGCTGCGGGGGGGAGCAGAAAAACCTTTAGTACCGGTCCGTGACACGAACCGGTACTAAAGGTCTACCCTTTAGTACCGGTTCGTGTCACGAACCGGTACTAAAGGTTTTTCAGCTGACGCGAACCCTTTAGTACCGGTTCGTGTCACGAACCGGTATTAAAGGTCCTTACGAACCGGTACTAAAGGTCTGAGCTGTGCAACCGGTACTAATACACCCTTTAGTACCGGTTCGTAAGGGAACCGGTATTTATGGCTTAGATGGATGAGAGGTTTTCTACTAGTGTATGGCTATAAGCAATTAAGTACATCCATGTCCAGTTAGGTATTGACAGAAGCTATATATATGTGCAGTGCTCTGAATATTATATTTGAGCAGTAGCTATTAGCTAACTTTGATATACGAACCTATTTTTAGATGATGAAGAGTTAACAAGATGAACTGGGCGTCAATAGATGAACACACAACTAAACAAACTTGACACAATCAAGCTTAGACAACATGGTATCAATTTCAATGGCTAAATTAACCAGGTCGACAGAATGTATGATGAATCCTGGCCAGTTTCAGATATGTGCAGCATGCATGCAGGAAACAGTAGAGACACTCACAATATCCAACTATCTCTTCAAATTTGGAACACGATAGCACATTGTAAAATTCATTTTTTTTACTCGAACAGAAGGCATTGAGTTGTTGGGGGCAAATACATTTTCCGCCCAGATGCTAAATATATGAATAGAAGACATAAACTAATTCTAATTTATGCCATCGAAGCAGGTTCACGAAATAATCCAATCCTTCCAAAGCAAAGCAGGCAACCAAATAGACTCTCACCTTTCCAGCGACTACATAAGAATTCCTAGTCCGCTATATTCAAGATCGCTCTCTGCCATTTGCTCATGCGCTTTGTGATTGTTCTTTCTGCGATGTGCTGCCTTGCGTTGAGGTGGTGTGTGTTGATAAGGGGTGGCTCGATTTTCTCAGTAAGCGACGGGTGGTGATGAACACACGATGGTAGCAGCGGATGGAATCGATGATGATGAGGAGGATAACTTGTATGACGCCGACGAAGTCTCTCGATTGATTCCTGATGCCAATGCAACAACTCTCAACCCTGCAAGATATTCGCAACTCCACACACTTGCGCACGTAGCCGCCGACCACGAAGCGGTAGATTGCAATCTTCTAATCCCCAATGGAACAGCAGATCACACAAACTTTCAGTAGCATAAAACTCCAGATCGCAACGAATTGGAGAGTAGTATTCAATAATTTTGCATAGCAAACAACTAAGAACTAGGGTTTATCTTAAACGTTGTCTAAAGCAGCTAGGGGGTCGGCCAACACACTTATATAGGCGTCCGGGGCGAGTTCTGGTCGAAAGATACAAATAAAACCGACACAGAATAGATCTGGTCGAGACAGACTCGGACTAATCCGGTCTGGAATCCGATCAACCGGGCCAGGGACCGGGCTGGCTGGTCTGGCATCCGGTCAATCGGGCGGCAACCGGAAAGTTCGCAAAACTTCGTCCGGTTTGGCCTCGGTACGACGCATCCGGTCTGCCGCCCGGTCAACCGGGCCAGGGACCGGGCACGCCGGTCTGGAGGCCGGTCTAACCGGGCGCTGGGCCGGCCTGGACGTCGACTTCTCCTCTCGCGCATGCCTCCCGCTCCTCCCTCGCGCGTCCATGAGATATCTTCATGTCCAGCTCCATGTCCAGCTTCACGTCCATCTTGATGTCCGTCTTCATGTCCAGCTGCTCCTCTACTCCTCGTGCGATGCTCGTCTCCTGTTGATACCTGATGATACATAAGTAATAGGACTTAGGCAGTATAATGTTCTCATCAATCAAAGTATCGTTTAGAAACAAGTTCACCTGTTGTTTAAGTAGCTTTGCACGAGCCCTTGTAATTGGTCCAATCCGAACTTCATTGGACTTGAGCTTCACAGCAGATTCATCTTCATTTATCAATGAAAGAGGTAGTGGTGTAGTAGGGATGTCCTCATCATCTCCCCCCCCCCCCCTTCAAAAGGCGTCGACCTCGACGCTCCAAGGTCTTCTCCGTCATATGGTGTCAAATCAGCAACATTGAAAGAATTACTGACACCAAACTCATCAACTGGAAGATCTATCGAGTATGCATTATCATTGATCTTGGCAAACACTTTGTAAGGACCAGCACCACGAGGCTTCAACTTAGACTTCCGCAGCTTCGGGAACCTATCCTTGCGAAAATGTACCCAAACCATATCACCAGGCTTGAACAACATCTCTCTGCGCTTCTTGTTCATCCTTGCAGCATTGCTCTTGCATTTCTTCTCTATCAACTCTTTAGTCTTCACATGGATTTTTCGCACAAAATCTGCCCTCTTGGATGCCTTCATATTAACTCTCTCATGTATGGGTAAAGGCAACAAATCAAGTGGAGTAATGGGTTTGAAACCATACACCACCTCAAAAGGACATAGCTCCGTGGTAGAATGTACCGTCCTGTTGTAAGCAAACTCTACATGCGGCAAACACTCTTCCCACTCCTTCAGGTTCTTCTTGATCATGGATCTCAACAGTTGTGACAAGGTTCGATTCACCACCTCCGTTTGACCATCAGTTTGGGGATGAAAAGTAGTACTGAACAGTAGCTTTGTCCCCAGCTTTCCCCAAAGTGTCTTCCAGAAGTAGCTCATGAACTTCACATCACGATCAGAAACAATAGTCTTTGGGACTCCATGTAGTCGAACAATCTCCCTGAAAAACAGGTTAGCAATATGCGACGCATCGTCGCTTTTGTGGCAGGCAATAAAGAGTGACATTTTAGAAAATCTGTCCACTACCACAAACATAGAATCATGGCCTCTTTTAGTACGCGGCAAACCCAACACAAAATCCATACTAATATCTTCCCAAGGTGTAGTAGGTGCCGGTAACGGAGTATACAAACCGTGAGGCTTCAGCTTGGACTTGGACTTGTTGCAAGTAATGCATCTCTTCACATACCTGTCGACATCCCGCCTCATCTTTGGCCAATAAAAGTGATCAGCTAGCATGAGTAGCGTCTTCTCACGCCCAAAGTGACCCATCAAACCTCCAGCATATGATTCCTGCAATAAGAGAAAACGCACAGACGATTCTGGAACACATAGTTTGTTAGCTCTAAACAAGAACCCATCGTGTATGTGATATTTTTCCCATGCTTTACCAATAACACATAAGCGGTATGGTTCAGCAAAATCATGATCAGTCGCATATAAATCACATAACACCTCTAATTGATGTCTACTCACGCTTCTTTTCCTCTAGACAGTGTTGGGCCTCCAAGAGCAGAGGTTTGTAGAACACCAGCAAGTTTTCCCTTAAGTGGATCACCCAAGGTTTATCGAACTCAGGGAGGAAGAGGTCAAAGATATCCCTCTCAAGCAACCCTGCGATCACAATGCAAGAAGTCTCTTGTGTCCCCAACACACCTAATACACTTGTCAGATGTATAGGTGCACTAGTTCGGCGAAGAGATAGTGAAATACAAGTGGTATGAATGTATATGAGCAGTAGCAACGGTGCCAGAAAATAGCTTGCTGGCGTGCAGTTGATGGTAGTAATATTGCAGGAAGTAAAGATGCAGTAAAACAGTAAATAAGCGATGATTGCAGTATTTGGAAACAAGGCCTAGGGATCATACTTTCACTAGTGGACACTCTCAACATTGATCACATAATAAAACCACTCTACACTCTCTTGTTGGATGATGAACACCATTAATTGTGTAGGGCTACAAGAGCACCTCAATGCCGGAGTTAACAAGCTCCACAACATTCGATGTTCATATTTAAATAACCTTAGAGTGCATGATAGACCAACGCAATTATACCAAGTACTAACATAGCATGCACACTGTCACCATCAGGCTATGAAAGGAGGAATAGATCACATCAATACTATCATAGTAATAGTTAACTTCATAATCTACAAGAGATCACAATCATAAACTATGCCAAGTACTACATGATGCACACACTGTCACCATTACATCATGGAGGAGGAATAGAGTACTTTAATAACATCACTAGAGTAGCACATAGATTAATAGTGATACAAAGCTCATCATATGAATCTCAATCATGTAAGGCAGCTCATGAGATCATTGTATTGAAGTACATGGAGAGAGAGATTAACCACATAGCTACCGGTACAGCCCTTAGCCTCGAGGGAGAACTACTCCCTCCTCATGGGAGACAGCAGCGGTGATGAAGATGGCGGTGGTGTCGATGGAGATGCCTTCCGGGGGCACTTCCCCGTCCCGGCGGCGTGCCGGAACAGAGACTTCTGTCCCCCAGATCTTGGCTTCGCGATGGCGGCGGCTCTGGAAGGTTTCTCGTACCATGGCTTTTCCGTGTCGAAGATTTAGGCCAGGGGGCTTCTTATAGGCGAAGAATCGGAGTCGGAGGGGGTCTGGGGCCACCAGACAGTAGGGGGCGCGGCCCCCCTCTTGGCTGCGCCGGCCACACGTGTGGGCCCCCTGTGGCCCTCCTCTGGTGCCTCTTGGGTGTTCTAGAAGCTTCGTGGAATTATAAGATGCTGGGCGTTGATTTCGTCCAATTCCGAGAATATTTCCTTACTAGGATTTCTGAAACCAAAAACAGCAGAAAACAGGAACTGGCACTTCAGCATCTCGTCAATAGGTTAGTTCCGAAAAATGCATAAAAACGATATAAAGTGTGAACAAAACATGTAGGTATTGTCATAAAACAAGCATGGAACATAAGAAATTATCGATACGTTGGAGACGTATCAACATCCCCAAGCTTAGTTCCTACTCGTCCTCGAGTAGGTAAACGATAACAAAGATAATTTCTGAAGTGACATGCTACCAACATAATCTTGATCCAATAATGATGTAAAGCATATGCACTGAGATCAAATCACTCAAAGCAAATGTCTATATTGATATAAGAGATGATAATGCAAGAGTTAAACAAGCTAGAAGTTTTCATGAACTATTACTTTAAAGACAAGAAACCGTACAAAGTTCATTAAAGATGTGTTAAGTATTCAGCGTAGAAGTTCTATCCTTCATTCCAAGCATCAAGTAAATTTTCACAACATAGGAAGGATTCAGTCAAGTAAACATAAACATGAACGTCATGAATCAACTGTTTCGAAGTCTACTCAACCGGTGAGCGCAAGCATTTGGTATTAGCACCAATATGTTATGGCATAAAGAACGTTAATGGGGGTTTGGAAGGCCAAATGGAAGAAAGTCTTACAAAGCTATAAGTGATCATTAGACAAGAGGAAGCCTTATGATCGAGGCTATGCAAGGAGTTGTGATTGCCATGCAACGGATGCACATAGAGCTATATGTATATGAAAGCTCTCCAATGGAACTAGTGGGGGTGCATCCAACTTGGGTGCTCACGAAGACCTAGAGCACTTTTGAGGAGGCTCATCATTGGAATATACAACCCAAGTTTTATAGTGTAAATTCCCCACATAGTTATACTAGTAAAACATGAAAACTCTCTCATATGGAGTGTAGGTGCTAAACATGAGCACAAATGATGACTATGAATATGCAGGTGCTAAAACATGAGCACAAGTGTGGATAAAAGATAGTAATGCTGCCCCCTTTTTCTTTATTCCCTTTTTTCTTTTTTTTTCTTCTTTTTCTTTCTATTTTTTTCTTTCTTTTCTTTTTCTCTTTTTGATGGCCTCCATGGCTCTTTTCACTTTTAGGGGCAACATCCTAATATGACAACACACTTTTTGGTACAAATAACTCATAATGAATGAAACATGATGTATAAAACTGTATGCCTCTGCCAGTGTAGCAGGATGTGCAATGATCTAGCGTAACATGGGTAAACCACACATCAGCTGTATAGAATCATGCAAAGCAATGTATAAATGATAAATGACAACATGTAATGTAAGATGGAAGTTGTATGGCAATATATCTCGGAACAGCTATGTAAATGCTGTGGTAGGTAGGTATGGTGGCTGTTTTGAGGAGATGTATAGGCTTATCTGTAGGAGAACAAGAGAAAGTCCTCCCACGGGTTTGGATGTACCGGCAAAGTATGCACAATTCTCAATGTGAGCAAAAGGCAATGCACAGTACCGAAGAGGCTAGCAAATTTGGATGGTGGAAGTGCCAAAAACCGTAGCTTAACATTAGTCAAAAAGAACTCACAAGCTTATTGCAAACAACTAGCAGGTTCATCATTAAGAGCATGATTAAAATTTACTCCAAGGAGGGCCGTTCACGATGGCATAAGTACCCCGCTAGCTCCCTCGACCTTCAGCACAACTTAGTTATTACGATGAACTCTCAGACATGGAAAGCTATCAAGTCTAACTACACCTTCAACTATTTAAATAGAGTTTGTAGTACGGCACAAGCTTAAAGACAACAATCCACTACTAATTTTAACTTATTTATCCAGCAAGCCTTACCATCTAAATACCTCAAAACATTTGCAAAGAATCAAGTTATCAAAGCTCAATGATCTACAAGATTATGCAAGTATTTCATTATACCACTACCACATGCAACATTTTCTGTTCCCAACCTTCGCCATGAACATTAAAAGCTAAGAACACATGTGTTCATATGAACAAGCGGAGCGTGTCTCTCTCCCACACAAGCATGAATTTATTCAGAGAATGAAAATAACAAAAACGAAAATAGAACCACACATACGCTCCAAGTAAAGTACATAAGATGTGATGGAATAAAAATATAGTTTCAATAGAAGTGACCTGATAATTTTTCGATGAAGAAGGGGATGCCTTGGGCATCCCCAAGCTTAGACGCTTGAGTCTTCTTGAAATATGCAGGAATGAACCACGGGGGCATCCCCAAGCTTAGAGCTTTCACTCTTCTTGATCATATTGTATCATCCTCCTCTATTGACCCTTGAAAACTTCCTCCACACCAAACTCAAAACAAACTCATCAGAGGGTTAGTGCATAATCAAAAATTCACATGTCCAGAGGTGATACACTCATTCTTAACACTTCTAGACATTGCTCAAAGCTACTGGAAGTCAATGGAACAAAGAAATCCATCCGACATAGCAAAAGAAGCAATGCGAAATAAAAGGCAGAATCTGTCAAAACAGAACAGTCCGTAAAGACGAATTTTTTAGAGGCACCAGACTTGCTCAGATGAAAATTCTCAAATTGAATGAAAGTTGCGTACATATCTGAGGAGCACGCACGTAAATTGGCAGATTTTTCTGAGTTACCTACAGAGAACCCTGCCCAAATTCGTGACGGACAGAAATCTGTTTCTGCGCAGTAATCCAAATCTAGTATCAACCTTTCTATCAAAGACTTCACTTGGCACAACAATGCAATAAAATAGAGATAGGGAGAGGTTGCTACAGTAGTATCAACTTCCAAGACTCAAATATAAAACAAAATTGCTGTAGCAAAATAAAAATATGGGTTATCTCCCAAGAAGTGCTTTCTTTATAGCCATTAAGATGGGCTCAGCAATTTTAATGATGCTCATGCAAGAAAATAAGATTTAAAGCAAAGAGAGCATCAAGAAGCAAATTCAAAACACATTTAAGTGTAGCATGCTTCCTATGAAAAGGAATCTTGTAAACGAACAAGTTATATAGGCATAATGCAACAAGCATAGAAAGATAAAACAAGTGTAACTTCAAAAATTTCAACATATAGAGAGGTGTTTTAGTAACAGGAAAATTTCTACAACCATATTTTCCTCTCTCATAATAATGTCCAGTAGCATCATGAGCAAACTCAACAATATAACTACCAAATGAAACATTCTTATCATGAGTCTCATGCATAAAATTATTACTACTCCCAACATAAGCATAATCAATTTTATTAGTAATAGTGGGAGCAAATTCAACAAAGTAGCTATCATCAAATATAGGAGGCATATTGTAATCATAATCAAATTTACTCTCCATAGTAGGTGGCACCAAAAGGCTACCATCATTATAATCATCATAAATAGGAGGTAAAGTATCATCAAAGAAAATTTTCTCCTCAATGCTTGGGGGACTAAAAATATCATGCTCATCAAAACCAGCTTCCCCAAGCTTAGAATTTTCCATATCATTAGCAACAATGGTGTTCAAAGTGTTCATACTAATATGTTCCATGTGTTTTTTAATTTTCGCATCAAACCATCCCTGTCTTAAATCAGGAAATAGATTAAAAAGTTCCATGTTGCTTTCCATTATGCCCAACTAGTGTAAAACAAGAAACAAAAAGATGCAATTGCAGGATCTAAAGGAAATAGCTTCGAGCACTTACAACGGCGCCAGAAGATAGCTTAGTTGCCGAGATCCGGAGTGTGAGTACCTTTTACCTTTCCTCCCCGGCAACGGCGCCAGAAAATAGCTTGATGTCTACTCACGCTTCTTTTCCTGTAGATAGTGTTGGGCCTCCAAGAGCAGAGGTTTGTAGAATAGCAGCAAGTTTTCCCTTAAGTGGATCACCCAAGGTTTATCGAACTCAGGGAGGAAGAGGTCAAAGATATCCCTCTCAAGCAACCCTGCGATCACAATGCAAGAAGTCTCTTGTGTCCCCAACACACCTAATACACTTGTCAGATGTATAGGTGCACTAGTTCGGCGAAGAGATAGTGAAATACAAGTGGTATGAATGTATATGAGCAGTAGCAACGGTGCCAGAAAATAGCTTGCTGGCGTGCAGTTGATGGTAGTAATATTGCAGGAAGTAAAGATGCAGTAAAACAGTAAATAAGCGATGATTGCAGTATTTGGAAACAAGGCCTAGAGATCATACTTTCACTAGTGGACACTCTCAACATTGATCACATAATAAAACCACTCTACACTCTCTTTTTGGATGATGAACATCATTAATTGTGTAGGGCTACAAGAGCACCTCAATGCCGGAGTTAACAAGCTCCACAACATTCGATGTTCATATTTAAATAACCTTAGAGTGCATGATAGACCAACGCAATTATACCAAGTACTAACATAGCATGCACACTGTCACCATCAGGCTATGAAAGGAGGAATAGATCACATCAATACTATCATAGTAATAGTTAACTTCATAATCTACAAGAGATCACAATCATAAACTATGCCAAGTACTACATGATGCACACACTGTCACCATTACATCATGGAGGAGGAATAGAGTACTTTAATAACATCACTAGAGTAGCACATAGATTAATAGTGATACAAAGCTCATCATATGAATCTCAATCATGTAAGGCAGCTCATGAGATCATTGTATTGAAGTACATGGAGAGAGAGATTAACCACATAGCTACCGGTACAGCCCTTAGCCTCGAGGGAGAACTACTCCCTCCTCATGGGAGACAGCAGTGGTGATGAAGATGGCGGTGGTGTCGATGGAGATGCCTTCCGGGGGCATTTCCCCGTCTCGGCGGCGTGCCGGAACAGAGACTTCTGTCCCCCAGATCTTCGCTTCGCGATGGCGGCGGCTCTGGAAGGTTTCTCGTACCGTGGCTTTTCCGTGTCGAAGATTTAGGTCAGGGGGCTTCTTATAGGCGAAGAATCAGAGTCGGAGGAGGTCTGGGGCCACCAGACAGTAGGGGGCGCGGCCCCCCTCTTGGCTGCACCGGCCACACGTGTGGGCCCCCTGTGGCCCTCCTCTGGTGCCTCTCGGGTGTTCTGGAAGCTTAGTGGAATTATAAGATGCTGGGCGTTGATTTCGTCCAATTCTGAGAATATTTCCTTACTAGGATTTCTGAAACCAAAAACAGCAGAAAACAGGAACTAGCACTTCGGCATCTCGTCAATAGGTTAGTTTCGGAAAATGCATAAAAACGATATAAAGTGTGAACAAAACATGTAGGTATTGTCATAAAACAAGCATGGAACATAAGAAATTATCGATACGTTGGAGACGTATCACTAATCTAGGAATTTTAACATCAAGATGAGTTAACAGCATAGTCTTCCTAGATAGAGCATCAACGACAATATTATCTTTTCCCTTCTTATGCTTAATGATGTACGGAAAAGACTCAATGAACTCAACCCACTTAGCAAGACGCCTATGCAAAGTAGATTGGGCTTTCAGATATTTCAAAGCTTCATGATCAGAATGTATGATAAATTCTTTTAGCCACAAATAATGTTGCCAAACCTCAAGAACTCTAATTAAAGCGTACAATTCTTTATCATAAATAGGATAGTTCAACTTAGCACCAGAAAGTTTCTCAGAAAAATATGCAATTGGGCGACCCTCTTGCATCAACACACCACCAATTCTAGTACCACTAGCATCACATTCAATCTCAAATTGCTTATTGAAATCAGGAATTGCAAGCAACGGTGCAGAAGTTAACAATCGTTTCAGTTCATCAAAAGCATGATCTTGGGCAACGCCCCACTCAAATGCAACACCCTTTTTAGTCAATTCATTCAAAGGTGCAGCAATAGTACTAAAATTAGGCACAAATAGGCGATAAAACCCAGCTAGACCATGAAAACTTCTTACTTGACTCACATTCATGGGAGTAGGCCAATTTTGAATAGCTTCAATTTTAGACACATCTACTTCTACTCCATGCTTAGAGACAACATAACCCAGAAATATGACCTTATCTTTGCAAAATGTGCACTTCTCAAGATTACCATAGAGTTTACTATCACGCAACACTTGCAAAACATGTTGAATATGTATAATATGATCAGATTCATTGAGGCTGTAAATTAATATGTCATCAAAATACACAACCACAAACTTGCCAATAAAATCACGCAAAACATGGTTCATCAGTCTCATGAAAGTGCTAGGTGCATTAGTCAAACCAAAAGGCATTACTAACCACTCATATAAACCAAATTTTTTTTTAAAGGCGGTTTTCCACGCATCCCATTCTTTCATCCTAATTTGATGATAACCACTACGCAAATCAATTTTAGTGAAAACAGCAGCACCACTCACTTCATCTAGCATATCCTCTAAACGGGGAATAGGATGACGATATCGAATAGTAATGTTGTTTATCGCTCTACAATCTACGCACATACGCCATGTACCATCTTTCTTAGGAACAAGAATAACAGGAACAACACAAGGACTAAGGCTTATGCGGATATAACCTTTGTCGAGTAGCGCTTGTACTTGCTTCTGTATCTCCTTCGTCTCTTCGGGATTCGTCCTATATGGCGCCCTATTGGGCAGCGATGCTCCGGGAATCAAGACAATTTGATGCTCAATACCTCGCAATGGTGGAAGTCCTGCGGGTACCTCTTTCGGAAACACGCCGCTAAATTCATGCAAAACATTAGAAACACCAAGCGGAAGAGGGGTCATGTCGTTAGAAACCAAAACCGTACCCTTGTACATGAGCACAATAGGCATGGCTGTAGGATCCTCACAAAATTCTCTCATGTCTTATTTGGTGGCTAATGAGACTAAGGAATTCACTCTCTCACTTTTCGTTATATCACTCACGACATTACAATTCTCTCGCCTATCTATGGATGCATCCTCCAAGTTTACTTCAATCTTCTGACGAGACTCATTGACAATTTGTTGTGGTGACATAGGCTGTAAGTTAATTTTCTTGCCCTTGAACTCCAAGTGATATGTATTGGCGCGGCAATTGTGCTGCACAGAACGATCATAGAGCCATGGCCGGCCCAACAGCAGGTGACAAACCGTCATAGGAACCACATCAGAATCAATGGAATCCTTATACGGTCCAATCTCAAAATTAAGTCGCACCATGTGGCTCACATTCATCTCACCATTATTGCTCAACCACTGAATATAATATGGATGTGGGTGCGGTAGATACTTCAGTTTCAGCTTGGCACATAACTCTTTGCTTGCTAGATTGCGACAACTCCCGCCAACAATAATGACCTTGCAAGCTTTATCAGGACCAACTAGTGCCTTTGTTTGGAACAAATTACAGCGTTGTGTAGATGCACTTGACTGCACATTAAGAACACGCTGCGAGACAACAATAGTTTGAGCTTCAGAAGGGAAAGCATCAAACCCATCACTGTCATAATCATCCTCATCTGGAGCATTTGGATCAACATCAACTCCAGTTTCATACTCATTGTCCTCATTAATGATCATAACTTTGCGGTTAGGACAATCTCGCTTGAAGTGACCCTTGCCACCACATGTATGACAAGCCATATCGCGATTGCGCGCTGTCGACATGTTAGAACTAGTTCCACTTGCTGCAGGGACGAACTTCTTTGTGTTAGACACATTGGAGACCGGCTTGCTAGACGAAGTAGGGACATCCGCAGGGCGCGATGATGGTGCCATGGAGGGCAGCGCGCGGGGTGTATAACGCCCAGCGCCTGTAGCACGGCCCTTCATTTGCAGTTCTTCAGCCAACTGGGACTCAGCTTCTCTTGCATGATGTAGTAGCTCATTCATAGTAGGGTAGCTGTGATGACGCACAATGCCCTTGATATTAAACCGCAGACCATTCAGAAAACGCTGTAGTGTCATCTCAAGAGACTCACGGACACGGGCACGCTGCATAAGCATCTCCATCTCCATGTAGTAAGCATCAACCGTCAACACACCTTGCTTCAATTGGGTCAACTTGTCAAAGACGGAACGCAAGTAATTGGTAGGCACAAAACGAGCTCTCATTGCCGCCTTCATAGCACGCCATGTGATAATAGGCAGCTCACCATCTTCTTCGCGAGCACGCACAAGTCCATCCCACCAACGCAATGCATAGCCATCAAATTCAGAGGAAGCAAGCTTGATCTTCCTATCTTCAGTATAGTCAGGATGTAAACGCCATAATCTCTCAATCTTCAGCTCCCATGTAAGATATTCTTCAACATCAGTACCTCCTTCAAATCTGGGAATTGAGAACTTGGGCTTACCCAAACCATCGTCTTGTTGTTGAGGAATGCGTTGGGCTCCGACGGGGGCAAAACCACGACCACGGAACGCTTCACCAACGCCACGTCCAAGACCACGACCAATACCACGCCCTTGAGCATTAGCAGCATCGGCATTGTCACCTTGCACACTGCCATCTTCATCAAGTGGTGGTTGTTGTTGCACCATTGTACGTATCTCACCAACGGCGGTTGTCAGATTTTGTGTCGATGCTTGAAGAGTCGTCATGGATGTTTGAACAGTGTTAACCGCCATAGTAGCCTCATCGACCTTCAAGTGAACACTCTGAATATCCTTGTCCAACGCGTCATTGGCAACACAGATTTCACGTTGTAGGTGATCACGTAGTGCCTCATACTCCATCCAAGTAACTGTCGCTGCTGGATCTTTTTCTGCATCACATCAACATCCTCAGTAGACATGATTAGTAGGTTAGTGCACTAAACAAAAATCTGTGGTGGTACTCTCACAACTCACTCAAAACTGATAAGAAAGGTAAATCTTACCGCTCCAAAGTGAATTAGTATTGCTTACCAACTTGGATTGACGGACTAGTGCACGGATGTAGTGAAGCGAATATCAAGGGTATAAGAACAATCACACGACAAAGCAGGATATATGTGGGGCTGTAGGTGGCTACCTATTTGCACCAATAACAAGCTCTAGCGCTGACCGTAGACAACCAATGATACTCACACAAGGCGATATAATGGGGCAATGCAACGATATGTAGGAAAGGTTGCAATGAACTAGAGAGACGCTAGCAAAGCTCAACGAGACAGGCACAAGATT
The DNA here is from genome assembly GCF_019359855.2 of Lolium perenne. Classification (NCBI taxonomy): domain Eukaryota; kingdom Viridiplantae; phylum Streptophyta; class Magnoliopsida; order Poales; family Poaceae; genus Lolium; species Lolium perenne. The sequence continues at coordinate 155,068,319 of NC_067246.2, forward strand.
GCTCAACTACGGGTGCAGTAAAGTAAACTTAGGCCTTCACTTGATTCAACTAGCACTTCACTTTTCTTTTGGATTTTTCTTTTTGTATAACACACGCAGCTATGTAGCTCTTTTTGCTTCTTTTCAAATTTTTTTTGATATAGGACACAACTCCTTGATAACACGGCTAACAGAAATATGCAAAGCACCGATAACCTAATGAGCAGCCTGTCGAGCGGTAAAACTAGTCTCTTCTGGGGAAGTTCCTAGTCACTTTATATCGAAAGGTTGTGTCTATGGTTGGGAACAAGCACACTGTACGCTATGTGGACTCGGAGTAACAAAAACTGACACTAGACGACAAAGTAACACAAGATGATAGAGTAAACTCAAACCCTAAAATACTAGATGGAAAGAAAAGATACGCAAAAACAACTACGAAAAGCAACTAAAACTTGAAATTAGTGCAATCTAAGGCTATGGCAAACCCTAACCCTAACTTTTTATGGCTTTTTCTGGATAGGAAAACACTCACAACTCAACTATGGGGTGGATTGTGGATGGCTTACCGAGGAAAATTGGAAATCTGATACCAAGATGATAAGGGGTGGCCCGATCTTCTCAGTAAGCGATGGGTGGTGATGAACACACGATGGTAGCAGCAGATGGAATCGATGATGATGAGGAGGATAACTTGTATGACGCCGACGAAGTCTCTCGATTGATTCCTGATGCCAATGCAACAGCTCTCAACCCTGCAAGATATTCACAACTCCACACACTTGCGCACGTAGCCGCCGACCACGAAGCGGTTGATTGCAATCTTCTAATCCCCAATGGAACAGCAGATCACACAAAATTTCAGTAGCATAAAACTCCAGATCGCAACGAATTGGAGAGTAGTATTCAATAGTTTTGCATAGCAAACAACTAAGAACTAGGGTTTATCTTAAACGTGGTCTAAAGCAGCTAGGGGGTCGGCCAAGGCACTTATATAGGCGTCCGGGACGAGTTCTGGTCGAAAGATACAAATAAAACTGACTCACAATAGATCTGGTCGAGACAGACTCGGATTAATCCGGTCTGGAATCCGGTCAACCGGGCCAGGGACCGGGCTGGCCGGTCTAGCATCCGGTCAACCGGGCGGCAACCGGAAAGTTCGCAAAACTTCGTCCGGTTTGGCCCCGGTACGACGCATCCGGTACCGGGCGCGCCGGTCTGGAGGCTGGTCTAACCAGGCGCTGGGCCGGCCTGGACGTCGACTTCTCCTCTCGCGCATGCCTCCCGCTCCTCCCTCGCGTGTCCATGAGATATCTTCATGTCCAGCTCCATGTCCAGCTTCACGTCCATCTTGACGTCCGTCTTCATATCCAGCTGCTCATCTACTCCTCGTGCGATGCTCGTCTCCTCTTGATACCTGATGATACATAAGTAATAGGACTTTGGCAGTATAAAGTTCTCATCAATCAAAGTATCGTTTAGAAACAAGTTCACCTGTTGTTTAAGTAGCTTCGCACGAGCCCTTGTAATTGGTCCAATCCAAACTTCATTGGACTTGAGCTTCACAGCAGGTTCATCTTCATTTATCAATGACGCACTAGTAGAAAAAGGGGCAATAGGCCCGGTCCATTTGGGCCTTCAGTCCCGGTTCCCAAACCGGGACCAATTAGGCGGGACTAAAGGGGGTACCCTTTAGTCCCGGTTCAAAGTTGAACCGGGCCTAAAGGCCTCGACACGTGGTGCGGCCAGGGAGCTCGCGGTGGAAGGCCTTTGGTCCCGGTTCGTGGTACGAACCGGGCCTAGGTTTCTCTCCCGCGGCAGAGAATTGCTATTTCTCTGCCGCGGCACAGGTTTAGGCTGTACCAGCGTTTCTCTGCCGCGGCAGAGAAACAGGGTGTTTCTCTGCCGCGGCAGAGTTTCAGCAATGCATATATATCATTCAAGAAACCACAAAAAATCGTCATGAATACATATAGACATCGTCAACAGTACACGACATCGTCAACAGTACACGTAATGCATGCATATTTACAATACAACATCTCCTCGACGAATATCCTCCGCCGTCACGATCTGCCGATAGTGCTCTCCACCTGGGGTAAGGGCCTCGGTAATAAAGAATCCCGCGATTTCCTCTTGAATTGCTTTTATTTGATCCTCCGTTATGAGAGTGTCCCGCAGGCGTGTCATCTATATTTAAAAAAGGAGATCAATATATGAATGGAACTCAATACAATAGATGGTACTAATTAAGATTAATTGTGAAATTTTGTTATCGTACACGAGTGTGGTGTATTTGGGCATCCCCACCCTTGGGACAGGCCATGTCACGCATGAAGGTGCAGACGTAGTATCCACATAAGTTATTCCCTTGTTCCTGCCTCATACACTTTACGAAAAAATAGTTCGATCAAACTAATAAACAAGCATCGTATTGAAAGTAAATATCATATATAAAGTTTCACGGACATAGCTATATATATAGTACTACTTACAGGGTAATCTTCAAATGTAAGCTCCGGTTTCCATTTACCCGGAACAGTATTGATGAACCATTTCCAAGCCCTGCCCGGTAAAAAATAATGAGTAAATGAGTAATTGATTAGTTGATGATATCTTCGAATTAGAGCAGATGAAGATGCCAATACGAAATTGATTGAAACTACCTCTGGAGGATGGCAGCCATGTCCGCCCATTCCGCATGTTCTTTACGTTTCGAGTCCATGACTTTTACGACTCCAAGGTGAAGATCAATGATTAGGAGAATAAAGTGGAATCTGCACAAGCATAGCTCAATGATTACGAGAATAAAGTGGAAGGTGCACAAGCATAATGTATGTTATATATAACACTCACTTGAAGTTGTAGGGAAAGAATATATCCTCTTTGTCTGCTTGCTTCTCTAAAAACATTACGATGTTGTCCTCGGTGTCCTTGGCGAAGTTTCGAACCGTAACTTCATGAACTGTGTTTGGGTCTATGAACCCCAGCGGTAGGAGCTTGCCTCTTTTGTATTCCAGCTTCTTCATTCTGCATAATTAAATGTATAGCGTACACAAAGAATATAATGAGGATAATTGTTAGTGCAAATGAATGAGCTACAAACTTAATTACACAAATAAATCACTTACAGGCAGTAGCAACTGATGAGAGCTTTGTCGAGGGCGTCTTGATTGAATAACTGAAACAGTTCTTCTAACTCAAGGTTTATCTCGTCTTTCCCCCGGAAGTAATGCTCATCTCTAAGATACACCGTGAGGTAGGCATCACCTCTTCGACAGGCTTTCAGGTACCATTCATGCAACCTTCGCATCTGAGTCCCTAGACGCGCGAGCTCGCCAGGTTTGATGAGATCAGATCCGTATCTATACTTGTTTACCACTTGAGCCGTTGGATAGTAATCTTCGTACTCAACTGATGCTCCCTGAGCTCTAGCCACCCGTTCGATCATCGATGCCGTCTCTGGATCATGATAGGGCTCCACGATGAAGTGGGGTACGGCCTGAATGTCCTGATGTCCAAGCTGGGCGACTTTTTTTGCTTCTTTGCTCGCTCTAGAGGACTGTCCAAGAGAGCGGTCATAATCAGCTCTCAGCTCAGGTCTCTTCATTCTCGTCTCGGCAAAGTGCTTCACTGTCTGCGGTGGAATAAACATCTTCTTCGGCGCAAGAAACGCCTTTTGCTCTTCAGTCTGCTCATGTGGTAACAACTCTGGAGTCTGTGCCCTCATTGGAGTTGATGATCTCTTCGGAGCTGTAGGAGGTGCCGCGGACCGCTTCCTCTTTTGCTTAGGTGGAGGCGGTGGAGTCTCCTGACGAGGAGGAGGAGGCGGCGGAGTATTTTCACGCGGAGGAGACTGGTCATGCATAGGGGAATCATCATCGCGCAGAGGAGAATCATCACGCGGAGGAGACTGCACAGGTGGCGGAGGAGGCGGAGGTGGCCTGCTTGCTGGCTTCTCACCTGGAAACACAATGTTCTCCTTCCGCCATTGCACGGTGGTTCTACGGGCTTCTCCCAGTTCTTTGATTTCCCCATCTTCACCTGCAGGGTGCTCAAGCACCAACCCCTCATAATCCCTCAACACTTCATCCACCATCACAACAGCAAAGTCGTCTTGGACCGGACGGCAATGGTAAGACCTTGTAGGTAAGAGGATGCCGACCGCCGCCTTGAAGGATAGGTTGAAAAATTTAACATGCAGCTCACAAGGACGGCTCTCAGTGAGATCATCCACGGGGGGGTAGCGAGGAGGCTCGACCACCTGGTCATCATAATCATCATTATCCACCTGCTGAGAGGAAGCCACGCTGCTTTTCCGGTGTGGTTGAGATTGCAGCGGGGCGAGGGCATTGAGCAATGCAGGATCTACAGCCTGCCCCTGAGCCATCTGAGATGTAAGTACTTGGGTTACCATGGTTAATTGGGCTTTCATGGTGCTCATACCCTCCTCTAAGTTAGCCAGGCGGTCTGTTTCCCTTGCCTTCCTCCTCTCATGGCTTTTATCAGGAAATCTCTTCCTTTCCGCAGGAAAGCCATACTTCCACGGAACGGAGCCTTCTGTGCCTCGTGTTCGTCCGGCGTGTTCTTTGTTCCCAAGGGCGCGTGTCAGCTCATCGTTCTCTCTTTCGGGCTGGAACAACCCCGCCTCCACGTCCCTATGTGCTCTTTCCAGGGCATCAATGGGAACCTTCAGATGAGCTTTCTTATAGATGCACTTCCCTGTTTCTGGATGCAACGTTCCCCCAATCCCGTAGAACCACTCCTTGCACCGTTCGATCCAACCGTGTGTCCCTAATCTGATCCCTTTACTGGTCAGTTCCGCCTCAGCTGCCTGCCACTTAGGACGGTTAGCCCTGTATCCACCTGGAACCAGAATTTGGTGATATAGCTTCAACGCAGCATTTGCCTTATTTATTTCCGACCTTCTCTTAAATTCTTCTGACTCCGTGCTGTACTTCACGAATTCGTCCCAGTGATTTTTTACCTTCTCACTGTCCGGAGTCTTCTTTATCTTGATAAGGCGGCGCAATCTTTTCTTGTGGTTCTTGAATAGTTCGGCCATCTTCTTCTTGCCAAACTCGCGGAGGGCCTGCTCCATCTTGGCCTTTTCAGTGTCACCCCCCTCTTCGGGTACTATGTTGAAATGTGACATGAGCTTGTTCAGAATGCTGTTTTTGGCTACATCATCGATATAAAGACCTTGAGCTTCTTCCTCTGCAGACAGCACTAGTCCTTTCGGCTTGTGCCATTCTCGAACGGTGATCGGGACGTGGTCCCTAACAAGCACTCCGCATTGAGCTATAAATGCCTTTGCACCTTTCTCTGGAGCAATCGGTTTACCATCCTTTTCGATGTGGGTGATGTCGTGCCTAATACCGTCATCCAACTTTTTGGCCGGGCCTCGCTTCCTCGACTTTACAGAAGAAGTGCTCGATCCAGAGGGCTAAAAAAGAAATAATTCATAGTCAGTACAATTTAATTAGTTAATGCATCTAGTCGATCAACAGCGGCTTAATTAATTTATATACCTCGGTGATAACTACAGTTCGGGAGCCATTATGATGATCTTGTTCCTCACCGGCGCCACTAGGATCTTCTTCCTCAATATTCTCCGCTCCCTCACCGGAGTCATTCAAATAAGTTGCGGTGACATCGTCACCGCCATCATCTGGAATAACGTCGTCGTCGTGATCATCCAGAGTACCGTTTGCTATGAGGTTCTCCATGAAATTTTCTTGAATTTCATCTCTGTCCATGCTTTCTACAACGACCTGCAAGCTATACATAGGAACCATCATATGATCAAATTAAGGATAATGCAGAAAACTAAAAATGGAGTTACATATGTAGTTCTTAACTAAGGATCGATAATATAGTGCTGAAAGCAGATAGTGCAGTTACATGCATACATAGATCGGGTTCATGTTTATTTAACCCTAATACATATCAATCACTACTACAACCACTCAACCGCGCAGACCGGGTCCTAGAGGGCGCCGACCGGGTCCTGAGCCGCTACTGGTGTACCCCCAAAGCCACGGAACAACAACGGGAGCATAGCTAACATGAGATCCCCGCATAACGCTCCATCCGGTCCTATACATGTTGTCTAACGCGTACATGTAACGGCGAACGTGCTGGTCCTCCGCTTCAATGCGCTGAGCTACCTCCTCCGGCGGGGCCGGCTCCCTCTGAAACGACCGTGGCCCATAAGACCTCCACCAAAGAATATCCGGGTCGACAACGGGACCCGGATTCCACACCAAGGTGCGCGACCCGGAAGCTAAGACCTCCCAGTGCCACCCTGGCGGAGCCCAGTCCCGGACCTCCCCCATCTGCTCCATCTCCTCTAGAAGAGTCAGACCACGGCGCGGCGGCTGTCGCGGCATCGTAGCTACGAAAACAAATCATATATATATGTACCAACGTTAACATAAATTAAAAAATAACTTCACTATATGTTAGTCGGCGCCGGCACTACCATTTGGGGGGCGCCGGCACTACATATATACCCTATATATTTTGGGGGCGCCGGCAGGGGCGTCGGCACTATGTCGCGGCGGCAGCGCCACGGACTCGGCACAGCCACGAGCGCCGGTAGGGGCACCGCCACGGACTCGGCACCGGCACGGGCGCCGGTAGGGGCATCGCCACGGACTCGGCACAGCCACGGGCGCCGGTAGGGGCACCGCCACCGACTCGGCACCGGCAGGGCCGCCCGCACGACCGGATTAACTATACTAGCAATTTTCTAACTATAATTTTCACTACTTTTTCTAACATATCGGATTAACTATACTAATAATTTTCACTACTATAATTTTTTAACTATAATTTTCTATCTTATTTCTAACAAATATTATTTTCATAACTTTTTTCTAACTATAATTTTCACTACTTTCCTAACATATAACTTTTTATCTAACAAGTACTTATAACTAATTTTTCTAACTATAGTAATACTAACAACTATACTATTTCTAGCTAACTATACTAATTAACATACTAACATTTTTTCTAATTAAGTACTATACTAACAATTAATATACTAACAACATAATAATTTTACAAATATAAATAACAATAAAAAAAAGAGAGGGGGCCGGCCGGCTCACCTCTTGCCGGCGGAGGAGGAGGCGCAGTCGACGAGGAGGCGGCGACGGCGGCGGAGACGGCGGCGGTTGCCGGCGGAGAGGAGGCGGCGGAGACGGCGGCGGTTGCGCGCGGTGGAGACGGCGGCGGTTGCCGGCGGAGAGGAGGCGGCGGAGACGGCGCGCGGCGGTTGCGTGCGCGCGGCTGAGGAGGAGGCGGCGTCGTGCGGCGGCGTCGTGCGGCGGCGGCGATTGCGGCGGCAGGGGCGGCGCGGCAGCGACGGCGCGCGGGGTTTGGGCAGCCTGGCGGCGTGCGCTCGTTCGTCTCCGCGTGATTGATCTCCGCGAAGACGAAGAGAGGAGTTATAAAGGCAGACCCCCTTTGGTCCCGGTTCGTATTACAAACCGGGACCAAAGGCCCCCCTTTGGTCCCGGTTTGTAATAGAAACCGGGACTAAAGGCCATTTTTGCTGCGTTTTCGCTGCGCGCGCAAAAAAGGCCTTTAGTCCCGGTTTGTAATACAAACCGGGTCCAAAGGCCACTTTTTTAAAAAAGTTTCATTCCCGCCTTATTTCAAATGAAAAAAAAGCCACCGCACTGCCACACGTGTCCACCGCCGCCACCGCCATGCATGTACAGGCCACCGTCGCCACCGCCGTGTACTGGCCACCGTCGCCACCGCCACCGCCTGGCCACCACCGTCACCGCCATGTACGGGCCACCGCCGTGTACTGCCCACCACCGCCACCGCCATGTACAGGACACCGTCGCCACCGCCACCGCCTGGCCACCACCGTCACCGCCATGTACGGGCCACCGCCGTGTACTGCCCACCACCGCCACCGCCATGTACTGGCCACCACCGCCACCGCCACACGTGTCCCTTCCCCGTGCCACGTGTCGCCGCCGCTTCCACGTGCCTCGCCCCGCCGCCACCGCCGTGCGACGTGTAGATCCCGCTTCCACGTGCCACGCCCCGCCGCTTCCCCGCGCCACCTATCGCCGCCGCTTCCACGTGTCACGCCCCGCCGCTTCCCCGCGCCACCTGTCGCCAAACTTGCCGCATCGCTGTGCTATAAAGCGCCGCGTGCGCGCGGAACCACACGTCGCCGTCGCCTCCGTTCATTCGTCGCCGGGATGCCGCCGCGCCGTCGCGGCTCGTCTGGCTTCCGTGGCGTCCGAGCGCGTCCGAACGGTAGGTTCTACGCCGAGATGCGCGCCGGTGGCTTCCGGCTCACCCTCGGCACGTACAACACCCCGGAGCTGGCGGCGCGCGCTTACGACGCGGCCGCATGGCGATTTCGGTGGCCACGGTGCGACATGAACTTCCCAGACGTCGAATCGCTAGAGGAGGCAGAGTTCCTCGCGCCGACGCCGTGCCTCGTCGACGACGAGGACCGTCGCCGCCACCGCCAGGTGCAGCGCCGGATCGCAATCGCCGAGCACGACGAGGAGTTGATGTGCCAGTGGAGGGCGCAGTTCCCCAACGACGTCGACAACACCGCCGCGTTCTTCGCTGACCTCCGGGCACAACGCAGGTCCAACAGGCGCCACCGTCGGGCCGTCGCCGTGTTCGAGCTCGACAACCCGAATACAACTTGGGCCGACAACGACCCTCGGTGGGACGACATTTGGACCGAGACAACCTCCGACGACGAGTAGATCGACTAGACTAGTTGTTTATCTATTTTAATTGTATTTTCAATAAAGTCGTTGTGGCAGACGCTGATGATGAGAAAAGTTTCCCGCCAGATTACATGTGGAATTAAAGTACAGAGCTCAACTGAAAATTAATTAAGATACATGGCCAGATAGTACTCGTGCCTAGCCCTATAGTACTCGTGCCTAGCTCAACTGAAAATTAATTAAGATACATGGCCAGATAGTACTCGTGCCTAGCCCTATAGTACTCGTGCCTAGCTCAACTGAAAATTAATTAAGATACATGGCCAGATTCAACTGTTCGAGTCATTCAGTCATACTGGTGCCTAGCCCTATAGTACTCACCACTGTAGTCGTCGTAGTCGCCGTCATCATCGTCGCTGGCATCGGGGTCGCGGTAGTCAAACCTCGGCGGGAGAGCACGCGTGGGCTGGGACTGAGGGTAGCGCAGGCGGGGGCCACGGTGGGCCATGACGCCCTGGAGAGTCCGGTCGCGCCACCACAGCCGATGGCCGGCCTCGTTGAAGTTCGAAGGAGGCGGGCCGCCCTCCTCGTGCCTGGCGAGCGCCCTCTCACGCCGATTGATGAAGAAGCTTTCCCAAGTCGGGCTGTAGTCGGGATGCCACTTGGGATTCCTCCGCTGCTCTGGCGTGAGCTCGAAGTAGTAGTGGTTCGTGATGGCCATCTCGCGCGCCACACCTAGAGGGACAGGAGGGACCGGTACGCCTCCGACGCTCAGCAACCAGCCGGTAGGGACGCGGTAGCCCGGCGGGCAGGGGTAGTTCGACGCGCAAAGCGCCTCCGCCTCCCGGAGGGTTAGAGATACGATGGAAGCCATGTGACCTGGTGATGAGGTTTGCAGATATGAGTCTAGATGTGATATGTAAATGGAGGCCAAGCCAACATATATATAGTGAAAAATGGCGGGAGGACGGAGGCGGGAAGCAGTAGAAAGCGCGGGAAGAAAAATAGGCGGGAACGCAGTGGCGCCCAAAACTGTCGGTGGGATAAGGACGTGTGGGTAACCTTTAGTCCCGGCTGGTGGGTACAACCGGGACTAAAGATCCTTTTTTGTGTCATCTAACAAAACTGTCGGTGGGATAAGGACGTGTGGGTAACCTTTAGTCCCGGCTGGTGGGTACAACCGGGACTAAAGATGTCGGCAGGATAAGAACGCATGGGTGGACGCACTGCTCGATGAGATAAAGCATGTAGCGCACGACGCCCTATCGAAGGAACAAGACAAAGTAGAAGAGGTGCCGTGCCTATAAAAGGAGCATCGATACGCCTTGCCAAGCAGATCAACAAGCCAAGCAGAGTTTCATTCCCATGGATGAAGGGAAGGGTTGGGAAATCTCCCGTGGCGCAGCTTCTCGAAGATGTCGTTGGTGCACACGCCCTACGACATCTTCGGAAGCTGCTCCTCGGAATTTTTCCCTGCAAGCCCCTAAACGACTACATCTCATCTAATGTTGTTGGGGAAAGGGTTGGGAAATCTCCGTGGCGCTTTCTCGAAGATGTCGTTGGTGCACACGCCCTACGGCATCTTCAGAAACTGCGCCTTGGAATTTTTTCCTGCAAGCCCCTGAACGACTACATCTCATCTAACAGTGTTGGGGAAAGGGTTGGGAAATCTCCCGTGGCGCAGTTTCTCGAAGATGTCGTTGGTGCACACGTCCTACGGCATCTTCAGAAACTGCGCCTTGGAATTTTTTCCTGCAAGCCCCTGAACGACTACATCTCATCTAACAGTGTTGGGGAAAGGGTTGGGAAATCTCCCGTGGCGCATCTCCACTTTTAATATCTTACATACAATTACATGATTACACAAAAATAAATGGGAAATTGATTGCCATGTTGAGATACTCATTTGTGCCATGAACATTCTTCAATTAACTTGATGATGGAGCATCTTCATCATTTAATTAATCTTCTTCGGCCGTAACCATGGAGCATCTTCATCATTTAACTTGATGCTTGGATCAATGTTCACTCTGAAGGGTGGAATTTCATCAAACTGATTATAATCTTCTGACATGTCTGTCTTGTCCTCCACTCCCACGATGTTTCTTTTTCCAGAAAGAACTATGTGGCGCTTTGGCTCATCGTTTGATGTATTTGTTTCCTTATGTTTCCTTTTTCTTGGTTTGGTAGACATATGCTTCACATAGAAAACCTGGGCCACATCCTTGGCTAGGACGAATGGTTCGTCTCTATACCCAAGATTGTTGAGATCCACTGTTATCATTCCATACAACTTGTCTACCTGAACCCCGCCTCCTGTTTTGTTGACCCATTTGCACCTAAACAAAGGGACCTTAAAAGAAGGTCCATAGTCAAGTTCCCATATATCCTCTATGTAACCATAATATGTGTCATTTGGGCTTTCATTCATTATTGCATCAAACCGGACACCACTGTTTTGGTTGGTGCTCTTTTTATCTTGGGCGATCGTGTAAAATGTATTCCCATTTATCTCGTACCCTTGGAAAGTCACTACAGTCGAAGATGGTGTCTGGGCCAGCAAGTACAACTGATCTTCAATATCTTTGTTATTCAGGAGATGTTTTTGCAACCAACCGCCGAAAGTCGACATGTGTTCACGTCTAATCCAATCGTTCGACTGCCCCGGGTTCTGGGAGCGTAGAAAGTTCTTGTGGTCACCGATATACGGAGCCACCAAGGTGGAACTTTGTAGAACTGTGTAGTGTGCTTGAGTCAAAGAAATCCCGTCCCTACATATCATTGATTTCCTTCCTAGCGTGCCTTTTCCACTTAGTCTCCCTTCATGCCGCGATTCAGGAACACCAATCGGCTTAAGGTCAGGAATAAAGTCAACACAGAATTCATTGACCTCCTCTGTTCCATAGCCCTTGGAGATGCTTCCTTCTGGCCTAGCACGGTTATGAACATATTTCTTTAAGACTCCCATGAACCTCTCGAAGGGCAACATATTGTGTAGAAACACAGGACCGAGAATGCAAATCTCATCGACCAGGTGAACGAGGAGATGTGTCATAATATTGAAGAAGGATGGTGGGAACACCAGCTCAAAACTAACGAGACATTGGACCACATCATTCTGCAACCTCGGTAGAATTTCTGGATTTATTACCTTCTGAGAAATTGCATTGAGGAATGCACATAGCTTCACAATGGGCAGTCGAACATTTTCCGGTAGAAGCCCTCTCAATGCAATCGGAAGCAACTGTGTCATTATCACGTGACAGTCATGAGACTTCAGGTTCTGGAATGTTTTCTTCTCCATATTTATTATTCCCTTTATATTGGAGGAGAAGCCAGACGGGACCTTGATACTGCTCAGACATTCAAAAAATATTTCCTTCTCTGCTTTTGTAAGAGCGTAGCTGGAGTAATGACGTCCTTTAACTCTCTCATGCAGTTTTTTGGGGTCTTTCCTACGTTGCTGGTCCTCCTGTGCTTCTGGTGTATCTTTTGTCTTCCCGTACACGCCCAGAAAGCCTAGCAGGTTCACGCAAAGATTCTTCGTCACGTGCATCACATCGATTGAAGAGCGGACCTCTAAGACTTCCCAATAGGGTAGATCCCAAAATATAGATTTCTTCTTCCACATGGGCGCGTGTCCGGCATCGTCATTCGGAATAGACCGTCCGCCAGGACCCTTTCCAAATATTACATCTAGATCCTTGACCATACCAAATATATCAACACCATCACGATGGAGAGGCTTCCTCCGGTGATCAGCCTCACCGTTGTAATGCTTGCCTTTCTTTCTTACGGGATGGGTAAGCCTAAGAAATCGACGATGCCCCAGGTACACGACCTTCTTACATTTTTCCAAATAATCACCTTCGAGCTCATGTAAACAGTGCGTGCATGCATTGTATCCCTTGTTTGACTGTCCTGAAATGTTACCAAGAGCAGGCCAGTCATTGATGGTTACGAAAAGCAGCGCTCTTAGGTCAAATTCCTCCTGCTTGTGCTCGTCCCACACACGTACACCTGCTAGAGACCACAGCTGTAGAAGTTCTTCAACTAATGGCTTCAGGTACACATCAATGTCGTTCCCGGGTTGCTTCGGGCCTTGTATGAGCACTGGCATCATAATGAACTTCCGCTTCATGCACAACCAAGGAGGAAGGTTATATATACAAAGAGTCACAGGCCAGGTGCTATGGCTGCAGCTCTGCTCTCCAAAAGGATTCATGCCATCTGTACTTAGACCAAACCGTAAGTTCCTTGCATCCTGTGCAAAGTTTGGGAACTCTCTATCGATTTTTCTCCATTGGGAGCCATCAGCAGGGTGCCTCAACATCACGTCTTTCTTACGGTCTTCTTTGTGCCATCGCAACAACCTAGCATGCTCTTTATTTCTGAACAAGCGTTTCAGCCGTGGTATTATAGGAGCATACCACATAACCTTGGCAGGAACCCTCTTCCTGGGGCGCTCGCCCTCAACATCACCAGGGTCATCTCGTCTGATCTTATACCGCAATGCAGTGCACACCGGACATGCATCCAAATTCTCGTACTCATCGCGGTAGAGGATGCAATCATTAATGCATGCATGTATCTTTTGCACATCTAATCCTAGAGGGCAGACAATCTTCTTCGCTTCGTACGCATCAAGGCGGGAAATTCGTTACCCCTTGGAAGCTTCCTCTTAATTATTGTCAGCAACTTTCCAAATCCTGAGTCAGTGACACCGTTCTCTGCCTTCCATTGCAACAATTCCAGTGTGCTGCCTAGCTTTTTATGGCCATCTTCGCAAGTTGGGTATAACAATTTGTTGTGATCTTCTATCATCTTGTCGAAGGCCAACCTTTCCTTTTCAGTTTCACATTCTCTCCTTGCATCAGCAATGGCCCGGCCAAGATCATCATCAGCAGGCTCATCTGATGCCTCTTGATCTTCTACTTCATTGTCTTCATTGCCTTCTGCAGTATCATCGTATTCAGGGAAATTGGGATAACCGTCATCATCCTCTTCCTCTTCGTCATTGTCTTCCATCATAACCCCTCTTTCTCCGTGCTTGGTCCAACAATAGTAACTGGGCATGAAACCGGATCGCAGAAGGTGGCTGTGAATGAGACTCGAGTGAGCGTAATTTACGGTATTCTTGCAGTCCACACATGGACAATACATGAAGCCACCATGTTTGTTTGCCTCCGCCACGGCCATAAAATTATCCAGGCCCGCAGTGAACTCGTCAAACCGTCGGTCAATGTACATCCATTGCCGATTCATCTGCATGATATAATTAAGCTGATCAAAACCATTACAGAACATCACGATGTATATATACACATGCATTTTATCAATTGCAGATGAAAAGGATAAAGTTGTTAACCTCGATGAAGAAGAAAAAAGCAAGTTAAGTGTGGCTTGATTTGTGTAAACTCAAGTGGCAAATCCTCTTAAGCATTTCATCGAACACCTTTTGTACATGTGAAGAAGAGAGGAGAGCAATACACCCCTCTTGTGAAGAAAGTGAAAAAATGGCCAAGTGTGGCTCACACTTGGGCAGGGGCAAGGTTATATAGCCGGAGGCGGGGCCTTTGGACCCGGTTTGTATTACAAACCGGGACTAAAGGGTTCCCCACGACTGACACGGCCTGGCGCGCCCTGCGGTGGACCCTTTAGTCCCGGTTTGTAATACAAACCGGGTCCAAAGGCCACTATAGGACAGGCTCCAGCTTGTGGGGTCGTCCTGGGCAGAGACGAACCGGGACCAATGCCCCCATTGGACCCGGTTTGGTTCAGCACTGGGACATTTGCTTGGGACCAAAGGCCTCTTCTCCACTAGTGACGGAGGTAGTGGTGTAGTAGGGATGTCCTCATCGTGTGTGCAGCATGCCATTTATTCGTTTCAGAAGTGTATAGGTGAATCTTCCGGACTTCTCCCTGTGCGTGGGCTGCAGCGAGATGGGCACCGACAAGCTGCTGCTGCAGTTGGCGCTGGGGAGTACGAACACGAGCCACTCATAAGCGATGCCGCCAGGTCCATGAACATAGGTCGCTCCTAGTTGTAGTCACCGTCGTGTATCAGCACACGCACACCCAGCTGGGGGCACCACCGCACCAGAAGGTGTCTGTGCCGCGGACCATCTCCACTAAGTCCAGGCCAAGTTGTCGTACCCATCGTCTATCTTCTCCAGCGCCACATGGATGGTTGCCACGCCGTCAATCAGCACGCCGGTCACCTGCCAGTTGTGGCCGTGAAGACGACGTTCCCGAAACTCTCCATCGAGTACTTGAGTAGGGTATACGATCTATGCATGCTGCCGTCACGTACGAATGCCGGCGACAAGCTCTGGGAACCGCAGCTGTGCGTGCGGATTGGGACGGGCGCTTCTGCAGGGGAGTTGAGTTTTTTATATCGGCAAGGCCTCTACGATGGAGCGCCTTCCGGTTTCCGGATGATACACATTGTGGAAAGGCCATCAGTTTCCGGACGATTCACGCGAGGAGCCGCCGGGTGCTTTGCTGGCAAGGGAGAGAGAGCTCTTCTCTCACGGTTCCATCCGGAACGATGATCCGATCTGTCCGGTTTTCTTCTGGGGTTTTATTGACGTACGGAAATTTAGACTCGTTATCGGAAGGTACCGGGAGACCCGGTTGCAGATCGGAAAGCACTGGGAGTCTCGGTTTTTTTGTACGGACGAAAATTTGTTCCTGTTTTTTTTTACCTACCAACACCACCGATCCATAACTTATTAGTAGAGATTATGGCCGCATCTTCTCGCCTGCTCGGTCCGATCCTGGCCAGCTCGGTCAACAAGCTGGAGACCCAATCCAATCGTTTTAATTCAAACAATACTCTTTGTTCTCTGTTGTTTCCTTCTGTGTATATCATTTAGAAGTCGTTTGGTATCCATTATTTGGGCCTGGAATCCTGGAATTCATTTTAGAATTTCATAGGTGGACTATTTGGTTGCCACATAATTTGCGTGTCATTTCATTTGGGAAATCCAGCAAAATGATGCCATGAGTAAACACGATTCCGAGCTGAGACCTGTTATTCGCGTTTCTCTACAGAAGTCATTTACAAATTCAATATTGAATTCTACTGTCATTTGTAATTCCTGTGGCAACCAAATAAGGGTCTATTTCTGAAATTACAATGTAAATGAAATAATTACATGTATTTATTTTAAAATGTTACAAATGAAAGGAAAGCCTGGCTTCCAAATGACTTCTTACTCTTTTTTGAATTCAAGCTGGCATTAAATGGCTATGAATCGCCCAGGCTCCAGCGACCGTCCCCTGACGCTGTCTGACCTTAATCTGAACCTGCCCTGCGATATGCATGACGCATATGTGCAGATGGAGTCACTTATAAGATGCTTAGGGCCTGTTTGGTTCATAGCCACACTTTGCCAAGCCAAAGTTTGGCAATTTGGCAT
Organism: Lolium perenne; assembly: GCF_019359855.2. Classification (NCBI taxonomy): domain Eukaryota; kingdom Viridiplantae; phylum Streptophyta; class Magnoliopsida; order Poales; family Poaceae; genus Lolium; species Lolium perenne. The sequence continues at coordinate 155,084,442 of NC_067246.2, forward strand.
GTGTTTGGTTCTTGCCACACTTTAGAGCTGCCACACTTCACTAATCATATGGCTCACTTTTCATAGAGTGAATTTTTTGCCAACTTTTGCCACACTTTGTGGCTTCCAAAATCCTAGCCACACTTTTGTGGCTGCCACACTTGCCAAAGTTAGGCTTGGCAAACTGTGGCTGGGAACCAAACGGGCCCTTAGTTTACAACCGTCCAATACTCTGGACGTTGATCGGACGGCTCCTAGCCCCATGGGTAGGTACCCCATGGGTATCCATTTATTTCCCTACTAAATAGGCAAGCGATGTCAATCCTTATGTTTGAAGCAATAAAATAGCAAGGTATGAAAACACACTAGGCTGAGGGTGAACCAAGTAACAGAACTCCATAGCCAAAACTATGCAGGCTACACACCAGTCCTATGCATTATTGTTGGCTTGATATTTCTTCGAAGTATACTGATGCTGCATTGGTTTGTTGCAATAACCTGAAAATAGGAAAAACACACTGAACAAATAATTAAGTGACATAATACATGGCATAATAGCAAAAGAAGAGGCTAAACAATTGTGGAGCTGACATCAATATGCATGTAGGAACATCAGCTTACAATATTCTCCATTGCTTGAATTTGGTTACTGATGTCATCTCTCGGCTCCTCTTACTTATGGCCTTCCCATTTTTGTAGAACTTGTAGTTGTTCTTTATAGATTATTATGTTGTTTGCTAAGTTATAAAGATAGGAGATGCAAAATCAGTAACTGGATTCCCATTTTTGTAGAGAATATAAATATAAGGGATTTCTATTTTCGTGCCCCTGGCTCCTTAGTTGTGCTCAGTTTTCCTCAGCCCCTTAGTTTTTCTTCAGTTTTTCCCAAGACCTTGTCTGAAACCCGCAGAAGGAGCTCGGACGGAGGATTCCCGTTTAGTTGACGTTGGTTGGTGCTGGCAAGTGGGGCCGCTGTTGGTGCCCCGCAGTGGACACGTCTTCACTTATCCAGATCATCATGGGATCCACAACTTGTCCACGTTAGTGCGCCGGATCCACAGCTTACCCAGGTGACCGTTGCAAAATGGGAGCCCGAGCCAGCCCCGTGCCCGTGCCATTGCTTCCCCTTTCTTTCCCCGCGCCCCATTGTTCTTCTTCTCGGCCAGCGGCAGCCCTTCTACGGCAGGCGGGTGATGTCTAGTTTCTCTTCAACCTCCCGTTCTTCATGGCCGTAGTATGGACCCGTGCCTTTGACAAGATGCCCTGACTGCCCACTGATGACCCACAAGTATAGGGGATCGCAACAGTCTTCGAGGGAAGTAAAACCCAATTTATTGATTCGACACAAGGGGAGACAAAGAATACTTGAAAGCCTTAACAGCGGAGTTGTCAATTCAGCTGCACCTGGAAACAGACTAGCTCGCAAGAGTTTATCAGTAGTAACAGTTTTATAGCAGTAGCAGTAGTGAAATAACAGCAGCAGAGTAACAAAGACAGCAGTAGTGATTTTAGTAAACAACAGGATTAAAATACTGTAGGCACGGGGACGGATGAACGGGCGTTGCATGGATGAGAGAAACTCATGTAACAATCATAGCAGGGCATTTGCAGATAACAATAAAACGGTGTCCAAGTACAAAGCAATCAATAGGCATGTGTTCCAATTATAGTCGTACGTGCTCGCAATGAGAAACTTGCACAACATCTTTTGTCCTACCAGCCGGTGGCAGCCGGGCCTCTAGGGAATCTACTGGATATTAAGGTACTCCTTTTAATAGAGTACCGGAGCAAAGCATTAACACTCCGTGAACACATGTGATCCTCACATCACTACCATTCCCTCCGGTTGTCCCGATTTCTGTCACTTCGGGGCCATCGGTTCCGGACAGCGACATGTGTATACAACTTGCAGGTAAGATCATAAAACAATGAATATCATGATGAAACAATAACATGTTCAGATCTGAGATCATGGCACTCGGGCCCTAGTGACAAGCATTAAGCATAGCAAGTTGCAACAATATCATCAAAGTACCAATTACGGACACTTGGCACTATGCCCTAACAATCTTATGCTATTACATGACCAATCTCATCCAATCCCTACCATCCCCTTCGGCCTACAGCGGGGGAATTACTCACACATGGATGGGGGAAACATGGCTGGTTGATGTAGAGGCGTTGGCGGTGATGATGGCGATGATCTCCTCCAATTCCCCGTCCCGGCGGAGTGCCAGAACGGAGACTTCTGGCTCCCGCGATGGAGTTTCGCGATGTGGTGGCGTTCTGGAGGGTTTCTGGCGACTTCGACTTCTCCCTGTGCGTTTTTAGGTCGAGGCCAATAAGTAGTCCGAAGGAGGGCGTCGGAGGCCGGCCGAGGGGGCCACACCATAGGGCCGCGCGGGCCTCCCCTAGGCCGCGCCGCCTTATGGTGTGGGGCCCTTGGGCCTCCACCTTACTAGTCCTTCTGGCTCCGTCAGTATTCTGGGAAAATAGGGCCTTCTGCATAAATTCCGAGAATTTTCCCGAAAGTTGGATTTCTGCACAAAAACGAGACACCAGAACAGTTCTGCTGAAAACAGCGTTAGTCCGTGTTAGTTGCATCCAAAATACACAAATTAGAGGCAAAACAATAGCAAAAGTGTTCGGGAAAGTAGATACGTTTTGGACGTATCAACTCCCCCCAAGCTTAGCTTATTGCTTGTCCTCAAGCAATTCAGTTAACAACTGAGCGATAAAAGAACTTTCACGAACACATTTGCTCATATGATGTATATATTCTCATGCTATGGCTAATACTTAAGCAGTTCATAATGAGATATATGCAAATAGGATCATCTAACAGCTATATCAATCATGGAGAGGTACCAACAATTAATAATAAGCATCATGAATCATGTATATAAGCAGGATTGCAATGTTCATAAGAGAGTATGATAAAGTGGTATCTCGCTTGCCCGTATTTGATCGGCAAAACATAAATGCCCAGGCACCTCTGGAGTTCATAGAAAGACTAGAAGTAGTGATTGTCAAAGATAAAAACATCAAAGTTATACCACAATCAATCATATTTTGAGACAAGCATATTATACTAAGAATGACAGTTGTGCTCTCAAGATAGTGCTCAAAGAAATAATGGAGACACAACATAGAAGTAAAAGATTGACCCTTCGCAGAGGGAAGCAGGGATTAACATGCGCTAGAGCTTTTCATTTTTGAAATCAGGAGTAAAATCATTTTGAGAGGTGTTTGTCGTTGTCAACGAATGGTAATGGGTACACTAACTACCTTGCCAACCGGACTTTCAAGAGCGGCTCCCATGAATTATTTGCATGTTTATGTGGCACTCCTTCCAACCTTTCTTACACAAACCATGGCTAACCGAATCCTCGGGTGCCTGCCAACAATCTCATACCATGAAGGAGTGCCTTTTTATTTTAGTTTTATTATGATGATGACACTCCCCCCAACCTTTGCTTACACAAGCCATGGCTAACCGAATCCTTCGGGTGCCATCCAACAATCACATACCATGGAGGAGTGTCTATTTAAGTTAATTAATTCGGGACTGGGAATCCCATTGCCAGCTCTTTTTGCAAAATTATTGGATAAGCGGATGTGCCACTAGTCCATATGAGAGTCCGTCAAAAGTAAATGACAAGGTTGAAAGCTAAACACCACATACTTCCTCATGAGCTATGAAACATAAACACAAATTGGGAAGCATTTTGAAGGTTTTAAAGGTAGCGCATGAGAATTTACTTGGAATGGTTTGAAATGCCATGCATAGGTATTTATGGTGGACACTCTGGAATAACTTGGTTTTCATGTGTTTGGAAGCACGAGCAGCGTTCCCGCTCAGTACAAGTGAAGGCTAGCAAAAGACTAGGGAGCGACAAATCAAGAGAGCAGTAACTGTCATAATCATGCTTGCGGCAAAATAAATTAACGGAGGCATAAAAGTGATACAAGAACTCTGAAGCAATATAAATCATCGAGGCTTAATTGATTTTGGTTCAGTCATATGCATGCGTGAGCATGTGCCAAGTCGATATAAATGAATTATTCAGAGGAGGATACCACAAAGCCATACTTACTTATGAATAAAACAATGCAACAAACATCCATGACATGCTACTCATATTAATAAATTGGAGCTTAACATGAGAGATCATGAACTACTAGACTTCTTAAATGACATATACCTCACATGAACCAACCAAGCATGCTCACATGGATGAGTATATGTACAAAAATGAAAACAAATAGAGTTCATACCAGCCTCTCACCACAATCAGATTGTCGTAGATCGTCATTATTGCCTTTTCACTTGTATAGCTTGGATAATATGAAATGAAAACCACGCTCCAGCCACCGAAGACCATTGAACTCATAAAGATCTTTACAAAACCAAACAAGAACAGCAAATATTTTTGGTGTTTTCGAATTTGAGAACAAGAACAAAAGGAAACAAACAAACAAAGCAAAATCTTTTTGGGTTTTCTTATAGCAAACTGGCAATAGCAAATAAAGCGAAACAAATGCAAGAAACCAAGATAAACAAATGGTGAAGAGAAACAGCAGAAATATTTTTGGTCTTTTTGTGTTTTAGGAAAGAAACAAAGCAAGAACAAGAAAATGAAAACTAAAAGAAACACAGAAAAGCGAGATGGCAGAAATCTGCCAAAACCTGACAGCAGTACAGAAATCGATTTTTACAAAAATCTTACGTTGCTCAGCTCGAAACGTGTTCAACTAATGAAAGTTAGATAACAACCTGGGGAACCTGCACAAAAATTGGCAGCTCAAAATAACGTTCTGGCTGTGCGCACGAATTTTTCTAGTAACAGTCCAGAATCTGTTTTCAGGCAGCACTTCCCCAAATATCATCTCCCTCTCATTAGAAAACCACTCAAAGAGACTAAACAAGTATGTACAAGTATCCAGAAACCATAATATGCAAGGAATGAGTGATGCCGGTATACCTCCCCCCAAGCTTTGGCTTTTGGCCTAAGTGGAGTTCAATCCCATCGACCCCATGAGGTAGTATCTCCGTAGTACGACGAAGATGGATCATCTTCCGGGTATGTGCTAGAAGAAGCACCCGGATACGTGACGGTGTAGTCGTAGGAGGGCTCGGCGTCCTCGGAGTCATGCTGCTGGTGGAAATCTTGTATCTTCATATGTTCATCCACCTCCTCCTTAGTGCGCGACCATGGTTGCCTGTCAATACAGAACAAACCTGGCTGGGGAAGAGGGATTTCTTTCTCATCCCCGTCAGCAAACAACATTCTATAGACCATATTATCTAAAGTGGAATCAGTGGTAACAAAATGATGGCTTTTCATAGCAGCGATATCAAGCCTCCTAGGGGTTAATGGCACATCATTAGGATCAATAGGAAGTCTTAAATGTGTTAAAACGCGCAATGCAATAGTTCCTCCAAAAATAGGCCCCACTTTTGTTAGACAAAGGCGAGCAATAAGAGAACCAAGATGATAAGATGTCCGTCCAGTAAGTGCAATATTCAAGAAAGCAAGATGGTAACTAGAAATATTGCTAGTGTTCTCCCTACCAAGAATGCTAGTAGCAATGTAATATGCAAAATATTTAATGGCGGGGAGTTGAATGTTCCTTATCTTGCCACGCTGAATGGTGCGACAATCATCATTGGTCATCCCTCGATAAAGCTCCAACAAGTCCCGGGGGTTGTCATCAATCCTCCTTGCTGTACCTACAGGGGCAATATCCAATGCACGACAAAATTCTTTCAATTCCATAGTAACAGGATTACCATAGATCTTGAATGCAACTGTCGGCTCATATTGCGTGTTTTGGAACTTGAAGCTCTCGACGAAGATTTTGGTGAGCATGTAGTATTGCTCCCTTTCATCTCCCACGTAGGTGGCTAAGCCCGCCTTGTTGACAAGGGTGAAGAAATCATCCAGTATCCCTGCATTTGTCAGAAAATCATAACATGGGAAGGATGAAGCATTAGGAGCCCCATTGTCCTCTTCGGGCGCGAAGATAGGCGCGATGATATCCTCATTGTACGATCGCCTAAGTTGGGTGGCGGTCCTAGAAGGTCTCCCGGTGCTGGTTGTTCCTTTCTTGAACAACTCTCCAAAGTTGAACTTCTTCATCTCTTTTCTGAAATTTTCAACAAGTGATATAAAATTTGATTTGGTGACATATAATTGAGGGAAACTACCATAGGAACTTGCTAGAGTACTAATCATGCATCAAAACTAGTTTCTACCACTTAGAACAAGCATGCAAGCTCACTAAACATGTTACCTACAGCAGCAAAATATTCAAGATATACTCCACCAAACAAAATTCTACTTGGATAGGCGGAGGAGTCACATACCGAAGAGCAAATGTGCCAAATCTCAGACAGAAATCTGGGCTAAGCAAAGAGATCGAGAAATCTGGAGTTCTTGAGCAAAAATGCGAGTGAGAAGAACCTGGTGCGAGTTTTTTTCGGGAGAGAGAAGATGCTGGGAGAAAGAGATGAAATAGTGGGGCAAAGAGGGGCCAAACCACAGGGTGGCGCGCCCACCTCCTTGGCCGCGCCGGCTGGTGGTGTGGCACCCTGTGGTGCCCCACAGGTCATCCTCTGGTGCTCCCAGGTGCCTCATCGAAAAATAGGACCAACGGTATAATTTTTGTGAATTTTTGAAAACTTTGAAAAATGCACATTTCTGGGTATTACGTTTATTATTACTGGCCAGGAAAAATTTTGAAATCTCCAATTAACTAAGGAACTTTGCAAATTAAAAGTGCTACAGCAACTAGAGCAAGTGGAGGAAGAAAGAGATGTTGTTTACCTCCTCTATGCATATAAAAAGTATTTGTTAACAAGGTTGATCAAGTCTTGCCACCAAATAAATTTTACATAGCATAAGAAGAAATAAACCTCAAATCAATCATGTTACCTTGAATTGTATTGATATGGATCCAATCACGAGAGTTTGATATTCTTCTTTAGGCTCATATATAGGACAATCAATAGTTTCCACTTTGATAGTTCTCACATTAGAAATAGTATTAACTCCACACGCTTTCTCAATCCTCTTGGGAAAATAAACGGTATGCTCCCTATCATCAACATTGAAAGTAACCTTTCCTTTATTGCAATCAATAACAGCCCCTGCGGTGTTAAGAAAAGGTCTCCCAAGAATAATAGACATATTATCATCTTCAGGCATTTCCAACACAACAAAATCAGTTAATATCAAGCAGTTATTAGTAACTTGAACAGGAACATCCTCACATATACCAACAGGAATAGCAGTAGATTTATCAGCTATTTGCAAAGATATATCAGTAGGTATCAACTTATCTAAGTAAAGTCTCTTATAAAGAGAAAAAGGCATAACACTAACACCGGCTCCCAAGTCACATAGAGCAGTTTTAACATAATTATTCTTAATAGAACAAGGAATAGTAGGTATACCTGGATCGCCCAACTTCTTTGGAACTTTGCCATTGAAAGAGTAATTAGCAAGCATAGTGGAAATTTCCTCATTGGGGATTTTCCTTTTGTTAGACACAATATCTTTCATATACTTTGAATAAGGAGGCAATTTAATAGTATCAGTCAAAGGGATTTGCAAGAATAAAGGTTTCATCCAATCACAAAATTTATTATAGTGTTCTTCTTCCTTTGATTTTAGTTTCTTAGCAGGAAAAGGCATTTGCTTTTGGACCCAAGGTTTTCTTTCATTACCATGTTTCTCAGCAATAAAATCTTCTTTAGTGTACTTTTTATTTTTAGCATGCTTTTCAGGTTCTTCTTCAACATCTTCTTTATCAGAAGCATCATTCTTATCATTATCTTTATCATGTTCATTACCACTTTTAGTTTCAGCATCAGAAATAGAAATACTATTAGGATCATTAACAGGTTCAGAGGATTCTACAACATTCTTATGTTTCTTTTTCTTTTTCTTAGATGGAGCACTAGTTTTAGTTCGTTGAGAATCTTGTTCAACTCTTTTGGGATGTCCCTCAGGATATAAAGGATCCTGAGTAGAAACACCGCCTCTAGTTGTTACTTCATAAGCATGTTTTTCTTTAGAATTATTCCCCAACAAGTCATTTTGCACTTTAGTGAGTTGATCAATTTGAGTTTGAACCATATGGAAATGTTTAACAAGCATCTTAACATCATTGGAGGTTCTCTCTACAATATCATGCAATTCACTAATAGCTCGAGAATTTTCCATTAAATGATTCTCTACTCTCATATTAAAATTTTCTTGCTTAACAATATAATTATCAAACTCATCTAAGCATTGTGCAGGAGGTTTCGAATACGGAATATCTTCCCTAGTAAAGCGTTGAAGGGAGTTTACCTCAATCATGGATGAAGGGGGAATTATCTCACATATATCTTCTATGGGAGGAAGATTCTTCACATCTTCAGATTTAATACCTTTCTCCTTGAGAGACTTCTTGGCTTCCCTCATATCTTCATCATTTAATTTAATCATACCCCTCTTCTTCAATATTGGCGTTGGAGTTGGTTCAGGCGTAGTCCAATCATCATGATTCCGGCCTATTTTAGCCAATAATTCTTCAGCGTCGTCTGGAGTTCTTTTCCTGAAAACACAACCAGCACAACTATCCAGGTATGCCCTAGACTCAATGGTTAGTCCACTATAAAATATATCAAGTAAATCATGCTTTTCCAAATCATGATCAGGCCGAGCTCTAATAAGAGAGCAAAATCTCGCCCAAGCCTCAGGCAATTTCTCTCCATCTCCCTGGTCAAAATTATAGATTCTCTGCAAAGCAATATGTTGAGCACTAGCAGGAAAGTATTTACGGAAGAAACATCAAGCAATTCTTTTGGACTTTTAATAGAATTAGGTGGCAAACTATTATACCAAGTTTTAGCGTCATCCTTTAATGAGAATGGAAAGATTTTAGCAACAAAGTAAGTACGCTTCTTTACATCATCAGAAAACAAGCTACTCAGAATAGATAGCTCAATCATGTGTTCAACAGCACTTTCTTTCTCAGTACCACAAAAGGGTGTTTTCTCAACAATAGCTATATGAGATAAATCAAGAGAAAAATCATAATCTTTATCCTTAATGTTTATAGGAGATGTGGCAAACTTAGGATCAGGAGACAGTTTATATCTAACAGCATGTTCTGCAAGCAACTTTTTAATTTTTCTTGCATCAGTAGTAGCATTGCATTTTTCAATAAAATCATCATTAAGCTCCACATAATCTTCATCAGGATCATCACTAGAATAATCAAGTTCAGGTGAATTAACAGGTGTAGTAGCATTAGGAGTTTCAGTATTTTCAATTTGTCTAGACCTAGCAATCGTAGCATCTAGAAAGGATCCCAATGAACCACTATCATCAAGCACAGCAGAAATATTATCAATATTATGAGAGTTTTCAGATTCAGCAGAAGTACCCACATGTGAAGCATGTGGCGGTGAAACAAGTTTATCAATCACAGATGGTGAATCAAGAGCAGCAGAGGTACTCAGAGTTGTACCTTTTCTTGTAGTGGATGGTAATATGGCGACCTTAGTATCGCGAGGTTTACCCATGATGGAGAATTTGCAGCGAACAATATCAATCCAAGTGAACTTCCAAATAAAGCTATGCTCCCCGGCAACGGCGCCAGAAAATAGTCTTGATGACCCACAAGTATAGGGGATCGCAACAGTCTTCGAGGGAAGTAAAACCCAATTTATTGATTCGACACAAGGGGAGACAAAGAATACTTGAAAGCCTTAACAGCGGAGTTGTCAATTCAGCTGCACCTGGAAACAGACTAGCTCACAAAAGTTTATCAGTAGTAACAGTTTTATAGCAAGAGTGATAGTGAAATAACAAAGAACAGAGTAACAAAGACAGCAGTAGTGATTTTAGTAAACAGCAGGATTAAAATACTGTAGGCACGGGGACGGATGAACGGGCGTTGCATGGATGAGAGAAACTCATGTAACAATCATAGCAGGGCATTTGCAGATAACAATAAAACGGTGTCCAAGTACAAAGCAATCAATAGGCATGTGTTCCAATTATAGTCGTACGTGCTCGCAATGAGAAACTTGCACAACATCTTTTGTCCTACCAGCCGGTGGAAGCCGGGCCTCTAGGGAATCTACTGGATATTAAGGTACTCCTTTTAATAGAGTACCGGAGCAAAGCATTAACACTCCGTGAACACATGTGATCCTCACATCACTACCATTCCCTCCGGTTGTCCCGATTTCTGTCACTTCGGGGCCATCGGTTCCGGACAGCGACATGTGTATACAACTTGCAGGTAAGATCATAAAACAATGAATATCATGATGAAACAATAACATGTTCAGATCTGAGATCATGGCACTCGGGCCCTAGTGACAAGCATTAAGCATAGCAAGTTGCAACAATATCATCAAAGTACCAATTACGGACACTAGGCACTATGCCCTAACAATCTTATGCTATTACATGACCAATCTCATCCAATCCCTACCATCCCCTTCGGCCTACAGCGGGGGAATCACTCACACATGGATGGGGGAAACATGGCTGGTTGATGTAGAGGCGTTGGCGGTGATGATGGCGATGATCTCCTCCAATTCCCCGTCCCGGCGGAGTGCCAGAACGGAGACTTCTGGCTCCCGCGATGGAGTTTCGCGATGTGGCGGCGTTCTGGAGGGTTTCTGGCGACTTCGACTTCTCCCTGTGCATTTTTAGGTCGAGGCCAATAAGTAGTCCGAAGGAGGGCGTCGGAGGCCGGCCGAGGGGGCCACACCATAGGGCCGCGCGGGGCCCCCCTAGGCCGCGCCGCCTTATGGTGTGGGGCCCTCGGGCCTCCACCTTACTTGTCCTTCTGGCTCCGTCAGTATTCTGGGAAAATAGGGCCTTCTGCATAAATTCCGAGGATTTTCCCGAAAGTTGGATTTCTGCACAAAAACGAGACACCAGAACAGTTCTGCTGAAAATAGCGTTAGTCCGTGTTAGTTGCATCCAAAATACACAAATTAGAGGCAAAACAATAGCAAAAGTGTTCGGGAAAGTAGATACGTTTTGGACGTATCACCCACGCCAGGAGCCTCTGGAGCGATCGATCTGTAAGACGGACGAGAACGGCAACCGTGGACGTGAGTTCCTTGCATGCGAGAGCTTGCCATATAGAGAGGGGGATAAGGTTAGATCAAGCTCCGATTTCTCTGTTTTCTCTCGATTTTCTTGTTATTCCCTCGAATTTTGGACTTAGGGTTCCCGTTGTTGTTTTCAGATCCTGAAGAAATGCAGGCATTTCGAGTGGATCGATGTGTACGTTCAGAGGCTTCAATTGCAGGAATCAATTGGCGCTATTGGGGAGCGCAATTTGGGAGGGGGGGACTTGCTGTAGAGAATGCGGCGGAGAGAGGAGCCGTTCCGATTATGCCAATTGCTCCCAATGCAGGACTGGTGGAAGTGAAGGGAGAACTGAAGAAAATGAACAAGCAGTTAAGGCAGCTAATCGAGTTGAAGAAGCAAGCTAATCTGATGGCTGGTTATTTTTTCTGTTGTATAATTGCGATCGGATTCTTATCATTGCTCACCATGCGCTAGAAGTTGTTACAAGGGATACCTTGTTACAAATTCATTATTCAGTTACATGTACTTGTAGTTGTTTTCATAGTTAGTGTGTGCATTCACCGAAATTACCAACTATATTGGAATGCTCTCAATAATTGTTAGAGGGGTGACAAATAATCTAGGGCTCCCAATAATCTATTCACCGAAATCCGCAAATATGTATGCCTCATGTTTATACCAAAATTATACCACTTTTGGGCCATTTCAAATTACCAAAACTATATGCCAAAACTATATCCCCTAAAAGAAAAGGAAAGCGAAAGATAGTTGATAATTGTTAGAGGGGTGACAAAAATGCATTCACCGAAATCCGCAAATGTGTATGCCTCATGTTTATACCGAAATTATACCACTTTTGGGCCGTTTCAAATTACCGAAACTATATGCCAAAACTATATCACCTAAAAGAAAAAGGAAAGCGAAAGATAGTTGATAATTGTTAGAGGGGTGACAATAATGCATTCACCGAAATCCGCAAATATGTATGCCTCATGTTTATACCGAAATTATACCACTTTTGGGCCGTTTCAAATTACCGAAACTATATGCCAAAACTATATCCCCTAAAAGAAAAAGGAAAGCGAAAGATAGTTGATAATTCTTAGAGGGGTGACAATAATGCATTCACCGAAATCCGCAAATATGTATGCCTCATGTTTATACCAAAATTATACCACTTTTGGGCCGTTTCAAATTACTAAAACTATATGCCAAAACTATATCCCCTAAAAGAAAAAAGGAAAGTGAAAGATAGTTGATAATTGTTAGAGGGGTGACAATAATGCATCCACCGACAGAGAGAGAGGGGTGGCCACGAAGAGAGAGAGAGAGGCGTGGCCACGAAGAGACGGGGAGGGGTATACTGCATGTTAGATCAGTTGATCAAAAGTTCGTGGAGTCGATCCGTGTGATAACGGCTCAACCAATCAGGATAAGTTTGGGCTTCTGAGAGCATTTGTGATAGAACTTGAGGGCAAAACTGAGTAGTACTAACAATCCAAGGGCACATAAATAGTAAATAGACTAAGGGATTCAAACAAAAAGAATTACAAAATGAAAAGTGCGTGTTTTGTACAATATAATTCATATTGGGCTACATCAAATTATTTGCAATTCAAATATACATGAGTGTGACAATTATGGCATCATTTAGACAAACTATGTTTTTGGGGAAGATGTTTTGCAAAGGGGTTTGAGTGGAAAACCATGCATCTTCATAGCTACACTAGTGATTCTGAGAAGTGGCAATTTGTGGTAAAACTTGATTTATATATGTTTGTTAAGGTTTTCTTGGTGGCAGGTTGCGTAGGAAGACTCCATGAGTAGGTGCCACTATGTTTTTATTTTTTTGGATTTTTTTGCGCATGAAATGCCTCAATTAGATATGTTAATCTCATTTGTTGACTCTCTGTTGACTAGCTACTTGAGGGTAAAACTGAGTATATTGCACTTGCCAGTCTAAGTACCCGAGGGGAAAACTAAGTACAGATAAAACTTCTGTATAGGGCCCGAGGTTATAACTGAGTACACCAAACGTCCCAGGGTTAGACTCGTGTCGCGGTGCACGCTGCAGCCGTGCATAGCGGATGCGTGTTGCAGTACACGCCACCTTCGTCTTTATAGAGCCCTTTTCCTCTCCCTCAACGCACGTTCTCACTGCAACCGCCTCTCCTGTCCCATCATCTCCTCCACAACCGAAGAAAAAACCCCGAAGAAAACCGCCGGCGATGGAGAAGAATGAGATGCCCATTGTCGGCGCATCAGCCGCCGGCGCATCAGCCGCTGCCCCCGTCCAGGCCCCTGTCGCTGCTTCCAACGTAGCAGCCGGCGCATCGGCCGCTGCCCCCGTCCAGGCCCCTGTCACTGATTCCAACGTAGCAGTCGGTGCATCAGCCGCCGGCGCATCGGCCGCCGCCACCGTCCAGGCCCCCGTCGCTTGGGACCCGTACGAACCAGTGCCGTACGTCGCGCCGGAGAACCCCTACGACACCAGCATCGTTGACGATGAGCCGGAGGTAACCCTTTGCTCCCTCGTTCTTATCCCATTTCAATCCTTTTGTGTTAGATCTAGCGTTATTAGGGTTCGTCTGTTCCTAGTTCAATCAATTTGTGTTAGATCTAGCGTTATTAGGGTGCGTCTGTTCCTAGTTCAATCCTTTTGTGTTAGATCTTGCGTTATTAGTGCTTGTGATTTGATTTTGTTTAAGATTTGTGCCGATGATGATGAATATTTGGGCACAAATTGATTCAGGGTTTGGTCAATAAACAATTGGTGTGTTCAAATTTGTTGTGCATGATCTTTGGTTTACTGACTCAAATCCTGGATATAAGTGTGTCCAATGTAACTGAGGCTACCTCTTTTTTTTTGAGCCCATATTATCATGCATGATCTTTGTTCACTCTCTGTTCCATCATTGTTGCAATTGACTCCGTGTTTTTCGATCTTTGGTGCTACGTGACAGGTGCAGAGCAGCGACGTCGACATCGACGATGAGTCCTTCCACACCAAGACTCGTCACGTCCTCAGGAGGCTGCAGTCCGGCCATTACGATGGCCCCTTTGCTCGAGGCATTTACAAGTGCCCCTTCTGCAACAGGAAGCTCCGCGCCACCGACTTCAACTGTCTGGTGAACCATGCTGAATCCATTGGCAGATGCGGCGCTAGAGTTGGAACGACGGTGAACGTGCATGCGTTCATGGCCAAACACAAAGCACTTGGGATTCACCTGCGCAACCTCCAAAGTAGTCACAGGCGCAACCTGGAGGCGTTGAACATGCCTACTGCACTCTCTGTATGTGACTGCTCTATCTGTAGAGCAGCTTAAATTCATGTAAAATGTAGCTTATGTTGTAGGGTTCTATCGGTACTACTGTTGGATCTGTCATGAATATATCTATGCTATGTTGGCTGCTGTATGCAGCTTATCCTATATTTTTCTGGATTTGTGCCCTAGATTTCCTACCTGATTGGGTAAAAACGAAGGCATAAAGAAATGAATGTCGTTAAAAAACAGAAGGAGAAGCTGCTCTAGATTTGCTACCAATTTGGGCTATCAAATATGAATGAGATCGAGCGAGAGAGAGGAAAAAGGTACATTGAAAACTGCTAATCTGGGCGAAAGAGACAGAAACCACTCGTGCCCACGTCCCGGACCCACACGGCTCCACACGCTACGGCTCCACACGCTACGGCCCCACACGCTACGGCCACACAAACATGGTCTCGTCCTGTCCCACGCGGTTCCTTCCTACCAGCCCCACACGACGCGGCCCCACAAACGACACGACCCCACTCGTCAGCACGGAACAGCCAACTTGACGGATTCCTTCCGTCCGAGCTCCTTCTGCGGGTTTCAGACAAGGTCTTGGGGAAAACTGAGGAAAAACTAAGGAGTTGGGGAAAACTGAGCACAACTAAAGACCCGAGGGCACGAAAATAGAAATCCCTAAATATAATAGCCAAAACATATGACAAAGCTTCTAACCTTATTTTGCAAAATTACAAACACAAGATTGGTATGCACAGATCTTTTCTTATTATGCGAAATTATAAACTCAAGATTGATATGTATATATCTGTAATATGAACTGGAGTACATCTAACCTCCTTATATATATTATTACTTGCTTCACTGCAAATTGTCAATATTCGGTTGGAACCATACTGACAACTGCGATCAAACATGATTAATGATGTGAAATTTAAGCATTTCCGACTTTATGTGGACAGACAAAATTTAGCACGCTACCTGAATTTTGGTATGGGATAAGAAATACGGGAACTATGAGACTTCTACCATACTAAGTAATTGCAGTTAAACATGATATGTGAAATCTAAGAGCAGTTTTACCTTTTTATGGACATGAAAATACAAAAGAAGGCAACATATCACTTGAATTTTTTAATGAGTTATATACACTTTTGGTACCACAACTTGTATTAGATGTGCAGTTTAGTACCACAACTTGCAAACCGAGCACTAGAGGTACCACAACTTGTATTGAGTGAGCAAATAGGTACCCAATCAATCAGAAGTGGACATGTGGCGTTGTACATTTTGCATAAAAGGCCCCAAATATATTTCCCCAACACAAGTAAACTTAGTGCTGTTTTACATGAAAGTCCCACTTGTCAGGGGCGGAAGAAATAAATTAATCAATGTGGCAGAAAGGGGATTCTAGCTATGGAGCTAAACCACCAGGTTACGTTTGCTAGCCAGTGCAACACAGAGGGTTATGCCTCACAGAAGGACGTAACCATATATACCATCTACTAGTAGCGCATCTGAAATTAGTCCATCTGAAATTGGGAGCGGTGTTTTGGAACATGGGTCCATATGCTCTCTATGTTTCGAAATGCATCTTACATATATTTTAAATTAAAAAAATTGAAACTAAAAGTTCGCACGTACATCTTCACGTGCTACGTGCTCACAAAGTCGTTTCATAAAAAATCGACTTATCATGTGACGTGTGTAAAAAAGATAAAATTCAGTGCTAAAAATAATGCTTTTCACAGGATAAACTTTCTCTTTTTTATATAGACCACACAAAATATTGGTTTTTCGTGAAACTTGACGAACGCACGTATATTATGAAGATGTACATGTAGAATTTTTTGTCCAAATTTTTCAACGTTTCGAAATATAATTTTTTTAGTAGAGGGAGCATACGCACCCGGGAGCCGAATTGAATTTCCGATCTGAAATTAGCGCATCAAGCGGTCGGAGATAATTCTAGGTCGCCTCGCGCGCGTTGCCGGACATTTTGTTGACCATTCGCACCAGAAGCAGCACGAAGCCCTGCTCACCAATGAGCTACTTCACGTCCGTGTCGCCGCGGCCGGAGAGTTTGCATACCGTCGATGTTGCAGCCTGCTGCGCGCCGGTCGACCCGACTCTCAGCATGTGGGCCGAGCGACACGAGTGTGTCAGGGGAGACGACACACCCGATGTTTCCCAGCGCGCTCACCGCGGACTCGTGTGGCGAGGGCGCGTCGAGCTAGAGGAGAAGGCTGCGCTCGGAAGCTGGCGTCGGTGTCGTGAGCAGCTAAGCGGCCGACGAGCAGCGTGTTGATGGCTTGATGCATGCCGGCCAGCGCGCCGATGGCGTCCTGCATCTAAAGCTTCCAGGCTCCGAACAGCCAAGCATGGCGGCTACAAACTGCAGCAGCTCGCCGCAAAGAAGTTCCGCGCAAAGTGGGGTCGATGCGCGGCTAATTACTGATATATAAATTACGTCCTGGTAAGCAACAAACAAAGCTGTGTATTGCAGTGGCTAACATACTTGACCCAAAGGTTTGAGTTCTGTGCTCGAATCTCCTTTCTGCCACATTGATTAATTTATTTCTTCCGCCTCTGACAAGTGGGACCTTCATGTAAAACAGCACTAAGTTTACTTGTGTTGGGGAAATATATTTGGGGCCTTTTATGCAAAATGTACAACGCCACATGTCCACTTCTGATTGATTGGGTACCTATTTGCTCACTCAATACAAGTTGTGGTACCTCTAGTGCTCGGTTTGCAAGTTGTGGTACTAAATTGCACATCTAATACAAATTGTGGTACCAAAAGTGTATATAACTCTTTTTTAATACTAAAGAAAGTGAGGCTAGGAACTATCAGACTTGTTAGGGACATTAACAACAGTTAAACCTGACTACAGAATTTTAATGGGTAAACCACACTAGTAATCGGCTCCCGATATTTGCCTCCCATCGGACTGGCTGTTTGCCGTAGGATTCGATCAGTGTAGAGCGTTCGATGAGGACGAGTAAAAAGGCGCCTGCCGCTCGATTAGTTACTAGCTGCTTCCGGAAATCACGTCAAAGCTAAATTACGTGGGAACCTAAATGCAAGGGATTAGCGCCCCTCTTTGACCACTTCGTCCATTGTTTTAGGAAATAATTTATGGGATTTAAGGTACGGAGTAACAGATACAGACACTTTACTTCCTTATAAGCAAATCTTTTTTGGTTTGCCTTGTTAGGCATTAAACTTATTTCCAAATTTATTTTAACGTGCTTCCAGTGCGACAAAAGTTTGCTTCCACATGGTAGACATTACTTGTACAGTAATGATTTGTTTTGTTTTGAACAAATTCATGCTTCCATCTGACGATGAATTTGATTCCATGGTGATTTAAACTTACTTCGTTTTCGTAGTATGTCTGATGAAGGTATTCCCTTTCAAATATGCACAAGAATTATTTCTAATCAAATACAAACTTCTTTGAATTAGAAATAACCACTATCATGACTATACATAATTCAAAAGAATAGGGAATGAGCTTCCAAGGAAGACAAATGAGCTTTGCACTTTCAACTTTCATGTACAATGTTTTTTTGCTTCCATTGACAAAGAATTATGCTACCATGGACAAACAAATATTGATTCCATTCTTGTGCTTCAAACAAAGTGCTAGTTGCTTCCTAATTTCGTATAGCATATGACAACATCATCAGCGTGCCGATGACTTCGCTCGCAGCCCTTGTGATACAGCGGGCGGCGTCACCGCCGTAGCCCAAGACTGCTTCCTTTCAAAGAGGAGATGCTGACAAGCATAACCTTGGCCTCGTTATCCACGTGACCTCAACCTGCTTCCTTGATATTCTGGTTGTGCTTGTTCAGAGGCAGATCATGCTTCCTTGGTGGTTGTGATTCATTCAGATGGTGGTTGTGCTTCCAACTTCAGCAGAATGGTGTAGGGATCGAATCAGCATGAACAAAGCAAAGCTGCAGCATTGATACAAATACAACGTTAGCAAAGGGCTTCATTGACAGTGACCTAGCTCAGTTGAGGCAATGAATTACCTATGAAAGTTGCAGAAGCAGCCGGTCGCCGTGATGACACCGCGCAAAGGAAAACATGCTCGTCGACGTGCCTCACCAGCCTTTTCATTTACCGGGATGGGGGCGATCATGTCGATGACGCCTGGGTGTGAGGGCAGCCGACGTGACGTCCCGCAAGAGGAGGGGCAGCGTGAGACCTGGACGCTGCAGTAGCAACCTTCTGCTTGTGGGCATCCACCATGCAATGGTATATCATTTCCTGGAAGTTACAAAAGGAGACACTTGCATCCAGAAAGCAAAGATACATATGATGTGGCTGAATATACCTAGCATATAAATTTGCAAGCACAAGAAGTTCAGTGTTGAAGCCACAGTTTTTGTTGTTACAAGAAGCATGGAAGAAATGCATGTATGAATATGAAAAATAAAAAACATTATAAGTTAGGATGAAAGCATAGCAGGAGAGCATCTAGAAACATCTAGAAATAAGGATGAAAGCATGGCAGGCGGAGATTCTATGAAGCAATAGAAATACGGACAGAAGCATCACATGAGATAGTAATTTGAATATTATTCTCACGCTGATTACTCCATCCTGTGATAGTAATTTGAATAATAATCTAGAAAATTATTCACTGAAAATGTATGTAGCACATAACGTTGATGTTGAGTACTCCATCCTGACTTACACAGATGTTGAAGCATACCAGTTATACAGTTGTTGCCAATTGAGTGAAGCTCTGACAAAATAGTAATTGAGAGAACAAACTTGTGATTTGCAAACCGAATTCATCGAAAGAAAGTCAGTTTCATATAATCACAGTACTAAATCTAGGCAAACACATGATATCATCACAGATCAATTTGAATAAATACAATCTGACGGTATCAAATTTGTACTCCAGCAATAGATTATCAATTTGAAGCATATATAATGTTGCCATGATCTAGGAAGGAAATAGCCAAGCCTGGTTGGCGCCAAGCAAATCCGCCTCGGAATCTACTGCGACGATGTTTCCCCGCGGCAGAACGGCATGCGTGCTTGATGAGGAGTCGATCAAAGAGAGGCGCAGGTCGCAGACGTGATGGGAGGGGGCCGCGTTCGGGAGAGCAGCATCGGCGAGGTGGGGAAGCAGCGCCCAGAGGTGGGAAGAGACGATTTGGGGAGGAACTCGATCTGTAACTGGCAGCTGAAATACTCCGGAAATGTTGCTCTTGTACATCTCCTGGTTGATGCATCGGCGTACGATCGGGCGTGCCTCCGTTTCGTCCACGGGCAATATCTGTCACTTGAGGTAGTTCATGTAGGGTTCTGTCCAGTCCCCGGCGTCTGAGGCCACTGCGACCAACACGGAGTCGGGAGCTGGTGGTTCGGCGATGTCGACCTCGCGGGGTGGCCATACCGACGGGCGAGTGAGGATGTCGAGGAAGACGCCCGACGGAGTAGGTTGTCGCTTGGAGCCAAGCCTGGAGAGCGCACCGGCCTCCTCGTTCTTGTGCCTATCGACCCACTCGATGATGTACCCGGAGAAACTGGCGCCGGCCTGGTCGACCGCTCGCTTGTAGGCAATCATGTTGGCGTCGGTGGCCTCGCAGATTCCGAAGATTTGGCTGGCGACTAGGTCTGAGTTGCCAAAGCAGCGCAGGCGTGATGCGCCCATCTCCTCGGCGATCCGCATGCCGTGGAGGAGTGCCTCGTATTCGGCCACGTTGTTGGTGCATGGCTCGAATTGGAGCTGCAGGACATACCTCATAGTGTCTCCTTTCGGGGATATAAGGACGATGCCTACTCCGGCCCCTTCGAGGTTCTTGGAGCCATCGAAGTAAAGGGTCCACTGCTTGATGTCCGCCGGGGAAGTTGGCTGCTGCGCTTCCTCCCAGTCGACGAAGAAATCCGCTAGCGCCTGGGACTTGATTGCATGGCGGGGCTCGTACGTGATGTTGTGGACGCCGAGTTCGACTGCCCACTTGGCGATTCTTCCAGTCACATCCCGATTTAGGATGATCTCGGCGAGTGGCGTCGATGCGATGACCTTGATGGGGTGCTCGTGGAAGTAAGGGGCCAGTCACCGCTGGGCCTTGATCACGGAGTAGACCAGCTTCTGGTTTGCGGGTAGCGCTGTTTCGACTCGGTGAGGGCCTCGCTGATGTAGTACACCGGGTGATGCACGAGTTGCTCCTTTCCTTCTTCCTTGCGCTCTACTACCATGACTACGCTCACGGCGCGATTTGACGCGGCGAGTAGAGGAGCATGGGTTCTTGCGGCAGTGGTACGGCTAGGAAAGGTGCATTCTGGAAGGCCTCTTTCAGTGTTTCCAGGGTTTTTTGAGATTCCGCCGTCCACTCGAAGGAATCAGACTTCTTCAAGAGGCGGTAGAGTGGCAGGGCCTTGTCGCCAAGTCGAGGTATGAAGCGACTGAGCGCTGTGACTCGCCTGGCGAGCTTCTATGCGTCGAAGAGGCATGCAGGCCTTTTGATGCGCATGGCGGCCGATGTCTTCTCCGGATTGGGCTCGATGCCGCGCTCGGAGACGATGTAGCCGAGTAGCTGCCCCGATGGAATTGCGAATGTGCACTTCAGGGGGTTGAGCTTGATCTGATAGCGCCGGAGGTATGCGCAAGTCTCGGTGAGGTCGGCGACTAGGTCGTCTTGCCGAGTCGACTTGGCCACCACACCGTCGATGTACACGTGGACGTTGCGCCCAATTTGGCTTTCGAGGCAACTATTCATGCACCGCTAATATGTGGCTCCGGCATTTCTGAGGCCAGAGGTCATGGTGGTGTAGCAGTAGGCGCCGAGTGGCATGATGAACGCCGTCTTTTCTTGATCTTCGGCCACCATTTTGATTTGGTTGTATCCGTAGTATGCCTCGAGGAAGCATAGAGACTCCAAGACCGCGATGGCATCAGTGATCTGGTCGATCCGCGGGAGGACGAATGGGTCCTTGGGGCAGGCCCGATTGAGGCTGGTGTAATCTATACACATTCACCATGTTTTGTTTTTCTTCAGCACTAGGAGTGGGTTGACCAGCCACTTGGGGTGCTTGATTTCTATAATGAATCCGGCGGTGAGTAGCCGGTTCACCTCTTTGGCGATTGTGCGGCAGCGCTCTTCTCCTACGGGTCGCATCGTCTATTTGACGGGACGCACAATCGGATCAACGTGTAATTTGTGCTCAGCAAGTTCTCTCGGGACACCTGGCATATCAGAAGGTTTCCATACAAAGATATCTCGATTCTCACGGAGGAACTTGATGAGCGCGCTTTCCTATTGGGTGGACAGGCCCGTCCCAATGATATCCTACCTACTCGGATCATTTTCTACCAAATCTACTCGATGTGTCTCAGTCGTCGGCTGGAAAGTCGGCGAGGACGAGTCGAGCTCGGTTGGCTTCTCGAGGATAGCGGGGTCATTGCGGTCGACTGGGTACTTAGCGAGCTCGGTGGTGTTGTCGCGCTCCGAGGCGATGACGGCGTCGACGAGCTTGGCTCCGCTGTCCTCGCACTCCAGGGCCATCTCGGGGTCGCCGCGGACGGTGATGCTGCCGCGTGGCCCCGACATCTTCATCACATTGTAGGCGTAGTGTGGCGTGGCCATGAACTTGGCGAATGCCTGGCAGCCGAGGACGCAGTGGTAGGGGATTCGGAAGTTCACCACCTTGAAGGATATCCGCTCGGTGCGGTAGTTGGCCGGCGTGCCGAATGTCACCGGCAGTGTCTCCTTGCTGATTGGGAAGTCCTTCGTGTCGGGGACGATGGCGTGGAAGGTGACGCTCGTCGCTTCAAGATGCAAGTCAGGCAGCTGGAGCCGCTGGAAGGTGTCATAATACATGATGTTGATGGAGCTCCCTCCATCCATCAAGGTCTTCGAGAGCCAGTAGTCGGCGACTTTGGGCTTAACGATTAGGGCCACTCACCCTGGATACTCGATGCATGGAGCGTGATCCTCGAGGCTCCACGTGATGCTCTGCTCGGACCAGTTGAGCCGGTGCGGGACGTCCGCGACGACTGCGTTGACAGCCACCGGTCGCGCGAGAACCTTCTTGTCGCGGCGGTCGCCGACCCCGGCGAAGGTGTGGAGGGACCCGACGCTGCGACCAAAGCCATCGTCCTTGCACTGGTCCTGGTCCTTGTTGCGATCTTTGTTCTGGTCATCGCCATTTTCCTTGGAGCGGCGGGCCTTCTCGATTTTCCTGAGGGAAAAGCAGTTCCCAGTTGTGTGCATCGAGGGCTTGCCCTCTCTGCTGTGGTAGATGCATGGGGCATCAAGCAGGCTGTGCGGGTCGAATCGCTTTCCTGGCGGGCGATCCTCTCACGGCCCGCGGTTGTCGTGGCGGGAGTATTTCGGGTCGCGTTGTCCATAGTTGGCATTGGCGATGAACTCGGAGTTGCCGCCGTCGGCGCGGCGCTTGCCGCTGCACGGGCGAGTGGTGAAGCGGTAGTCGTCGCGATGATTGTCGGGTCGAATGGGGCGGCGATTGCGCCGCTGGCCGTACTCGTCATCCGAGTCGACTGTGGGGACTTCATCGGTGTAGCGCTGAGCTACGTTGAATAGCTCGGCGATAGAGATGTTGTCCCTGCTGACGCGCCTGAGCTTGGCGCCGAGTGGCTCGTACCGGCATCACCGCCGGAAGTAGTAGATTGCCGTGTCGGTGCTGATGCCGCTGCAGGTCGTCCACATGTCCTGCCAGCGTTGCACCCATCGACGAGTCGATTCGCGGGGGCCCTGGATGCAGCGGTATAGGTCCTCGATGGTGCTGGCGCGAGTGTACGCGTTGGCGAAGTGCTGGATGAAGGCAGCACGGGCCTCCTCCCACGAGTCGATGCTGTTCGAAGGGAGGGTGTTGAACCATTGGTGATTCGCCCCCATCCATCATGAGGGGCAGGTAGCGGGCGGCGAGCAGGTCGGAGTAGCCTTGGATGCCCATCGCCATGGTATACGAATCAATCCAGACCGTCAGGTCGATGTGGGTGTCGTATTTCTCAATGTCGCGGGGGCCCTTGAACCCAATGGGGTACTGCTCGCCCCTGATCATGGGGCCGAAGCATGCTGGCCCAACCCGAGTGAACGCGCTCTAGCGTGGCTGCTCGTCCCTGTAGTTGTTGTCCAGACGATTGTGGTCGTTGATGATGTGCGTGCGCGGGTCGATTGGTTTCCCGTTGGCAGCTACCATCGCACGTGAAGGGCGTGGCTCGACTGGGTTGTTGGTCGAGTGGGCGGCGCGCAGCGCCGGGGGCGGGCAGTTGTTGACGTTGGCGACTGCGCAGTTTGGCGCCGCGGAAGATGCGGCGCGACTGGCGTAGGAGCGCGAGTACAACCGTCACTGGGAATCTTGGGCCGCGTACTGCTGATGGTGTGTGCTCGTCATATGCGAACACGCTGTTGGGGAAACCCAAGAGGAAGGTATGATGAGCACAACAACAAGTTTTCCCTCAGTACGAAACAAAGTTTTAATCAACCAGTAGGATAAAGATGTGACTTCTGAGGGTGTTGCTGGCTGACTAGTGGCAGGCGGGCGCACTACCGACTTCAGCAACAACGTGGAACCTGCACACAACACAACCAAAGTACTATGCCCCAACTTATAGTGAGGTTATCAATCTCACCGGTTTTGCTGAACACAACGGATTACACGTATCGAATGGAAAGAGATGTTTGCATAAAGTAAATAGAACCGGATTGCAGTTGAATTTATCAGTAAAGGAAATAGGACCGGGGTCCACAGTTCACTAGATGTGGTCTCCCCATAAAGAAAATAGCATGTTGGGTAAACAAATTACAGCTGGACAATTGACAGAATATCGACCATACATGACAAGATGATTACTATGAGATTTGGTATTGGGCATTCCAACATAATACATAGACCGTAATACAACTACGTCTATGACTAATAATCCACCTTTAGGTTAGCGTCCGCACCCCTTCCAGTATAAAGTTACAAGCAATAGACTATCGCATTAAGCAATGTGTGTAAAGTAAAAAAATAGAATTACCTTTGGATAAAATATTGTTGTTTTCTCCGTAGTAGCAACATCACATCTACAACCTTAGAAGTTATAAAGTCACTCTCCCAGGAAACTAGAGGCATGAACCTACTATCGAGCATAAATACCCCCACTTGGCCTCACAAGTGTCCACTTGGCCAGAGTTTCTACTAGCAACGGAGAGCATGCAAGATCACAAATAACATATGACATGAATATATAATCAATCTCAACATAGTATTCAACATTCATCGGATCCCAGCAAACCAGACATATAGGATTACATAAAGATGATCTTGATCATGTAGGGCAGCTCACAAGATCGATACATGAAGCACACGGTTGAGAAGACAACCATCTAGCTACTGCTATGGACCCATAGTCCAGGGATGAACTACTCACGCATCACTTCGGAGGCGGGCATGGCGATGTAGATGCCTCCGGCGATGATTTCCCCCTCCGGCAGCGTGCCGGGCAGAGCTTCAGAACCCCCCGAGATGGGTTCGGTGATGGCAGCCGCGACATAACTTTTCGTGGATCGAGGCTCGGGTATCCAGGGTTTTCCCGAGAAGATGTATAAATAGGTGGAGGATTTAGGTCGGTGGGGTGCCTAGTGGGCCCACACCTATCCTAGGCGTGAGCCAAGACTAGGACGAGCCTAGGGGTGGTCTGGGCGCCCTGGTGCGCCTCTTCGTCCCCCCTCCGAACTTCATCTTAGTTTCGGTAAAATATTGACTTCGGCTTTTGTTTCGTCCAATTCCAAGAATATTTCATGTACAACTTTTCTGAAATACAAAAATAGCAGAAAAACAGGAAACTGGCATTGTGGCATCTTTCTTAATAGGTTAGTGCCGTAAATCATGTAGAAGTGCAACGGAGTGTAAACAAAACATATATGAATTGGTGAAACAAGCATGGAGCATCAAAAGTTATAGATACATTTTGATACGTATCAGCATCCCCAAGCTTAACTCCTGCTCGTCCTCGAGTAGGTAAGTGATAACAAAATAATTTTTTAGGTGACATGAAGCCAACACAATCTTGATCAAGCATGTAAAGCATTGTGAGCTGGGATCTAAGTACTCTAACAAATGCATGATAGATATGATTCAATAGAACTTAGCAACTATGTTATATCATGAAGAGTAACTCAAACAAAGGATCATGAATAATAGTGCATTGAAAGCAATTGTGTGTTTATAAGCATAGAGTAAACATAATAAAGTAGTACTCAACATGCCCTTATGGAATAATAAAACATAAATGCAAGGACACCTTGAAAGTTCAGAGGGTGACTAGATACAAATAATTTAAGAGCAAGCAATAGCACAATCATGAATCAATCAATAATAATTTTGGGACTATGCACATTGCACTAAGAACGACAACTATGCTCTCTTAATTGGTGCATAAAGTAGAAGGTGAAGACTCAAAATGAAAGTAAAAGAAAGGCCCTTCGCAGAGGGAAGCAGGGATTACCCATGTGCTAGAGCTTTTTTATTTTGAAAGCAATAGGAGTGTTGAAAATATTTATTTTGAGAGGTGCTACTCATGTCAACCGGTAGTGATAAATAGTAAGGCTTATGCATAATTACTTCCTATAAGTTTGCTTGCCTCATGCATAATATACCAATAGTGCTCACACCTTTTCCTAATTAGCTTGGACTTCCATTTATTTTCATCACATACATATGTTTTAACCAAGTGTCACAAAGGGGTACCTCCTTGCCTCCTGTAGAAAGGTCCTAGGAGATGAATCTCATTTGATTTCTCAATTTTGATGTATCTCAACTTTTTGGACATCCATACCAGGAAAACAAGGATAACAGATATTTGGACTTTTGCCCAGCTGAAACTTCCACCATGTGAATATGGCTTTAGTTGGCGACCCAATGTTCCGCTCTAACAATATGCATACTCCAATCTTTGCAACTCATGGTAAATCTCCCTTACTTCAAACAAGATGAGCATGCATAGTATTTCACATGATATTCAACAAAAGCATATTGATGGTGTTCCCCATGACAACATGTTTATTACACAACAAGCAACTTATAAGAACTAAAAATGCATAGGACATAATACGTACTACAATATTTTTTAGACTATTTTTCCATGAGCTATAAATTACACAGAACAGGTGATTATTTTTGAAGGTTTAAATGTAGCACACAAGCAATTTACTTTCGAGTGGCGGTGAAATACCACATATAGGTAGATATGGTGGACACAATTGGCAACTTTGGTTTTTGGTGGTTGGATGCACGAGTAGAGCTCATACTCAGTACAGGTGAAGGCTAGCAAAAAGACTGGAAGCGACTAACTAAGAGAGCAATAATGGCCATAATCATGCATAGCGACAAAACATTATCAATCAAAGCATAAAGTGATATTACAAGTCAAAAAATAAATGATCATAGAGGCTCTAGTGGACTATTTATAGTCATAACATGTTATAAGCATGCGCTAAGTCAACCCAATAAAGCATCAAAGGAGAATACCACAATACTATGCTTTTATGATAGAAACAACACATGATTATTTCAATGACACATTATGCACTCTCAGCTATTTGAAACAAGTCATGCTAAAACAATAAATACTAAGCATATGACAAGAATAACATCCAACATGACATGCCAAAGTCTATGCCACAGTCTAGACAAGCTTCCTTTTGCATCACTATAGTCATGAAATATTTTACTCGTAGCCAACACCAATCAACTTATTTGAAATAACTCTCAGAGATGAAATTATGGACCAAAGAGCTAATCATACACAAATAATGAATACTAACGTACTCTGAACAAAGTTTAAGTGAAAGAACAAGAGCTAAACGCAGTACCAGAAAACTAGAACACTCGCAGAACAATAACAGCGAAAACTAGTGCGTTCTATGCAATTAAAAATGAGCGGGTCTTTCTCCAAACAAATGTGTCGGGATCTAACATATGCTATAACAAAAAAACAAAAATACATACAATCCAAGAACAACATATAGCGTATGAAGCAATAAAAATATAGCATATAAAGAGATGACCTGTTGCTTTGTTGATGAAGAGGGGGTCCCTTGGGCATCCCGAAGCTTTGACACTTGTACCTCTTGAATATGTCTTGGGGTGCAGGAGCATCCAAAGCTTGAGCTTTTGTCCATTCTTCATCTCATCACATCATTCTTCTCTCCCTACACTTCAAAACTTCCTTCATACAAAAACCTCGCACAACTCTTCATTAGCAACATTAGTACAATTAAAATAAACAAATCCACTAGGGTTCAATACTAACATATATCAAACATCTATTAAAGCATAAGATACTGTAGCATCCTTTCAAAAAGCTCTTTGCTCGAAAGAACTCAAAAAGAAAGAGATTTAAGAGGCAAATGCAAATAGTGCAGAAATCTGTTAAAACATAACAGCATGTAAAGATCGATTTTTTTTTGAAAATCCTATGTTGCTTATCTCAAAAATTGGTCAAATAACGAGAGTTAGATAATAACCTGGGGAATATGCATAAAAAACTACAGCTCAAAATTCCGCTCTGGCTATGTTTACGAATGTTTATGGTAACATCACATAATTTGTTTTCAGGACAGCAACTTCCCCAAACATTACTTTCTTCCTATTAGAGGCTATTCTTGGCACAAAAACGAAATAAAAATGATAAGGAGAGGTCATTACAGGGGTAATAACTTTCAAGACACAACAAAAAGAAAAATTACTGTAAATAAAATATGCGTTGTCTCCCATAAGCGCTTTTCTTTAACGCCTTTCAGCTAGGCGCAGTAAAAATGCGAGCATCAAGTATTATCAAGTGAAGAAGCATCAAGATCATAATTTGTTCTAATAATGGAATAATAATATGACTTCTTTATATTTCTAGGGAAGTGTTCCATACATTTCTTGAGTGAGAATTTATATTTAATAATCCCATCTCTCATATCAATAGCAGCACCAACAGTTCTAAGCAACGGTCTTCCCAAAATAATTGGCCAAGAAGCATTGCATTCAATATCGAAAACAACAAAATAAATGGG
The DNA here is from genome assembly GCF_019359855.2 of Lolium perenne. Classification (NCBI taxonomy): domain Eukaryota; kingdom Viridiplantae; phylum Streptophyta; class Magnoliopsida; order Poales; family Poaceae; genus Lolium; species Lolium perenne. Next base: position 155,112,851 of record NC_067246.2, read on the forward strand.
GACCAGGTTATTGTTAACCATAATAAGAACATTATCAACTTTCCCCAAAGGTTTCTTTGCAGCAATATCAAAAAGATGAACATCCAAATAACATTTTTCCAACGGTGGCAATTCAAGCATATCATAGATTTTTCTAGGCACAACAGAAATACTTGCACCAAGATCACATAAAGCATTGCAAACAAAACCATGTATTTTCATCTTAATGATGGGCTCTCAGCCATCTTCTAACTTTTTAGGAATAGAGGCTTCGCATTTTAATTTCTCCTCTCTCATTTGCATAAGAGCATTTGTCATGTGCTTTGTAAAAGCCATATTTATAGCACTAGCATTAGGACTTCTAGCAAGCTTTTGTAAGAACTTAATTACTTCGGAGATATTGCAATAATAAAAATCAAATTCATTTTTTATCAAAGGTAAAAGGACTCTTCTCTCCCGTACTCCGAAAAATTTCAGCACACTTATCAGGAGCAGTTTCAGTGGTATTAGGCAATTTTGTAGAAGGAGCGGTGTCTTTTCCTACACCATTTACTTTATTATCAATAGTAGGACTGTAGGAGAGTTTCTAGCATTTGAAACTTCATTACCACTGGTGGTGGTGATGGTAAAAACTTTAGTCAAATTATTATTTCTTGCGATTTCATCTTCTCTTTCCCACCTAGCATGCAATTCCGCCAACATCCTAACATTTTCGTAAATTCTAACTTGAATGGAATTCGCAGTAGCAAAGGGATTTTCATCCATAGTTATAGGTTTAGCCGCCATTTTATTATCAAATAAGTTTATGCTTCTGACAAAGAGGAAATACTAGTTTCAGCATTTGAAATCTTGACTTGTAAACCAGAAATTTCTCTATTTAAATTCTCAAGTTGATGACTAATATTTTTCAACATACCAGATTGTTCTTCCATGGTTTTAGTAAACACTTTATTTTGCTCATATTGCATTTGCATAAAGTTCTTAGTGGCCTTTTCAACTTCTAAAATATTTTCCGCACTAGGCATAGATCTACCATAATAACCATTGCCACTATTAGGAGGATATGGCATATAATTATTGCTACCAAAATTATTCCTATAAGAATTATTGTTGAAATTGTTGTTTATAATGAAATTCACATCAACATGTTCTTCTTGAGAAACCGAAGAAGCTAACGGAATATTATTTGGATCGACATGAGCTTTACCATTAACAAGCATAGACATAATAATATCAATCTTATCACTCAAGGAGGAGGATTCTTCGACAAAGTTTACCTTCTTACCTTTTGGAGCTCTCTCGGTGTGTCATTCAGAATAATTTATAATCATATCATCAAGTAATTTAGTTGTAGCTCCCAAGGTAATGGACATAAAGATACCTACAGCAGCTAAATCCAGGAGATTTCTTGAAATAAAAATTTAGTCCTGCATAAAAAGTTTGGATGATCATCCAAGTAGTCAGTCCATGAGTGGGACAATTCTTTACCAAAGATTTCATTCTTTCCCAAGCTTGAGCAACATGTTCATTATCAAATTGTCTAAATTTCATTATGTCGCTTCTCAAAGATATAATCTTAGCAGGAGGATAATATTTTCCAATAAAAGCATCTTTGCTTTTTACCCAAGAATCAATAATATTTCTAGGCAAAGATAGCAACCAATCTTTAGCTCTACCTCTCAAAGAGAAATGAAACAATTTCAGTTTTGTAATGTCACCATCTATATCCTTCTATTTTTGCATCTCACAAAGTTCAACAAAATTATTAACATGAGAAGCGGCATCTTCAGTACTAACACCAGAAAATTGCTCTTTCATAACAAGATTTAATAAAGCAGGTTTAATTTCATAGAAGGCTGCTTCAGGAGCAGGTGGAGCAATAGGTGTACAAATAAAATCATTATTGTTGGTGCTAGTAAAGTCACACAACTTAGTATGTTCAGCGGAACCCATTTTAGCAAAATTAGAACTAAGCAATAGAAATAACAGCTATAATAGAAACTATATTTTGTGTTTTAGATATAAAGACAACTATAATAGTAAACTATTTTTTTGTGTTTTTGATATGATAAAGCAAACAAAGCAAAAATAAATTAAACTAAGCAAACTATAACAAAGTAAAGATATTGGAGACGAGAGACTCCCCTTGCAGAAATCCTCTTTCTCCCCGGCAACGGCGCCAGAAAACAGCTTGATGTCGTGTGCTCGTCGTATGCGGACAGGCTGTTGTGGAACCCCAAGAGGAAGGTGTGATGAGCATAGCAGTAAGTTTTGTCCTTAGTACGAAACCAAGGTTTAATCGACCAGTAGGAGAAAGGCGTGACTTCTGAAGATGTTGCTGGCTGACTAGTGGCAGGGTGCACTACCGGCATCAGCAACAACGTGGAACCTGCACACAACACAACCAAAGTACTTTTTCCTAACTTACAATGAGGTTATCAATCTCACCAGTTTGCTGAACACACAGGATTAGACGTATCGAATGGAAGGAGATGTTTGCAGAAAGTAAACAGAACAGAATTGCAGTTGAATTTATCAGTAAAGGAAATAGGACCGGGGTCCACAGTTCACTAGAGGTGTCTCTCCATAAATAAAATAGCATGTTGGGTAAACAAATTACAGCTGGGCAATTGACAGAATATCGATCATACATGACAAGATGATTATGTTGAGATTTGGTATTGGACATTACAACATAATACATAGACCGTAATCCAACTACGTCTATGACTATTAAGCCACCTTTAGGTTAGTGTCCGCACCTCTTCCAGTATAAAGTTACAAGCAACAGACTATCGCATTAAGCAATGTGTGTAAAGTAAAAAATAGAATTACCCTTGGATAAAACATTATTGTTTTCTCCCTAGTAGTAACAGCACATCTACAACCTTAGAAGTTATAAAGTCACTCTCCCAGGAAACTAGAGGCATGAATCTACTATCGAGCATAAATACCCCCTCTTGGCCTCACAAGTGTCCACTTGGCCAGAGTTTCTACTAGCAACGGAGAGCATGCAAGATCACAAATAACATATGACATGAATATATAATCAATCTCAACATAGTATTCAACGTTCATCTGATCCCAGCAAACCAAACATATAGGATTACATAAAGATGATCTTGATCATGTAGGGCAGCTCACAAGATTGATACATGAAGCACAAGGTGGAGAAGGCAACCATCTAGCTACTATTATGGACCCATAGTCCAGGGATGAACTACTCACGCATCACTTCGGAGGCGGGCAAGGCGATGTAGATGCATGCAGCAATGATTTCCCCCTCCGGCAGGGTGCCGGGAAGAGCTTCAGAACCCCCCGAGATGGGTTCAGCGATGGAGGCCGCGACGGAACTTTTCCTGGATCGAGGCTCAGGTATCCAGGGTTTTCCCGAGAAAATGTATAAATAGGCGGAGGATTTAGGTCGGTGGGGAGCTTGGTGGGCCCACACCTTCCCTAGCGCGTGCCAGGCCTAGGCCGCGCCTAGGGGTGGTCTGGGCGCCCTGGTGCGCCTCTTCGTCCCCCCTTCAGACTTCGTCTTCGTTTGGGTAAAATATTGACTTCGGCTTTTGTTTCGTCCAATTTCGAGAATATTTCCTGTACAACTTTTCTGAAATGCAAAAAACTGCAGAAAACAGGGAACTGGCACTGTGGCATCTTTTTAATAGGTTAGTGTCGAAAATCATGTAAAAGTGCAACGAAGTGTAAACAAAACGTATATGAATTTGTGTAAAACAAGCATGGAACATAAAAAATTATAGATACATTCGAGACGTATCAACTGCTGCTCCAGGGCCTTGGCGACTAGGGCCTTGGCATGCTGGATGAAGAGGGCGCCTTCGCTAGTGTCGGGAAGATTGGTGAGTGCGGCCTGAGCGGCGACAACGTTGTCTGCCAGCGACGAGTGCAGAGGCATTCTGTTGGTGTCGACTTCCACGGGGGGCGGGGGGGAGTCATTCTCCCCCTGGTGGTGGTGGTGGCGGTGGTGCTCCGTTTGCCAGTCGATCCGCGGCGGCCCGGCTTGACTCCGGGGCGCCGTTGTTCTGGTTTCGAGCGACCCGGACCTCCCCGTCCGGATCGTCGAAGTTGAGGCGGACGTTGGGGAAGCCCTGCTCGCGGGTGCGCTCGATGCGCATGCGAGTGCGGCGTTGGTGGTGCTGCGGCAGGGCTTTCACCGAGTCCTGCTCGAGGCGAAAATTCTGCCGCTCGACGAGCTCCTTCTTCCTCTGCGCCTCCAAGGCCTCCCGATGCGCCTCGATCTCGATCGCGGGGAGCGGCATGGTGAAGGGGTCGTTGGGCAGATCATCACCGGTCGCCATGAGGATAGTCGTGGGATACTGGTACCGCGGGGCCTCGACAGAGTCGGGCTCCGAGGCGCTGTCGAAGAGGGGGAGGATGGAGCTATCCTCGAAGTCGCCTGGGTTGGAGACCGGGGTGATGGAGTCTGCGACTGATGCCGCGATGATGGATCCGGTGACTGACGCCGCAGCCGCCGAATCGGCATCATCCTCGAGGGCCGACTCTTCCTCGATGTATGCCTCACCGGAGAGGGGGAGAGTGGCAGTGAGCAGCTGTCCCGGCGCGTACGGGTCATGCAGCTGGCCGGGGCGGACCTCGGCGGGGTCGCTGACGCCGGCGAGCCCGACGAAGAGGTTGATCGTGCCAACCGGCACCATCCAAGTGTGGGTGAGAGGCGACGGAGACGGGTGGTAGGTGCTCGGCTGGATGTGGAAGAAGTTGCCCATGGAGATCATCCTGCCGGAGGCGACCAGCCGGCGGACAGGCGAGTAGGGCCTCGCCGCAGCTAGGAGGCTTGACATCCCACGCCCCATGGTGGGCGCCACTATCGTGGATATAACCATGGCAGGTGCTACAGGGTGCAGCACTTTGATGCGAAAGAAAGGTGACGTAGCGATGTGTGGAGCGAGTTGCACAAGACGAAAGGTTTTACCCAGGTTCAGCCCCTCCGCAGAGTAAAAGGTCTACGTCGTGCTAGATCAATTACTCAGTGAAGAATTACAATGGGGGGCTCAATCGGTGAGAGCACCGAGGGCTATGGAGGTGAGATGTGATCTCTAATTGTGTGTTCTAGGGCCTAGCTTGGGGGTTTATATAGCCACCCCCGATCTAGGGTTACATGTCACATCCCAAAATTTTCTAAATTTCAAAACATAAAATAAAAATAAATTTAATGCTTGATTGTTTGAAATTGAATGAAAATTCACTAAGAATTAATTTTTTTTGGAGTTATTTAAAAGTATTTTCCAAAATGTTGGTTTTCAAATAATTTGTTTCAAAGTATTTTCAAAACCAAACATATTTCGGTTTTCAAGGTTTTCAAAACCTTAATGGATTTCTATTTGTGAAAAACAAAACCGAGAAAACTCTTTGCAAGGTATTGCCCAAGTAGCCATATAAGCCAAGTGTATAAAATAATAAATTATAAAATTGAAAACTTTATGTTGTTCTATACTAAAGAAAATAATTTTACAAATCTATAGAAATTTGTTTCACTCAAATCGGAGTTACCAAAATCATTTTATGGAAGAAACAAGAAAAAGAAAAAAAAGTCAGACAAAAGTGGGCCGGCCGACCGGTTCCTAGGCCCACCCGGGATTCCCCCGCGACCCAAGCCCAGCCGGCCACACCTCCCCTCCCAGGCCCATCCAGCCTCTTCTCTCCCCTTTCCCTTTATTTTTTTCAGCCCATTTCCCAGCCCGATTCAACTTTCTTTTCTTTTTCTTTTTCTTCTGGACCAAATTCTTTTGCGCCTTTAAAATTCTGTACGAAAATGCACTAACTAATAGTCTCACATTGCTTAGCTAAGTGAGTTTCACCCATCCTATAGCCTATATAAAGACCCCTAAGGCTTAGAGCATTCCACTAAATTGGGTTGAGCCATTTAGTTTGTTCGACTAGATTAATAAAAAAAAAAATTTGCAAAATTTCTTGGATATATATTTTTTCCGAAGATATTTCTCACGCTACAAAAGGTATTTCGTGGATCTCTCTTTTCTATTTTCCCGTTAGTATTTTCGTAGAATAGCATCGTTAGTATATTCTGATGTATGGATTTTAGCGGTAATAATTTTAATCTAGAGTCTGTAGATTATTAATTTAGTTCACATTTTTCTTTTAGTTATAGTTTCCGTTCATCCTCTAGTTTATTTTACGCGACCCAGTTTAGTATTAGACTAGTACCACGCAATTATTTTTTCTCACACGTAGACCAAACATATGATCTTGGCATACGTACGTTATACGTACTGTGTTAGCTTACGTTCACCTTTAGAATTCAGTATCTATAAATTTATAACTTCGTTTTAGATGATTTTTTTTTTGCGTTGGATTCGTAACTTAGTTCTCTACAACTCTCATGTAGATAGTGTTTCCATCCGATGAACTTTTTATCACAACTTTTCAGACGCTATTAAAAATTTAACCGCGAATTGTAAAATTCATATCTTGAGTTTTACACGTCGATTTTCGACAAACTTCATACCATTGTAATCAAAAAAGTGCATAGATCATTCTACTTTTTCTATAAAGTCTTACCTAATCAATAAAAAAAACCTCTCATCCACGATCAATTTCATTCTAGCTCCGCTACTGGATGAGCGAGCCAACTTTTTTTCCTATCGGACGCTAAGCGAGCTTTATGCATTCGGCTGTGTGCATGTGTCCACGATCAATTGTGTGCATGTATCTGCGAACCGTCTCCAAACCCTACGAGGCAAAGAAAATTAAATGAACAAGAGAGTTATTAGTTACTTGATATTAGGAAATGAACGAAATAGGCCGATCGATATAGAGCGCAAATGAAAGAAAATAATTACTTCTGCATCATTCTTCTCATGTCGGCCCAAAGCTTTGCATCCAGAGTCAGAGAGTCGTGGACGAGAACTGTGGAGGTGTGAAATTGAATTACTAGCAGAATCCAGTGGAACCTGCGGACACGATACATGCACAGTCATGCATAACTCATCAATTAGCCACATACCTTGCATGGAGTAAACAAAAGAGAATGTGTGCTCAAGACAGAGACACTCACCCAAAATGGTAAGGAAATAGAATATCACTTTTGAGTTCCTGCTTTGTAAGAAACCGCCACAGGTCTTGCTCCACGTCGGCGGGGAATTTTTCTAACACATATCCATTAACGATGTGTGGGTCAATGAACCCAACATCAAGGATGTTCCTTATTCTGCATTCCTGCCCATGCTCCATACCTGCCCACCATCAGATTTCATTTAGATACGTGTTGTTCTAGCGGTACTAAAAGCTAATGGGTCTACCCGTTAGCATGTATTGATTAGGAAACATTGGATGGATTGCAAATTAATAAATATGGAAACTGATCGCCGGTTTGTCTATGCCAGATTAATAAATATGCAAATTAATAAATATGGAAACTCGTCGCCGTCGGTCGTTTTTGGAAGCGATGCCTCCGATGGTCTAGCAACAAGACGACATGAGGTCGTTGTCTCGTTGGCGGTCAGCATGCCGACGCTACTCTGCTCGACGACGTTCTACCGTTTCTTGTGGCGCTGACGCCGGAGGTCGAGGCAGTAGAGCGTGGTGCCGGACGCCGGACGGCATGGCCGTGTCGCCGGAGTACCACTAGATAGACATGGACAAGGCTGCAGGAGCACGAGAATTACTCGGGCGTTCGTATCCGTATGCTGCGAGTATTACGGCGCTGCGATTATCCGCATTGCGATTTGTTTCTCCAGCCAAAAGCACGAAGAGGAGGCAAAAGTTGCGGAAGCGTCGGATGCCTGCCACGCGTCCTGGGCGCACAGATGGGCGCAGGCTCAGGGCGCAGGCAAGCCTTGTTTGGACGAGGCTTGCCTGCGCCCTGAGCCTGCGCCCATCCGTGCGCCCAGACGCGTGGCAGGCATCGCGCGGGCTTCGCTCGTCTTTTCTCCCGATCGCTTGATTTTCGCGCAAAACAAAATCGCAAATACGACTGCATTAGTAATAATCCTGCCGGAATACTCGTTGTGGTCTTCCATCTTACAACAGAAAAATGGCGAAGCACCCTTTCCGGCCGAGACGCCGGCGGCATCTCTTCTCCGCCGGAAGGTCCTGTTACAGCGTCTTCGCTCCACCGATGCGTCTCATCGATTAGCGACCACACTTGCCTTCTGCCCCGGCCGTGCTGCAGCAGAGAGATTTGAGGAATAATTATTTGACTAGCTGATTGCCATTGAACAAATCGAGCTCTGTATTTTATCTCGAGCAACTCTCAAAGCAAAGGTTGCTGTCATTCTCCTCCGTGGCCTTCACAGCCATATGCAGCTTATTCGAACGGAGGTCAGCGAACACATAGCTCGGTAGGTCCAATCGAACTGATCAGGAATAGAACTCTGATGTGCGAGAAGTGTGAGGGGAACAAAATTCGACTCGTGAGCAGGAGCAGAAGGAGGCGATGGTGGCGGCTACGGCCGCGTCGTCGTGGCGCGGTGGAGCTGGACGACGCTAGCCGCTCCGCCGTGGCGGCTACGCTGCACGGCATGGCTGCATTGCGGAATAAGTTGAGCGGAAGAACTCCCGTTGTCCGTCGATTCGGGACTCAGCCTTCTCCTCGCCCTCATCATCCCTGTAGCCCTCTTCTTCGGCTTCCTCGTCGCCGTCGGTCGTTTTTGGAAGCGATGCCTCCGATGGTCTAGCAACAAGACGACATGAGGTCGTTGTCTCGTTGGCGGTCAGCATGCCGACGCTACTCTGCTCGACGACGTTCTACCGTTTCTTGTGACGCTGACGCCGGAGGTCGAGGCAGTAGAGCGTGGTGCCGGACGCCGGACGGCATGGCCGTGTCGCCGGAGTACCACTAGATAGACATGGACAAGGCTGCAGGAGCACGAGAATTACTCGGGCGTTCGTATCCGTATGCTGCGAGTATTACGGCGCTGCGATTATCCGCATTGCGATTTGTTTCTCCAGCCAAAAGCACGAAGAGGAGGCAAAAGTTGCGGAAGCGTCGGATGCCTGCCACGCGTCCTGGGCGCACAGATGGGCGCAGGCTCAGGGCGCAGGCAAGCCTCGTCCGGATTGTTTTGCTTCCATTCCGTGCATGTAGGGTGTAAGAGCATCTCCAGTCGCGTCCCCCAAAGCGTCCCCCAAACCGCGCCGGATTGAGCGTTTGGGGGACGTGTTTCGTTCGTGCCGCGTTTGGGGGACGTCGCTCCCCAGTCGCGTCCCCCAAACAAAATTTCACAAATTTTGAACTTAACTAGATTCGATTAGATTCGTCCAAATTTACATATATTCGAACGAAATTTGACTAACTTTAAAACTAAACCTAATCTAGAACCGCTTGCGGCGGCCGGAGGCGTCGTAGTACTGCTGGAAGTTGTACATCTCGTCGGTGACGACCTCCTGCTTGCCGCGCTCGTCGACGGGCTCGTCCACGGGCTCGTCCGTCACCAAGCCGCTTGGTCCTGCCTCGGCGTCGTCGGTGAGGTCCACCAGCGGCTTGCCGGAGTCGAGGATGGACATGGCGATCGCCGCGTCCAGGTCGCCCCTCCAGGCGTCCTTGTCGTCCATGGACGCCATGAACGCCGCCCGCAGCCCTGGGCAGTCCTCGGGGTCGTCGCTGCTGGCGATGAGCCGCTGCTGCCGCTCGTACTCCGCCAGCAGCGCCGCCTGCGACACTTCCTCCGGCTCCTCCTTCACCTCCGGCTTCGGGATGAGGAGGGCGCCGCCGCGCCTCCCTTGCTGCCGCCCGCTGCCGCTACCGCCACGCCTCGTGTTGACGGGCGTCGCCGGCTCCTCCTTGACCTCCCGTTTGGGGACGGTGTAGGGCGCCGACCGGTACGACGAGGACGGCGTCGATCGCGCCGATCGCGCCGGTCCCGAGGAAGAAGAGTGCGAGGAGGACGAGTACGTCGTCCTCCTCGGCTGCCATTGAGGAGACGGCGGCGGCGACGACGGCATCTCCAGCCTTGGAGCGCCGTTGCGGAGGCCGCGGATGACGTTCTCGAGGGTGCGCCCCGGAACGCCCCAGAACAGGGCGCGGCCGTCCTTGTTCCAGCTGTTGGGGCCGCCGACGAGCCCGTCGGTGCTGTGCATCTCGACGTCGTACTTCGCCTGGAAGTACGACGTCCACCAGACGTCGTTGTTGTCGACCGCCCACGTCGGATCCCTCCGCTCCTGGGCGGTGAGTTGAGCCCGATGGGCCTTGACGGCGTCCCACCATTGGTCCGTGCGCGGCTTCGGCGGCGGCGGAACGCCAATGCCGTTCACGGCCATCTTCCAGCCGCCGCTGCTTGGCAGCCGCATGTCCGGCGGGACTGGATACCGGGCGCGGTACAGCGCCCACGCCTCCGCCACGGTGAGGCTGCCGCGTCCGAAGCCGTTCGCCGCGGCGATCTTGCGGGAGGACGACATTTTTTGAGCGGCGAGGAGAGGATCTGGGAGGGGGAGGCGGCGGCGACGAGAAGGATTATGAGCGGCGATAACTGCAGGGCGCCTTAAAACAGCGGCGGCAGCGGGTGGTTGCACGCAATAACTCCGGCGCGGACGGCCACGCGGCCATGCACGACGAGACGCGTCCCTGCGTCGCCTGGGAAAACAGGGACGCCATTAACGTCGCTTGACCAAAGGTAGGCGACGGGGTTTTAGCCTTCCGTGCCGCTGACGGGTCGGGCCCGCGTCGGTTGGCCTCGCTTTTCGTTGTGTCCGGCGTCCCCGGAGCGTCCCCTGTGGGACGGGGACGGGCTCGGGGCGCCGGACACCGTATAGGGGCGCGCCGGACAAAAAAGGGCTTTGGGGGACGCGGCTGGAACGCTTTTTCTGTCCAGCGCGCCCCAAATCCCTTTGGGGGACGGTTTGGGAGACACGACTGGAGATGCTCTAACGCCACGAATTTAAGGCACCATAGTTGTTGCCTCATAGAATGCTTTATTTTAAGGTATGTCATGTACGATGGGCCAACATACTTTTGTAATTAATTTTGCTAGTTAGTGCAAATTATAAATAAGAGGGTTATGTTGGGTATGTATCTACGTAGAATTGTTTTTGTATTGTACCTCGTATGTATATAACTAGAAATTCTTGGGCATGTACATACCTAAAAAATGCGTGGTATATACCAGGTATGTACATAACTAGAAATTCATGGGTATGTATATACCTATACAATCTTGGGTATCGTACCTGGTATGTATATACCTAGAAATATCTGATTATGTACATACAAAGAAATTCTTGGTATCATACAGGTATGTATATACATACCAATATCTGATGGTGTAGATACCCTGTATACCTGTAAATACCTCAGGTATATACCTAGATACCTATAAATACCTCAGGTATAGACCTGTAAATACCTCACGTACATACCTAAGAAAATCATGGGTACCGTTCCTGGTATGTACATACCTAGAAAATACGTTGTATATACCTGGTATGTACATAACTAGAAATTCATGGGTATGTATATACCTATAAAATCATGGGTATCGTACATGGTATGTATATACCTAGAAATATGTGATTGTGTACATACGAAAGAAATTCTGGGTATCATACAGGTATGTATATACCTACAAATATCTGATGGTGTAGATACCCTATATACCTGTAAATACCTCAGGTATATACTTTCTTGAAAATGTAACAATATGTATTTAATTTGTTGAGTATGAACCATGTATCTTAATAGTGTACATACCCTGTATAACCTCTATACCTATAAATACCTCAGGTATATACGTCCCCAAAAAATTTAATGAGGGCATCTCTAAACAACCCCTATCCCGTGCATCTCCTAATTTTACAGTATTGGGCCAAAACAGTGCCCGAACACATTTCCCATTCCAAGCCGCATCGACATTCGCGATGAAGTTAATTTTACGCATCCATTTCTCCTTTCCGTCCCATCGCTGCCGCCGCACCTCAATGTCAATTCCCGGTGACTCCGACCGGAAAAATCAAATCGCCACCGCCACGAGCCTCCTCTCCGCCTCCTCTACCTCCTCCGCAGATGGTGCCGCCCAATTTTGCACGTCGAGTTTGCGCTCTTCCACCACGCGGTGACGGCTCCGCGTCAGCGAGGCAGGGCCCGGAGACGAAGGCCGAGTGCACGACGCGCATCCCGATCAAGTGTGCCGCTGCAGCGCACTCTCCTGCCGCAAACCGCGCTCCCGGAGTAGTTCAGCCTCTTGCCGCATGATGACGAGGCATGGTCGTCCATGGCGGCGATGCAGGCTGTTTCTCTTCCTCTGCACGGGCCTGCAACGCTCCTACCAATCGAGTAGGACTCCGGCACCAACGAGGACGCGTGGTACGGGAGGTGGGCCACCTCGCCATGGCCCGGTGAACTCCCTCACGACCTCTCTGAGTCCAACACCAACGATGAGGAGTGAAGCTCCACCGACGGTCGCCGCCCCAAATCCCGGTGATGCTAATATAACTCCAGGGCTAGCTTACCTAGTTTTAGGAACTTTAATTCCTATTTTGCAACATCTTGTAATAGCAACTTCAGCGAACTGGTTTGAATTTGTGGCGCTAAAATCAACAAATGGTGTTTGCGGTTTTTGGATGGAGCTCTCTTCAGGCGATTTTGTTTTTCATGCAAAACTAGCAGTTGCAGTTAACCCCATCCGCGCGATGCGGCTCGGCCAGATGAGGTATCTTCTATAGATGCTCTGAATATGCATGTACGTTTGTAGAGCATGGACTGTGTATCTAGATTGTGTAGATACCATGTACCCGGATTAGGTACGTCTTGATTCCGTACATCTCATGTTTCCCCATAAATACTCGGGTATGTACATACCTACAAAATACGTGGTATATACCTGGTATGTATATACCTAAATATCTAATCACGTACATACCTAAGAAAATCATGGGTATCGTCCTGGGTATGTATATACCTAGAAATATCTTCAAACACAAACTAGAAATAATTTGTGGGTGTCATACCTGGTATGTATATACCTAGAAATATCTAATCATGTGCATACCTAAGAAACTCATGGGTATCGTCCTGGGTATGTATATACTTAGAAATATCTTCAAACGCAGACTAGAAATAATCTTCGGTGCAGTGGTGTTTATTTTGGCTTGGCTCTGGTTGCGCTGGTGTTTGCGTGAGCTTGGTGGAGATTGTATCAATTTTTGGTGGGTTTTCCGTTAGGTCAAGTATCTTCTTTTTAGTCAATGAAAAAGACAAGCTTTTGCCTTGTTTCAAAACAAAGTTGACGTCTAGTATATACCCATATACTAGAAATAATTTGTGGGTATATACCCTGAATATTTGTTTTCATTGTTTATACCTGCGCTGCTACTTAAGTAGCTGCTAACCAAGATGGATCACATGCATGTGGTTGGATCCACTGATTCTAGATCTCATGTAAATATGTGAGTAAGTTTGAAGAAAAAACAAACAAAATTTCCCTCGTGAATTGTCGATCATCTCCTATTACATCACAATCTACATGTGACTGACATTAGTATTTAGTACTACAGATTGCAAGTCTCCAACTAGAATCAGAGAGAAAAAGGGATTTAAAAAATAGATGTATCCATGCTCTTCACTCGCATGATGGCGCCCTGGAGCTATCAAAACCTTCGTTGTCAACCACCGCAGAAGTGGCGTAGATAAATGGTAAATATATACTTTATAGCTCCATCACTTCAAAAATCATTGAACTTGTAGAGATCTATCACAAAAGAACCACACAAAAATCAACTTGATATGAATAAGAATTATGATAACAATCTTGATTAATAAGAATTTTCGTAAAAAGAAAACTTGATTAGAAAGAAGCATCAAACACAAAAGCAAATATGAGTAGACAAATTACCAACTGTGTTGAACTAATCTCACGATCTTATGCGCGCGCGTGTGAAAAACAGATATGCCTTGTTGTAACCAATCAAACTAATCTGAACTGGCAAAAACATCTCTAGGATCTGTACGAGAAGTTTGGTCGATTACAACACAAATTGCAAGCTACAGTTTCAAAACAAAAGATGCACGGATCAATGCATACCTCGTTCAGCTTGTAGGGAGAAAACCATCTAGGACGTTGGCCGGCCGGCCGGCCGCGACGTATTGCAATTCCGGCGTATGTCTTCATATGGACCTCATGCATGTATGGTAAATGGAGCCATGGAAGACTGAATAAGAGGAGGTCGGCCTGCTGGTTTGATAAGGAAACAACCATATTTTTTGTTCCTGTTGCCATGTATGAAATGGCCTGTGTCCAAAATAATTAGGAAACAAATCAAGTATTGTTTGGTGTTGCTTCAAATGAAATATTATAATGGGTCTGACCCGAATTCTTTGGAAAAAATACCCGAGTTCTTGTGTGCGACTGCTAAGTGATCCAATGGCTACTGATCATGAATAATATTCTGAGCACCGACTTGTACTTTCCTGGACACAAGGTTGTACTTTCCGGATAACAGAGTTCAACTTTCTGTCGAACTTACCTGAACTTCCCGTTTTCTTCATAGGTACTGATTATACCTCGAGTTTCTCAACCATTAGTCGGAACTATACAAATGATATACCGTTGGATAGATAATGAAAAACCGCAACTTTTTCATGTTCACACTTTTCACAGATTTTGCATAGTTTAAATTTAATTTTGAAAATACGAAAACGCTTCTATTTGGCTGGAAACGAACTTTTAGTTCGATTTTCGAATCGCTTATCGAAACTGTGCAAGTGATATACCGTTGGAAAGATAATGAAATTGCGCAACTTTTTCATGTTTTAAGTTTTTTCAAAACCTTCACAGTTTTTGAACAATTTTGAAAATACCGAATTTCGGACGTACTCAAAAACGAGCGGACAGTAATTTGGATGAATTTTTTCAACCGTTTGTCGGAATGATGTAAATGATATGGCGTTGGAAAGCTATGGACTAGGCGCAACTTTCTTATTCAAATTGTTTTCTCTAATTCCTTACAGTTTAAGAGAATAAATCGAATTACTGTCCGCCCATTTTATGTGACGGGCGCAGAATGATTTCCCCGCGATTTCCATTCGGAGTATTTAAACAATGGAAATGATATACGGTTGGAAAGCTATCAAAATTGCGCATCTTTTTTGTATCTACCATTTTTGCCAAATCCGAACGGTTTAAAACTAATTTTAGAAGTTTTGAAATCATGTTTCCGGTATATTTTGTGGGATAACGGTTTGAATTTGATGGCTTAGATCCATTTATTTGTTGTAAATGTTGTAGGTAATGAAATTATACATATACTCTAGCATATAAAGCTTTTGGAGACAATGATTGAAGTGGTTGGTGATCAAATCGATGAGATTTGAACAACAGATTTCCGCCCCGTAAAAACAGAGCATTGAACTTCCCTCGAACCGAACTTGCACTTCTAGGGAAATGCGGTTGTACTTCTCGGCGCTGTTTCACGAAAATGTTCAGTAAAATGACTATAAGTTTCTCATACAGTGTTTGTTTGAGGTCCATGGCCACACAAAATGCTCAGCACAACCATGCGCATCTGAACTTCCCACGACATGTCCTTGTACTGCTTGGCCTTCGTGGTTGTACTTCCTGGAAATGTTTTGATACTAGTGTGTTTTACAAAAACTAGCATGTGTGCTTCAAAATGATAATGTTAGATTGTCCCTATATTCTATTTTAAGAGATTCTGCACTTCCCAGATCTTAATATTTGAACTTCACAATGTTGCTGTGTGAACTTATGTGGGAGTATTTTCTTCATGTAATTACCGCTTGTACTTACTGTTGTCTCCGCCTGTACTTCTCAGAATCACTGCTCGTACTTCCTTGCAGATGACGGGATTATTTTGTTTTTTCTACATTTGGACTTTGTCGGGTTTCCTATACTTCCTATATTAAGTGGGTGTATTGCTTGTGTTGAATGGTTGTACTTCTCATTGTCAAGTATATGAACTTCTTTACGGGTGATGGGATTATTATTGTTTTTTCCTATGTGAACTTAGGTGGGAGTATTTTTCTTTGAACACTTTTAATTCATGTAATTACCGCTTGTACTTTCTGGTGTCTCCGCCTATACTTCTCAGAAGAACTGCTCGTACTTCTTTGCAGATAACGGGATTATTTTGTTTTTTCCTACATTTGGACTTTGTCGGGTTTCTTGTACTTCCTATATTAAGTGGGTGTATTGCTCGTGTCGAATGGTTGTACTTCTCATTTACAAGTATATGAACTTCCTTACGGGTGATGGGATTATTATTGTTTTTTTGCTATGTGAACTTATGTGAGGGTATTTTCTTTGAACACTTTTAATTCATGTAATTACCGCTTGTACTTCCTGTTGTCTGCGCCTGCACTTCTCGGAATTACTGCTCGTACTTCCTCGCAGATGATGGGATTATTTAGTTTTTTCTACATTTGAATTTTGTCGGTTTTTTTGTTCTTCCTATATTAAGTGGTTGTACTACTCGTGTCGAATGGTTGTACTTCTCGTTACCGCTTGTACATCAATCATGGGATTATTTTGGACACTTTGTACATCCCTAGTTACCGCTTGTACTTCGTGTAGTAGGCGCTTGTACTTCTTGGAAGCACTTCTTGTACTTCTCTGTGGATTACGCGATTATTTTTTTCTGCATTTGTTTTTAGTCAGTTTTCTCGTATTTCCTATCTTAACTGGGTGCACTGCTCGCACCGAATGGTTGTACTTCTCAGCCTCAAGTATTTGAACTTCCCCGCGGATGACGGGATTCTTTTGTTTTTTGTACATTTTGGTTTTCTTGTACTTCTCATATTAAATGGGTGTCTTGGTCGTGCCGAATGGGTGTACCTCTCAGCGTCAAGTATTCTTCGACTTGTAATATGTGTCATTCATGTTGATTTTTTTATCTTCACTTTACGTGCCTATGTACTTACGGAGAGCGAAGTGGTGTACTTTCCGATATTGCCTTGTGTACTTCTTTGGGAATGTTTTTGTAATTACTTTCTGGTACATCCGAACAGGGTGTGTACTTCCCAGCTAGCAGGTTTGATCTTCCGGATATTTACTAAGTGTGTTTCTCGGCGGAACTTTTTAAAGGATGTTTCAAACCAAATGGCTAAATTTTTGTGATTTTATTTATGCTGTACTTCCCAAAACATTCATGGGGCAGTGCTCCAAGAAAAACAAGTGGGAAGAGAGTGCTCTTGAAGCTTCAAGGTGCGGTGGTGCTTGAGATATTTCACTACGGCCAAAAGCAACAAACTTCAACTCTGACATGTGCTGAAATAAACTCACGTCTACATGGCCATATTATAACACGGCCATACTACATGCAACCGCTTACACACCAATCAAACTTGGTAAAAGATGGATTTTTCACTAGGTGTCAGCGGCCAAAAAGGATCAGAAGAACAAGCAGGTAATAATATCTGAGGTGCTAACTGACGATTAACTGTTGTTTGACGAGCAAATCAGAGTCACACAAGCCAAGCACGGGCCAGATGCTGCATACTGTTTTGGATGCCGTCGTCGTCGAAATGTCATAGGTGTCTCAGCACCTCGTCCTCGCCTTTGTCTACAGCCCGATACCCGGCATTTGAAGAACAATCGACCTCTTTGAGATGCAAGCTCGTCGTTGCTGGCGACCATGTTCTCCACTACATGCTCCTCCTCAACGACATGGTCAGAAGCAACCTGTGTTTTTTGTGTTGGAATCAATACACAAGTATGAACTTGAACAGAAGCTGTTACTTTCATACTGGAACCCTGGGATAACCGAACTCGTTCTTTTCTGACCTTCCCAGAAACCCATGCTTGTACTTTCAGGTGTTCCCGGTTGTACTTTTGGACAATTCATCTCATCATTTTTTTCACACTAACTAACAGGGGGCGTGTACTCATGCTCCAAAACATCTGAAAGAGTAAGAGAGTTTACTATTAGTCACAAGAGAAAATACGAGCCAAAGAAATGACTTGGCATTAAAGGGGGAGAATTTACATACCGGCTGCCTTAAACCAGTCGTGCTGACATATCAACGTCTTGACTTCATAGTTTGTACTAGCCATACCTTGTTCTTCCCGCTCTTGATGTTCTTGGACTTGCGGGTTCATTGCGGATGATTGCCTGATTAGGTTTCTCTCCTTGGAGCTCTTCCTCTCCCGCTTGCATCTGGTACTCATGTTAAACAAAGAGAAAATTAAATTCTGTTGAGTCCGATAGAAGTATTTATTGGAACATAACCACTTCAAGTCCTGAATACATACTATATTTAAAAAACATAAATAATGTTGCAAGGAACATATCCACAGCGGTCACCAAGCAGTCCGCCTTCAGCGTGTTTTTCTCGCTTCAGCAGCAGAAAATAGGTGTATAACTGATCCACTTTAAATCAGCAGGGATTGATATGTAGAACTGGCGCTGAACACTAGTTCAGAGAACTCAGACTACTTGTTGATTCAGTTAGCTAAAATTCTCTGGATAGTACGGCTGCTCATTATTAATTGCTAGTATGAAAAAACTGCACGATGGATTCAATTCTAAACCACCATTGAAGTACAGAACATAACTGCATGATAGGCTGGGAGGACTTCCAGAAGTTCTGCCTTTCCAAGTTGGTAGGAGCATCTGAATTTAGTTAGTCGATCATCTTCCTACTCAAGCTAGTGTGATTCCTCCTTTAACACTAAAAGCTTTCAGCAGTAGTACTGAGTCAACCACAACATGAACGCCCGATCATTGGAGTGCACTTCCTGGCAAGTCAATTATGGGAAACAAACTGTCATGTGTGCCGCTGCTAGCTCTGGTTTCAGCTGAGCATTTTGGTTGACGTTGTTACTTTTCCTGGCGCCATCGTGAAGGGACAGCAGATGCACCACACCCAACCGTTTAGACACCTCGCAAAGTTCAGGCATGGCGCTGAAAAAGTTCAGACATCGGGACCAGGGCAGTTCGAGCGGAGCCATGGGATGGCAGTGGCAGCCGGCTGGAGGCGCTTTACGAGGCTGATCCCCAGAAGACGACAACAGCCATGCGAGTGGTGTACGAAGTTCCTCTGTATCGGGCGTCGGAGAATGCACTAGAGCAGAGTAGAGCACTACAGTTTAGTTCATCTCAACACCATGTTCACATCAGTAGCAGTAGTAGAGTAGCATCAACTAGCGGGCTGACAGCACGCTGCAGGCAGGCTGTTTTTGAGGGGCGGCATGGCAGCCATCAGCAGCACTCGTGGCCGGATGAATCGGAGCGGTCAGTTGAGTACACGAGAACAGGCAATTCGATACACCGGAGCAGGCAGTTCAAGACACTATCCAAAACAAGTTGCAGAGAAGAAAGCACGAGCGATTGGTCGATTTGGGGGAACCATGGCATGGAAGTTCAGCTCTGGCATGCGAGCACCTAACAGGGACGAAAATGGGTGCCACGAACTGGTACCACGCGCCATGAACTGGCATGAATTTTCACCGCACGAGGCAGTGAACTGCCCGCCCTCCACATCTTGTACTTACGTCTAGTAATGACATTTGGTGAAGAAGCCTGCTGCAGAATTACTTACATTTGGTGAACTGCGCGCCATGAACTGGCTGAGAGAATTATCAACTGCAAATCCTCCCGGCAGCGGCAGCGGACCTCAGGGATTCCACATCGGCCCATGAGCCGGGCGACTGCGCCCTTTCCGGTGGCGGGGAAGGAGGGAACCGGCGGCGGCGCGCTGGATGGCGGAGCGGGAGTAGGGAACAGGTCCAGCCAGCGCCCTGGATGGTGGCTGAGGAAGTAATCGGGGCTCCGGCGAGCGGCGCGTGGTGGAGGAGTCCGCCAGCGCGCGGGGAGTTGGTCGGCGGCGGCGGGAGTTGGCCAGCGGCGCAGGGTGGAGGTGGCCGGCGGCGCCGGGTGGAGGTGGCCGGCAGCGCGCGAGAGTTGGCCGGCGGCGCGTGGTGGAGGTGGCCAGCGGCGCGGGGTGGATGGGTGCAGGGGGATCACGGCTGATGGGGGCGGGTCGGGAAGAAGCCTAATTGCTAGTTTTTTTCTCCAATCGGTTGGTTGTTCTCGGCCATTTCCCAGATCGGGCCGGTGGTGCTCAGAATATTATTTTGAGCACTGGTTGTAAAATAGTGCAACCCTATATATATAGTGGGCTACCATGGTGGCTAGCTATGCACACCCCAGCAGACGTCCGATCTACTGCATATGACACCAGATATACAATTGAGAGCACAATCTACAAATTGATCAAGCTAACACCGTCTCTCACACAGCTAGCCAGGAGCACATTTTTCAAATTTTGAATCCGCGGCAACACATGTAATACACTTTGTAATAGACACTCTTCAGTTCCAAGGAAAGTGTATTTTTATAAGTCCAAACGTTTATCCAAACCATTCTACCAACCCAAATACTAGTCCATATGGCATGCAGTTATTTCAACGTGAGGTCTCCACCGTTTGTATCTACCAGCTCCATTTAGCTACCACTGGTGCTAGTCCAATGCATGGTCACAAGAGGAAGACGAATTAGGATGCAGAAGGATCGACGACCGTGGCGATATACCCATCTGGGTGTGTTGTCGAGGGAGACATGTTCGGCAAGCTCCCAGATGATATGATCATCACGTACTCCCACCCCTCTCATTTTTGTTAATGCTTGCGATCAAAATACATTTTAGGAGGAGAGCTCAAATCTTTCAATGTGGCGGCAGGTGCAGGAGAAGGACTGGACGCCGCAGTGAAGGACGGCGTGAGCGTGATCTCCTTCTCCATCGACGTGTTCCACGACGTGCAGTTCAACTACGACTTCATCGACATCGCCACGCACAAGGCCATGTAGTGCAGCTTCTTTGTCAGCGCCACGGCCGGCAATGCCGCGCCGACCATCAGCTCCGTGGGCAACAACACGCCGTCGATGCTTACTGTCGCGGCCGATACCATGGACCACGTGATCCGCACCACCGTCCAACCATTGCGCGTGTTGTCCATGATGGACATCGTGTCCGGCTGGACGCCGTGGTGAAAGACGGTGTCAACGTGATCTCCTTCTCCATCAACGCGTCCAATGACAAGCAGTTCAACTACGACTTCATCGACATCGCCACGTACAAGGCCATGGAGCGCGGCATCTTCGTCAGCGCCGCGGCCGGCAATGCCGCGCGGGCCATCGGCTCCGTGGGCAACGGCGCGTCGTGGATGCTCACGGTCGCGGTCGACACCACCGTCAAACAAGGCAACGGCCTAACGGGTAGGAGCTCGATGAGGAGTCACTGTTCCAGCCACGGAAGGGCACCGTCGGGCACCACCTCCCACTCGCGTTCCTGGCGCCGACGTCGACCCGGATGACCCCGGCTGATTTAAAGTGGATCAGTTATACACCTATTTTCTGCTGCTGAAGCGAGAAAAACACGCTGAAGGCGGACTGCTTGGTGACCGCTGTGGATATGTTCCTTGCAACATTATTTATGTTTTTTAAATATAGTATGTATTCAGGACTTGAAGTGGTTATGTTCCAATAAATACTTCTATCGGACTCAACAGAATTTAATTTTCTCTTTGTTTAACATGAGTACCAGATGCAAGCGGTAGAGGAAGAGCTCCAAGGAGAGAAACCCAATCAGGCAATCATCCGCAATGAACCCGCAAGTCCAAGAACATCAAGAGCGGGAAGAACAAGGTATGGCTAGTACAAACTATGAAGTCAAGACGTTGATATGTCAGCACGACTGGTTTAAGGCAGCCGGTATGTAAATTCTCCCCCTTTAATGTCAAGTCATTTCTTTGGCTCGTATTTTCTCTTGTGACTAATAGTAAACTCTCTTACTCTTTCAGATGTTTTGGAGCATGAGTACACGCCCCCTGTTAGTTAGTGTGAAAAAAATGATGAGATGAATTGTCCAAAAGTACAACCGGGAACACCTGAAAGTACAAGCATGGGTTTCTGGGAAGGTCAGAAAAGAACGAGTTCGGTTATCCCAGGGTTCCAGTATGAAAGTAACAGCTTCTGTTCAAGTTCATACTTGTGTATTGATTCCAACACAAAAAACACAGGTTGCTTCTGACCATGTCGTTGAGGAGGAGCATGTAGTGGAGAACATGGTCGCCAGCAACGACGAGCTTGCATCTCAAAGAGGTCGATTGTTCTTCAAATGCCGGGTATCGGGCTGTAGACAAAGGCGAGGACGAGGTGCTGAGACACCTATGACGTTTCGACGACGACGGCATCCAAAACAGTATGCAGCATCTGGCCCGTGCTTGGCTTGTGTGACTCTGATTTGCTCGTCAAACAACAGTTAATCGTCAGTTAGCACCTCAGATATTATTACCTGCTTGTTCTTCTGATCCTTTTTGGCCGCTGACACCTAGTGAAAAATCCATCTTTTACCAAGTTTGATTGGTGTGTAAGCGGTTGCATGTAGTATGGCTGTGTTATAATATGGCCATGTAGACGTGAGTTTATTTCAGCACATGTCAGAGTTGAAGTTTGTTGCTTTTGGCCGTAGTGAAATATCTCAAGCACCACCGCACCTTGAAGCTTCAAGAGCACTCTCTTCCCACTTGTTTTTCTTGGAGCACTGCCCCATGAATGTTTTGGGAAGTACAGCATAAATAAAATCACAAAAATTTAGCCATTTGGTTTGAAACATCCTTTAAAAAGTTCCGCCGAGAAACACACTTAGTAAATATCCGGAAGATCAAACCTGCTAGCTGGGAAGTACACACCCTGTTCGGATGTACCAGAAAGTAATTACAAAAACATTCCCAAAGAAGTACACAAGGCAATATCGGAAAGTACACCACTTCGCTCTCCGTAAGTACATAGGCACGTAAAGTGAAGATAAAAAAATCAACATGAATGACACATATTACAAGTCGAAGAATACTTGACGCTGAGAGGTACACCCATTCGGCACGACCAAGACACCCATTTAATATGAGAAGTACAAGAAAACCAAAATGTACAAAAAACAAAAGAATCCCGTCATCCGCGGGGAAGTTCAAATACTTGAGGCTGAGAATTACAACCATTCGGTGCAGCAAAGGCACCCAGCTTAAGATAGGAAATACGAGAAAACTGACTAAAAACAAATGCAGAAAAAAATAATCGCGTAATCCACAGAGAAGTACAAGAAGTGCTTCCAAGAAGTACAAGCGCCTACTACACGAAGTACAAGCGGTAACTAGGGATGTACAAAGTGTCCAAAATAATCCCATGATTGATGTACAAGCGGTAACGAGAAGTACAACCATTCGACACGAGTAGTACAACCACTTAATATAGGAAGAACAAAAAAACCGACAAAATTCAAATGTAGAAAAAACTAAATAATCCCATCATCTGCGAGGAAGTACGAGCAGTAATTCCGAGAAGTGCAGGCGCAGACAACAGGAAGTACAAGCGGTAATTACATGAATTAAAAGTGTTCAAAGAAAATACCCTCACATAAGTTCACATAGCAAAAAAACAATAATAATCCCATCACCCGTAAGGAAGTTCATATACTTGTGAATGAGAAGTACAACCATTCGACACGAGCAATACACCCACTTAATATAGGAAGTACAAGAAACCCGACAAAGTCCAAATGTAGGAAAAAACAAAATAATCCCGTTATCTGCAAAGAAGTACGAGCAGTTCTTCTGAGAAGTATAGGCGGAGACACCAGAAAGTACAAGCGGTAATTACATGAATTAAAAGTGTTCAAAGAAAAATACTCCCACCTAAGTTCACATAGGAAAAAACAATAATAATCCCATCACCCGTAAAGAAGTTCATATACTTGACAATGAGAAGTACAACCATTCAACACAAGCAATACACCCACTTAATATAGGAAGTATAAGAAACCCGACAAAGTCCAAATGTAGAAAAAACAAAATAATCCCGTCATCTGCAAGGAAGTACGAGCAGTGATTCTGAGAAGTACAGGCGGAGACAACAGTAAGTACAAGCGGTAATTACATGAAGAAAATACTCCCACATAAGTTCACACAGCAACATTGTGAAGTTCAAATATTAAGATCTGGGAAGTGCAGAATCTCTTAAAATAGAATATAGGGACAATCTAACATTATCATTTTGAAGCACACATGCTAGTTTTTGTAAAACACACTAGTATCAAAACATTTCCAGGAAGTACAACCACGAAGGCCAAGCAGTACAAGGACATGTCGTGGGAAGTTCAGATGCGCATGGTTGTGCTGAGCATTTTGTGTGGCCATGGACCTCAAACAAACACCGTATGAGAAACTTATAGTCATTTTACTGAACATTTTCGTGAAACAGCGTCGAGAAGTACAACCGCATTTCCCTAGAAGTGCAAGTTCGGTTCGAGGGAAGTTCAATGCTCTGTTTTTACGGGGCGGAAATCTGTTGTTCAAATCTCATCGATTTGATCACCAACCACTTCAATCATTGTCTCCAAAAGCTTTATATGCTAGAGTATATGTATAATTTCATTACCTACAACATTTACAATAAATAAATGGATCTAAGCCATCAAATTCAAACCGTTATCCCACAAAATATACCGGAAACATGATTTCAAAACTTCTAAAATTAGTTTTAAACCGTTCGGATTTGGCAAAAATGGTAGATACAAAAAAGATGCGCAATTTTGATAGCTTTCCAACCGTATATCATTTCCATTGTTTAAATACTCCGAATGGAAATCGCGGGGAAATCATTCTGCGCCCGTCACATAAAACGGGCAGACAGTAATTCGATTTATTCTCTTAAACTGTAAGGAATTAGAGAAAACAATTTGAATAAGAAAGTTGCGCCTAGTCCATAGCTTTCCAACGCCATATCATTTGCATCATTCCGACAAACGGTTGAAAAAATTCATCCAAATTACTGTCCGCTCGTTTTTGAGTACGTCCGAAATTCGGTATTTTCAAAATTGTTCAAAAACTGTGAAGGTTTTGAAAAAACTTAAAACATGAAAAAGTTGCGTAATTTCATTATCTTTCCAACGGTATATCACTTGCACAGTTTCGATAAGCGATTCGAAAATCGAACTAAAAGTTCGTTTCTAGCCAAATAGAAGCGTTTTCGTATTTTCAAAATTAAATTTAAACTATGCAAAATCTGTGAAAAGTGTGAACATGAAAAGTTGCGGTTTTTCATTATCTATCCAACGGTATATCATTTGCATAGTTCCGACTAATGGTTGAGAAACTCGAGGTATAATCAGTACCTATGAAGAAAACGGGAAGTTCAGGTAAGTTCGACAGAAAGTTGAACTCTGTTATCCGGAAAGTACAACCTTGTGTCCAGGAAAGTACAAGTCGGTGCTCAGAATATTATTCTGCAACCGGTTGCAGAATAGTGCTGGTATATATATATATATATATATATATATATATATATATATATATATAGGAAGCTCAATTGGGGCACCATGGCGCCCGGGCACCATACATCATGACCGTACAATTACATCATAGGTACCAGATTGCATCATAGGTGTATAAAGGAGAGAAAAACACTTTCCAAATATCAACAGGAGAGAGAATGCACTTTCCAATTATCATAAACAAAGACAAATCACTTCCCAGTTTGATGTGCAGGTTTCCTTTTATGATTCATGGTGCCCAGGCACCATGGTGCACCAGTTAGTTTACCTATATATATATATATATATATATATATATATATATATATATACGATTTAGCACCTGCAGGCCTAACAAAGTTAGCTGCCTGTAGTTCCCTGTATAGTTCTTTCTTTTTGCTTTCTCAGTTTTTCGTAGCCTTGCTACAACCCTGTATGCTCCCGCCTTCTCAGCGGTTTTCTCTAATATATAATGATGCACGACTAGGCGTGTGATGCGCGTGGTTGACGTATTGTCTTTCCGTTCGACACGCGTCCGTTGGGAACCCCAAGAGGAAGGTGTGATGCGCACAGCGGCAAGTTTCCCTCAGTAAGAAACCAAGGTTTATCGAACCAAAGAGGAGTCAAGAAGCACGTTGAAGGTTGATGGCGGCGAGATGTAGTGCGGCGCAACACCAGGGATTCCGGCGCCAACGTGGAACCTGCACAACACAAACCAAGTACTTTGCCCCAACGAAACAGCGAGGTTGTCAATCTCACCGGCTTGCTGTAACAAAGGATTAGATGTATAGTGTGGATGATGATTGTTTGCAGAAAACAGTAGAACAAGTATTGCAATAGATTGTATTTCAGTATAGAGAATTGGACCGGGGTCCACAGTTCACTAGAGGTGTCTCTCCCATAAGATAAACAGCATGTTGGGTGAACAAATTACAGTTGGGCAATTGACAAATAGAGAGGGCATGACCATGCACATACATATTATGATGAGTATAGTGAGATTTAATTGGGCATTACGACAAAGTACATAGACCGCTATCCAGCATGCATCTATGCCTAAAAAGTCCACCTTCAAAGTTATCATCCGAACCCCTCCAGTATTAAGTTGCTAACAACGAGACAATTGCATTAAGTATTGCGCGTAATGTAATCAATAACAACATCCTCGGACATAGCATCAATGTTTTATCCCTAGTGGCAACAAGACATCCATAATCTTAGAGGTTTCTCTCACTCCCTGCATTCACGGAGACATGAACCCACTATCGAGCATAAATACTCCCTCTTGGAGTTACTAGCATCAACTTGGCCAGAGCATCTACTAATAACGGAGAGCATGCAAGATCATAAACAACACATAGATATAAATTGATAATCAACATAAGATGGTATTCTCTATTCATCGGATCCCAACAAACACAACATATAGAATTACAGATAGATGATCTTGATCATGTTCGGTAGCTCACAAGACCCGACAATTAAGCACAATGAGGAGAAGACAACCATCTAGCTACTGCTATGGACCCATAGTCCAGGGGTAGACTACTCACACATCACTCCGGAGGCGACCATGGCGGCGTAGAGTCCTCCGGGAGATGAATCCCCTCTCCGGCAGGGTGCCGGAGGCGATCTCCTGAATCCCCCGAGATGGGATTGGCGGCGGGGGCGTCTCTGGAAGGTTTTCCGTATCATGGCTCTCGGTACTGGGGGTTTCGCGACGAAGGCTATTTGTAGGCGGAAGGGTAGGTCAGGGGGCGTCGCGAGGGGCCCAGGAGACAGGTCGGCGCGGCCAAGCGTGGGGCCGCGCCGCCCTACCCCCTGGCCACCTCATGGCCCCACTTCGTTGACTCTCTGGTCTTCTGGAAGCTTCGTGGCAAAATAGGCCCCTGGGCGTTGATTTCGTCCAATTCCGAGAATATTTCCTTACTAGGATTTCTGAAACCAAAAACAGCAGAAAACAAAGAATCGGCACTTCGGCATCTTGTTAATAGGTTAGTTCCAGAAAATGCACGAATATGACATAAAGTGTGCATAAAACATGTAGATATCATCAATAATGTGGCATGGAACATAAGAAATTATCGATACGTCGGAGACGTATCAGCGTGTGTTCGAGAAAAAAAATCTTTTGTAATATATGAACCTATATTGATGTTTTAGATGTTGGTAGTATAATTTTTTTATAAACTTGAACAGACTTAAATCAGTTTAACTTAGCACAACCATATAGCGTACCTTTTTTAGAATGAGAAAATGAGGTAAACAAATACCATGTGTACCCTTTACTAGTAATAGTAGAGAAGAGATTATGAACCTTCAACTCTAAAATGCATATTCTTCTACTGAATGGATAGTTGCATCTGATACCTATTTTGCAAATGTTACCATACTTGGGGTTGGCTACAAAGAGCATTTTTTTCTTGTCAAGCTTCATGCACTACCAACACAACCAAAAGTCCGAATTGATCGAAAGGGTGGCAATCCACTTATACAATTCAACACCCCCCCTCACGTGTGATGGGATACAAGTCAACACGTGGAAAGACTCGGAGTTATAGCTCAAGAGGCATATACGTGGACTCCGAGGGGGCAACAACAATTTTAGGATAAATTTCGAAAGCCAGGACTCGAACTCGAGATCCTGGCTCTGGCACCATGTCAAGCTTCATGGACTAGCCAACGCAACCAAAAGTCTGAACTGATGGAAAGGTCTAGGCAATCCACTTATACAGTTCAATATTTCTTACCCTTCGGGTCATCATAGGGAAGCTCTTTAATAGATCACTTAAGACAAAGGGAATTAACTACAACACATGACTTAAACTTAAGATGATATATTTGTCAAAATTTGATGTATCTATATGCTTTCACTATCTAGATACATCTGAATTTGGACAAATCTCATACACTTTCGGTGGGACAGAGGTAGTATATAACTATGTATACACTAACTAGTGTCTAGTTTTGGCGAAGTTAAGACTAGTTTCGTGGGATATAACTGATATATTGGACATTCGATTCGAACACATGAATGACCAATGTCCTTAGCTTACATAGTAGTATTTATACTGTGAGCATGAACGATGAACAATGCTGTTGTTTGAATATTGTTGCCAATAACACCCTATTCGTCTCCATTTCTAATAATGCAGAAAACCTGATGCTCTCGTTTGTAATCCCGCCACCGGTGGTGGATGATAAGCAGTACGCGTGGTTCCTCGCTCCATCTGATGATGGCAAGCGATTGATGATCATCCTTAAAGTAAACAACATTGGGATTGCCAATGCTGAAGTACATCCTGACATTCCCTATGATGCTAATGGGCTTCAGCTACGACAGTATCCTCCTGTTGCCACCTACGTCTTTGAGCAGGATCCAATATCTACTGCACGTGCATGGGACTTTCTTTGGAGGCAGGTTAACAGCCTCGGCGACCACTCTCTGTTCCTCCGACTGAATTACCCGATCATTGCCAACCTGAAGAAGCGTGGATCCAAAGCTCCTGATGGCACATTGGTTCCATTCATGGGGAAAAACTGCGTCTACACAACATACCGGAAGTTTCTTCATAATCAATACCCTAAAATTTTGCGCCTGCAACCTCCAGCCAGATGAAGGTGAGACTGTGGGAGTTATCAGCCTTCCCAGAGATAGTTGGGGTAGTGTCCGACAAGCGGCTATGTGGTTTTAGCATGCTTTAGACATTGCCCGTTCGGTGTTAACTTTAAAAAAATACCGACACACTTTTTTTATTATGCTTGAAGTGTTGAGAAGTAGTACATTGTTTTTAGTATGTACTAGTTTGAATCAGTTTATTTGAACACTGCCCTGCTTTTGTATTTCATGTTGCCTTCATATTATAACCCATGCATGGCTGTTTTAGGATTGACTTTATTTCAGCACTATAATTACAATGTGTGTACGTCCTTTATAATATAGCCACCTCTTGTTGATCATACTCATGAGAGGACCATTCCTATTTTTTCACCGCTAAAGGGTAAAGTTCATCCCTGGGGGCAACGATTCTTGTTGCATGCCACTAAACATGCATCAACTACGAGCAAGGAAGTAGATGTGCGACCTAGGTGACTGTGCAGACCCCACATGTGAACCAAAGAAAAAAAACATGTCAATACGGAACTGCTGTACATACGACAACTCCTATATGATATGGGTACGATTGAGCATCTGGAGGTGTGGTGCCACCTGCTTCCTCACACGAAGGGTTGGATCTTGTGTTTCGTACACGGATCAGACTGAAATTGTCGTGTGCATAGCAAGGTTAATGCCAATAAGGCTGAGTTTGGCATCTAAGTCTAGGCAACAAATGCTTTTGGGTTTCAATGGCCATCTACATCGTAATTGCTATAGGCCTACTTGCTCCGGCTGTCGAAGCCCAATAACTACAAATGGGCCTTTCTGCTCATGCAATTTCGGCCCTTTTCTAATGAACAACATGAGGTAGTCTCAGTGTTCTTGCAGCGTCGAGTGCAGCCGTTGATGTCCAGGCCCCACCAGCTGTGGCTTTATACTGGTAAGGACGACAAGTCAAGGATCAGCTTTGCCGACCTGTCGGCTGACGAACTCCGAGATGAAGTCCGCCGCTTGACGTGCCTCAGTATGAAGGACAATATTGTCTTGACATCGGCTCATCCCCCTTATGATCTAGACCATCTTCCGACTGAGGTAATTCTTGCTTGCTGTTATTGTTTCTTTCTCCGTTGTGCTCTACAAACTTTCTTCTCTTGATAGGCCTCTGTCGTTGCTCAATGCTATCCTCATACGCCCGAAAGCGGTGTGGAACCATAGGATGACGATGATGACTCCGAGGAGACCGAGGACGTCCAACATGTCCTTGAGGACAGCGATGTCCAAGAGGACGAGGCTGCCGAGGATGATGCCTTCATCAGGTGCAGGCGACGTAAGCAGATAAACGAGGATTTTATTACAACGGCTGAATCAAGTCCTAGCGGACAAGATAATGATGCCGTTGGAACTGCTCCGCCTTCCCCTGCTAAGAAAGGTTCGACGGGCTTTTTCGCTGCCGAAGATGACCTGGATCTGTAAGCATCTATTTTTCCTTTGTAACCTATTCTTTGTTGTTCTGTTTGCTAACCGTCTACTCTTCTTAAGCAGCTCTGATGACGATGACGTTCCTCTCGCGAAGAGGGCTAAATTATCCTTTGAGAGAATGGCATCAGCTAAGGAGCCGAATCCCTCTCCCGCCATGTCGACGCCGCCCCCACGAATGACTGTAGAGAAGATTCCAATGTCGAAGGTTATTCCTTCTGGCGACACTCCCACCTCGTCGGCTGCTCGCGACCACGTAAGTGTTTTATTTGTCTTGAATTCTTTCTTGCTTTGCTGAGCTTTTTTCACCCAACCGAATCTTCTTGGTTTTCTTCGTTGCAGCCGATTTATGCCACCGTTGATGCTGTGGTAGACTTTGCCGAGCAGTTCACCCGACTGGAGTCTGAAAACGCTCAGCTTCGGAAGACCGTCAAAACTGTCGTCGTGGGAAACGAGCAGATGCCATGGGATGGCTTAAGTTGGGGCCAAATGGGCGCAAGAGGATCCGGGGAGGGTTTGTGATTAGATGGGATGAACTTCCGGATGCTTTCCTCAAGAACTCAGCCAAAGGCAGTGATACAAGAAGAAACACACAAGGAAGAACTCTGCTCTAGATCACTATCTTCATTGATCTCAACAGGATACAAGTTTCTGGCTACAAGGTCTTTCGTCTACAGGGTAAGCCTCTACTAGTTGATCGTCCGTCAGGTAATCGTGCCCGTATGGGCTATGCCCCCTCTCCTTATATAGAGGAGAGGGTGGCTTACAGGTATAGAGGAGAGGGTGGCTTACAGGGCAAGAAACCCTAATGGCATCTTTGACTGGACAAACTACTTTACAAAGCTACTTTAATCATATATGACGCCGGGGTCTTCTTTAATCAGGGAGGCTGACGTCCTCCGGCTTCTTTCAGCGTCATCCTCCTCTTTTGCGCCAGGGCTTCGTTTAAAGCTACTTTGCTTAGCTCATCCTTGTCCTCTAGCTCTGAAGAGAATCTTTGACCAGTCTTGCCGACATGCTCTTCTTACCGGTAGCCCGGTGTCTTCTTCATCCGGTTCCGGTATACCCCTCGTGGGGATACCGGCCTGGCTTTACTTAGCCAAACACTTATCTTTATGCTCCGGTATAAACATTAAACCGGTATCTTGATGGCTCAAACCATCCGGTTTGGCATGCCTTTGGCATACCGGGGGTCATCCCCCCAACATTAGTCCCCGAAGCTGGTATAGTCTGGTGGATTCTATCCAACAGACCATGCCAGGTTCTCATATCTCATGGTACCGGTTTAATCTTTCCAGTGGTTAGCTTGGATCCGGCATCTTTGCCCGGACTCACGTTTTCTCTTTTTGCAAGGTATTTTCCGGTATCTTATTCTCCGGTATCTTTGTCATTAATCCTCTCCTCGGCGAAGTCGAGAATTTCTCGGTACGGTGTGCATCGGTGACATGCGCATTGTATCGACGCGCCGATGTCGTGGTCACTTCCCTTCGGCTTCTGCGCCCGCATTAACTGCTGCACACCGGATCCTGGCTGTCGTTCCGGATCCGTGTGGCCTCCCTGTGGCTTTCTGTTTTCTGCGCGTGTATCCCCGCGCCACGTGGCGGCCCGCGGAGCGAACCGTCACGGCCCGGCGGTTTTCGGCCCACTTCTTCCTCTTCCTTTATAAGGAGAAACCGCCCCTTCTTCTTCCTTTCCTCGCATTCCCAATCTCCTCGCGCACAGAGCTCCTCGCCCTCTGCGTCTCCGTCGCTCCAGTTCGCCGCCCGAGCTTAGCCGTCCGGCGAACCTCCGCCGCTGCTCCGCCAGACCTCGCCGAGCTTTGCCGCGCGGTGAATCTCCGCGGTGCTTCCCTTGAAACCGCAGCATTGGTGCTTCGTCAAGCTCTTATTCGCCTCTCCGTCGCCGGACTTCCTCAGCGATCGCAAGTTCGCCGCTCCACCGGCAAACTCCTTCCTCAGCAACTCCGGCGCCTCAGGTTAGGCTCAACTCGCATTTGCCTCTTTTTTCCTTGTTTTCTAGATCTTGGGTCGGTAGAATATTTACTTCCTCTTTTCTTTTGCTTTTTCTCTTACTCGTAGATCTTCGCGCGAGGGTAAATCTTGGGGATTGTGTTTTTTCGCCTCGATTCTCATGTCTAGCGATGAGTCCTCCTCCGCATCATCCTCTAGTAGCCACCATAGTGATTCTTCCGACGGGCTAACTGCTAATATAGCCCAGATGGACACCGACGCCGGCAACGAACAAGATGCCGGCAGCTCTAGCCGATCCTCCGGCATAGATCTTACCGGTATCACACGCGGAGCCTGGAAAGGCTCCGATGTTAGCCAGTACGAGATAGACTGGCTTTACCGGTCTAGAAGGATACCGAAAGGAGTATCCTGCCGGCTTCCTGGCGACGAGATCGAACCGGTGCTTCGGCCCGGTGAGTACGTCGTCTTTCTCGCTCACTTCGAGCGCGGCTTCGGCCTTCCTGCCTCCGACTTCTTCCGGAGTTTTCTGGACTTCTACCAACTCCAACCTCACCATCTTCCCGGCAACGCCGTTTTCTATCTTTCTTGCTATGCCACCTTTATGGAGGCCTATATCGGCATTCGTCCCACTCGCGAGACGTTTGCCCGTTTCTTTGCTCTTCGGATCAACTCCGTTCAGGGCAAGGAAATTCCTAAACCCAAACCCCCCGTGCAATGCGGGTCTTGCATCATCGGCTCCCGCCAAGGGAGCCCTTTCTTCAAATTTTTCGGTCTCGAGTCATGCCGGTTATGGCAAGGGACTTTCTTCTATGTGAAGAACGACGGCGCCGCAGATCTCATCAATCTGCCACCTTTTAATCTGGCGCCGCCCAGAAAAGTCAACTGGAGCTTCAACCCGGGGACAAATTATGTCGAAACGAACCGGGTGATACGCTTCATGGAGAAGCTGATGAAGGAGACTAACATCTGCTCCGACGATATCATCCGCGCCTTCATCTCTCGCCGGGTGCTTCCTCTCAAGCGCCGGGCTCACAAGATGAGCGAGATGTACGGTCCCGGCGATCCTACCAAGATCACCGGCCTTCCTCTCAGCAAAAAGGATATAGTCCTTAAGACTAGGCAGATCTGCCAGACTGCCATGCCGGATGACTGGGAATGGGGCTTCCGGCCTCTCAGTTCCACTAACCCTCCAACTCAAGAAGTAAGAGTTTGTGTAATCCGGGTTGCTGTACCGGTAACTTTTATACTGTGGCTAACCTTTTTTCATTCGTTTCAAACCAAGGACCGCTTCCCCCGCATCGACGCGGATCGGCGAGGCCCTTGCCGGAAGCGTCCTCTGGACAAGGTAGACCCGGACCCCTACATCCATTGGCAAGATCTGAAGATGGGTGATACGTCTCCGACGTATCGATAATTTCTTATGTTCCATGCCACATTATTGATGATATCTACATGTTTTATGCACACTTTATGTCATATTTGTGCATTTTCTGGAACTAACCTATTAATAAGATGCCGAAGTGCCGATTCTTTGTTTTCTGCTGTTTTTGGTTTCAGAAATCCTAGTAAGGAAATATTCTCGGAATTGGACGAAATCAACGCCCAGGGTCCTATTTTGCCACGAAGCTTCCAGAAGACCGAAGAGTCAACGAAGTGGGGCCACGAGGCGGCCAGATGATAGGGCGGCGCGGCCCAAGCCCTGGCCGCGCCACCCTGTCATCTGGGCCCCTCGTGACGCCCCTTGACCTGCCCTTCCGCCTACAAATAGCCTTCGTCGCGAAACCCCCAGTACCGAGAGCCACGATACGGAAAACCTTCCAGAGACGCCGCCACCGCCAATCCCATCTCGGGGGATTCAGGAGATCGCCTCCGGCACCCTGCCGGAGAGGGGAATCATCTCCCGGAGGACTCTACGCCGCCATGGTCGCCTCCGGAGTGATGTGTGAGTAGTCTACCCCTGGACTATGGGTCCATAGCAGTAGCTAGATGGTTGTCTTCTCCTCATTGTGCTTAATTGTCGGGTCTTGTGAGCTGCCGAACATGATCAAGATCATCTATCTGTAATTCTATATGTTGTGTTTGTTGGGATCCGATGAATAGAGAATACTATGTTATGTTGATTATCAATTTATATCTATGTGTTGTTTATGATCTTGCATGCTCTCCGTTATTAGTAGATGCTCTGGCCAAGTTGATGCTAGTAACTCCAAGAGGGAGTATTTATGCTCGATAGTGGGTTCATATCTCCGTGAATCTGGGGGAGTGAGAGAAACCTCTAAGATTATGGATGTGTTGTTGCCACTAGGGATAAAACATTGATGCTATGTCCGAGGATGTAGTTATTGATTACATTACGCACCATACTTAATGCAATTGTCTGTTGTTAGCAACTTAATACTGGAAGGGGTTCAGATGATAACCTGAAGGTGGACTTTTTAGGCATAGATGCATGCTGTATAGCGGTCTATGTACTTTGTCATAATGCACAATTAAATCTCACTATACTCATCATAATATGTATGTGCATGGTCATGCCCTCTTTATTTGTCAATTGCCCAACTGTAATTTGTTCACCCAACATGCTGTTTATCTTATGGGAGAGACACCTCTAGTGAACTGTGGACCCCGGTCCAATTCTCTATACTGAAATACAATCTACTGCAATAGTTGTTCTACTGTTTTCTGCAAACAATCATCATCCACACTATACATCTAATCCTTTGTTACAGCAAGCCGGTGAGATTGACAACCTCGCTGTTTCGTTGGGGCAAAGTACTTGGTTTGTGTTGTGCAGGTTCCACGTTGGCGCCGGAATCCCTGGTGTTGCGCCGCACTACATCTCGCTGCCATCAACCTTCAACGTGCTTCTTGACTCCTACTGGTTCGATAAACCTTGGTTTCATACTGAGGGAAAACTTGCCACTGTACGCATCACACCTTCCTCTTGGGGTTCCCAACGGACGCGTGTTGAACGAAAAGACATAAAGTCAACTACGCGCATCAAGCAAGATTTTCTGGCGCCGTTGCCGGGGAGATCAAGACACGCTGCAAGGGGAGTCTCCACATCCCAATCTCTTTACTTTGTTTTTGTCTTGCTTTATTTTATTTACTACTTTGTTTGCTGCACTAAATCAAAATACAAAAAAATTAGATGCTAGTTTTATTTGCTATCTTGTTTGCTATATCAAAAACACAAAAAAAATTAGTTACTTGCATTTACTTTATCTAGTTTGCTTTACTTACTGTTGCTAAAATGGGTACTCCTGAAAATACTAAGTTGTGTGACTTCACAACCACAAATAATAATGATTTCTTATGCACACCTATTGCTCCACCTGCTACTACAGCAGAATTCTTTGAAATTAAACCTGCTTTACTGAATCTTGTTATGCGAGAGCAATTTTCTGGTGTTAGTTCTGATGATGCTGCTGCCATCTCAATAATTTTGTTGAATTGTGTGAAATGCAAAAGTATAAAGATGTAGATGGTGACATTATAAAATTAAAATTGTTCCCTTTCTCATTAAGAGGAAGAGCTAAAGATTGGTTGCTATCTCTGCCTAAAAATAGTATTGATTCATGGACTAAATGCAAGGATGCTTTTATTGGTAGATATTATCCCCCTACTAAAATTATATCCTTGAGGAGTAGCATAATAAATTTTAAACAATTGGATACTGAGCATGTTGCACAAGCATGGGAAAGAATGAAATCTTTGGTTAAAAATTGCCCAACCCATGGACTGACTACTTGGATGATCATCCAAACCTTTTATGCAGGACTGAATTTTTCTTCGCGGAACCTATTGGATTCAGCTGCTGGAGGTACCTTTATGTCCATCACTCTTGGTGAAGCAACGAAGCTTCTCGATAATATGATGATCAATTACTCTGAATGGCACACGGAAAGAGCTCCACAAGGTAAGAAGGTAAATTCTGTCGAAGAAACCTCTTCCTTGAGTGATAAGATTGATGCTATTATGTCTATGCTTGTGAATGATAGGACAAATGTTGATCCTGATAATGTTCCGTTAGCTTCATTGGTTGCTCAAGAAGAACATGTTGATGTAAACTTCATTAAAAAAAAATTTCAACAACAATGCTTACCGGAACAATTCTAGTAACAACTATAGGCCATATCCTTATAATAATGGAAATGGCTATGGTAATTCTTATGGGAATTCTTACAACAATAATAGGAATACACCCCCTGGACTTGAAGCCATGCTTAAAGAATTTATTAGTACACAAACTGCTTTTAACAAATATGTTGAAGAAAAGCTTGGGAAAATTGATATTCTTGCTTCTAAAGTCGATAGTCTTGCTGCTGATGTTGATCTTTTGAAATCGAAAGTTATGCCTAATGAAAATCATCATAATGAAATTACTACTACAGCAAATGCCATCCAAGTTAGAATTAATGAGAATATAAGATTGATGGCCGAATTGCGTGCTAGGTGGGAAAGAGAAGAAAATGAAAACGAAGATAATATAGCTAAAGTTTGGACTATAACCACCACTAGTAATGCTAATGCTACACAAGTTGATGCACATCCTACTAATAATAATAAAAGAATTGGTGTTAGCAATGTTTCCACTTCTAATGCAAAGCGAGAATCAAATCGCTAAAGCTAAATCTGCTCGTGATAAAACGCTGAAATTTTTTCCAACATTGGGGATGATGATCCCATTGCTTTAGATTATAATGGTTTGAATTTTGATGATTGCCACATCTCTGAAGTTATAAAGTTCTTACAAAAACTTGCTAAAAGTCCTAATGCTAGTGCTATAAATTTGGCTTTCACGAAACATATTACAAATGCTCTCATAAAAGCTAGAGAAGAGAAATTAGAACGCGAAGCTTCTATTCCTAGAAAGCTCGAGGATGGTTGGGAGCCCATCATTAAGATGAAGGTCAAAGATTTTGATTGTAATGCTTTATGTGATCTTGGTGCAAGTATTTCTGTTATGCCTAAGAAAATCTATAATATGCTTGACTTGCCACAATTGAAAAATTGTTATTTGGATGTTAATCTTGCTGATCATTCTACAAAGAAACCTTTGGGGAAAGTTGATAATGTTCGCATTACCGTTAACAATAACCTTGTCCCCGTTGATTTTGTTGTCTTGGATATTGAATGCAATGCATCTTGTCCCATTATATTGGGAAGACCTTTTCTTCGAACTGTTGGTGCTATCATTGATATGAAGGAAGGTAATATAAAATATCAATTTCCTCCCAAGAAAGGTATGGAACACTTCCCTAGAAAGAGAATGAAGTTACCTTTTGATTCTATTATTAGAACAAATTATGATGTTGATACTTCGTCTCTTGATAATACTTGATACACACTTTCTACGCCTAGCTGAAAGGCGTTAAAGAAAAGCGCTTATGGGAGACAACCCATGTTTTTACTACAGTACTTTGTTTTTATTTTGTATCTTGGAAGTTTTTTACTACTGTAGCAACCTCTCCTTATCTTAGTTTAGTGTTTTGTTGTGCCAAGTAAAGTCGTTGATAGTAAAGTTCATACTAGATTTGGATTACTGCGCAGAAACAGATTTCTTTGCTGTCACGAATCTAGGCAAAATTCTCTGTAGGTAACTCAGAAAATTATGCCAATTTACGTGAGTGATCCTCAGATATGTACGCAACTTTCATTCAATTTGAGCATTTTCATTTGAGCAAGTCTGGTGCCTCAATAAAATTCGTCAATACGAACTGTTCTGTTTTGACAGATTCTGCCTTTTATTTCGCATTGCCTATTTTGCTATGCTTGATGGATATTTCGATTCCATTGACTTTCAGTAGCTTTGTGCAATGTCCAGAAGTGTTAAGAATGATTATGTCACCTCTGAACATGTATATTTTGATTGTGCACTAACCCTCTAATGAGTTGTTTTGAGTTTGGTGTGGAGGAGGTTTTCAAGGATCAAGAGAGGGAGATGATACAACATGATCAAGGAGAGTGAAAGCTCTAAGCTTGGGGATGCCCCGGTGGTTCACCCCTGCATATATCAAGAAGACTCAAGTGTCTAAGCTTGGGGATGCCCAAGGCATCCCCTTCTTCATCGACAACATTATCAGGTTCCCCCCCTGAAACTATATTTTTATTCCATCACATCTTATGTGATTTGCTTGGAGCGTCGGTTTGTTTTTTTTTTGTTTTTTTTTGTTTTGTTTGAATAAAATGTATCCTAGCATTCTTTGTGTGGGAGAGAGACACGCTCCGCTGTTGCATATGGACAAGTATGTCCTTAGGCTTTACTCATAATATTCATGGCGAAGTTTCTTCTTCGTTAAATTGTTATATGGTTGGAATTGGAAAATGATACATGTAGTAATTGCTAAAATGTCTTGGATAATGTGATACTTGGCAATTGTTGTGCTCATGTTTAAGCTCTTGCATCATATACTTTGCACCTATTAATGAATAAATACATAGAGCATGCTAAAATTTGGTTTGCATATTTGGTCTCTCTAAAAGTCTAGATAATTTCTAGTATTGAGTTTGAACAACAAGGAAGATGGTGTAGAGTCTTATAATGTTTTCAATATGTCTTTTATGTGAGTTTTGCTGCACCGCTTCATCCTTGTGTTTGTTTCAAATAACCTTGCTAGCCTAAACCTTGTATCGAGAGGGAATACTTCTCATGCATCCAAAATACTTGAGCCAACCAATATGCCATTTGTGTCCACCATACCTACCTACTACATGGTATTTCTCCGCCATTCCAAAGTAAATTGCTTGAGTGCTACCTTTAAATTTCCATTCTTCACCTTTACAATATATAGCTCATGGGACAAATAGCCTAAAAACTATTGTGGTATTGAATATGTACTTATGCACTTTATCTCTTATTAAGTTGCTCGTTGTGCGATAACCATGTTCCTGGGGACGCCATCAACTACTCTTTGTTGAATATCATGTGAGTTGCTATGCATGTTCGTCTTGTCTGAAGTAAGGGCGATTTACTACCTTATGGTTAGAGCATGCATATTGTTAGAGAAGAACATTGGGCCGCTAACTAAAGCCATGATTCATGGTGGAAGTTTCAGTTTTGGACATATATCCTCAATCTCATATGAGAAAATTAATTGTTGCTACATGCTTATGCATAAAAGAGGAGTCCATTATCTGTTGTCTATGTTGTCCCGGTATGGATGTCTAAGTTGAGAATAATCAAAAGCGAGAAATCCAATGCGAGCTTTCTCCTTAGACCTTTGTACAGGCGGCATAGAGGTACCCCTTTGTGACACTTGGTTAAAACATGTGCATTGTGATAATCCCGGTAATCCAAGCTAACTAGGACAAGGTGCGGGCACTATTAGTATACTATGCATGAGGCTTGCAACTTGTAAGATATAATTTACATGATACATATGCTTTATTACTACCGTTGACAAAATTGTTTCTTGTTTTCAAAATCAAAGCTCTAGCACAAATATAGCAATCGATGCTTTCCTCTTTGAAGGACCATTCTTTTACTTTTATTGTTGAGTCAGTTCACCTATTTCTCTCCATCTCAAGAAGCAAACACTTGTGTGAACTGTGCATTGATTCCTACATATTTGCATATTGCACTTGTTATATTACTCTATGTTGACAATATCGATGAGATATACATGTTATAAGTTGAAAGCAACTGCTGAAACTTAATCTTCCCTTGTGTTGCTTCAATGCTTCTACTTTGAATTATTGCTTTATGAGTCAACTCTTATGCAAGACTTATTGATGCTTGTCTTGAAGTACTATTCATGAAAAGTCTTTGCTATATGATTCAGTTGTTTACTCATGTCATATACATTGTTTTGATCGCTGCATTCACTACATATGTTTTACAATAGTATGATCAAGGTTATGATGGCATGTCACTCCAGAAATTATCTTTGTTTATCGTTTACCTGCTCGGGACGAGCAGAAACTAAGCTTGGGGATGCTGATACGTCTCCGACGTATCGATAATTTCTTATGTTCCATGCCACATTATTGATGATATCTACATGTTTTATGCACACTTTATGTCATATTTGTGCATTTTCTGGAACTAACCTATTAACAAGATGCCAAAGTGCCAGTTGCTATTTTCTGTTGTTTTTGGTTTCAGAAATCCTAGTAAGGAAATATTCTCGGAATTGGACGAAATCAACGCCCAGGGTCCTATTTTTCCACGAAGCTTCCAGAAGACCGAAGAGTCAACGAAGTGGGGCCACGAGGCGGCCAGATGATAGGGCGGCGCGGCCCAAGCCCTGGCCGCGCCACCCTTTCATCTGGGCCCCTCGTGACGCCCCTTGACCTGCCCTTCCGCCTACAAATAGCCTTCGTCGCGAAACCCCCAGTACCGAGAGCCATGATACGAAAAACCTTCCAGAGACACCGGCACCGCCAATCCCATCTCGGGGGATTCAGGAGATCGCCTCCGGCACCCTGCCGGAGAGGGGAATCATCTCCCGGAGGACTCTACGCCACCATGGTCGCCTCCGGAGTGATGTGTGAGTAGTCTACCCCTGGACTATGGGTCCATAGCAGTAGCTAGATGGTTGTCTTCTCCTCATTGTGCTTAATTGTCGGGTCTTGTGAGCTGCCGAACATGATCAAGATCATCTATCTGTAATTCTATATGTTGTGTTTGTTGGGATCTGATGAATAGAGAATACTATGTTATGTTGATTATCAATTTATATCTATGTGTTGTTTATGATCTTGCATGCTCTCCGTTATTAGTAGATGCTCTGGCCAAGTTGATGCTAGTAACTCCAAGAGGGAGTATTTATGCTCGATAGTGGGTTCATGTCTCCGTGAATCTGGGGGAGTGAGAGAAACCTCTAAGATTATGGATGTGCTGTTGCCACTAGGGATAAAACATTGATGCTATGTCCGAGGATGTAGTTATTGATTACATTACGCACCATACTTAATGCAATTGTCTGTTGTTAGCAACTTAATACTGGAAGGGGTTAGGATGATAACCTGAAGGTGGACTTTTTAGGCATAGATGCATGCTGGATAGCGGTCTATGTACTTTGTCGTAATGCCCAATTAAATCTCACTATACTCATCATAATATGTATGTGCATGGTCATGCCCTCTTTATTTGTCAATTGCCCAACTGTAATTTGTTCACCCAACATGCTGTTTATCTTATGGGAGAGACACCTCTAGTGAACTGTGGACCCCAGTCCAATTCTCTATACTGAAATACAATCTACTGCAATACTTGTTCTACTGTTTTCTGCAAACAATCATCATCCACACTATACATCTAATCCTTTGTTACAGCAAGCCGGTGAGATTGACAACCTCGCTGTTTCGTTGGGGCAAAGTACTTGGTTTGTGTTGTGCAGGTTCCACGTTGGCGCCGGAATCCCTGGTGTTGCGCCGCACTACATCTCGCCGCCATCAACCTTCAACGTGCTTCTTGACTCCTACTGGTTCGATAAACCTTGGTTTCATACTGAGGGAAAACTTGCCGCTGTACGCATCACACCTTCCTCTTGGGGTTCCCAACGGACGCGTGTTGAACGAAAAGACATAAAGTCAACTACGCGCATCAATGGGCCGGACGCAAACTTCGCGCCTCGGTAAATCCCCACCTGAAGCATCCGGTTCCTCCGACGACCTGACCTTGCTTGAGGTAGCTCTCCTTTTTGATCTCTCATACTCTTCTATTATTGTTCCTCTGTAGATGTTCCCTCAGCCAACACCAACCCGCAGGTCCACGAGCACGTTCCTCCCCTGCGGGCCGAGGCCGGACAAGAGTTCCTGGAGAAGCTCATGCCCCAGGGCCAGAAGAACAAGGCTCCGGCATCTGACACCGGCTCGAGCCAGGCCCCTCCTTCCAAACGCTTCCGTACGGAAGCCTTTGCGGGGAAAGTAGCGGGCAGAAGGCGCTACAAGGGCAAGCAGATGCCGACCTCTTCCGGGTAAGCTTTCGTTTCTTTGCTTGTTTTGTTTTTACCAAGTTCTTTTCCCGGTTGCTTTTTTCCAATTCTTTCTTTTTCTCTTGTTCAGCCCTGCGCTCAAGCTCGGCCCCAGGACTGAGAGCTCTGAGGGACCCGCAAGGGCCTCACCTCCTCCTCATCCAAGCCCGGCACCATCTGGTGCCGGCAACGCTTCAGCCTCCCCTTTGGGAGGCACCTCAAGTGCGGGGCGCGCGGCCCCTACACCTCCTGATCACCACGCGGAGGAGGAACTTATCTCCCCTCCAGAGAAACAAGATGCCGGCGCTAGCAACATCGGCGCCGAAGAAGAAGCTGCCGGGCAGGCGGAACCTCTGGTTGTCCCGTCCAGAAAAGAAAGAAGAAGAAGACCAAGGAGTCTTCCCCCTCCAGAGCCGCGCCGGATACTTCCGCGCCGGCTTCCTCTAACTTGGGTCGGGACGCGCCTGTCGCTCCTCCCTCTCCCAAGACTACGCCTGCACCACCGCCAGAAGCTCCCCGCGCCGAACCAGCCGGGGCCACGCCAACGCCGCCGCCAACAACCTTGAAGACCGTCAAGGGGAAGGCGACGGCTCCCAGCACTTCCTCCGCCGGCTCGCAGCCCTTGGTGCTGCACGCCGCCCGCGCCGCTGTTGCTGCCGGCGAGAAGGCCACCGGCCTGCTTGGCCGGATTACGGAGTTCAAGCGCGAGGGTCGCGAGCTGGGGCACCTGCTGCCCTACGCCGAGAAGTGGAACGCCGCGGACGTGTCCGAGGCTACCCGTGGCCTGGGAAAGGACCGGCTTCCGGCGCCTGACCCTGCTGGCCCTCGGTGCTCTGAGGAGCACTTCATGCGGCTACGTCGCGCCGTGAAGGTGCTGGACAGTGCGTGGTTCGACGCCACGAACAATATGATGGTAAGTCCCACCAAACCTTTTCTATTTTTTAATTCACGCCGGTTTCTTTTCTTCTGGATCTTGTCTATCTTCTCTTCAACTTTTAAATCTATGCCGGTTTCTCTTTTTCCTTGTTCTTGTCTATCTTCCCAGTCCCCGAGTTTCGTGTTGAGAGCGTATCTCTTAGCGCGAAACTTAGGTAGAAACGCGCGAAACCGGCATGGCCAGTCCCCGAGTTTCGGGTTAAGAACTTTGCTCTTAGCGCGAAACTTAGCTAGAAATGCGCGAAATCGGCATAGCCAGTCCCCGAGTTTCGGGTTAAGAACTTTGCTCTTAGCGCGAAACTTAGCTAGAAACGCGCGAAACCGGCATAGCCAGTCCCCGAGTTTCGGGTTAAGAACTTTGCTCTTAGCGCGAAACTTAGCTAACACTTTTTCTTGAACAGACCACGGCCGACGCCCGGAAGATCCTCTTTGAGGAGCTTCTTTGGGAGCACCGGGACCTTGCTGAGGCGCACAGCAAGTGCCAAGGTAAACTTTTGTGCCTCCGGCATCTTCTTACCGGAAAGCTTTCTCTTTCTTAGTACTTACGATTCTCTGCTTTGACAGCTATCCCGGAAGCTTCCCTTGAAGCCCTCGGGACTCAGCTCGCCTCGCTCCAAGGCACTGCTTCCTCTTTTCCGGTTGATTTGCTTTCCCTTCATTTTATCAGTACAACCTTGCTAACATTTTCTTTCCGGGCTCCAGGTGAAAAGGACCAGCTCATCCGGCAGCACCAGGAAGCTTTGAGCGCTCAGAAGGCCATCTCCAAGGAGCTGAAGGACCAGCTCATCTAGCTTGGGCTCAAGCATAACGAGGAGATGAAGGCCGCCCAAGCCGCTGCTGAGACCAAGCTGAATGAGACGCTGGAGGATGCCAGCAACTCCACTGTGGTGTTGCAGGCTGAGCTGGAGGAGGCAGCCAAGGCGCGGAAAGCAGCCGAGGACCAGGCCGCACGTCTGGAGGCGGAGCAGAAGGAATATGACCTTCTGGTCACGCAGACCGACGCGCTTGCCCTCCGTAAGTTCTTTCCTTTTTCCTTTTCCAGTTTCTGCTTATAAGCTTATCTCTTCCGGTAGCATGTGCTTATCTTTTTCCCTTTGTCTTGCAGGACTCTTTCCGGACTCCCAGGCGTTTGCACAGAAGAAGGTTGGAGAGCACCGGGTTG
Source organism: Lolium perenne (assembly GCF_019359855.2). NCBI lineage: Eukaryota > Viridiplantae > Streptophyta > Magnoliopsida > Poales > Poaceae > Lolium > Lolium perenne. The sequence goes on from NC_067246.2 coordinate 155,157,141, forward strand.
CACAGGCATATCAGAACCTGGATGCGCCATGGGACCCCTATGACCACTTGGTCGCGCTGAATGCGCGGGTTTCCCACATGCGCGCTGTGGACCGGAACCTCTCCGACATCCCGCAGGTGGCCACCCAGCTCTTTGATGTCTACGGGAGCTTCTATTCTTGTAGACAGTGTTGGGCCTCAAAGAGCAGAGGTTTGTAGAACAACAGCAAGTTTCCATTAAGTGGATCACCCAAGGTTTATCGAACTCAGGGAGGAAGAGGTCAAAGATATCCCTCTCATGCAACCCTACAACCACAAAGCAAGAAGTCTCTTGTGTCCCCAACACACCTAATAGGTGCACTAGTTCGGCGAAGAGATAGTGTAATACAGGTGGTATGAATATATATATGAGCAGTAGCAACGGCACCAGAAAAGTGCTTTGCCCAGGACAGTAAACAAGCAGTAGTAACGCAGTAGTAGGAACAAGGCCTAGGGATCATACTTTCACTAGTAGACACTCTCAACTTTGATCACATAACAGAATACATAAATGCATACTCTACACTCTCTTGTTGGATGATGAACACCACTAATTGCGTAGGATTACACGAACCCTCAATGCCGGAGTTAACAAGCTCCACAATATTCGATGTTCATATTTAAATAACCTTAGAGTGCATGACATATCAACACAACTAAACCAAGTACTAACATAGCATGCACACTGTCACCTTCACACTATGTAGGAGGAATAGATCACATCAATACCATCATAGCAATAGTTAACTTCATAATCTACAAGAGATCACAATCATAGCCTACGCCAAGTACTAACACGGATGCACACACTGTCACCATTACACCTTGCAGGAGGAATAAAACTACTTTAATAACATCACTAGAGTAGCACATAGATGAATTGTGATACAAAACACATTGCAATCATAAAGAGATATAAATAAGCACTTCACTATGCCATTCATAACAGTGAATAAGTATTCTGTGAAATATAGCCTAAGAGACCCACACGGTGCACACACTGTCACCTTTACACACGTGGGACAAGGAGTCTCCGGAGATCACATAACTAAAATTCACTTGACTAGCATAACGACATCTAGATTACAAGCATCATCATATGAATCTCAATCATGTAAGGCAGCTCATGAGATTATTGTATTGAAGTACATAGGAGAGAGATGAACCACATAGCTACCGGTACAGCCCCGAGCCTCGACGGAGAACTACTCCCTCCTCATGGGAGACAGCAGCGTTGATGAAGATGGCGGTGGTGTCGATGGAGAAGCCTTCCGGGGGCACTTCCCCGTCCCGGTGGCTTGCCGGAACAGAGAGTCCTGTCCCCCAGATCTTGGCTTCGCGATGGCGGCGGCTCTGGAAGGTTTCTAGTACCGTGGCTTTTTCGTATCGAGGTTTTAGGTCGAGGGGGCTTAAATAGGCGAAGAGGCGGCGTCAGAAGGTCAACGAGGCGACGACACCATAAGGTGGCGCGGGGCCCCCCTTGGCCGCGCCGGCCTATGGTCTGGTGGGCCTGTGGCCCCCCTCTGGCGACTCTCGGGTGTTCTGGAAGCTTCCGGGGATTCTAAGATCTTCGGCGTTGATTTCGTCCGATTCCGAGAATATTTCCTTACTAGGATTTCTGAAACCAAAAACAGCAGAAAACAGGAACTGGCCCTTCGGCATCTCGTCAATAGGTTAGTTCCCGAAAACGCATAAATATGACATAAAGTGTGCATAAAACATGTAGATATCATCAATAATGTGGCATGGAACATAAGAAATTATCGAGACGTCGGAGACGTATCAGCATCCCCAAGCTTAGTTTCTGCTCGTCCCGAGCAGGTAAACGATAACAAAGATAATGTCTGGAGTGACATGCCATCATAACCTTGATCATACTATTGTAACATATGTAATGAATGCAGCGATCAAAACAATGTAAATGACATGAGTAAACAAATGAATCATATAGCAAAGACTTTTCATGAATAGTACTTCAAGACAAGCATCAATAAGTCTTGCATAAAAGTTAACTCATAAAGCAATAATTCAAAGTAGAGGCATTGAAGCAACACAAAGGAAGATGAAGTTTCAGAGGTTGCTTTCAACTTATAACATGTATATCTCATGGATATTGTCAACATAGAGTAATATAATAAGTGCAATATGCAAGTATGTAGGAATCAATGCACAGTTCACACAAGTGTTTGCTTCTTGAGGTGGAGAGAAATAGGTGAACTGACTCAACAATAAAAGTAAAAGAAAGGTCCTTCAAAGAGGAAAGCATCGATTGCTATATTTGTGCTAGAGCTTTGATTTTGAAAACAAGAAACAATTTTGTCAACGGTAGTAATAAAGCATATGTATCATGTAAATTATATCTTACAAGTTGCAAGCCTCATGCATAGTATACTAATAGTGCCCGCACCTTGTCCTAATTAGCTTGGACTACCGGGATCATCGCAATGCATATGTTTTAACCAAGTGTCACAAAGGGGTACCTCTATGCCGCCTGTACAAAGGTCTAAGGAGAAAGCTCGCATCGGATTTCTCGCTATTGATTATTCTCAACTTAGACATCCATACCGGGACAACATAGACAACAGATAATGGACTCCTCTTTTATGCATAAGCATGTAGCAACAATTATTTTTCTCATATGAGATTGAGGATATATGTCCAAAACTGAAACTTCCACCATGGATCATGGCTTTAGTTAGCGGCCCAATGTTCTTCTCTAACAATATGCATGCTCTAACCATAAGGTGGTAGATCGCCCTTACTTCAGACAAGACGAACATGCATAGCAACTCACATGAAATTCAACAAAGAGTAGTTGATGGCGTCCCCAGTGAACATGGTTATCGCACAACGAGCAACTTAATAAGAGATAAAGTGCATAAGTACATATTCAATATCACAATAGTTTTTAAGCTATTTGTCCAATGAGCTATATATTGCAAAGGTGAAGAATGGAAATTTAAAGGTAGCACTCAAGCAATTTACTTTGGAATGGTGGAGAAATACCATGTAGTAGGTAGGTATGGTGGACACAAATGGCATAGTGGTTGGCTCAAGTATTTGGATGCATGAGAAGTAATCCCTCTCGATACAAGGTTTAGGCTAGCAAGGCTATTTGAAACAAACACAAGGATGAACCGGTGCAGCAAGACTCACATAAAAGACATATTGTAAACATTATAAGACTCTACACCGTCTTCCTTGTTGTTCAAACTCAATACTAGAAATTATCTAGACCTTAGAGAGACCAATTATGCAAACCAAATTTTAGCATGCTCTATGTATTTCTTCATTAATGGGTGCAAAGTATATGATGCAAGAGCTTAAACATGAGCACAACAATTGCCAAGTATCACATTATCCAAGACATTATAGCAATTACTACATGTATCATTTTCCAATTCCAACCATATAACAATTTAACGAAGAAGAAACTTCGCCATGAATACTATGAGTAGAGACTAAGGACATATTTGTCCATATGCTACAGCGGAGCGTGTCTATCTCCTACACAAAGAATGCTAGGATCCATTTTATTCAAACAAAACAAAAACAAAAACAAACCGACGCTCCAAGCAAAGCACATAAGATGTGATGGAATAAAAATATAGTTTCAGGGGAGGAACCTGATAATGTTGTCGATGAAGAAGGGGGTGCCTTGGGCATCCCCAAGCTTAGACGCTTGAGTCTTCTTGATATATGCAGGGGTGAACCACCGGGGCATCCCCAAGCTTAGAGCTTTCACTCTCCTTGATCATGTTGTATCATCTCCCTCTCTTGATCCTTGAAAACTTCCTCCACACCAAACTTAGAACAACTCATTAGAGGGTTAGTGCACAATCAAAATATACATGTTCAGAGGTGACATAATCATTCTTAACACTTCTGGACATTGCACAAAGCTACTGAAAGTCAATGGAATCGAAATATCCATCGAACATAACAAAACAGGCAATGCGAAATAAAAGGCAGAATCTGCCAAAACAGAACAGTTCGTATTGACGAATTTTATTGAGGCACCATACTTGCTCAAATGAAAATGCTCAAATTTAATGAAAGTTGCGTACATATCTGAGGATCACTCACATAAATTGGCATAATTTTCTGAGTTACCTACAGAGAAAACAGCCCAGATTCGTGACAGCAAAGAAATCTGTTTCTGCGCAGTAATCCAAATCTAGTATGAACTTTACTATCAACGACTTTACTTGGCACAACAAAACACTAAACTAAGATAAGGAGAGGTTGCTACAGTAGTAAACAACTTCCAAGACTCAAATATAAAACAAAGTACTGTAGCAAAATAAACACATGGGTTATCTCCCAAGAAGTTCTTTCTTTATAGCCATTAAGATGGGCTCAACAATTTTAATGATGCACTCGCAAGAAATAAGAGTTGAAGCAAAAGAGAGCATCAAGAAGAAAATTCAAAACACATTTAAGTCTAACATGCTTCCTATGAAAAGGAATCTTGTAAATAAATAAATTCAAGAAGCATAATGCAACAAGCATAGAAAAACTAGACAAGCTCAACTTCAAGATTTTAAGCATATAGAGAGGTGTTTTAGTAACATGAAAATTTCTACCACCATATTTTCCTCTCTCATAATAATGTCCAGTAGCATCATGAGCAAACTCAACAAAATAACTATCACATAAAGCATTCTTATCATGAGTCTCATGCATAAAATTATTACTCTCCACATAAGCATACTCAATTTTATTAGTAATAGCGGGAGCAATTTCAACAAAGTAGGTATCATTATTATTCTCATCATCAAATATAGGAGGCATATTGTAATCATAATCAAATTTATCCTCCATAACAGGCTGCACCAAAAGACTATTATCATTATAATCATCATAAATAGGAGGCAAAGTATCATCAAAGTAAATTTTCTCCTCAATGCTTGGGGGACTAAAAAGATCATGCTCATCAAAACCAGCTTCCCCAAGCTTAGAATTTTCCATAGCATTAGCAACAATAGTGTTCAAAGCATTCATATTAATAACATTCCCATTAGCATGCATATAAAGTTCCATGGGTTTTTTAATTCTCTCTTCAAACACATCATGTCCTAATTCAAGATAAAGTTCATAAAGATCTCTCATATTTTTGTTGTTTTCCATTATGCCTAACTAGTGTAAACAAGAAACAAAAAGATGCAATTGCAGGATCTAAAGGAAATAGCTTCGAGCACAAACACAATGGCGCCGAGAAAAAAATCTTGTTACACGGAACTGAAGTATGAGTGCCTTTTACCTTTCCTCCCCGGCAACGGCGCCAGAAAAGTGCTTGATGTCTACGGGAGCTTCTATTCTTGTAGACAGTGTTGGGCCTCCAAGAGCAGAGGTTTGTAGAACAGCAGCAAGTTTCCCTTAAGTGGATCACCCAAGGTTTATCGAACTCAGGGAGGAAGAGGTCAAAGATATCCCTCTCATGCAACCCTGCAACCACAAAGCAAGAAGTCTCTTGTGTCCCCAACACACCTAATAGGTGCACTAGTTCGGCGAAGAGATAGTGAAATACAGGTGGTATGAATATATATATGAGCAGTAGCAACGGCACCAGAAAAGTGCTTTGCCCAGGACAGTAAACAAGCAGTAGTAACGTAGTAGTAGGAACAAGGCCTAGGGATCATACTTTCACTAGTGGACACTCTCAACTTTGATCACATAACAGAATAGATAAATGCATACTTTACACTCTCTTGTTGGATGATGAACACCACTAATTGCGTAGGATTACACGAACCCTCAATAACCTTAGAGTGCATGACATATCAACACAACTAAACCAAGTACTAACATAGCATGCACACTGTCACCTTCACACTATGTAGGAGGAATAGATCACATCAATACCATCATAGCAATAGTTAACTTCATAATCTACAAGAGATCACAATCATAGCCTACACCAAGTACTAACACGGATGCACACACTGTCACCATTACACCGTGCAGGAGGAATAAAACTACTTTAATAACATCACTAGAGTAGCACATAGATGAATTGTGATACAAAACACATTGCAATCATAAAGAGATATAAATAAGCACTTCACTATGCCATTCATAACAGTGAATAAGTATTCTGTGAAATATAGCCTAAGAGACCCACACGGTGCACACACTGTCACCTTTACACACGTGGGACAAGGAGTCTCCGGAGATCACATAAGTAAAATTCACTTGACTAGCATAACGACATCTAGATTACAAGCATCATCATATGAATCTCAATCATGTAAGGCAGCTCATGAGATTATTGTATTGAAGTACATAGGAGAGAGATGAACCACATAGCTACCGGTACAGCCCCGAGCCTCGATGGAGAACTACTCCCTCCTCATGGGAGACAGCAGCGTTGATGAAGATGGCGGTGGTGTCGATGGAGAAGCCTTCCGGGGGCACTTCCCCGTCCCGGCGGCGTGCCGGAACAGAGAGTCCTGTCCCCCAGATCTTGGCTTCGCGATGGCGGCGGCTCTGGAAGGTTTCTCGTACCGTGGCTTTTTCGTATCGAGGTTTTAGGTCGAGGGGGCTTAAATAGGCGAAGAGGCGGCGTCAGAAGGTCAACGAGGCGACGACACCATAAGGCGGCGCGGGGCCCCCCTTGGCCGCGCCGGCCTATGGTCTGGTGGGCCTGTGGCCCCCCTCTGGCGACTCTCGGGTGTTCTGGATGCTTCCGGGGATTCTAAGATCTTCGGCGTTGATTTCGTCCGATTCCGAGAATATTTCCTTACTAGGATTTCTGAAACCAAAAACAGCAGAAAACAGGAACTGGCCCTTCGGCATCTCGTCAATAGGTTAGTTCCAGAAAACGCATAAATATGACATAAAGTGTGCATAAAACATGTAGATATCATCAATAATGTGGCATGGAACATAAGAAATTATCGATACGTCGGAGACATATCACTCTTCAAGGTTCTCTGGCCTGGAGAGGTGGTGCCTGACACCTTCTCGCTCATCAACGACCGCCTGAAGGGTGTCGGTCGGAGGATCCGGGAGTGGCAGTGTTCCGCAGCTCGTGCCGGAGCGGACTCGGCGCTGCGCGTGGCCTGCTCCTGGTATCCGGACCTGGACCTGGACGCCCTCATCGGCGTGCGCGAGCAAGCTCCCACTGACCTGGACCCGGTCCTCACCGCGAAGCGGCAGGATCGAGCGTACCGGATCGCGGAGTACGCCGAGATGTGCACCTTCATCCCCCTCCTCCAGACGTCAAGGACTATCTGAGCGACGAGGAGGAAGATGAAGACGATGAGGAGGCTGGAGCTGGGGACGCGCCTCCGAAAGGTCCTGACGCCGATGATGCTCCTCTTGATGCCCCTGCTACTTAAATATTGCCTGTGATCTGTTTGCTTATCATGTGTGACTTTGAAACAATGTTCGTTAAATTCTACCCCGGTATGCCGGGGTCTATGATGTAAGATAAAACTTAATCGCTCTTTTGGTTGTGCTACAACAGTTTATGCCGATATGTGATACCGGTAGCATATTAACTTATGTTTGTCTTAGCATTTTTGCTTGTTGTTTTGCTTTTATCCTGCACTGCAAAGATTCCGGAATTGTTTCCGCATTCAATTCGATGCACACTTGGCTCTTTTGCTTTGGCTCTGCCTGCCTTCTCTGGGCGTTCTTTGGCGTATGAGCACAAAGTTCTTTTACCAAACAAACACTTTCTTGAACTTAGAAATAACTCGAAATTTTTGCAAAAAACCGGTTTAACCGGGGTTAGTTAAACTTTTCCGGATTGCTTGTTCCCACTCTCTCTTTTCGCAGTTCACGTGCTTAATTGCTACCGGTTTATCTTGCTTGCCATGAATCCGGGCTGCGGACAGCAGCAGAGTCGAAGACTCCGGTAGGTTTAGCACGCTACTAAACCGGAAAGAAAAATGTTCACTAAGCAACCGGTGAACTGAAAAAATAAACATATTGCATGCAATTTAGCAGAGGTAATCCCCGAGATTCATTCGAGGTCCCGACATCTTTTATTCATAGCATATAAGGTACAAAAAGGAACTTCTTACACCACAACTTCAAGAGTAGAAGGGACGCAACAGAGCTACGTTCCACGGACGCTTGCTCTCCTCTCCAGACCTGTCCGCCTTTCCTTTTTTCCATTCATGTGCATCAATCAGGTAATAGGCATCATTGTGGAGAGCTTTGCTCACGATGAAGGGACCTTCCCATGGAGGTGAAAGCTTATGCCGGCCTTCAGTGCACTGCACTAGGCGTAGCACCAGATCTTCTTCCCGGAATACTCTCGGGTTAACCTTCCGGCTATGATAGCATCTGAGGTTTTGCTGGTAAATGGCTGTTCTTGCCAATGCCAATTCTCTTGCTTCTTCTAGCAAGTCCACATCATTTTCTCTGGCCTCTTTTACCTCTTGCTCGGTATAGAGCTGCACTCTTGGTGAGTCATGGATAATGTCGGTTGGTATGACCGCTTCTGCTCCGTAAACCATGAAGAATGGAGTGTATCCGGTGGACCGGTTTGGAGTTGTTCTTATGCTCCACAACACTGATGGTAGCTCATCGAGCCAACACCCCGGTGACTTTTCCACTGCCTCGATGAGTCTTGGTTTGATACCGGAAAGCACCAAAGCATTCGTTCTTTCCACCTGGCCATTGCCTTGTGGGTGTGCTACCGAGCACAAATCCAACCGGATGTTGTTATCCTCGCAAAATCTTTTGAACTCACCTTGAGCAAAGTTGGTTCCATTGTCAGTGATGATGCTATGCGGGTATCCATACCGCAAGATAACATCCTTTAAAAACTTCACCGTTGTGCGTCCATCACACTTTGCGATAGGTTTCACTTCTAGCCATTAGGTGAATTTGTCCACCATGACCAAGATGTGGGTCATATTCCCTCTTGCAGTTTTGAATGGGCCAACCATGTCAAGGCACCAGACAGCAAACGGCCAAGTTAGCGGTATGGTTTTTAAACCGGATGCTGGGGTATGATTTTGCATGGCGTACCTCTGGCACCCATTGCATTTTCTTACCAAATCCTCAGCATTTTCCAAAGCCGTGGGCCAATAGAACCCATGCCGGAACACCTTTGCTACCAGCGCCCTTGATGAAGCGTGGTGCCCACATTCTCCCTGGTGAATCTCTTCAAGCATTTCTTTTCCCTCTTCCGGTTCCACACACCTTTGAAGGACACCGGTAACACTTCTCTTGTACACCTCGCCATTGATGATGGTGTATGCTTTGTGTAAGGGTATTTTACCCTTATCCATTATTTTGGTAACAATGACACCGTGCTAGAGTATTTGACCTAATACGTTTATAAGGATTATCTCAGGTATTAGGCAATGAGGCATAAATGGTGTATCAAAGAAACAAGAAGGCTAAAGGAGACCCCCCACTTCAACAACAATCGAAAAGGGGTCTACAGAAGAAATCCGGTCGGTCACCCGGTTGGACCGGGCCACAGACCGGACGGTCCGGCGCACGGTCCGGTCGACCGGGCGCCAACCGGGCGCCAACCGGGCGTCAACCGGGCTGCAAAACGCGCTGGTAGAATCCGGTTGCCGCCCGGTCAGCCGGGCTACAGACCGGCGAGTTCGGCGCACGGTCCGGTCGACCGGGCGCCAACCTGGCGCCAACCGGAGGAGCCCCTGGACGAAGAAAGCGAGGATCCGGCCCAGCATCCGGTCGCAACCGGCTGGTCCGATCACTGGTCCGGTCGGACCGGATTCCAGACCTGACAGTCCGGTCACTGGTCCGGTTGACCGGGTTTGACGAGAAGAAAGCTGAGGTGGCAAGTGACCAACGGCCATATTTCGAAGTACACTATAAATAGGCCTTCTCCTACCTCAGAACACTTAGGCAATACACTACAAGCTGTTCTTGAGCTCTCTCTCTCTTACTCCATTATTAGAAACACCAAAAGCCTCCGATCTCCCTCCTCCTCCACCCAAACTCAAATCCCTCCGGGGAATCACTAGAGGAGGACCCGATCTACTGTTCTACCAAGCCAAATCTCATTCCCCCGTGTATTCATCGAGAAGCTTGCTTCCTAGGGTTCCTTGGAAACCCTAGGTGGGCAAGAGGAGTCCGGAAGCATCCGGGCTGTGGATTTGCTCCGGGCAAGATTGTGAAGGTTTGGAGGCTACCTCAAAGTCTACCACATGTGAGTGAGCTATTCCTTCGTGGGATAGGCTCCGGAGAATAGGGTGAGCCTTCGTGGCGTGGGGAATCCTTCGTGGGACCTCCACCCCTCCAAACGCGACGTACCTTGTTGCAAAGCAAGGGAACACGGGAATACATCCTCTTCTCCGCGTGCTATCGGTTATCTCTAACCGAACTCCTTACTTGTGATTTAACTGCCTGAGAGAGCCTTCGTGCTCGAGATAGTTGTATCTTCATATAGGTTGCTTCACCTAGTTTGCATTAGGCTCACCTTTATATTCCGCAAAGCCTAATATTGCAAAGAAAGAATTAAAATCTGTAGAAACCTATTCACCCCCCTCTAGGTTTACCATCTCTATACTTTCAATTGGTATCAAAGCCTGGACTCTTATTAAGGGCTTCACCGCCTTAAGAGTGAGATGGAAAAACTATTCGAGGGTCTAGATGAAAACTCTAACCTTTCGGTTAAAGAGATGAAATCTAGATTCTTGGCATATGATGCCGAGAAGAAGAAAAAGGAGGATGAGCTACAAAGCCAAATGGCAGAGATGTCTACCATGCTTAAGAACTTGACTAGTGGGCCTCCTAGTACGGCTTCGGCCTCACTAGGGAGCTATCGCGAAGTCAACCATGACTATCCCAAAAACACTTCACCCATGCCTCATATAAACCATAGTGGGAATGTTCCCCATTTTGATGGAACTCACTTTCCTTTTTGGAAATCTTCTATGGAATCTCATATTTGCAGCTGCAGCGTGGAGTTGTGGGAGATCATTGTTCATGGATACCTGGAGCCACAAGATACCATTCGGTTGACCTCCACCGAATTCTACAACCGTCAACTCAACGCCTCCGCACGTGACAAGATTAGGAGTGGCATCAACCGCAAGCTCCTTGATCAAGTCAATGACATAGAGTCCGCTAAAGAGTTGTGGGATCGAATCGTAGTACTCCAAGAGGGAACCGATTTGATCCAATCCGTTCTTTATGAGACCGCAAAGCAAGAGGCTCATCAATTCATGATTCGAGAAGGAGAGTCCGTGGCCGATGCTTATGCAAGACTTGGTGCTCTTAGAGTAAGGGTCAAGGGACTCGGTGTTGAGAAGTACAATGACGGCTTCGAGATGAATGAAGCATTCATAAAGTCCAAGGTCATTGCTATGATTGCCGTCAAACAAGAAGACACCAACCTTGCACTCAACTTGCAAATCATGACCAAGAGTGCCGACCTCAACTCCGATGATCTAGTCTCCTATGTGGCCGCCAATGAAAACATGGCCAAAGCGGGAAAGAGGCTCATGGCAATGAACCGTGTTGATGAAGCCTCACACAACCATGAAGCGCCACACAACCTTGCTCTCAAAGCTAGGGCCGATCATGAAAGCAAGGAAGACTATGAAATTGAAGAAGATGAAGAGATGACTTCAACTAGTGACATGGCTACCGACTTTGCTTTCTTTGCCAAGAAGTACAAGGCTAAGTTCCCTATGCTCCTCAATGACAAGAAGAAGAAGATAACTTGCTACAATTGTGATGAAGATAGCCACTTTGCAAATGAGTGCCCTTATGAGAAAAGGGTGGACAAGCCAAGATTCATCAAAGGGGTCAAGCCAAGATTGAAGCCAAACCCAATCAATGATCGATACAAGAAGAACAAGGGAAGAGCCTTTGTTGGGGCCGAGTACTTGTCCGATGATGAAGAGGAAGATGAGGATAAGGAGGCCGGGGTGGCCGGTTTGGCTTTCTCTAAGCCCGGGTCACTCTTCACATATGACTACTCCAAGGACTACTCCACGGAGAATGATGTTGGATCTTCCTTCATGGCAAAGATAACTCAAGATGATGACTCCGATGACTCTACCTCATCTACAACCGTTGGTTCTTGTCTTATGGCAAGGGAAACCAAGGTAATGGAACCTCCACCTTCCCTATCTAGTGTTCTTGATGATGAAAACGAAAATCAAGATGAATTAATTGTGCTTAAGGAACTCTATGATGTTAGATGCACCCTTCGTGGTGAAGCTCTTGTCAAGTTTGATTTCTTGATGGACTCACTCAAAGAAAAGGATGAGTCCATTGAGGAATTAGAATATCATTTGAATGAGAAGGAACGGAGATTCAATCTCCTAAGACAAGAGCTAAAAACCGAAAGGTGCATATCTCAAGGCCTTAAGCAACAAATTGAAACTTATGAACTTGATAAAGTTAAGGACCTAGAAACTATTGATAGGGCTCAATTATTGACCCAAGAGCTCAATGCCTCAAAGGAGGAGCTTGAAGTTGCTCATGCTTCTCTCACTAGGGATCTTGACCACCTTGAAAAGGCTAACAAGCTTGTCAAGGATGAGCTCAAGAAACTTGGAGAGAACCATGATCTACTCCAAGAATCCTACAAAAAGGCTCTTGGATCAATGAAGGATCCCATTGATGTTGAAAAGCTTGCTTGTTCCTCCACTTCCTTTACTAGTGAGCATGCTAAATTTGTTGAGGAACATGTTAGTTTACAAGAGGAACTTTCTTTGCATGTTGAGACCAATGCATATCTTGAATCCTTGGTGACCAAATATGGTCTTGACTATCATCCTAATGAATCTTCTTGTGAGCAAGCATCTATTCTTGAGGAAAATGTTAGGTTAACAAAGGAACTTGCAAAGTTCACCACCGCCAAGAACAAGATGGGATTGGATAACCTCTTGAGTAAGCAAAGGTCAAACAATCAAAAGTATGGACTTGGATATGCTCCCAAGTCCCACAAGAAGAACAACTACAAGAAGGAGAAACCCGCTCAAGATAAGAACAAGAAGGTCACTAATAATGGCAAAGCCTCAAAGGGCAAAGCCACTAGTGGTGACCGCACGGGGCCAAACGATCACTATGCATTATTTGTTGATTATTATGGTGATGTCTATGCTAACTATGTTGGCCCTCCTAATGGCTATGCTTATAGAGAGTACTCAATTTGGGTACCTAAAGATATTGTTGCCATTGCAAAGGAACCCATTAATCGATGGGTTCCTAAATTCTCTACTTGATTTTGTAGGGGTATTCCTCCGGTGGTCCAAAATGGGTGTTTGATAGTGGATGCACCAATCATATGACCGGAGGAAGAGGTGTGCTTGACCAATTCATTGAAGATATCAACAAGAAGTCAAGCATCACTTTTGGTGACAACTCAAAGGGAAAGGTACTTGGGTATGGCAAGGTAGCAATCTCTAAGGACTTGTGCCTTGAGACGGTTATGCTTGTTGAACACCTTGGCTATAACTTACTTTCTATATATCATCTTGCCGATGCCAGTTACAATTCATATTTCACTAAATATTATGTGCAAGTCTTTAGGAGTGACAATCTCAAATTGGTCCTTGTTGGATATGTGGAGAACAACCTTTATGTGGTTGACCTCTCGAAAGAGAGCCCCTCTTTCTCCACATGTCTAATGGCGGCCAAGCATGACGAAGGTTGGTTGTGGCATCGCCGCCATGGTCATGTTAACATGAGGAATCTTAAACAACTCCTAAAGGGTGAGCACATTGTGGGACTAACCGGCATTTCTTTTGAGAAAGATCGTGTTTGTAGTGCATGTGTAGCCGGAAAGCAACTCAAGAAGAAGCATCCTATCAAGAGTATTGTTACCACATCTAGGCCTTTGGAGCTCCTTCATTTGGATCTCTTTGGGCCATCACATTATGATACTCTTGGTGGGAGCAAGTATGGACTTGTCATTGTTGATGATTACTCAAGATACTCTTGGGTCTTTCTCCTTAAGTCTAAGGACGAGACCCATAGAGAGTTCATCATCTTCGCCAAGAAAGCTCAACGCATGTATGAATCCGAGATCAAGGCAATTAGGACCGACAATGGCACCGAGTTCAAGAACTACACTATGCAAGAGTTTGTTGATGATGAGGGCATCAAGCATGAGTTTTCGGCGCCATACACCCCTCAACAAAACGGTGTTGTTGAAAGGAAGAACCGGACTATCATTGAGATGGCAAGAACCATGTTGAGTGAATTCAACTCACCCGACAATTTTTGGGGAGAAGCCATCTCTACGGCCGTTCACTACTCCAACCGGCTCTTCCTCCGTCCCCTCCACAACAAAACTCCATACGAGCTCCTTACCGGTAACAAGCCTAACGTCATGTACATTCGTGTTTTTGGATGCAAATGTCTTGTTAAAAACAACAAAGGAAAACTCGGTAAATTTGAAACTAGAACCATAGAGGGTATATTTGTTCGATATGCGGAGAACTCTCACGCCTATAGATACTACAACCGGTCCACCGGGACTATTGAAGTATCTTGTGACGTGGTGTTCTTGGAGGATAATGGCTCCCAAGTGGAGCAAGTTGTTCCATGTGTTGCAGGTAATGATGATGATCCATCTAGTGCCATCAAGCATATGGGCATTGGACACATCTGGCCCATGGAAGTTCATAATGATGATCAAGATGATGGAGTAGATGTTTCAAGCACGCCACAAGTGGAGCCTAGCTCAACTCAAGCCGAACCATCAAGTGTAACTCAAGAACCATCCTCTACTCAAGATGAGTCACGTTCCGAAGAACAAGAAGAAGATCCTCATTCCACGAAGCAAAACCATGATGATGATCAAGAAACATCCTCAACTCATGATCAAGCTCAAGTGGTCCCTCATGATCAAGTACTAGCAGGAGATGAATTCATTGATCATGAAGGAACCGTTCGGAAGATCAAGGCCGCTACAAGGGCAAGTGACATGAAAGTGGATCAAGTCCTTGGTAGCATCTCAAGAGGAGTGGTAACTCGTAGACACCATGCATTACTTATCACTTATTGTCAACATCATGCTTTTGTGTCTAGTTTTGAACCACTTAAGGTACATGAAGCCTTGGTCGATCCGGATTGGGTAATTGCCATGCAAGAAGAATTGGAGTGTTTCACTCGTAATGAAGTATGGTCTCTAGTTGAGAGACCCAAGGATCATCGCATCAATGTCATTGGGACCAAATGGGTATTCAAGAACAAGCAAGATGAGAATGGCATTGTCATACGAAACAAAGCAAGGTTAGGGGCGCAAGGGTTTGCCCAAATAGAAGGTATGGATTTTGAGGATACCTTTGCGTCGGTAGCCCGTCTTGAAGCTATTCGTCTTTTGCTTGCATTTGCATCTTTCCACAATTTCAAATTATATCAAATGGATGTGAAAAGTGCATTTTTGAATGGTCCCCTAAAAGAAACCGCATATTTGGCTCAACCCCCGGGTTTCGAAGACCCATGCCGACCCAACCACGTGTATTTACTCCATAAGGCACTCTACGGTCTCAAGCAAGCTCCACGTGCTTGGTATGAGTTCCTTAGGGATTTCTTACTACATGATGGGTTTTGCATGGGTACGGTCGATTCCACCCTTTTCACCAAGCGGGTTAAAGGGGGTGGCCTCTTTATATGTCAAATATATGTTGATGATATTATCTTTGGTGGAACTAACCCCAATCATAACAAAGCTTTTGAGCTTTGATGACTAGGAAATTTGAGATGTCCATGATGGGAGAGTTGAAGTTCTTTCTAGGCTTCCAAGTGAGGCAACTTGCAAAAGGCACCTTCATCTCTCAAGAAAAGTATGTGAGGGACATGCTCAAGAAATTCAACATGACCAATGCGAGTCCAATGAAGACACCCATGCCCGTAAACGGGCAACTTGGTTCATGTGACGGTGAGAAGGATGTGGGCATAAAGGTATACCGCTCCATGATAGGATCCTTGCTCTACCTTTGTGCCTCTAGGCCGGATATCATGCTAAGTGTAGGGATGTGTGCTCGTTTTCAATCCGCTCCCAAGGAGAGCCATTTAGTGGCGGTCAAACGGATTCTAAGATACCTTGTTCCCACTCCTACTCTCGGGCTATGGTATCCAAAGGGGTCAACCTTTGAACTCATTGGCTATTCGGATTCCGATTGGGCCGGTGATAAGGTTGACCGGAAGTCTACCTCCGGGGCTTGCCAATTTATTGGCCGGTCATTGGTGAGTTGGTCATCCAAGAAACAAAACTCCACCGCCCTATCCACCGCCGAAGCCGAATACATATCCGCGGCATCTTGTTGCACTCAATTGTTATGGATGAAGCAAACCTTGAAAGACTATGGTGTGTCTCTTGGTACGGTGCCTCTTCTTTGTGACAATGAAAGTGCAATAAAGATCACCAACAACCCGGTTCAACATTGTCGCACCAAACATATTGACATTAGCCATCACTTCTGTAGCACCCTATCTTTAAATAAAGGCAAGATACCTGTGTATAGTGCTATTCCCGGGATCACTGATAGCACACACATTACAAAATATAGTAATCATTGCAATAGTATCAAATTACTACATCGTTGATCCAGAGGGTACAATAAAACCTACAAATTTCATAGTCACATGGACTAGCTCAGAATAAACACAGCAGAAAGTAAATCAGCAATGAGCCTTCATCATCTTCATGTGCCACAGGCAGTCATGTTGGAATGTAGACTCGAGATCCTACCACGTACTTCCCCTCAGAAAATCCTGCACGTTTGAATATGCAGCCCCACGAATGGAGGTCAGTACAATGATGTACTGGCAAATGACACTTATATGGTGGCAGTTTTAGGCATGACTATCTACATGATATTTGGCAAGTGGAGTTTAGGCAAATTTGCATAAAGCCAATTTTATCCTACATTTTATTTTAAAACAAAACTTTTGTAAAACTTGTAATGTTGTCATAAACAGTATCATGGTTACATCTCCCATGTACTATCAGACAGTTGCTACTTAAATTTTTAACTCATTCAGAAAAGGTGATGAGATTCTTCCGTACATTCCCTGCCTTGAAAGCTCAAAATGTCCGTAACCGGGGACACGGCTAAGATCTTAGGTTTAACTCTCGAGAAGTTGTGCACTTTCACCTTACGACCCACCCTTCCCAAGAGAAGAAATGAGACAAGATCTTTCAGAAGAAGGCTTCAACCATAACCAGCTAGACCCGTTCCCGTTTGGTTGCAAGCCACATCATCATGTCTAGCAACAAGTTTGACCTCACAACTTACTTAATCCCGGCAGAGCCCATAATACCATAAGGCTGCACTGGAAGCTAACTAAAACATGGACGACATATTAATCTCTTTAATCCTGAGTGGCCATCCACAAGTGCACTCTCAGGCGACGACAACCACAAAGTGGCCCTGAGTAGCCACTCAACCTATGCGTACCCCCAGGCGACGACAACCACGATATGGCCCTGAGTAGACATGTACCCTCAGGCGACGACAACCACAAAGTGGCCCTGAGTAGCCACGTACCCTCAGGCGACGACAACCACACCGTGGCCCTGAGTAGCCGCCCACCAAGCAATTACCAATCCACCCAGGTGTTTCATTAAGGTTGTTAATTTTAATTCCCAACACTCACAATCCAGAATATTCAAAACAGCAGTAGCATTTTGTTATTGCTAGGCATACTCAAATTAGTAGCAATGGTTCAAGGATGGCTACACACTACTAGGATCTAAGCATAGCATAACTTTTGAAAACAAAATTCTACCATGCATACTAGTTTTAAGAAAACACTAATGCATATATAAAATAAGTAGGTAATTGAGTGTCACTTGCCTTTTTGGTAGTCGAAGCGCGTTCACTTCTCTTATTCAAAATACGTGCCTCTCCGTACAAACTATAATATAAAATATAGCACAACATAAACACACCATTCAAAAACAATAACAACAAAATCAAACAAGACAACAATCGAAAATCGCTCTATGGTACTAAGGTATGGCATGAGGTTTGGCTTGGAAGATATGGCGGTGAGAGTTTGGATGGCAAGACATATGATTAGAAAGAGATGGATTATCCAAGATATAATTGAAGAATCTTTATGCTTTACAAGAGCATGAAAAGAATTTGAAACGACTCATGTGAATTGAATCACATAAGTGACAAATAATGCAACAACAATACTATTGAATAAGTGTGACAACATTTACTCAAGATAGTAAGAACTATACATAGGCTTGGGTATAAACAATAGAGTTACTCAATTTACCCATTTGTAAGTTGAATAGTTTTAAACTAAGTCAAAGGAGTGAATGAAAATGAATCTGGATAAACACGATATTGGTTCAAGGTAAAGTGTCGAGTGGCATTGGTGTGCGGATGGGATCATAAGTTTTACCTTCTCAAAATAATCATGTTGAGAAAGGATTATAGAAATCGATAATGGATATATACTCAAATTCTCATATTTGAATTTGAATATTTGCAAAGTGATTCAAATATTTTAGATGGTGGTGCTATTGGATGAAATGCTGTAAAGCAAGGCTTATGCAATTGACATAGTGTGATAACACTTATCAGAGTAGCACAAGGTCACACATAGCATTGGATATGAACTACTGCCATATTGAACTACTCAAAAAACTCATTTGAAAATTGAATAGTTCGAACTAAGTGGAAGGGTTGAATGGCATGAATGATATCGAGATTTGGTTTGCGGAGCCTAATGCATAACAAAGGTTCATCACATGTGATATGGGATAGAGTATCTCCACCCTACTAAAGCAAGGTAAAATCTAAACTAGAACATGTGATACTTTTACTCAAATAACTCAATTGTTATTTGAATAATATGAACTAGACAACCAAGGGTAAGCTATGCATTATATGTGAACATGATAAAGAATTATAACTGGTCCTGTAAGATGGGTATGAGCATAAGGATCAATTTGGCTAAAGGAACTATGTTGAAGCCAGTCATAGGATTGCACTTTTCGCGAAAAGTTATTAGAAAAAGTTCTCCGGATGGAAGACTTTTCTACACGAAAGTTGTAGAGAATTCCATTACAAGCGTATCGCCAAAAGAATTTCTCGGAAAAAGTTTGTAGAATTTATTTTATAGATGATGTTGCGGGACAAAGTGGTACTGCGAAAATAAAGTGAGTGAAACTGCCACGCAATATGTCTAAGATGATCTACGTGATTTGCCGATTCCGACGGTATAGGGTTTGTCGAAATCCAACGTGTAGAACTTAAGATATGTATTTTACAAAACTAGACATAAGTGGTCACACTTCTAATGGTGTACGAAAAGTTGTCCAAACAAGTTACTCGGATGGAAAAACTTTCTACATGAAAGTTGTAAAGTATCTAATTACAAACTTAACGGAAAAACAACTATTCTAAATGGAGGTGTAGATCTAAGGAAATAAAATTGTGAAGTTACTAAAGACAATCTACGTAAAAAAGCGAGAATAGAATTATTACCAGGCAAAGAATGCGTCGAGTCGCGGTGTTTCTCCAGAAAGCGTTGTGGATGCTGCGTCGCGTAAAAAGCGTTGCGGATGCAGCAGCATCGCGTATGTGCGTCGCGAAGCTTCGGGAAGGGCTGCAGCGCTGCGGGCTGAGAGAGAAGAGGGCGCAAGGCGCTTTGGTGTGTTTGGGGCTGCTCCTTTAGATCCTTTATATAGGCTGAGAGTTGGAGCAAATTTATTCAAAGAGGCGAGGTGGTACTAAACGAAAAGGAAAAGGAAATAGGAACGGCGTGCGTGCGGGGCGGCCTGGGCGCGGGGCGTGGGCTGGGGACAAGGGAGGCCGAGCGGCGGTTGGCTCTCTGCCGCTCGCGCGAGCTGGGCCGAGCGGCGGTTAGCCGGCCCGATCTGTTTTTTTTATTTTCCCTTTTCTTGTTTCTTTTATATAATGAGTTTCGTAATTCCGATTTGAATGAAACAAATTTCTATAAGTTTGAAAAATTAGTTTGCTTAGCATAGGGCAACAAAATTACTTAAATTTTATAAATTATTATTTTACATGATTTTATTACTATTATGCCATTATGGCCATATACGATGGTTTCAACATATGCGAGTTTATAAAAATTTGTAAAAATCAAAATAGTGTTTTAGGATAGCAAGGAACCTATTTAAAATCCATTTGTGGAAATAAAATAATAATTATATGCACTTAGCCTAATTGGCTACTTTGACAGTATTTTACAAATATAGTTTTCTATAGTTTAATTTTCTTAAATAAAAATCCATTATGGATTTGAAAACTTTGAAAGAAAGTATATGTTTGATTTTGAAAATACTTTGAAACCAAAAGTATTTAAAAATTCTATTTTGGGATTAACTTGTAAATAACTGTGAAATTTTTTAATTCTTTGTGAATTTTCAATCAAGTTGAAACAATCAAGCATTAAATTTATTTTTATTTCATATTTCAAAATTTAGAAAATTTCGGGATGTGATAAACTACCACCCTTAAAAGAAATCTCGTCCTCGAGATTTGAGAAAGGCTAGAAATAAAAGGTTTTTGGTTCAGGTCTTCTAAAAGGTTCGTCTTCATTATTGTTTCTCTTTCGAACATCTCCGAGAAGATGTTTCGGCCGTTAACCTTGAGCTTTGAAAACTTGGCACTAAACCATATGTGGTCATACCATCTACTGTATCCATTCATATACGGGTACTCATCCCATGGGTATTATATTTTACTTGAGTACACTTGGTCTGGGAACTCCTTATGATACCTTCTCCATAATACCATCTCATGCGGCATCTCGTGTAAATCCATAATTCAAGGGTATAACTTCTACCACCCTTAAAAGAGACTTTTGTTAGGTGGTCTTAGGTCTTGGGTTTAGGCTAAGCTCATCTTGGTATGAGTTGGCATTGGGTCATCTTTTGAAACGTATGTGGCTTCTGGCTTCATATCCAGTAGGAGGTTGTTTATTCACATATAGTGAACAACATATCTCTCCAAGGTGATTTGAATAGGTTTTCTTCATAGGAGGACTTCTAATCCAAATGGTTGGTTGTTGAACTACTTCTGACATTGATGGTCATTCCTTGGGTCTATTAGGAGACCAAGATGAGAGGACTTCACGACTTTCCTCATCTTTGTTTATTGGTGTATTCGACGGTCTTCCACTATCTTCATCCAAAGAGTTGGGTGTTCATTCTCACCGTAGGCCTACGGTTGGCAGCACTTGCCTACTATAAAGGTATAATACTTCTCCACCCTAAGGTTCAGGCTTAACAGCGACGTCTCTCTTGTAGGTACGTCTCTCTAGATTTACCATTCCTCATAACAAGGGCGAACAATATGAGTAGTCGTCATGGGGGCCAATCCATGTCGCACCCAATCATTTCCTTGTTTTCAGTTTGGTATATCTCGTATTCTAACTCTTGGTCAACCTCACAAGTTTTGACAAAAACCACCATGGAGAATTGAATCAATGTTTCAATCCCCATTATTGAATTATTTTGAAAACACTTCTATCGATCCTTGACTAGGGTTTTGCGTATCTTACATCCTATGCTTCTTCATCTGATAGGAAACATCTAGGTTGATTTCACTATTGTTATCTTCAGGGCAAGTTGCCGAGAAAACATTCTCTGGGTTGGGTATAGATGAGAATAGATAGAAAGATTCTAAAGAAGATTTCCTACCCAACACATCACATCAAGACAAAACATCTTACAAACAACATCTAACAAGCATCAAACAACATTTTTCAAACACAAAATAACTAGTATGGTCATATCTCAATTTGGTAAGATCAATACTTTGTTACTTTATCGTTGGTTCGCTAAAAGAGAACTAATGCTGGTCTAGTCTATTTCTATATTGGATGCATCAAGTTTCTATTCTACTCCTTCGGTTTATCTTCGTGTATTGTGTAGTCTGCATCGACGTCTTTCTTCAAGTGTTTTCATTGGTCTTCCATGAAACACTTCTTGTAGAGTCGAAGAATATCACATGAAGCATCAGTTCCTCATTTCAGGCACACGGTCATAATCGGTCCTTGTTGATAGTTTTTATAAGGGGGGTCATCTAAAGAGACGAGGAAAACATTTTTAAAGATGGAGTAGGTGAGAATACTAGAAGTTTCACAAAGCAAACATCCTTTTTTTTTGAAATAGGATTAGACAAAATTTTCATCCTAGGGTCTTCCTATTTCTAATCCAAACCTAGGGTCTCGATCCTACAGGCAACACTATGCTCTGATACCATTCTGTAGCACCCTATCTTTAAATAAAGGCAAGATACCTGTGTATAGTGCTATTCCCGGGATCACTGATAGCACACACATTACAAAATATAGTAATCATTGCAATAGTATCAAATTACTACATCGTTGATCCAGAGGGTACAATAAAACCTACAAATTTCATAGTCACATGGACTAGCTCAGAATAAACACAGCAGAAAGTAAATCAGCAATGAGCCTTCATCATCTTCATGTGCCACAGGCAGTCATGTTGGAATGTAGACTCGAGATCCTACCACGTACTTCCCCTCAGAAAATCCTGCACGTTTGAATATGCAGCCCCACGAATGGAGGTCAGTACAATGATGTACTGGCAAATGACACTTATATGGTGGCAGTTTTAGGCATGACTATCTACATGATATTTGGCAAGTGGAGTTTAGGCAAATTTGCATAAAGCCAATTTTATCCTACATTTTATTTTAAAACAAAACTTTTGTAAAACTTGTAATGTTGTCATAAACAGTATCATGGTTACATCTCCCATGTACTATCAGACAGTTGCTACTTAAATTTTTAACTCATTCAGAAAAGGTGATGAGATTCTTCCGTACATTCCCTGCCTTGAAAGCTCAAAATGTCCGTAACCGGGGACACGGCTAAGATCTTAGGTTTAACTCTCGAGAAGTTGTGCACTTTCACCTTACGACCCACCCTTCCCAAGAGAAGAAATGAGACAAGATCTTTCAGAAGAAGGCTTCAACCATAACCAGCTAGACCCGTTCCCGTTTGGTTGCAAGCCACATCATCATGTCTAGCAACAAGTTTGACCTCACAACTTACTTAATCCCGGCAGAGCCCATAATACCATAAGGCTGCACTGGAAGCTAACTAAAACATGGACGACATATTAATCTCTTTAATCCTGAGTGGCCATCCACAAGTGCACTCTCAGGCGACGACAACCACAAAGTGGCCCTGAGTAGCCACTCAACCTATGCGTACCCCTGTGCGACGACAACCACGATATGGCCCCCGAGTAGACATGTACCCTCGTGACGACAACCACAAAGTGGCCCCGAGTAGCCACGCACCCTCAAAGCGACGACAACCACACCGTGGCCCCGAGTAGCCGCCCACCAAGCAATTACCAATCCACCTGTGTGTTTCATTAAGGTTTTTAATTTTAATTCCCAACACTCACAAGACAGAATATTCAAAACAGCAGTAGCATTTTGTTATTGCTAGGCATACTCAAATTAGTAGCGATGGTTCAAGGATGGCTACACACTACTAGGATCTAAGCATAGCATAACTTTTGAAAACAAAATTCTACCATGCATACTAGTTTTAAGAAAACACTAATGCATATATAAAATAAGTAGGTAATTGAGTGTCACTTGCCTTTTTGGTAGTCGAAGCGCGTTCACTTCTCTTATTCAAAATACGTGCCTCTCCGTACAAACTATAATATAAAATATAGCACAACATAAACACACCATTCAAAAACAATAACAACAAAATCAAACAAGACAACAATCGAAAATCGCTCTATGGTACTAAGGTATGGCATGAGGTTTGGCTTGGAAGATATGGCGGTGAGAGTTTGGATGGCAAGACATATGATTAGAAAGAGATGGATTATCCAAGATATAATTGAAGAATCTTTATGCTTTACAAGAGCATGAAAAGAATTTGAAACGACTCATGTGAATTGAATCACATAAGTGACAAATAATGCAACAACAATACTATTGAATAAGTGTGACAACATTTACTCAAGATAGTAAGAACTATACATAGGCTTGGGTATAAACAATAGAGTTACTCAATTTACCCATTTGTAAGTTGAATAGTTTTAAACTAAGTCAAAGGAGTGAATGAAAATGAATCTGGATAAACACGATATTGGTTCAAGGTAAAGTGTCGAGTGGCATTGGTGTGCGGATGGGATCATAAGTTTTACCTTCTCAAAATAATCATGTTGAGAAAGGATTATAGAAATCGATAATGGATATATACTCAAATTCTCATATTTGAATTTGAATATTTGCAAAGTGATTCAAATATTTTAGATGGTGGTGCTATTGGATGAAATGTCAGAAAGCAAGGCTTATGCAATTGACATAGTGTGATAACACTTATCAGAGTAGCACAAGGTCACACATAGCATTGGATATGAACTACTGCCATATTGAACTACTCAAAAAACTCATTTGAAAATTGAATAGTTCGAACTAAGTGGAAGGGTTGAATGGCATGAATGATATCGAGATTTGGTTTGCGGAGCCTAATGCATAACAAAGGTTCATCACATGTGATATGGGATAGAGTATCTCCACCCTACTAAAGCAAGGTAAAATCTAAACTAGAACATGTGATACTTTTACTCAAATAACTCAATTGTTATTTGAATAATATGAACTAGACAACCAAGGGTAAGCTATGCATTATATGTGAACATGATAAAGAATTATAACTGGTCCTGTAAGATGGGTATGAGCATAAGGATCAATTTGGCTAAAGGAACTATGTTGAAGCCAGTCATAGGACTGCACTTTTCGCGAAAAGTTATTAGAAAAAGTTCTCCGGATGGAAGACTTTTCTACACGAAAGTTGTAGAGAATTCCATTACAAGCGTATCGCCAAAAGAATTTCTCGGAAAAAGTTTGTAGAATTTATTTTATAGATGATGTTGCGGGACAAAGTGGTACTGCGAAAATAAAGTGAGTGAAACTGCCACGCAATATGTCTAAGATGATCTACGTGATTTGCCGATTCCGACGGTATAGGGTTTGTCGAAATCCAACGTGTAGAACTTAAGATATGTATTTTACAAAACTAGACATAAGTGGTCACACTTCTAATGGTGTACGAAAAGTTGTCCAAACAAGTTACTCGGATGGAAAAACTTTCTACATGAAAGTTGTAAAGTATCTAATTACAAACTTAACGGAAGAACAACTATTCTAAATGGAGGTGTAGATCTAAGGAAATAAAATTGTGAAGTTACTAAAGACAATCTACGTAAAAAAGCGAGAATAGAATTATTACCAGGCAAAGAATGCGTCGAGTCGCGGTGTTTCTCCAAAAAGCGTTGTTGATGCTGCGTCGCGTAAAAAGCGTTGCGGATGCAGCAGCATCGCGTATGTGCGTCGCGAAGCTTCGGGAAGGGCTGCAGCGCTGCGGGCTGAGAGAGAAGAGGGCGCAAGGCGCTTTGGTGTGTTTGGGGCTGCTCCTTTAGATCCTTTATATAGGCTGAGAGTTGGAGCAAATTTATTCAAAGAGGCGAGGTGGTACTAAACGAAAAGGAAAAGGAAATAGGAACGGCGTGCGTGCGGGGCGGCCTGGGCGCGGGGCGTGGGCTGGGGACAAGGGAGGCCGAGCGGCGGTTGGCTCTCTGCCGCTCGCGCGAGCTGGGCCGAGCGGCGGTTAGCCGGCCCGATCTGTTTTTTTTATTTTCCCTTTTCTTGTTTCTTTTATATAATGAGTTTCGTAATTCCGATTTGAATGAAACAAATTTCTATAAGTTTGAAAAATTAGTTTGCTTAGCATAGGGCAACAAAATTACTTAAATTTTATAAATTATTATTTTACATGATTTTATTACTATTATGCCATTATGGCCATATACGATGGTTTCAACATATGCGAGTTTATAAAAATTTGTAAAAATCAAAATAGTGTTTTAGGACAGCAAGGAACCTATTTAAAATCCATTTGTGGAAATAAAATAATAATTATATGCACTTAGCCTAATTGGCTACTTTGACAGTATTTTACAAATATAGTTTTCTATAGTTTAATTTTCTTAAATAAAAATCCATTATGGATTTGAAAACTTTGAAAGAAAGTATATGTTTGATTTTGAAAATACTTTGAAACCAAAAGTATTTAAAAATTCTATTTTGGGATTAACTTGTAAATAACTGTGAAATTTTTTAATTCTTTATGAATTTTCAATCAAGTTGAAACAATCAAGCATTAAATTTATTTTTATTTCATATTTCAAAATTTAGAAAATTTCGGGATGTGATAACTTCCTACGTGATCATGTTGCCAATAAGGATATTGATCTCACTCATGTGGGAACAACCTACCAATTGGCGGATATTTTCACTAAGCCTTTGGATGAAGCCCGCTTTGTTAACTTGAGAGGAGAACTTGGTGTTCTTGATCCTAAAAACTTGGATTGATTAACTTCTTGCACTATATTCTTGCATTTATCTTGCTATCTAGCTTAGAGGCATAGCACATATGGGGATAGTCATCCTACCATGTCTTGGTACGGTGCATACCTATGTGTGCAACATAAATAGACCCAATGTCATTATGTGGACCCAAGCATGTCTCTTCGCGGTCTCATGACATTTGCGCTTTCACATAGGGGGAGTAATCCCCCGCCCCTCATTGAGCCTTTATTACAACTTGATTTGACTATATAAGGGCAAATGATCTTATTGCAAACATCATTTCCAAATGACTTATGATTCTTGATATATACTTCGAATCATGCCCATTGTTGCTATTCACATCTTGTTTGGATTTTCTCTCCAATGGGTATGCCTAGAGAACTTTGTGTTTCCAACCCCATGTCTATGCTCATCTCATCATCATCTATCTATCTATATGTACATGTCATCATCTGAGCACTCACACACATTTACACAAAGCATAGGGGCAAAACGAGGCAAATCTAGAGATACCTGGGTTGTCCGGTCCCTGGCCCGGTTGGACCGGGTCCCTGACCGGATGGTCCGGTCGACCGGGCGCCAACCGGGTGCTGGGCCGGATCGGCCGGCGCCTGGTCCGGTCGACCGGGCGCCCAACCGGCCGCGCAGCCTACTATAAATTGGGGACGGGATACCCCTTGGGGTCATCTTCCCCATTATTCCCCAACCTCCACACCTCCATGGCCGGCGCCCTGCTCACCTCCACCAAGATCTAGGCCGTTCCCACCACGAGAACTCCCCCAAACTCCACCAAACCATAGATCGGGCTCTTTGGGACATCTCCACCGAAGGATTTGAGCCCTCTCAAGCTAGTTTGGGAATTTTTGGTGTTCTTGGTTTTCAGGCCTTACCTTGTGTTCTTCTTGTTCTCTTGATCAAGGAGAACAATGTCTTCGGGTAATGTACTCTCCCTTCCTCCCTAATTTCTAGTCCTCTTCACACATTGCTAGTTCTTGACAAGATTTGAGGAGATCTTAGGGTTAGGGTTAGGGTTTGCAAGTCCTCATGCCTTTAGAGTGTCTCACAACACACAGCACATACTCCACTCTATTGCTATAGTCTATGTTCAAGTTTTTGAGCTTTTGCATGAATTTGTGGTAGAAAATCTGGGCAAAACATTACAACTCGACATATCCGGTTTGCCACCCGGTCAACCGGCCCCTCAACCGGCCGGCCGCGTCGTCCGGCTCGATCGGATTTGCAACCGGCTAGTCCGGTCTGCCGTCCGGTTGGACCGGGCTGTGCGCCGGATCGCCCAGTTTTTTCGCACAATCTCATCATTACACTTGAATATATGCTATGCTTTTTGGTTCCCCTCTTATTGATGACATGTACACTTACCCCACTGCTATCCTTGCTCTATTCTCTCATTCACAGGAAGTTGGAGTGGTGAACCTGAACGACGGGGCACTGTTGCCAAGAGAGGACGTACTACTGAGAATCCTCCCCGCCGGTCTAGTGCTCGCGCACCTCCTGCCACTCATCAGACCACTGACACGGGCAGCTCGGAGAGGAGAAGGACCAAGTCAGTGGGTGGTAAGAAGAAGGATAAGCATGCCACCCAAGAAGATGATGAAGTCGTGCCAGATTTCAATCTTGCGGGTGCACACCGCGGTGAGTGGCGGGAAGTGAGGTTAGTGAATCCATATCGCCATGCGCGCCGGACTTACTTGGGTGGGGACAAGTTTTTCTGGACCAAGACTCAAGCAACCCTATGGGAGGGCTTCTATGATGATCATGACAGTATGAAGAATGGAACAGTTGTGATGCCCAAGGTCATCAATCCTCAGGAGCTTGCCTTGCATGAAGCCACAAAGTACCGCTTTGTGGTTGAAACCTTGAAGGGTCTGGTCCTATATGACCTTGTGATCTCAAGCCTGATGAAGCACAAGAAGATTACACCTACTGTCCTCTGCTAGTCCGTCAGTTTCACTGCACTGTCTACTTTCATGAAGATGAAGACCGCACCATGACTTGGATGACTGGAAAGGAACAGTACTCTTGCACCTACACGCAGTTCTGTGAGGCCTTGGGTTGTGGTGGTGACCGTGTTCCAGGGTACAGGATCCACTCTCGGTCCAAGATGACTAAGGGTGACATCTCCTTTTGCTACCCCACTAACCCAACAGCTGCGCCTCCCACCATCTCAGGGATGTACTATTCATACCTTGTCCTTGCCAAGCTATTCCGTGAGAACCTCATCAGCAAGTCTGGAGATACTAGTGAAGTCAGGAACTATCATCTGAACCTGATGTACTATTGCAACCCTGACAAGAGAAGGAAGATTGATGGGTGTGATCTTATTTACTGTGAGATCAAGCATGCAGTGATGGACCGCATGACTCCAAACTATGCTCAGTACATTCAGCGGCTCATCAACACCTTTGTTCCTGCTCCTCTCAACGTGCTTGGTGAAAAGGTCATCATGGAACCATTCAGATTCCCTACTCCGGAAGGTCGCCAAGAAGTCCCTTCCATGATGCCCACCGCTGAGCGCCGTTCCAAGGAACAGCATGATCCTGCAGCAGGACCCAGTTACACTCGGCGCCCTCAGCGTGGTGCCGCTCGCTTCTTCACTAGCATGTGGCAGATGTGCAAGAACACCAATGATGTTGCACATCAGAGTCTTGCCATTAACCAGGAGACACGGAGGCGACAGAGTTAGTTCATGGCTGCACGAAATGCTCCTGTCCCTCCTGGCCCTGAGATGGAGCCTGTGATTGCACCAGCTTGGGAGATGCCACACATTACCTATGAGATGATCCAGAACTTTGACTTCTCCATGTATGCTCATGGTGGCCCTCCTCCTCGGACTCCTCGTGCTCCCTCCCCTCCTCTTGATGATGTTGATGATGATGAGGATGATCGTGGTGCGGCTACTCCGTCGGGCTCGTGCTCCCAACCCTCCCAGTTCTATTGATGGGTGCGGTAGCTTCTCTCCTCTTTTCTTCGCCTTTTTGGTGTTTCGATGCCAAAGGGGGAGAAGAGAGTAGAGTCTAGGACTACGGGGTTCCTTGATTGTCACAAGCCATGGGAGTTGCTTTATTTGGATCTTATATGGCTTGTGCTTATTTGCTTTCGATTTCTCGAGAATCATTTGCTACTTTGAATAATTCGTGTATGGACGTGTATGGACGACTATGTGTGTGCTTATTCACTCTATTAGGATAATCATGTTTTATGCTTATATATCTTGATATACTTGTCCATACCATGCTTGTTTCCTAAAGATATTGGGGGAGCTTCTCATGGTACACATATTGTGCACTTTGCATTCAAACGCAAACTCTCCAAGTGCACACATTATGGGGGAGCTGTCGTAATATCTTATAGGGAATCAAGGTTGAGAGCTTATCATAATATCTATATGTGACTCTAGCTCGGTTTGTCATCGTATACCAAAAAGGGGGAGATTGTAAGGGTATTTTACCCTTATCCATTATTTTGGTAACAATGACATCGTGCTAGAGTATTTGACCTAATACGTTTATAAGGATTATCTCAGGTATTAGGCAATGAGGCATAAATGGTGTATCAAAGGAACAAGAAGGCTAAAGGAGACCCCCCACTTCAACAACAATCGAAAAGGGGTCTACAGAAGAAATCCGGTCGGTCACCCGGTTGGATCGGGCCACAGACCGGACGGTCCGGCGCATGGTACGGTCGACCGGGCGCCAACCGGGCGCCAACCGGGCATCAACCGGGCTGCAAAACGACGCTGGAAGAATCCGGTTGCCGCCCGGTCAGCCGGGCTACAGACCGGCGAGTCCGGCGCACGGTCCGGTCGATCGGGCGCCAACCGGGCGCCAACCGGAGGAGCCCCTGGACGAAGAAAGCGAGGATCCGGCCCAGCATCCGGTCGCAACCGGCTGGTCCGGTCACTGGTCCGGTCGGACCGGATTCTGCACTCGATACCGGTCCGGTCACTGGTCCGGTTGACCGGGTTTGACGAGAAGAAAGCTGAGGTGGCAAGTGACCAACGGCCATATTTCGAAGTACACTATAAATAGGCCTTCTCCTACCTCAGAACACTTAGGCAATACACTACAAGCTATTCTTGAGCTCTCTCTCTCTTACTCCATTATTAGAAACACCAAAAGCCTCCGATCTCCCTCCTCCTCCACCCAAACTCAAATCCCTCCGGGGAATCACTAGAGGAGGACCCGATCTACTGTTCTACCAAGCCAAATCTCATTCCCCCTTGTATTCATCGAGAAGCTTGCTTCCTAGGGTTCCTTGGAAACCCTAGGTGGGCAAGAGGAGTCCCAAGCATCCGGCCGTGGATTTGCTCCGGGCAAGATTGTGAAGGTTTGGAGGCTACCTCAAAGTCTACCACAAGTGAGTGAGCTATTCCTTCGTGGGATAGGCTCCGGAGAATAGGGTGAGCCTTCGTGGCGTGGGGAATCCTTCGTGGGACATCCACCCCTCCAAACGTGACGTACCTTGTTGCAAAGCAAGGGAACACGGGAATACATCCTCGTCTCCGCGTGCTATCGGTTATCTAACCGAACTCCTTACTTGTGATTTAACTGCCTGAGAGAGCCTTCGTGCTCGAGATAGTTGTATCTTCATATAGGTTGCTTCACCTAGTTTGCATTAGGCTCACCTTTATATTCCGCAAAGCCTAATATTGCAAAGAAAGAATTAAAATCTGTAGAAACCTATTCACCCCCCCTCTAGGTTTACCATCTCTATACTTTCACTTTGGATCTCCTCTGGATCCTTCTGGACTCATTTTCGTCAACCGGCAAGGTGCCGTTGATCAGGAATTCCTTAATAGGTTTAACCCATGATGGTGCCTCTCGAACCAGAAACACCGGTGCGTCTATCTCCATGTTATCCACCAGCATTGTTTCTTCCGGTATGACCGCAACAGTCCCCGAGCTTACCGGAACAGTCCCCGAGTTTACCGGAGCAGTCCCCGGGTTTCCTTCATCGATATCCATGGGTACGATGTGTGACTCCGGTACGAAAATCGATTCCGACTCCGGGCTTGGTTTGATCGACGGTACCCTTAAGTGTGCCAAGGCTATCCCGGGAGGAATTTCTTGCCTAGATGAGCCCAACTTGGACAAAGCATCCGCGGCCTCATTTTTCGCTCGTGGCACATGGTGAAACTCACAGCCCTCAAAGAAGCCGGCAATCTTTTGCACGTGAAACCGGTACGAAGCCATGTTTGCATCTTTTGCGTCCCAATCTCCGGAACATTGTTGTACCACGAGATCTGAATCCCCGTAGCAAATGATCTGGTGCACACCGATTTCTTTTGCGACCTTAAGTCCATGGATCAGAGCTTCGTATTCAGCGACATTGTTTGATGCCCTGAAATGTACTTGCAAAACATACCGGAGATGATCTCCCTTAGGTGAGGTAAGCACCACACCGGCACCTAGACCCTCTTTGAGTTTGGATCCGTCAAAGTGCATCTTCCAGTATTCTATTTTTTGGTCCGGCGGCTTGTATTGCATTTCCGCCCAATCAACAAGGAAATCAGCCAAAGCTTGCGATTTTATGGCATCTCTTCTTTCGTACACCGGTACGTATGGTGATATCTGAATTGCCCACTTTGCAATCCTTCCGCTAGCATCTTTGTTGCACATGATATCGGAAATGGGTGCCTCGCTCACCACTTTCATGGGGTGCTCCTCAAAGTAATGCTTAAGCTTTGTGGCGGCCATGAACACGCCATAAGTCATTTTCTGGAAGTGAGGGTAATTTTGTTTTGAGAGGGAGAGCACCTCGCTCAGGTAGTATACCGGCCTCTGGACGGTTTTTCCTTCCTCTTCTCTTTCAACTACAACCACTACACTAACAACCCGGTTTGTTGCTGCTATGTATAATAGCATAGGCTCTCTTTCTAGAGGTGAAGCCAGTATTGGCGCTGTGGCCAGCATTGTTTTTAGCTCTTTAAACGCCGCGTCTCACTCGAGGGGTCCGCATTTAACGTATCGGATTTTTTCAAGAGAGCATAGAGTGGCAGAGCTTTTTCTCCCAACCTGCTTATGAACCGGCTTAGCGATGCCAAGCTTCCGGTAAAATTTTGCACGTCCTTGAGATCGCGCGGTATAGTCATTCTTTCAATTGCCCGGATTTTTACCGGATTGACCTCAATGCCCCGGCTTGATACGAGAAAGCCAAGCAACTTGCCGGCAGGGACACCGAAGGTGCATTTTGCCGGATTGAGTTTCATCCGGAATCTTCTCAAGTTATCAAATGTTTGCCGGAGGTCATCGATTAAGGTTTCTTTTACTTTGGTTTTTACCACAACATTGTCCACATAGACTTGCACATTTTTTCCGATTTGATCAAACAAGCATTTTTGCATACAGCGCTGGTACGTTGCACCAGCGTTGCGCAAACCAAAAGGCATAGTGACATAGCAATAAGCCCCGTGCGGGGTAATGAACGCAGTTTTTATTTGATCTTCCTTTTTCAAGGAGATTTGATGGAAACCGGAATAGGCATCTAGGAAAGACAACAGCTCACACCCTGCAGTGGAATCAATCACTTGATCGAACCGTGGTAAAGGGAAAGGGTCTTTTGGGCAAGCTTTGTTCAAGTTGGTGTAGTCAATGCACATGCGCCACACCTTTGGAGCTTTTGCTTCCAGGTTCTCTTCTTTCTTCTTCTCGACCAGCACCGGATTGGCTAGCCACTCAGTGTGCAGTACTTCCACGATGAAACCGGCAACCAGCAACTTTGTCACTTCTTCTCCAATGATCTTTCTCCTGTCTTCAGCAAACCGGCGCAACGGCTGCCTTACCGGCTTCGCATCTTTCCGGACATTTAATGAGTGCTCAGCCAGCTCCCTCGAAACACCTACCAAGTAATCAGTAGACCAGGCAAAAATATTCCGATTCTCACGGAGGAAGCTGACGAGCGCGCTTTCCTATGCCTCATTCATGCCGGCACCGATACGAATGGTGCGCTCAGGGTAAGCCGGGTCCAGCACAATGTCCTTTGTCTCTTTTGTCGGCTTGAATGCCGGTGTGCCCAAGTTTGCACTCATTGCCGCTAAGCTCAGCTGTGAGGATCGAGCGGCGCAACGATTTGCATCCTCCTCTTTTCCTCAGCGATCACCAGCGATTCTGCCAGGTTTGATCCGGCGGAAGCAGTTTCCAGTGAGACTTTGTAGTTTCCCACCACAGTTAAGGGTCCACGAGGTGCCGGCATCTTCATCTTGAGATAGGCCATATGAGTTGAGGCCATGAAAGCAGCCAATGCCGGTCTCCCCAACAATGCATGGTAAGGACTATCTAAGTCCACCACCTCGAACTCAAGGTTTTCAACCCGGCAATTGTCACGTCCCCCAAAGGACACAACCACCCGGACTTTTCCAACCGGTGCACAGGACAGGCCCGGAACAATTCCGTTGAAAGTTGTACGAGTTGGCTGAAGCATGTTTTCTGTTATGCCCAGCATATTCATTGTGTGCCGGTACATGATGTTTATGCTGCTCCCATTGTCTATCAGCACCTTGCTGAACTTGACTCGAGCGTTCGGCCCCTGCATGATTGGGTCCAGGACAAGAGCATAGCCACCCGGGTTAGGCATGATCTTGGGGTGATCCTTGAACGACCAAGAGATCTCTTGATCTAACCACAGCATGTATTTTGGTACTGCCGGCATCACAGCGTTCACCTCCATAGAACGGCGATGTAGGCTCTGTCTGTCGGTTGGCTCAGTTACGAACACAACGCAGCAAATATCTGGGTCATGGTAAACGTTCCGGCCCAAAGGTGCCGGTGGAGGCAGTTGGCCATTGCCCTCTCCCACCTGGTTAACTTGCTGGTACTGCTGCCGGTTTGGCTGAGGCTGTACCGGTAAGGCGTTTGCCCCGGTAAGCGGTGGTGGTGGTGGTAGTTGCTGCTGTCGTAGCATATCTTGGGATGGTGGTTGCATGGTGGAGCACCCTTGTGCTTGTGCATCTTTCGCTGCTCCCTTCAGCATCAAGTACTTGGTCCAGGTACAATCCTTCATCAGATGATTTGACGGGTGAGCCGGATTCGGTGTGTGCCACCTAAGAAGGTTGATCCATGGCAGCTTCCATGGTGTACTTCGTGAGTTCTTGCCGCTTCTTTTCCGGCCCCGGGTTTCTTTTCGACCCACTCGTTTCTTAGGACCCGCCCACGGCTGCGATCCGGTTCTCTCGCCTCTGATCGCCGGCCTCGTAGTTCTCTTGTACCGCAAAGAACTTGCTGCGGACCGTACCTTCGATCCGGGAAATCTTCCCTTCTTTTGTTGTTCCGGTTATCCCGGTGTTGCTCTTGGCGTTGCTGAGGCGGGTTTGATTGCTCCGGCTCAGGTTGTACTGCCGGTTGCATTGGGTCTCCCAACGCATAGATATCCGCCACGCGTATCATTTCCACCAGCGTTGTCGGCATGTTCCGCTGCAGCTTTTGCCACAACGGTGAACCTCTCCTGCACCCACTGCTAAACCAAGCAATGGCTTGCGCCTCTATCACCCCTTCGCAGGAGTTCCTTGTGGTGTTCCACCGGGCCAGGTAGTCCCGGTCTGTTTCATTTGGGCGCTGCACGCACAAGGCGAGCTGTTGCGGCCTGTTTGGCCTCCGGTATGTGCTGCTGAAGTTACTCACAAAAGCCTCCTCAAAATCCAACCAATCGTTTATGCTTCCTGCCGGCAAGTTGTTCAACCAGATTCTTGCCGGTCCCACCAAGAATGATGGTATGATTCTTACAGCCCAACGCCGGTTTCCTCCTCCTGCTACGGTTCCTCCGCCGCCAGCGATGTATACCACGGTCACGTAATCCGCGAGCCAGTCTTCCAGCTTAGTGGTGCCATCGTATATTTTTGTGTCACGGGGCAACTGGAAGTTGCGAACCGGTGGCCCCTCTTTCATGATCCTTGGACCAAAGCACTTTGGGCCCGGGGGACCTTCTGCTTCGATCATCTCTGACAAGTATACTCTATCCAGACGGTGCCTCGCATCCCGTTCTGGCTGGTATCTTTCTCCCAAGCGTTCTCCCAATGGGTTCCGGTATGCTGCCGGTCTTGTGGAATCAGCCTCATCATAACAATCCGCATCGCTGCCCTTGCCTCGCTGCACCTCTGGGAAGCATTTCCTCCTCATCATACGCTGCCCTTGCAGCTTGATAATTTTGCCCAGTTTCGTGTCTACCGGCATGATTGTTTCCGGCATAGCCTCCTTTGGCGTAGCCTCTGTCTGCCCCTTGGCTTTTTCTACCGGCATCGTGTTGCCCGGCTTGTTGTTTTCCGGCAAGAACTGGATCGTACACAGTCATCTGCTGCGCATTCATCTCTTTTTCTCTTCTTCTGTCCGGATGGGGGGACGAGGCCTGCCCATGGGACTTGCTACCGGCATTCTTTGTTGAACGCGCGGATTTTGAAGCCACAGCCTTGTTCAACTTAGCAAGCTGCTCAACGTTCTGCTGCTCGATAGTTTCAAGCAACTCCCGGACACGCTCTTGTTGTTTTGCCAGAGCGTCCCCGGAAAGCGATTCACACAGCTCTACCGCAGCCTTAGCAGCTTTTATAGTTTTATCCGGGCTACTGCACTTAGGCTTCTCTACAATGCTCACAGATGCAGAGGTACTTTTGCCGGCATGAATTTCCTTACGCAGATCCTGATCTAGATTGCGAGCCTTAAGCCGGTTTTCCGGTATCCTAGCAGCATGAGCGCTAACAGAAGCAAAAGCCATGGGCAGCGTTGTACTCACGGATGGTTAGGTTCAGCTCGCGCTGCGCCCTGACGACGTCCTTGCCATTCTCGAGCAGTTTCTGGCGCTGCGCCTCCAGCTCCGCCTGAGCCGCTGCCGGGTCGATGTTATGTGCGATGGGCGTGGCGAGAACGCTCATCGCCGCTTGGAGCGGTGTCTCCGGTAGCGCGGATGATGCCCCCGCAGCGCCTGCCTCGCGCTCG
Source organism: Lolium perenne (assembly GCF_019359855.2). Taxonomy (NCBI): domain Eukaryota; kingdom Viridiplantae; phylum Streptophyta; class Magnoliopsida; order Poales; family Poaceae; genus Lolium; species Lolium perenne. Next base: position 155,193,429 of record NC_067246.2, read on the forward strand.
AGCGGTGGCTTGGCCGCACGGGTTGAAGCCGCACGGCCAGCACCTTCTTCCAGAGCTTCTTTGCCGGTGCCGACCATGCCTGCCATCATCACCTCCACGCTGCCGGGTGCGCGGCCAGCATGTAGCCACCTTGGCGGATCCGGCGCCACCAGCACCGGCGAGGCGCGCTGGCGCACAGGGACGGTGCCGAAGTAGACGCGGTGGCTGCCGAACTCGATGATGCGGCCGTTCTTGGGGAAGATGCCGCCGTTGGCGAAGCAGCCCGCGTTGTCGTTGACGAAGTACATGTCGTAGATACGCTGCACCAGCGCGGACACCGTACGCTGGCCGGCGACGTCGAGGATTCCCGCCCGAATGTGAACTCCAGCAAGCGCCACTTCATGCCCCACGGTGGGCGCCAACTGTCATCGTGGCGAACGAGCAGATGCCATGGGATGGCTTAAGTTGGGGCCGAATGGGCGCAAGAGGATTCGGGGAAGGGTTTGTGATTAGATGGGATGAACTTCCGGATGCTTTCCTCAAGAACTCAGCCAAAGGCAGTGATACAAGAAGAAACACACAAGGAAGAACTCTGCTCTAGATCACTATCTTCATTGATCTCAACAGGATACAAGTTTCTGGCTACAAGGTCTTTCGTCTACAGGGTAAGCCTCTACTAGTTGATCGTCCGTCAGGTAATCGTGCCCGTATGGGCTCTGCCCCCTCTCCTTATATAGAGGAGAGGGTGGCTTACAGGTATAGAGGAGAGGGTGGCTTACAGGGCAAGAAAACCTAATGGCATCTTTGACTGGACAAACTACTTTACAAAGATACTTTAATCATATATGACGCTGGGGTCTTCTTTAATCAGGGAGGCTGACGTCCTCCGGCTTCTTTCAGCGTCATCCTCCTCTTTGGCGCCAGGGCTTCGTTTAAAGCTACTTTGCTTAGCTCATCCTTGTCCTCTAGCTCTGAAGAGAATCTTTGACCAGTCTTGCCGACATGCTCTTCTTACCGGTAGCCCGGTGTCTTCTTCATCCGGTTCCGGTATACCCCTCGTGGGGATACCGGCCTGGCTTTACTTAGCCAAACACTTATCTTTATGCTCCGGTATAAACATTAAACCGGTATCTTGATGGCTCAAACCATCCGGTTTGGCATGCCTTTGGCATACTGGGGGTCATCCCCCAACAAAAACTTTGGCTGATCAGATGCTGGAGGCCAACAGGCTTGCCACCGACGCCAAAAACGAAAATGCCTTACTGAAGGACGAGTTGAAGAAGCTGAAGCGACAGATGAATGATGAACAAGATGCCAAGCGCAAAGCTGCAGTCGCAGCCGACAAGAAGGAAGGCGTCCTCCGTGAATCCATCACTAATTTATTGGGTAAAGTTCTTAGCACATAGCTCCTCTTTTAGCATTTCTGTGACGCCCCGAAACCGGTACCATGAGGATCGCAGCGAATCCACCGAAATCCGCATGATATCGATTTTAGGAGACGCACCACCAAGCGCCTCGTACATGCCGAAGCATGCACGCGATGCGGGTGGAATCAATCACGAGAGGTAACATTACAACAGGATTACAATAGAGCCCACAAGAGACATATATTACAACAACGACTCCAACGAGTCAAGATACAAATATATATTACAAAGATCCAAATCATACAGAAGATCAAATACGTCCGAGTACGGACAAAATACAAATTGGACTAAGAGTCCTGAAGATAATCAGCGGCATCCATAACCCTGCCCAGGCCAAGCCGGAAGGGTAACCTTGCTAACGTCGTCTTCATCGAACATATCTTCATACCTGCCCGGTTATATCCCGTAGAAGCCGCAATAAGTACGGGTTCGTACTTAACAAGACTTCAAGACGTATAAGCATTCGTCAATCAGTCGTCCTTTGTACTTGAGGCACGCAGGGGACTTAGAGGACACAAGAGGAACGTCATAGGCAATATGGTGGGGTTAAGCGGCAGCGCGCAAGCACTAAAAACCTATAGAGACACTCTACAACATTCGTCTAATCAGAGAAGGTGAGAGAGCGCAAAAACTAATAGTTCTATACTCTGCAAACATAACACAACCAATATGTTCCCCCCTCGCAAGGAAGTAGTTACAATGGCACTCACACGGTGGACAAGTTTTAACCATTTATTATTAGAGTTGGGCTAACTTACTACTCAAGTTATTAGTATTGAAACAACAGGTGTAAGTTTTCTATGGTCGAGTCATACAGCTCCAAGTCGTCCTTAACCGCGGACACGACTTATCGATAAGATTGTAACCCTGCAGGGGTGCCCAAATGTGCCCACACGCACGATCAACCCACTTACGACAGATGGATATCACGACACGCACTCTCCTTCATGGCAACAATGTCCAGGAAGCCACCTAACTAAGTTAAACCCGTATCAGAGTCCGGCCGTGCTCCGAAGCGGACTCAGCTATTGCGACTGCGTGCTAGGTGGACAGTGCCCAGCGGGATGACCACTTCGCAGTGGCACCGCAACCTACGAACGTGCAAGAGACAATGGGGTACAAGGCCCCAAAAGTAACATCATATCATCTGACCACAAAGAAACAAGCTTGCACGCCCGGGAGAAACAAAACATTCAAACTAATTATGGCCACTGGACAAAGATGTAGATTCCGGCAGTGGTCGAGGGGAGACCCGGTAAGCATACCCACGTGTGGTAAGAGCGCTCAGTCTCGGAACAGATAACAGGAACTCGGGTCCTAAGTTAATTAGGAAACACAAGTGAGCCGTCACAAAACGATCAGCTGGCCCACCGATGCCTCCGCTAAACAAATATCAACAACTAAAGTAACCATGATTCTTCCCAACATATAACCCGATAGGATAATAATAACGGTAACGAGATAAAACAGCACTAGCATGCACTACGACTCGCAAGCCAGACCCGAAACCAAACAATAGCTGTAGGTGGTTGGTGGAGGCAATATAGGCTGCTTTAGGTAACAAGTGGAAATCACACGTGACCAGGACACAACTTAAGGATAGCATGAGGGAGAAGGCAAAATAAAATAGGTGAGCGACTCCTGTAGGGACAAGAGTATAGGGGAAATGCTTGCCTGTTAAAGCTTGCCGAGGGACATCCGAAGGACTTGTCGTATCTCACCACACCACTTCGCGATCCTATCCGGGAAGAAGAAAATGTTGGAACACACAACGCATGCAAGTCTTACAACTACGAAAGAAGAACCGGCGTGATCAAGATGATATGCATGACATGGCAAAGATGGTGCAATGCAACTTATCCATATTAAGCGGGATCGAAACCCGGACAAACAAATTATTAGGTTCAAGTTGCATTTCTACCGACAAGTTAAGTGTTCATTAGCATGTCATAACATGGCATGGGTGAGCTACTTGAATATTAAACAGAGCGGGGATGTTAGGTGAACATGCACGACTATCAACACGCGACATGATGCGAGATGCAAACATATGAATGGCATATTCATGTTCCTTATGTTTTTCTGATCAATTTTCATATATAAAATGTTTTATTCCGACTAGTAGTTTGGAAGATATATATTTACAAGATTTAAACATTGCATGCCATTTTTCAGAAAACAGAAAAGAAGAAACCTTTCTCACCCAGGTGGGAGCTAGCCTGAGCGGCTGATGGTGGGACCAGGGCGGATGACATGGAAGCTGACGAGGCAGGAGGAAGCAGAGGTGGCGTTGGGTAGCTGACGGGCGGGGCCCACTATCAGATCTGGAAAAAGAAATAAAAACGGATGACACGTTGCCTCTGATGAGATTCGAACCCGCGTCTCACGGATCAAGGACCAAGGCACGTACCAACTTAGCTGATTGTGGATAGGTGAACAGTAACAGGCGCGCGACGACATGAAGCATGACGGAACGGACTTGGACGAAGAGCCGAGCCCGGCGCAGTCGACCACGGATTTGTCGAAGGAGGGACGGCGAGCGACGGGGAACTAGCCCACGCATCGCGCCTCACCGCGAGGAACCAGTAGGTGGCGGCGCGCTGTCCAGGGACTCACCGGAGCATCGCCGGCAGCGGCATCTGCGGGCAAAAACAGCGGCTAACGCCGGCTGAGAGTCTGAGAACGGAAGGAGGATGGGGAAGAAGGCTAGGAGGCGCGAAAACTCACTAGGAAGGCGATGGTGTCGTTGGTTTGGCCGGGGGAGAACAGAGGCGGCCAGAAACGTCGCCGGAGTTCGACAAACGGAGCGAGGAATCGGCGATTTTGCCGTTGATTGGGGAAGAGCGGAGACGATTCCTTGGACGAGGATGTAGAGGACGACGCCGCGGATCTCCTGGTGCCCTCGTCTTGACGCGGGGTGGCCTGCTGCGATGGCGCCATGGCGAGGAGGTGACGGTGGTTCTCCGTTGGTGTTCGTTTTGTGAAGAAGAAGCAGAGGATGAAGAAAAAAGAGAGGGAAGATGGGGGCGGCGGCGCGTGAGAGGGAAAAGGAGAGGGGGATGGCGCTAGGGTTTCCGGGGAGAGGCTTTATGGAGGGGGGAGCAGGTGAGAGCCGTGGTGGTGGGAGGAGGACCACATGGTCACGCTCCCTGCGTGCCAGATGACGACGAGGAAGAGACTCGCTTTCTCCGGAAAAGCTGAGCGAAGAGGTATGGGCTGGAGGTGGGTTGGGCTGCCGGCTCGGGCTGAGAGAAAAGAGAGGGGAAAGACTGGGCCGCCGGTGGAAGAAGGAAAAAAAAACTGGGCCAGGGATAAAGAGAGAGCCCAGGAGGGTTAGGTTTTCTTTTAAACTCTTTCTCTTTTCTTTTAAAAACTATTTTGTAAACTGGTTTTTAAATAGTTCAGGCAAATTTGAATGCAAAGATGGAGAGAGAGAAAACAAAATAGCTTGGCTTTATAAAATAATTTTATTTATTAAAACATGGATGATATGATGCATATGCCATGATGATTCATAAAAGAAAAGAACAAACAAAATCTATTAGGGGCTCTACCCGGGGCCGTTACAATTTCCTTTCTGGTTGCTGATCTGTCCTCTTTCAGAGGCTGCCGACATAACCATCACTCGGGCGCGCATGCCTCTGGAGGACTCTACATCTGATGCCCTTTCTCTCGCCGCTGAGTCCAACGTCCAAGTTCTTGGACTTCTGCAGAAGACTAAAGGAGCATTGTCGAGGCTATACTCGATGATCTTCCCAAAGGTGAAGCTGGACAAGACTCTTGGCGAGATGGCAGATGCTTTCCTCATCGACTCTTCTGAGCCTGTAGAGGTATTGAAACGCCGCTCCCGCCTATTTGGAGCGGTACTAACTTTCCAGCTATTGATGGGTCACGGGATGGGCTCTGACTTAGAGAAGTTGTCTAAGGCATTGCCTGTGAATGACGACAATCATCTAATCGACCTTGAGCCCTTCAAAAGGTCGGCAGTGACATGTGCTAATCAGCTCCTCAAACTGGTTGATGAGGCAAAGACCAAGTCTGCACCTGAAGCTGCCCCTGGTTCATCGTCGGCACTTCCTTGAACGCTAGCTCTTATTAATTGTAATTAAGGCTTGACGCAATTTAACTCGACCTTGTTCTATTTTGGCTCTGTAATCAATTCGAACAATCTTTTGAATGTAACATATACACTCCAGTGCTCCCGATGGGAGATTTATGTTAATGTTGTTCTGAACTGAAAGTTGTACTGCAGATTCCTTCGTCTTCTTCCTGTGACGAACCATTTTCGAATTCTTCGACTAGCTATGAATCTGGCCTTGTTCGTCATTTACGTGACCAAGTATCCCGCTTGAATAAAGATATTACCTCCCTTCACGCGATGGCAGCGTTGGTGAAGAAGAAGAGTGAAATAGCAACTGCTATCGAACAGCATGCTCTTGATCGTCTTCATATTGCTACCGAAAGTTTGGGCTGTAAGTGTTGACCCATCTGTTGATTCCTGACGGAGCTTGGATGTTCCTTTAACTGATATTCGTTCCTTTACAGTCGTATCTTCAGATAAATCTCAGGAGAACAAGAGGATCCATGAAAAGGTCGAGGCGATGACCGACGTTGCTCACCCGAAACATGATTTATGGTTGCATCGTCCGAAGGCCGTTATCGCGGCGAAGTTCGAGCATCGGGCAGAGAAGGTGCACTATTACTTTGATAAATTCCACGCTCATCTCACGATGGTTTGGAAGACTTTGTTCCCTCTGGATCAAGCACCCAAAACTCTTTCTGCTTTGTTTACCCGATTCAAATCTCCCGAGAGGATTCGAATGTTGGTGCGAAAAGAGCTCCTGGCTGGTGCTGAACTTGCCTTTCCTTCAGTATTGGCATGTCATCCGTCTTTAGATTTGAAGGCCATAGCAAACACCGAGAGAAGTTTAGATCAGTATTATGATATCGCTAGAGGTCCTGCATATACTATCATCTCACGGATGGAGACAGGTATCGAGAGAGATCTGAGGGCCCAAGGGAACCAAGGAGCCTCGTCATGAATGTGATAACCTTGTACCTACATAGGATTGTTTTGTGTGGATTCAACGTGTGCTTTGCACATCATGTAGTTCTGACAAATTTGTTAATTCGATTGATAATTTATTGTCGGGGGCGTCCGAGTGATCAATTCGCCTGCTCTCCCGACGACTCTGTTAAAATTTGCAAATTTATTGCGAAGCCGATATGTATGTTTTGTAGGAGCGATACCCGTCGAATTAATCGAGGGAATTAAACGCTTGGCTTCGTCACGCGGTGCACCAGTTTGAGCCTTATTTTGTGATAGTATAACCATCGACTGCAGCACTCGCGTATTTTCTCAAGGCTTGGATTGGTTGTTTTGTGTGTCATTAACCTTAGCTCCCGTTGGGAGTATTTAATTAATGACACCGTGCGAGCGTGTTTTTGGCCAGCGCTCCCGATGGGAGTAAGAGCCAATGACAGGGACCCCGAACGATTTGTTCAGATGATGAGGCCTGTATCAAGAAAAAAGGTGGAAAACCTGATTAGAACTTTATTCATAATGTAAAAGCAACCTTAAGGGCTGTCGAGTAATAAAAACAATTGTATCCTATGTATAGAGCCGTCGCAACTGTGCGATGTTCCATGGATTTTCAACATCTTTTCCCGAAGTTGGGTTTTTGAGCCGATAAGCTCCTCCTGGTATCACTTCAGTGATGATGTATGGTCCTTCCCATGAGGATTCAAGCTTCAAGGGTCTCTCTTGCTTCAGCCGCAGTACCATATCTTCAACATTAAAACTTTGACTGCGTATTCGTCGGCTATGATAATTTCTCAACGCCTGCTGGTATACCGTTGTTCTTGCCAAATCAATATCTCGAGCTTCGTCAAGGAGGTCCACAGCATCCTGCAGCGCGATGTTGGAAGAAGATTCTGTGTATGCTGTCACCCGAGGAGCTTCGAACCGAACGTCGGCTGGCAGAACTGCTTCGGCTCCATGTACCAAGAAGAACGGGGTGTATTGGGTCGACCTGTTAGGTGTAGTACGCAAACTCCAAAGTATGGATGGTAACTCCTCGACCCAGGCTCCGGCCGCACCTGTAAGGCGTTTCTTGAGGCCATCCCCTATTAGACCATTGATCCTTTCCACCTGGCCGTTGGTCTGTGGGTGGGCCACTGATGCAAATTTCAGTTTGATTCCTCCGTCATCACAAAATTTTCGAAACTCTTTGGAGTCAAAGTTAGATCCGTTGTCTGTGACGATGCTGTGAGGCATACCGAATCGACAGGTTATTCCCCTGAAGAACTGAATGGTGGTTTCGGCTTTCTGGTTTCGAACAGGTACTGCCTCGATCCACTTGGTGAACTTGTCGACTGCGACCAGTAGGTATGTGTGTCCTCCAGGCGACGACCTTGGCAGTGGTCCAACTTGGTCGAGTCCCCATTGAGCGAAGGGCCACACCAGAGGTATTGTCATCAGATCTGTCGCAGGGGCGTGCGGTTTTGGTGAGAAACGCTGGCAGGGGTCGCACTTCATGACCAGATCTCGAGCATCCGATGCCGCCGTTGGCCAGTAAAATCCTGCCCTGAAGGCTTTCGCCACAAGGGCCCTGCCTCCCGCGTGGTGTCCGCAAGTTCCTTCGTGTATCTCGCGCAACAGTGCTTTTCCATCGTCAATGGCAATACATCTTTAAAAGATACTAGAAATGCTGCGCTTGTAGAGTTCACTATTCACCACAGTGAAGGCTTTTGACCGTCTGACGATTCGTCTTGCTTCTACCGGATCCTCCGGCAACTCCTGCTTTGTCAGGTATGCTAGGAATGGTTTGGTCCATAGTGGCTCGAGGAGGAGGACCTGTTCCGCAAGTGGAGGTGGAGATTCTTCGGCAGCTTGTTGCGGGCTCGCCTCCGATTCGTCAGCCGATGGCTTTGGAGGTGCCGACGCTTTCTCTTTTATCGATCGCTGAGTGATAACTTCGTAGAACACTCCGTCTGGAATGGGGGAGCACATGGACCCGATATTCGCCAGAGAGTCGGCCTCCTCGTTGCTGGCTCTGCCGATATGTTTAAGTTTGCACCCTTCAAATTTGGCTTCCATATTTTGGTACAACTGTCGGTAGGCGATCATGTTGTCACTGACCGCGTCACATAGGTTCATCGACTGCTGTACCAACAGGTTTGAATCTCCATAAATTTCCAGGCGAGTTGCCCCACATGCCTTTGCCATCTTCATTCCATGCAACAGCGCTTCGTATTCTGCCTCGTTATTTGTTGGCAGGGAGAAATTCATACGTAGTATGTACTTCATCTTATCTCCCTGTGGCGATATTAGTATCACCCCTGCTCCTGCGCCTGTGCTCCGTTTCGACCCGTCGAAGTACATTGTCCATGACCCCGACATGTCGGGTGCTGCTGGCGTCTGTGACTGGATCCAATCTGCCATGAAATCTGGGAGGATTTGGGATTTTATCGCCGTTCGATTAACGTAAGTTATGTCGTGTGGTGCTATTTCGATGGCCCATTGGGACACTCGACCCGTGGCCTCTGGGTTAGTCATTATGTTCTTCAATGGTGCTTCGCTTACGACAATAATCGGGTGCTCCATGAAATAGTGTCGTAGCTTGCGAGCTGACCTCCATACTGTGTATGCCAGCTTCTGATGATGAGGGCACCTCTGCTTTGCAGGCGTGAGCACTTCACTGAGGTAGTAAATAGGCCTCTGTACACCGTGAATCCTCCCTGCTTCTTCTCGTTCGACGACCAGAACGCTGCTAAAGACTTGGGCCGTTGCAGCTATGTACATAAGCAGTGTTTCTTTCTCGCGTGGGGTTATGAGGACTGGGGATGTCGATAAGATTTTCTTCAGATTTTCGAAGGACTCCTGCGCTTCATTCGTCCACTCGAAATTTTCTGACTTTTTCATCAAGTTATAGAAGGGCAAAGCTTTTTCTCCTAGTTTGGCGATGAATCTGCTAAGCGCTGCCAATCGTCCTGCCAATTGCTGCACTTGGTGCAGATTCTTTGGTGGCTCCATGCTGAGAATAGCTTTGATCTTCAAAGGATTGGCTTGCATTCCTCTAGCTGAGATGAAGTAGCCGAGTACTTGTCCCCCTGGCACCCCGAAGAAGCATTTCTTCGGATTCAACTTGATTTTGTACTTGTCTAGGTTGTCAAAGGTTTCCCGCAAATCGTCGATGAGGGTGGTGGCGTGCTTCATTTTTACCACGATATTGTCGATGTAGACTTCGATGTTCCTCCCAATCTGTTCTCCAAGGCAAGCTTGCATGCACCGTTGGTAAGTCGCCCCTGCATTTTTCAACCCGAAGGTCATGACGTTATAGCAGAAAACGTCGTGTGGGGTGATGAACGCAGTTAACTCCTGGTCTTCTTTCTTGAGCTTGATCTGATTATACCCGGAGTATGCATCGAGGAAGGAGAGGCGGTCGCATCCAGCTGTGGAGTCGACTATCTGGTCAATACGAGGTAGCGGGAAGTGGTCTTTCGGGCAGTGCTTATTTAGACTGGTGTAATCGATACACATGCGAAGAGCGGTTGTGTCTTTTTTCGGCACCGTGACAGGATTAGCCACCCACTCAGCTTCCTTGAGCTCCCGAATGAATCCTGCCTTGCGGAGTCGATTAACTTCTTCGCCAATTGCACTTCTCTTCGGCTCGGAAAATCGGCGCATCGACTGTTGTACTAGTTTGGCTGTTGGGTCAACATTAAGGGCGTGCTCAGCGAGTTTCCTGGGGATACCTGGCATGTCGGATGGTTCCCATGCAAATATCTCCCAGCGCTCACGGAGGAACTCGATGAGCGCGCCTTCCTATGCCTCAGTAAGGTCTGCTGACGTATTGACCGTCTTCTCCGGGTCAGTGGGGTGCACCTGTAGCTTCTTGGCTTCCTTCGCAGCGTCAAACTCGTCGGATCTTACGTTTCGATTGTCGGCTGGTGGCTGTGTGTGATCTGTGATGGCGTCGACTGTGTTGAGTTCTTCCTTGGCTCCGAACTTTGAGGCGATCTTTTGGAAATCCATGTCGCAGTTATCTGAACGAGTAAAGCTTCCATGAACGGTTATCGGTGTCCCATTGTTGCCTGGCATCTTCAGTTTTAGGTAAGAATAATGAGGTACGGCCATAAATTTGGCAAACGCAGGCCTGCCGAGGATGGCGTGGTACTGAGATTCCCAGTCAACTACTTCAAACTCGATTTTTTCCTTCCTGAAGTTGCCAGGCGTGCCGAAAACTACGTCCAGTGATGTTTTACCGAGTGAATAAGCGGGTCGAGTCGGTATAATGCCATGGAATCCTGTGTCGGACTCTCTTAGCATGTCGACTGTTAGGCCCATTGCTCTCATCATGCTGGCAAATAATAGGTTCAAACCACTTCCTCCGTCCATGAATACCTTGCTCATGTTGTACCCTCCGATTTGTGCTTCAAGAACAAGAGCTGCATGACCAGGCCTAGGAACGGCCTTTGAGTGATCCGCCCTGCTGTAGGAGATGCTCTGATCTGACCAGTCGATGAATTCGGGTGTATCGACCATGGCGACTTCCGCATACTTTAATTCTCGGGTGAATTTTTTGATCTCTCTCTTTGAAAAGCTGGTTTTATGGATCATGCTGACCTGCCCGCACGGCTCCGGAAACACCTCAGTTGGTACATGCTTGTCTCCTCCTGCTGGCACGTATGGCTCCGGTACGTATGGTTCTGGCGGATAACTGTAGGATCCTGCCCTTCTCTCCATTGTGCGAACTCTTGACATGGCCTCGGCTCTGAGGTCGTCGCAGAACTGCCAAATTTCCAGAAAATGTCGACAGTTCCTTAGCAGGTGGCTAGATTTCTCTCGACCATCCTTCGGATCGATGTAAGAGTGAAGATAACATGGTGCCTCAAGCTGCTCCGTAGCCGATAGATACGGTGAGCGAGTGCGACCCTTGATCGATTGCGTGTCCTGGCATCCTCGTTCGAACTGATGAAGGTGAGTTTCTGTCCGTTCTTCCTCTTCGCGGCGCGAGTCCCTTCGTCTTTTCCTTCGCCCCGTCGTGACGTCGAAACTTCCTCGGTTGTCCTGTTGCATGTTCCTGGATGGGACTTCCAGGGTTGTCATTGGAGTGACACCTTCCGAAACTGAGGTCCTCGGGCTAGATGCGCTGGACCTAGGGAGGCGAAGGAAGCCTCCAGAGTCGATGATGAAGTGGACACTACCGAAAATAGTATTCATGCCGCCACACGACTCTGCAGGGATCAGGTGCGGCGCTTCGGAGTGTGGCACGAACTCGAAGGATCCGCAGCGGATTGAATCTCTTGGATCTGATGGCGTTGGTGACTCGAGTAAGAACGCCGCGGATGTGACTGGTACTGCCGATGACCTGCCTGGTGCCGACAGGCTTCCCACAGACGGCGCCAATTGTTGAGGGTACTCCTCGGCAATGCACTCCGATTGGGGCTTAGGGTTGATGGAATCCTGTAGGCTGACACGAGACATCGGTTCATAGACAAGCGGGGAGAGCGATTTACCCAGGTTCGGGGCCCTCGATGAGGTAAAACCCTTACGTCCTGCCTGTCTGATCTTGATTATGAGAATATTGGGTTACAATGGGGTGCCGAAGGGTTCGGCTGAGATCTCGTCGTGAGGCTAAGTGCTGCGGCGACCTAGCTCTAGACTTCTGGTGGCTAAGATTGCTATGATTGATCGTGTCCCTCGGCAGCCCCTCTCCTGGCCTCTATATAGGAGGCCAGGTCTCGAGAGGTCCAATCGGGTACGACTAGGTTTATAGTAGTCCTAGCTCTAAACTTTCCTTGTTCGGCTCCTTCCTTGTCTTGTCCGTCAAGGAATATTCTGCTGCGCCATCCAAGTGGCCCGCCTTCCCATCGAGTACCTTCATGGGCCTCCAGTTAGGTTGTATAGGATAGGGCAATGTTGGTTACCCGAAGGGTAATGCCCACGTCAGCAGTGGTCTTAACTTTTCCAAGGGGGCACATGATCGAAAGAAAAAGGAAGTGACCAAATATCAGGAGCCAAAAATAACTCCAAAAAAAGAAACTTTATTGTACATAGGGGATGACATGCGGGTCCCATTTTGCAGCAGCGGTCTCAACGTTTCCAAGGCTGCACGGGATCAAAAGAAAAAGGAAGTAGCCAGAAATCAGGGGTAAAAAATAATTCCAAGAAAGGAAACTTTTATTCTACATAGAGGATGGCTTGCGGGACCCACGAGCCAGCAACTTCCTCAACGTTTCAGAGGAGGCATGCTATCGAAAGAAAAAGGCAAGTGACAAATATCAGGTGCCAAAAATAATCCAAGAAAAAACGTTTATTGTACAAAGAGGATGACATGCGGGTCCCATTTTGCAGCATCGTTCTCAACGTTTCTAAGTTGGCATGAGATCAAAAGAAAAATGCAAGTGACAAATATCAGGAGCCAAAAATAATCCACAAAAGAAACTTTTATTTTACATAGAGGATGACATGCGGGTCCCATTTTGCAGCAGCTGTCTCAACGTTTCCAAGGCGGCACAATACCAAAAGAAAAAAGGAAGTAGCCAGAAATCATGGGGTCAAAAAAATCCAAGAAAAGAAATATTTTAATTGGGCTGCATCTGGTCATATGGACCTTCGAACTATCCTGCTGGACGCCTTTTGACTCGTACGATTTCAGCCCACTCCAAAATAGGAAAGTCCTATGTTTCGCAAAAACAAAAAAAACAAGGAGATTCAACATATGAGTTTGTTTATGTAAAAATAAAGATCTAATTTATCTGTTTGCTATCTCAGAGTGAAATACACTATTTATTGTCTGCAAAATAATCAAGATATCACATGTTTCTTGTACTGGGAGGCTGACATCGGGGACCCATGAGCCAGCAGGGTCGTCAACGTTTTAAAGGCGGCAGGGGATCGAAAGAAAAAATAAACCAAAAATCAGTTGGTAAAAAATCCATGAAAAGAAACATTTAACGTTCTAATAGGCTGACATGCGGGACCATGAGGCAGCAGCATCCTCAATGTTTCAAAGGCGGCAGGGGATCAAAAGAAAAAGGAAGTAGCCAGGAATTAGGGGTCAAAAAATAACTCCAAGAAAGGAAACTTTTATTGTTCGTAGAGGATGACATGCGGGACCCATGAGCCAGCATCTTACTCAACGTTTCAAAGGCGGCATGAGATCAAAAGAAAAAGGCAAGTGACCAAATATCAGGAGCCAAAAATAATCCAAGAAAAGAAACTTTATTGTACATAGAGGATGACATGCGGGTCCCATTTTGCAGCAGCGATCTCAACGTTTCAAATGCGGCTTGAGATCAAAAGAAAAAGATAGTAGCCAGAAATTAGGGGGTCAAAGAAACTCCAAAAAAAGAAAGTTGATTGTACATAGAGGATGACATGCGGGTCCCATGAGTCAGCAGCTTACTCAATGTTTCCAAGGCGGCAGGTGATCAAAAGAAAAAGGAAATCGCCAAAAATCAGACGGTGAAAAAAAATCCAAGAAAAGAAACTCTTATAGTACACAGAGGATGACATGAGGGTCCCATGAGCCAGCAGGTTCCTCAACGTTTTCAAAGGCGGCATGAGGTCGAAAGAAAAAGGCAAGTGACCAAAAATTAGAGAGTGAAAAATAATCCAAGAAAATAAACTTTTATTGTACACAGAGGATGACATGCGGGTCCCATTTTGCAGCAGCTGTCCCAACGTTTCAAATGCGGCTTGAGATCAAAAGAAAAAGAAAGTAGCCAGAAATTATAGGGTCAAAAATAAACTCCAAGAAAAGAAAGTTGATTGTACATAGGGGATGACATGCGGGTCCCATGAGTTAGCAGCTTACTCAACGTTTCCAAGGCGGCAGAGGATTAAAAGAAAAAGGAAATAGCCAAAAATCAGAGGGTAAAAAAACCCAAGAAAATAAAACTTTACAGTACATAGAGGATGACATGCGGGTCCGATGAGCCAGCATGTTCCTCAACGTTTCAAATGTGGCATGAGATCGAAAGAAAAAGGCAAGTGACAAAATATCAGGAGCCAAAAATAATCCAAGAAAAGAAACTTGATTGTACATAAAGGATGACATGCGGGTCCCATTTAGCAGCAGCGGTATCACCGTTTGAGAGGCGGCACGGGATCGAAAGAAAAAGGAAGTGACCAAATATCAGTTGCCAAAAAAATCCAAGAAAAGAAAGTTTATAGTACATAGAGGATGACATGCGGGTCCCATTTAGCAGCAGCAGTATCACCGTTTGAGAGGCTGCACGAGATCAAAAGAAAAGAAGTCAAGTGACCAAATATGAAGTGCCAAAAAAACTCCAAGAAAAGAAACTTGATTTCACATAGAGGATGACATGCGGGTCCCATTTAGCAGCAGCGGTATCACCGTTTGAGAGGCGGCACGGGACCGAAAGAAAAAGGCAAGTGACCAAATATGAGGTGCCAAAAAAACTCAAAGAAAAGAAACTTGATTGCACATAGAGGATGACATGCGGGTCCCATTTAGCAGCAACGGTATCACCGTTTGAGAGGCGGCACGGGACCGAAAGAAAAAGGCAAGTGGCCAAATATGAGGTGCCAAAAATAACTCCAAGAAAAGAAACTTGATTCCACATAGAGGATGACATGGGTGTCCCATTTAGCAGCAGCGGTCTCAATGTTTCCAAGGCGGCACGAGATCAAAAGAAAAAGGAAGTAGCAAGAAATCAGGGGGTCAAAAAAATCCAAGAAAAGAAAGAATTTTCGTTCATTGAGGATGACATGCGGGACCCATGATCCTGCATCGTAAACGGCTCGATCGGAGAGCGTTGAATGAGATGGCGCAATCGAGAAAAAAAACAATGCTAGAGAGGCTGCCATCTGGGCCCTACATCCCTGGGCGGTGCGGATTTGCGTTGACTCGATCAGCGAACCCAAGAATTCGTGATACACCGCGTCCCGGGCCACCATACACGACGTTTTGGACTTTTTCGTTGGGCTAAGTGGCCTCAAAAACGAGAAAAAAAGTTTTGACATGCTCCACGGAGACACCAAAAATCGTCGGCCATGGTGCAACAGCAACCACGGTGCGACTTCAACTTTGTCGGCTATGGCAACTTTTCTTGTAGTGATCACCAAGGTCATCTCGTCCGATCTTATACCACAATGCAGTGCTTTCCGGGCATGCATCCAAATTCTCGTACTCCTCACCGCGGTAGAGGATGCAGTCATTAATGCATGCATGTATCTTCTGCACGTCTAATCCTAGAGGACAAACAACCTTCTTCGCTCCGTACGTACTGGTGGGCAATTCGTTACCCATTGGAAGCTGCTTCTTCAATATTTTCAGCAAGTTTTCAAATCCCTTGTTAGTCACACCGTTCTCTGCTTTCCATTGTAACAATTCATGTGTGCGACCCAGCTTTTTCTGGCCATCTTCGCAATTTGGGTACAACAATTTTTTTGTGATCCTCTAACATCTGCTTCAACTTCAACCTCTCCTTTTCAGTTTTGCAGTCTCTCTTTGCATCAACAATGATCCGACCAAGATCATCAATGGACTCATCTGATTCCTCTTGATCTTCAGCTTCCCCCGTTGCAGTATCACCGTATTCAAGGAATATAGGATAGTTGTCATCATCCTCTCCTTCTTCATTGTATTCCAGCATAATCCCTCTTTCTCTTTGCTTGGTCCAACAATTATAGCTGGGCTTGAAACCAGACCGAAGCAGGTGGGTGTGAAGGGTTGTCGAGGAACAGTAATCCTTCTTATTCAGACAGACGACAAATGGACAACATATAAAACCATCCTATTTGTTTTCGTCCACCACACGGAGAAAATAATGCAGGCCCGTAATGAACTCGTCACTACGTCGGTCAACGTAGATCCATTGTCGGCTCATCTGCATTATATAATTAAGTACGTCAAAAACCATTACAAAACATCATGAACAGATAAGCGATGTACAACATCATGAAAGGATAAAGTTGCTAAAACTAGATCGAGAAGGAAAAAAAGAGGAGAAAGCTTAAGTGTGGCCAAACACTTCATATCATATTTGTTTTGTGTGAACTCATGTGGCATCATGCTCTGAGCCATTTTTTCGAGCACCTCTTGTGCATAATAAGAGAAAGAAAACCAACATACACCTCTTGTGCATAAGAAAGAAAAAAGAAGATGAGGAAGCTAGGTGTGGCTCACACACAAGTTTGGGCAGGGCACGGGACTAAAGGGGATCGCAGCCTGCCACACCCCACCGTCCCGATCAAACCGGGACTAGACATGGACGTATATCTATGCGCGTCCTAGCCGTTGGAACCGAGACTAGTGCTAACATTAGTCCCGGTTGAAACACGGCCAAAACTAATGCTCCGAGCTACTCCGAACAAAAAACCTATCATCCACTGGTGATATTTTGAGCCTCTACATTGTGCCTACCAACTCATCGGCAGCAGGAACTGGGCGAATGGATATCTCTGCTCACAACTCACAAATTCCATCAGACAGATTAGAATTTACCTCAATTCAGAAAGAAAATATGTATGACTGCAAGATTACATCAACGATTCAACATTGTACTCACAACATCTCAATACTATAGGGATTAATAGCATAGAAAACAAAAAAATTCCTACCGCAAGAACGAATAACAAGCCAAGATCTAATCTGCTAGATGGTAGCAACGTGGTGAAGATCATCATACCCTTGAAAATCGCTAAGCATTAATGAGATAGATCTCGTGGTTGATGTAGTCGATCACTTGACGCTTGCAAAAGCGCGTAGAAGATCTTAACGGTGCCACAATCGGGTAGCACCTCCGCACTCAGTCACACGTATGGTGTTGAAGGCGATGTCCTTCTGTCCATTCCAGCGGGCAGTGGATGTAGTAGATCCTCCTCGGAATCCCGCCAGCACAACGGCGTGGTGACGGTGGTGGTGGAGATCCCCGGCAGCGCTTCGCCGTAAGCACCGCAGGAGAAGAAGGAGGAGAGAGTAGCTAGGGTTTGGTAGAGGGGGCACTTGGGGCATTAGCCTTGGGTTCCCTTGGGTGGTGCGTCTGTTGTGGTGGCAGTCCAGACCCTCTCCCCCTCTCTTTATATAGGTGGAACCCCTAGGGTTGCCCCAAAACAATCTTTGAAGTCCAACTCCGAAAACTGCCATAAGGGGGAAACCTAGGTGGAGTGGGATTGCTCCCTTTCCTTCTCCTTTGGCTGGCTAAGGTGGTGGAGTACACCATGGACTCCACCTTCCCTCTTGGTTGGCTGGCTAGGGTTGGTGGAGTCCATCCGGGACTCCGCCTTCCATAGTGATTTATTCTGGAAGCTTCTAGAACATTCTAGCGCCTTTCATAAATGCACCGGATCATTTCCAAAATTGGAAAGTGACTTCCTATATATGAATCTTATTCTCCGGACCATTCTGGAACTCCTCGTGATGTCCTAGATCCCACCCGAGACTCTGAACAACATTCGAACTCCATTCCATATTCCATATCTACTTAAAACGACATCAAACCTTAAGTGTTTCACCCTATGGTTTGAGAACTATGTGGATATGATCGAGACTGTTCTCCGATCAATAACTAATAGCGGGACCTGGAGATCCATAATATCTCCTACATATTCAACGATGGCTTCGTGATCGAAAGAACCATTTACATAAAATAACAATTCCCTTTGTCTCGTGAGATTTTACTTATCCGAAGTTTGATCGTCGGTATCTCCATACCTAGTTCAACCTCGTTACCGATAAGTACTCTTTACTCGTACCATGATATGATATCCCTTGTGAGCCAGTCACAAGCTTGCAAGCTAATTGGATGTCATTCCACCGAGAGGGCCCAGAGTATATCTACTCGTCATTAGGATGGACAAATCCCACTATTGATCCATGTGCCTCAACCCTATACTTTTCGATCACTTAATGCCACCTTTATAAAAACCCATTTATGAAGTAGTGTTTCGTGTCATCCAAGCATCCATCCGGAGTAGGTGATTAATATGATCTCATGGTCGAAGGATTAAGTTACTATGTATCTTAAAGCTTGAAGCACAACAAACTAAATGACTTGATCATATGCTACGCTTACTATGGGTGTATGTCCATCACATCATTCACCCAATGATATGACCTTGTTATTAATAACATACAATGTTCATGATCATGAAACTATGATCATCTATCAATCAACAAGCTAGTTTAACAATAGGCTTACTAGGGAATCTTTTATGTTTACAAAACACACATGTATTAATGCTTCCGGTTAATACAATTATAGCATGGGATGCAAACATTTATCATAAACACAAAGATATAATAATAACCACTTTATTATTGCCTCTTGGGAATATCTCCAATAGTCTCCCACTTGCACTAGAGTCAATAATCTAGATTACATAGTAATGTACCTAACACACCATGGCGTTCTGGTGTAGGTCATGTTTTGCTCTAGGGAGAGCTTTAGTCAACGGATCTGCTACCTTCATATCAGTGTGTACTTTGCAAATCTTTATGTCGCTGTCTTCGACATACTAGCAAATAGAATGAAAACGTAGCTTGATATGCTTCAGCTTCTTGTGTGACCTTGGCTCCTGTGCATTGGCTATGGCACCCATGTTGTCACAATTGATGGTCATCGGGTCCAACGCACTAGGAACCATACTAAGCTCAGTAATGAAAAACTTCATCCACATCGCCTCTGGTGAAGCCTCCGAAGCAGCTATGTATTCCGATTCAGTTGAAGATTTTTCCACAACGCTTTGCTTAGCACTTCTCCAGCTTACTACAACACCATTCAAAATAAATACGTATCCATATTGAGGCTTAGAGTCATCCGGATCAGTGTTCCAACTAGCATTGGTGTAACTGGATCTTGGTCACCTCCATAACAAAGAAACATATCCTTAGTTCTTTTCAAGTACTTCAGGATATTCTTGACCACTGTCCAGTCCTGGATCACTTTGATATCTGCTGGTCAAACTAACATCATGTGCGATATCTAGTCTTGTACACATCATGGCATATATGATAGAGCCTATGGCCGAGGCATAGGGGATTTTATTCATCTTTTCTCTTTCTTCTGCCGTAGCTGGACTTTGAGTTTTACTCAAGGTCTTACCTGGTAACATGGGAAAGAACCCTTTCTTGCTCTCATCCATTCTAAACTTCTTTATAATCTTATCCAGGTATGTACTCTGTGAAATCCCTATTAGGCATCTTGATCTATCTCTATAAATCTTGATGCCTAAAATGTATGTTGCTTCTCCAAGGTCCTTCATTGAAAAATACTTATTCAAATAGCCTTTGACACTACTTAGAAGTTCTATATCACTTCCAATCAACAATATGTCATCTACATATAATATCAGGAATGATACAGAGCTCCCACTCACTTTCTTGTAAATACAAGCCTCTTGATGACCCACAAGTATAGGGGATCGCAACAGTCTTCGAGGGAAGTAAAACCCAATTTATTGATTCGACACAAGGGGAGCCAAAGAATATTTGTAAGCCTTAACAGCGGAGTTGTCAATTCAGCTGCACCTGGAAACAGACTTGCTCGTAAGAGTTTATCAGTAGCAACAATTTTATAGCAGTAGCAGTAGTGAAATATAAGCAGCAGTGTAATAAAGACAGCAATAGTGATTATAGTAACCAACAAGATTAAAATACTGTAGGCATAGGGATGGATGAACGGGCGCTGCATTGATAAGAGAACTCATGTAATAATCAAGGTAGGGCATTTGCAGATAATAATAAAACAGTATCCAAGTACTAAATAACCATATGCATGTGTTCCGTATATAGTCGTACGTGCTCGCAATGAGAAACTTGCACAACATCTATTGTCCTACCAGCCGGTGGCAGTCGGGCCTCTAGGGAAACTACTGGTAATTAAGGTACTCCTTTTAATAGAGTACCGGAGCAAAGCATTAACACTCCGTGAACACATGTGATCCTCATATCACAGTCTTCCCCTCCGGTTGTCCCAATTTCTGTCACTTTGGGGCCTCGGGTTCCGGACAGCAATATGTGTATACAACTTGCAGGTAAGATCATAAAACAATTAATATCATCCTGAATCAATAACATGTTCAGATCTGAAATCATGGCACTCGGGCCCTAGTGATAAGCATTAAGCATAACAAGTTGCAACAATATCATAAAAGTAACAACAATGGATACTAGGCACCATGCCCTAACAATCTTACGGCTATTACATGAACAATCTCATCCAATCCCTACCATCCCCTTCAGCCTACAGCGGGGGAATTACTCACACATGGATGGGGAAGCATGGATGGTTGATGGAGAGGTGTCGGTGGTGATGATGGCGATGATCTCCTCCAATTCCCCGTCCCGGCAGGGTGCCATAACGGAGTTTCTGATCCCGAGACGGAGTTTCACGATGGCGGCGGAGTTCTGGATGTCTTCTGGCAAATTGGTCGAACACCCCTCGCGTTTTTAGGTCAAAGGCTTTAAGTAGTCCAGAGGGGAGCGTCGGGGGCTGGCCGAGGCGGCGCCACCATAGGGCGGCGCGGCCCAGGGGCCCACCGCGCCGCCATGTGGTGGGCGCCCCTCGTGGCCCCCCTCCGTCTCGTCTTCTGGCTCCGTAAGTCTTCTGTGAAAATAGGCCCATTGCAATTATTTTCGGGGATTTTCCTGAAAGTTGATTTTCTGCACAAAAATAAGACACCAGGGCAATTCTGCCGAAAACAGCGTTAGTCCGTGTTAGTTGTATCCAAAATACACAAATTAGAGGCAAAACAATAGCAAAAGTGTTCGGGAAAGTAGATACGGACGTATCAACTCCCGCCATGCTTAGCTTATTGCTTGTCCTCAAATAATTCAGTTAACAACTGAGTGCGATAAAAGAACTTTCATGAACACATTTGTTCATATGATGTAAATATTCTCATCATATGGACGAGTACTTAGGCAATTCACAGTAAGATACATGCAAATAAAGTCATCTAATAGTTATGTCAATCATGAAAAAGATACCAACCAACTAATAATAAGCATCATGAATCATGTCTATTAGCAAGATTCCAATGTTCACAAAAAGATATGATAAAGTGGTATCTCGCTTGCCCGTATTTGTATAGCAAAACATAAAGGCCCAGGCACCTCTGAATTCCATGGAAAGACTAGAAGTAGAGATTATCAAAGGTAAAAGCATCAAAGTTATACCACAGTTAATCATATTCTGGGACAAGCGTATTATACTAAGAATGACAATTATCCTCTCAAGAAGGTGCTCAAAGAAAGGATGGTGACTCAACATAAAAGTAAAAGATTGACCCTTCGCAGAGGGAAGCAGGGATTAACATGTGCTAGAGCTTTTCATTTTTAAAACAGAAGTAAAATTGTTTTGAGAGGTGTTTGTTGTTGTCAACGAATGGTAGTGGGCACTCTAACTACCTTGTCAACCAGAATTTCAAGAGCGGCTCCCATGAAGGACGTTATCTCTACCAGCAAGGTAAATCATCCCTCTTCTCTTTTGTTTACACATGTACTTTAGTTTCATTATGGATGACACTCCCCCCAACCTTTGCTTACACAAGCCATGGCTAATCGAATCCTCGGGTGCCTTCCAACATTCACATACCATGGAGGAGTGCCTATTTGCAAATTAAGTTGCTTACTGATAAATCAGGGCAAAACATGTGAAGAGAATTATTGATGAAAGTGAATTAATTGGGGCTGGGCACCCCGTTGCCAGCTCTTTTTGCAAAATTATTGGATAAGCGGATGTGCCACTAGTCCATTGGTGAAAGTCTATCAGGAGTAAATGACAAGGTTGAAAGATAAAACACCACATACTTCCTCATGAGCTATAAAACATTGACACAAATTGAGAAGTACTTTGAAGGTTTTAAAGGTAGCACATGAAAATTTACTTGGAATGGTTTGAAATGTCATGCATAGGTATTTATGGTGGACACTTTGGAATAACTTGGTTTTCAGGGGTTTGGAAGCACGAGCAGTATTCCCGCTCAGTACAAGTGAAGGCTAGCAATAGACTGGGAAGCGGCAATCAAGAGAGCAATAACTGTCATAATCATGCTTGCGACAAAATAAAATTAACGGAGGTATAAAAGTGATACAAGAACTCCGAAGCAAAGTAAATCATCGAGGCTTAATTGACTTTTGTTTTTCAGTCATATGCATGCGTGAGCATGTGCCAAGTCAATTCAAATGAATTATTCAGAGGAGGATACCACAATGTCATACCTATCTATGAATAAAACAATGCAAGCAAATATTTATGACATGCTACTCATTATTAATAAATTGGAGCTAAACATGAGAGATCATGAACTACTAGACTTTCATTAAATGACATATACCTCACATGAACAACCTAAGCATGCTCACATGGATGAGTATATGTACAAAAATGAAAACAAATAGAGTTCATACCAGCCTCTCACCACAGTCGAGTTGTTGTAGATCGTCATTATTGCCTTTCACTTGTGTAGCTTGAATAATATGAAATGAAAACCAAGCTCCAACCACCGGAGACCGCTGAACTCCATAATAAACTTTACAAAACCTAAGAAGAACAACAAATATTTTTGGTGTTTTCGAATTGGAAACAAAAACGAAAGGAAACAGGCAAACAAAGCAAAATCTTTTTGGATTTTCTCATAGCAAACTAGCAATAGTAAATAAAGAAAAATAGGAACAAGAAACAAATAAACAAATGGTAAAGAGAAACAACAGAAATATTTTTGGTCTTTTTGTGTTTTAGGAAAGAAACAAAGCAAAAACAAGAGAATGAAAACTAAAAGAGTCGCATAAACACAAAGTGGCAGAAATCCGTCAAACTTGACAGAAGTACAGTAATCATTTTTTTTTCAAAAATCTTTCGCTGTTCAACTAGAAAAGTGCTCAACTAATGAAAGTTAGATAATAACCTGGGGAACATGCACAAAAATTGGCTTCTCAAAATAACGTTCTGGCTATTTTTAGGAATTTTTTTAGTATCAGTCCAGAATCTGTTTTTTAGATAGCACTTCCCCAAATATCATCTTCCTCATATTAGAGGCAACCATAAGAAGTGAAAAAAGTATGTACAAATATCCGGCAATTGTAATATGCAATGAATGAGTGATGCCGGCATACCTCCCCCCTAGCTTAGGATTTTGGCCTAAGTGGAGATCAATCCCACGGTGCCCATGAGGTGGCACCTCCGTAGTAAGATGAAGAAGGATCCTGTCCTTGGTACGTGCTGGAAGACGCACCAGGATACGTGACGGTGTACCCGTCGGAGGGCTCGGTGTCCTCGGAGTTGTGCTGCTGGTGGAAACCACGTATCCTCAGCTGCTCATCAACCTCCTCCTTGGAGCGCGACCACGGTCTGCTGCGAACACTGAACAAATCGGCCTGCGGCAAAGGGATTTCCCTCTCATCCCCGTCAATAAATAACATTCTATAGACAATATTTTCTAAATTAGAGTTAGTTGTGACAAATTGGTGACTCTTCATAGCAGCAATGTCAAGCTTAATAGGAGTTAGTTTCTCATCACTAGGATCAATAGAAAAACCCCAGATACGCAACAATACATGAGGCAATAATTCCTCCATAAATAGGTCCCTTACTATCTAAGCGACGAGCAATAAGAGCACCAAGATGATAAGGCATACTTCCAGTAAGTGCGGCAACCAGAAAAGCAAGATGATAACTAGAAATGTTGCTAGTGTTCTCCCTACCAAGAATGCTAGTAGCCAGTGAAACATCTAATGGCAGGGAGTTGAATGTTCCTTATCTTGCCGCGCTGAATGGTGCGGCTATCATCATTGGTAACTTCTCGATAGAGTTCCATCAAAGCTTTGGGGCATTTCTTGATCTTCTTCACTATACCTATAGGAGTAATATCCAATGCAGCACAAAAATCCTTCAACTTCATAGTAATAGGCATGTCATAAATCCTAAATTTAACTGATGGTGTGAAGGGTGAGTTGCTGAATTTAAAGCTTTCAACAAAGATTTTAGTTAGCCTATAAAATTGATCACTCTCATCTTCCATATAGGTAGATAAGCCCACACTATTGATGAGAAACAAGAAGTCATCAAGTAGCCCTGCATTACGCAAAAAGTCAAAGCATGGAAAGGATGAAGCATTAGGAACTCCATTATCCTCTTCAGCTTCAAAGCTAGGTGCAATGACATCCTCATCATAGGATCGCCTAACTCGAGTGGCTGCCCTTGAAGGCCTTGCCTCTCTTGTCGTATCCCTCTCGAACACTTCTCCAATGGTGTGGTTATGCATTTTCCTTTTCTGAAATTTTTCAACAATCATTATAAAAATTGATTTCGAGACATATAAATGAGGGAAACTACTATAGGAACTTGATAGAGTACTAACCATGCATCAAAACTAATTTATACAACTTAGAACAAGCATGCAAACTCACTTAACATGTCACCTACAGCAGCAAAATACTCAAGATATACTCAACCAACCACAGGGTGGCGCGCCCCCTGCTGGCCGCGCCAGCATATGGGGTGCAGCCCTGGGGTGCCCCACTGGTCAGCCCCAGGCACTCCCAGGTTGCATTTTGAAAATAGGACCAGTGATATAATTTTTGTAAATTTTTGAAAACTTCGTAAAATGCACATTTCTGGGTGTTAAAATAACTATTACAGGGCAGAAAAAGATTTTCAAACTTCTAAACAACTAAAGCATCTTGCAAAACAAATAGTACTACAGAAAGTAAACAGGTGTGGAGAAAGAAAGAAATGTTGTTTAGCTCTTCTATGCATATAAAATGTACTTGTTAACAAGGTTGATCAAGTCTTGCCACCAAATAAATTTTACATGACATAAGAAGAAATAAACCTCAAATCAATCATGTTACCATATATTGTATTGATATGGATCCAATCATAATATTTTGATATCCTTCTTTAGGCTCATATACAGGACAATCAATAACTCCCACTTTGATACTTCTCAAATTAGAAATTGTATTAACTCCATATACTTTATCAATCCTCTTGGGAAAATAAACAGTATGCTCCTTGTCATCAACATTGAAAGTAACTTTTCCTTTATTGCAATCAATAACAGCCCCTGCAGTGTTAAGAAAAGGTCTTCCAATTATCATCTTCAGGCATTTCCAACACAACAAAATCAGTTAATATTAAGCAATTATTAGTAACTTGAACAGGAACATCCTCACATTTACCAATAGGAATAGCAGTAGATTTACCAGCCATTTGCAAAGATATATAAGTTGGTATCAACTTATCTAAATAAAGTCTCTTGTAGAGAGAAAAAAGCATAACACTAACTCCTGCTCCCAAATCACATAGAGCAGTTCTAACATAATTATTCTTGATGGAACAAGGAATAGTCGGTATACCTGGGTCTCCCAGCTTCTTTGGAACCTTGCCATTGAAGAGTAATTAGCAAGCATAGTGGAAATCTCCTCATTAGGAATTTTCCTTTTGTTAGAGACAATATCTTTCATATACTTTGAATAAGGAGGCAATTTAATCGCATCAGTTAAAGGGATTTGCAGGAACAAAGGTTTCATCCAATCACAAAATTTATTATAGTGTTCTTCCTCCTTTGATTTTAGTTTCTTAACAGGAAAAGGCATTTGCTTTTGAACCCAAGGTTCTCTTTCATTACCATGTTTCTTAGCAATAAAATCTTCTTTAGTATACTTTTTATTTTTAGCATGCTTTTCAGGTTCATCTTCAACCTCTTCTTTATCAGAAACATCACTCTTATCATTATCTTTATCATGTTCATTACCACTTTCAGTTTCAGCATCAGAAATACAAATACTATTAGGACCATTAACAGGCTCAGAGGATTCTACAACAGTTTTATGTTTCTTCTTCTTTTTCTTAGAAGGAGCACTAATTTCTTTAGTTCGTTGAGAATCTTGTTCAATTCTTTTGGGATGCCCCTCGGGATATAGAGGATCCTGAGTAGAAACACCGCCTCTAGTTATTACTTCATAAGCATGTTTTTCTTTAGAAGTATTTTTAACAAGTCATTTTGCACTTTAGTGAGTTGATCAATTTGAGTTTGAACCATATGAAAATGTTTAACAAGCATCTTAACATCATTGGAGGTTCTCTCCACAATATCATGCAATTTACTAATAGCTTGAGAATTTTCCATTAAATGATTCTCTACTCTCATATTAAAATTATCTTGCTTAACAACATAATTATCAAAGTCATCTAAACATTGATCAGGAGGTTTTGAGTAAGGAATATCTTCTTTATCAAAGCGTTGAAGAGAATGTACCTCAATCGTGGATGAAGGGGGAGTTATCTTACATAAATCTTCTATGGGGGGTGAATTCTTCACATCTTCAGATTTAATACCTTTCTCCTTAAGAGATTTCTTGGCTTCCCTCATATCTTCATCATTTAATTTAATCATACCCCTCTTCTTCAATATTGGTGTTGGGTTGGTTCAGGTGTAGTCCAATCATCATGATTTTGGCTTATTCTAGCCATTAATTCTTCAGCTTCGTCTGGAGTTCTTTTCCTGAAAACACAACCAGCACAACTATCCAGGTATGCCCTAGACTCAATGGTTAGTACACTATAAAATATATCAAGTAAGTCATGCTTTTCCAAATCATGTCCAGGCCGAGCTCTAAGAAGAGAGCAAAACCTTGCCCAAGCTTCAGGCAATTTCTCTCCATCTTCCTGGTCAAAACTATAAATTTTCTGCAAAGCAATATGTTGAGCACTAGCACGAAAATATTTCCGAAAGAATACATCAAGCAAACCATTTGGACTATCAATAGAATCAGGAGGCAAACTATTATACCAAGTTTTAGCATCATCCTTTAATGAGAAAGGAAAAATTTTAGCAACAAAATAAGTACGCTTCTTGATATCATCAGAAAACAAGCTACTCAAAGTAGAAAGCTCATTCATGTTCTCTACATCAATTTATTTTTTAGTACCACAAAAAGGTGTTTTCTCAACAATAGATATATGAGAAAAATCAAGAGAAAAATCATAATCCTTATCCTTAATGTTTATAGGAGATGTGGCAAATTTAGGATCAGGAGACAATTTATATCTAACAACACGTTGTGCAAGAAGCTTTTTAATGTTACTTGCATCAGTAGTAGCATTACATTTATCAATAAAATCATCATCAAGTTCCACATAATCTTCATCAAGATCATCACTAGAGTATTCAACAGACTCAGGTGAATTAACAGGTGTAACAGTATTTTCATTAGGAATTTCAGTATTTTCAATTTGTCTAGACCTAGCAATTGAAGCATCTAGAAAAGGACCTAATGAACCATTATCATCAAGCATAGTAGAAGCATTATTAAAATTATAAGAGGAATTTTCAGATTCAGCAGAAGTACCAGCATGTGAAGCTTGTGGTGGTGAAACAAGTTGACTTATCACAAATGGTGAATCAAGAGCAACAGAGGTACTCAGAGTTGTACCTTTTCTTGTAGTGGATGGTAATATGGCGACTTTAGCATCGCGAGGTTTACCCATGATGGAGGATTTGCAGCGAAAAATATCAATTCAGATGAACTTGCAAATAAAGCTATGCTCCCCGGCAACGGCGCCAGAAAATAGTCTTGATGACCCACAAGTAAAGGGGATCGCAACAGTCTTCGAGGGAAGTAAAACCCAATTTATTGATTCGACACAAGGGGATCCAAAGAATATTTGTAAGCCTTAACAGCGGAGTTGTAAATTCAATTGCACCTGGAAACAGACTTGCTCGCAAGAGTTTATCAGTAGCAACAGTTTTATAGCAGTAGCAGTAGTGAAATATAAGCAGTAGTGTAATAAAGATAGCAATAGTGATTATAGTAAACAACAGGATTAAAATACTGTAGGCATAGGGATGGATGAACGGGCGCTGCATGGATAAGAGAACTCATGTAATAATCAAGGCAGGGCATTTGCAGATAATAATAAAACAGTATCCAAGTACTAGATAACCATAGGCATGTGTTCCGTATATAGTCGTACGTGCTCTGATGAGGTCTAAGACCCCGTTTGTGGCCCGATCTTGCGGTTGACCCGAAATCCAAAGAGGGGAGAGAGGGAGAGCGCGAAGAACACGATGAACACGAAGAACACGAGGAACTCACGCACGCACACCAACCCGATACAATCGATACTTACCCCCGTGGCTCGATGGACCACGCCAATAGAATCCACCCGGAAGAGACTGATGCGTGTGGTTGGCACGTCCGTTGGGAACCCCAAGAGGAAGGTGTGATGCGCACAGCGGCAAGTTTCCCTCAGTAAGAAACCAAGGTTTAATCGGACCAGTAGGAGTCAAGAAGCACGTTGAAGGTTGATGGCGGCGGGATGTAGTGCGGCGCAACACCAGGGATTCCGGCGCCAACGTGGAACCTACACAACACAACCAAAGTACTTTGCCCCAACGAAACAGTGAGGTTGTCAATCTCACCGGCTTGCTGTAACAAAGGATTAACCGTATTGTGTGGAAGATGATTGTTTGCAGAAAACAGTAAAACAAGTATTGGCAAGAGATTGTATTTCAGTAAAGAGAATTGGACCGGGGTCCACAGTTCACTAGAGGTGTCTCTCCCATAAGACAAGCAGCATGTTGGGTGAACAAATTACAGTTGGGCAATTGACAAATAAAGAGGGCATGACCATGCACATACATATCATGATGAGTATAGTGAGATTTAATTGGGCATTACGACAAAGTACATAGACCGCCATCCAACTGCATCTATGCCTAAAAAGTCCACCTTCAGGTTATCATCCGAACCCCCTCCAGTATTAAGTTGCAAAGCAACAGACAATTGCATTAAGTATGGTGCGTAATGTAATCAACAACTACATCCTTAGACATAGCATCAATGTTTTATCCCTAGTGGCAACAGCACAACACAACCTTAGAACTTTCTGTCCTTGTCCCGGTGTCAATGCAGGCATGAACCCACTATCGAGCATAAGTACTCCCTCTTGGAGTTACAAGCATCTACTTGGCCAGAGCATCTACTAGTAACGGAAAGCATGCAAGATCATAAACAACACGTAGATATAACTTTGATAATCAACATAACAAGTATTCTCTATTCATCGGATCCCAACAAACGCAACATATAGAATTACAGATAGATGATCTTGATCATGTTAGGCAGCTCACAAGATCCGACAATGATAGCACAATGGGGAGAAGACAACCATCTAGCTACTGCTATGGACCCATAGTCCAGGGGTAGACTACTCACACATCACACCGGAGGCGACCATGGCGGCGTAGAGTCCTCCGGGAGATGATTCCCCTCTCCGGCAGGGTGCTGGAGGTGATCTCTGGATCCCCCGAGATGGGATCGGCGTTGGCGGCGTCTCTGGAAGGTTTTCCGTATCGTGGCTCTCGGTACTGGGGGTTTCGTCACGGAGGCTTTAAGTAGGCGGAAGGGCAAGTCAGGAGGGCACACGAGGGCCCCAGATGACAGGGCCGCGCGGCCAAACCCTAGGCCGCGCCGCCCTGTAGTTTGGGCGCCTCGTGGCCCCACTTCGTTTCGTCTTCGGACTTCTGGAAGCTTCGTGGAAAAATAGGCCCCTGGGCTTTGATTTCGTCCAATTCCGAGAATATTTCCTTACTAGGATTTCTGAAACCAAAAACAGCAGAAAACAAAGAATCGGCACTTCGGCATCTTGTTAATAGGTTAGTTCCAGAAAATGCACGAATATGACATAAAGTGTGCATAAAACATGTAGATAACATCAATAATGTGGCATGGATCATAAGAAATTATCGATACGTCGGAGACGTATCAGCATCCCCAAGCTTAGTTCTGCTCGTCCCGAGCAGGTAAAACGATAACACAGATAATTTCTGGAGTGACATGCCATCATAATCTTGATCATACTATTTGTAAAGCATATGTAGTGAATGCAGCGATCAAAACAATGTATATGACATGAGTAAACAAGTGAATCATAAAGCAAAGACTTTTCATGAATAGCACTTCAAGACAAGCATCAATAAGTCTTGCATAAGAGTTAACTCATAAAGCAATAATTCAAAGTAAAGGTATTGAAGCAACACAAAAGAAGATTAAGTTTCAGCGGTTGCTTTCAACTTGTAACATGTATATCTCATGGATATTGTCAACATAGAGTAATATAATAAGTGCAATAAGCAAGTATGTAGGAATCAATGCACAGTTCACACAAGTGTTTGCTTCTTGAGGTGGAGAGAAATAGGTGAACTGACTCAACATTGAAAGTAAAAGAATGGTCCTCCATAGAGGAAAAGCATCGATTGCTATATTTGTGCTAGAGCTTTGATTTTGAAAACATGAAACAATTTTGTCAACGGTAGTAATAAAGCATATGCATCATGTAAATTATATCTTATAAGTTGCAAGCCTCATGCATAGTGTACTAATAGTGCCCGCACCTTGTCCTAATTAGCTTGGACTACCTGGATTATCACCGCAATACATATGCTTTAACCAAGTATCACAAAGGGGTACCTCTATGCCGCCTGTACAAAGGTCTAAGGAGAAAGCTCGCATTTGGATTTCTCGCTTTTGATTATTCTCAACTTAGACATCCATACCGGGACAACATAGACAACAGATAATGGACTCCTCTTTTAATGCTTTAAGCATTCAACAACAATTAATTCTTTTCTCATTAGAGATTTGAGGATGTTTGTCCAAAACTGAAACTTCCACCATGGATCATGGCTTTAGTTAGCGGCCCAATGTTCTTCTCTAACAATATGCATGCTCAAACCATTCAACTCGGTGTAGATCGCCCTTACTTCAGACAAGACGAACATGCATAGCAACTCACATGAAATTCAACAATGAAAAGTTGATGGCGTCCCCAGTTAAACATGGTTATCGCACAACAAGCAACTTAATAAGAGATAAAGTGCATAATTACATATTCAATACCACAATAGTTTTTAAGCTATTTGTCCCATGAGCTATATATTGCAAAGGTGAATGATGGAATTTTAAAGGTAGCACTCAAGCAATTTACTTTGGAATGGCGGAAAATACCATGTAGTAGGTAGGTATGGTGGACACAAATGGCATAGTGGTTGGCTCAAGTATTTTGGATGCATGAGAAGTATTCCCTCTCGATACAAGGTTTAGGCTAGCAAGGCTTATTTGAAACAAACACAAGGATGAACCGGTGCAGCAAAACTCACATAAAAGACATATTGAAAACATTATAAGACTCTACACCGTCTTCCTTGTTGTTCAAACTCAATACTAGAAATTATCTAGACCTTAGAGAAACCAAATATGCAAACCAAATTTTAGCATGCTCTATGTATTTCTTCATTAATGGGTGCAAAGCATATGATGCAAGAGCTTAATCATGAGCACAACAATTGCCAAGTATCACATTACCCAAGACATTAATAGCAATTACTACATGTATCATTTTCCAATTCCAACCATATAACAATTTAACGAAGGAGAAACTTCGCCATGAATACTATGAGTAGAAACCAAGGACATACTTGTCCATATGCTACAGCGGAGCGTGTCTCTCTCCCATAAAGTGAATGCTAGGATCCATTTTATTCAAACAAAACAAAAAACAAAAACAAACCGACGCTCCAAGCAAAGCACATAAGATGTGATGGAATAAAAATATAGTTTCAGGGGAGGAACCTGATAATGTTGTCGATGAAGAAGGGGATGCCTTGGGCATCCCCAAGCTTAGACGCTTGAGTCTTCTTAATATATGCAGGGGTGAACCACCGGGGCATCCCCAAGCTTAGAGCTTTCACTCTCCTTGATCATGTTGCATCATACTCCTCTCTTGATCCTTGAAAACTTCCTCCACACCAAACTCGAAACAACTCATTAGAGGGTTAGTGCACAATATAAATTAACATATTCAGAGGTGACACAATCATTCTTAACACTTCTGGACATTGCATAATGCTACTGGACATTAGTGGATCAAAGAAATTCATCCAACATAGCAAAAGAGGCAATGCGAAATAAAAGGCAGAATCTGTCAAAACAGAACAGTTCGTATTGACGAATTTTAAAATGGCACCAGACTTACTCAGATGAAAATGCTCAAATTTAATGAAAGTTGCGTACATATCTGAGGATCATGCAAGTAAATTGGCTTAATTTTCTGAGCTACCTACAGGGAGGTGGACCCAGATTCGTGACAGCAAAGAAATCTGGAACTGCGCAGTAATCCAAATCTAGTACTTACTTTTCTATCAACGGCTTAACTTGGCACAACAAAACACAAAACTAAGATAAGGAGAGGTTGCTACAGTAGTAAACAACTTCCAAGACACAAAATAAAAACAAAGTACTGTAGGTAAAAACATGGGTTGTCTCCCACAAGCGCTTTTCTTTAACACCTTTCAGCTAGGCGCAGAAAGTGTGCATCAAGTATTATCAAAGGATGATGCATTCTTAGCAGGGTGTGGAGTTTTCTCAACTATGCATATTATCTTTTCTATGTGAGTTTCAGAGGCTCCCTTTTCATTAGTCTTGGGCTTGCTACTCTCATCAAACAAATCTTCAGGAACAATCCAATCAAAATTCTTTTCTAGTGCCTCACACATTCCCAAGAGCTTGCAAGGTATTGATGTTTTAATATCCCCCTCATAATTAACTTTATTAGTGTACTTTTGTCTATCCTTTTCCATCTTCTCAAGGGTACTGGCAAAGTTGGTATAAGAACCTAGCATATTATATTTAGTGAAAACTTTTCTAGCTTCTCTCGCTATTCCCCCAAATTCTTTAAGAAGGGTTTCTAATACAAAATCTTTCTTTTCTCCTTCTTCCATATCACTGAGTGTAAGAAACATATGTTGAATCACAGGATTAAGATTAACAAATCTAGCTTCTAATGCGTGTACTAAAGAAGCAACAGCAATTTCATAAGTGGGGGCAAGTTCTGCCAAGTGTCTATCTTCAAAATCTTCGACCGTACTAATATGAGTGAAATTTTTTTCTATATTGTCTTTCCCAAGGATAGACCCCCGACCTACCGGTACATCTTTAAGAACAAACTTAGGAGGAAACATTATGAAATAAGTAAAGTAAATGCAAGTAAACTAATTTTTTTGTGTGTTTTTGATATAGCAAACAAGATAGCAAGTAAAGTAAAACTAGCAACTAATTTTTTTGTATTTTGATTTAGTGCAGCAAACAAAGTAGTAAATAAAACTAAGCAAGACAAAAACAAAGTAAAGAGATTGAGAAGTGGAGACTCCCCTTGCAGCGTGTCTTGATCTCCCCGGCAACGGCGCCAGAAATTTGCTTGATGCGTGTGGTTGGCACGTCCGTTGGGAACCCCAAGAGGAAGGTGTGATGCGCACAGCGGCAAGTTTCCCTCAGTAAGAAACCAAGGTTTAATCGGACCAGTAGGAGTCAAGAAGCACGTTGAAGGTTGATGGCGGCGGGATGTAGTGCGGCGCAACACCAGGGATTCCGGCGCCAACGTGGAACCTGCACAACACAACCAAAGTACTTTGCCCCAACGAAACAGTGAGGTTGTCAATCTCACCGGCTTGCTGTAACAAAGGATTAACCGTATTGTGTGGAAGATGATTGTTTGCAGAAAACAGTAAAACAAGTATTGCAGTAGATTGTATTTCAGTAAAGAGAATTGGACCGGGGTCCACAGTTCACTAGAGGTGTCTCTCCCATAAGACAAGCAACATGTTGGGTGAACAAATTACAGTTGGGCAATTGACAAATAAAGAGGGCATGACCATGCACATACATATCATGATGAGTATAGTGAGATTTAATTGGGCATTACGACAAAGTACATAGACCGCCATCCAACTGCATCTATGCCTAAAAAGTCCACCTTCAGGTTATCATCCGAACCCCTCCGTATTAAGTTGCAAAGCAACAGACAATTGCATTAAGTATGGTGCGTAATGTAATCAACAACTACATCCTTAGACATAGCATCAATGTTTTATCCCTAGTGGCAACAGCACAACACAACCTTAGAACTTTCTGTCACTGTCCCAGGTGTCAATGCAGGCATGAACCCACTATCGAGCATAAGTACTCCCTCTTGGAGTTACAAGCATCTACTTGGCCAGAGCATCTACTAGTAACGGAAAGCATGCAAGATCATAAACAACACGTAGATATAACTTTGATAATCAACATAACAAGTATTCTCTATTCATCGGATCCCAACAAACGCAACATATAGAATTACAGATAGATGATCTTGATCATGTTAGGCAGCTCACAAGATCCGACAATGATAGCACAATGGGGAGAAGACAACCATCTAGCTACTGCTATGGACCCATAGTCCAGGGGTAGACTACTCACACATCACACAGGAGGCGACCATGGCGGCGTAGAGTCCTCCGGGAGATGATTCCCCTCTCCGGCAGGGTGCCGGAGGCGATCTCCTGGATCCCCCGAGATGGGATCGGCGTTGGCGGTGTCTCTGGAAGGTTTTCCGTATCGTGGCTCTCGGTACTGGGGGTTTCGTCACGGAGGCTTTAAGTAGGCGGAAGGGCAAGTCAGGAGGGCACACGAGGGCCCCAGATGACAGGGCCGCGCGGCCAAACCCTAGGCCGCGCCGCCCTGTAGTTTGGGCGCCTCGTGGCCCCACTTCGTTTCGTCTT
The DNA here is from genome assembly GCF_019359855.2 of Lolium perenne. Lineage (NCBI taxonomy): Eukaryota > Viridiplantae > Streptophyta > Magnoliopsida > Poales > Poaceae > Lolium > Lolium perenne. The sequence goes on from NC_067246.2 coordinate 155,228,415, forward strand.
CGGACTTCTGGAAGCTTCGTGGAAAAATAGGCCCCTGGGCTTTGATTTCGTCCAATTCCGAGAATATTTCCTTACTAGGATTTCTGAAACCAAAAACAATAGAAAACAAAGAATCGGCACTTCGGCATCTTGTTAATAGGTTAGTTCCAGAAAATGCACGAATATGACATAAAGTGTGCATAAAAACATGTAGATAACATCAATAATGTGGCATGGATCATAAGAAATTATCGATACGTCGGAGACGTATCAGAGACGCGCGGTAGAATTCCGAGAGGAGAGATTGGTGAGGGAGATGAATATAGGAGTGGGAGAGAGAGAGTGGGTAGCACTAGAATCTCACACACCAAATCCAATCATCCAACAAGGGTAGCCTTGATACAAAGGGGATGAAACCCTAGGGAGACAAAGCTCAACTTCATGTCTAAGCCTAAATCTTGTCTAAAGAGCTAAGGGGGTGACCTAGGTGCTTATATAGGCATACAAGGCAGCTTGGGTCGAGCAGGTAAGTGGTGGACCGACTCGGGCCGTTCCGGTCGAGTCGAACCCGTGCAATCCGGTTTGGGATCCGGTTAGACCGGGCCTGTGACCGGGTGGTCCGATCCTGGGTCCGGTCGACCGGGCGCCAACCGGGAACTTGCGAAGTTTCCGGTTGCCTTCCGGTACGAGGCAGGGAATCCGGTTGGGCGCCCGGTTGACCGGGCCTGGGACCGGATGACCCGGTTGTGGGTCCGGTCTGACCGGGCCCTGGACCGGCCAGGCTGGGCCTCTTCCTCCCGCCTCTTCTTCCTCTTCCTTCTTCTCTTCTTTCCTTCTTCTTCTTCTTCTTCTTCTTCTTCTTCTTCTCTCTTCCTTGCACCATGGGAGTTCCTTCTCTCTTGGTCCTTGTCGATGTCGGCACCTATAGACACAATGATGATAGGCATGAGGTAGCATACCATTCAAGTTGGTGTTGAGGTCGACCATAGAGAGGAAAGAGTTCACCTTGACATATATGGCGGGGGTTTGTGTTGTTGGTCCACTTGGGGGACTCATTGGCCATGGTGTGGCGTCGACGATAGGCGGGGCTACATCATCTCCCCCCCCTTGGGGAAGAGTCGTCCTCGACTCTTGTTCCTCCTCACCGACGGTGTAGTCCATTGTGGTTGTCCCATGTTGTGGTAGAGGGATAAAGTCGCGGTCGAAGAAGAGCTTGGGGAAAAACAACTTGCAAATGGAAAGCTTGTGGATGCCAATTTTGTGATCGGCGAACAAGAGGCTCTCAATCAAATACGAAGCATCATGTCGTTTCTCCAAGAGGCATTTGGCAAAAATGGGAACCAAAAGAGTGTCGATGTATCCAAAAGTTGGTGGGGCAAAAGTTTGTGCATGTAAAAGTTTGGTTTGTAAAGTGTCAAAAATGTGATGTGTAGCATTGTCCCACATAAATGGAATAATCAAAAGGCAAGTATCGGCGGCAAAATTTTGGGCAAAATTGATATGTGCAATGGCAAAGAGATGGAAACTTCTAGCTTGGGAAAGTATGGTTGGCGTGAGCCAAGTATGGGTATCCTCAAGTGTCAAAGAATCCATTTCAATTGCCAAAGGTGAAATGAGAAATCCAAAGAAGAGCAACTTTATGAGTGACATGTGGCACAAGATGCATAAGGTGTCTCTCACATGTATGACATGGTCCTTGAGATTCTCGGAGTGTATGATGATAACATCAAGACATACAACAACCATTGTGCCAACAAGATGTGTCAATATATGTTGCATAAGAGGCAAAAGAGGTGACGAGGCATTGGTCCAAACCGGAAGCTCGACAAGACAAGCCGGAAACACACGAGGGCGAAGGCGTTTGGGAACATACCCTTTGGTGTGAATCCCATGGGTTGGATCATGTATCTCGTCCGTGTTGGGGTAGCTCTCAATTGCGCGTTTCGTGAGCTCATGCTCCGTAGCAGTGGAAGTTGTCATTCGGGGACCTATACACACAAAAGAGAAAACAAAAAGCGTGTGTGCATGGTAGAGGAACACATCATCCATCCTGATGTTCCATGTCTTGTGCACATCACCATTAGTGTCAATTAAGATAGTATGAAATGCATGGCGATGGTGCATATGGCAAGAAGGTGCATTCATGGCATGTGGTAACTCATGATCATCAAAAAGTGAGAAGGCTATGGGGTCCATCTCATGGACAATGAAATAAGCATTCTTGCATACCAAGCATAAGAAAGAGCAATTGTTCACAATCTTGGATGCAAGGATCATGAAATGGTGTAAACATTTGGGGCAAAGCATGCGGAACATGTTATCATTGTTGTCGACAACCCTATGTAAAGAGCAAGTGTTCATCAAGGGTGGCACAACACAAGTATTATCATTATCATTATCATTGCAAGCAAGCGGGGAAAAAGTGAAACTCTCATAGCATGGCATGGTCATGGTATCACATTCCATCAATTCCACATGATCAACAATGTTATCAAGCAAAGCATCACATGGGAAAGTGAAAGTAGCATGTGACGTATCAAATGTATCATCAAGATCATGCATGCACTCATAAGTCATCATGTCCACTAGTGGGATCATGGCATCATCAACACCTATGTTGTTACCTTTGTAGGCCGACTCATTTGAGGTAGGTGTTGTGGAAGTAGGAGGATCCATGTGGTCGACATGTTCATCTTGAAGCAAGCGTGGTGAGATATCATCATCTTCATGCACCATGTACACCGTCTCCATGAGCGGGAACTCGTCCTCCGTGGAACCTAGTGCAACATAAGAAGACACAAACGAGGGAGAGGTTAATGTGTTAGCAAATGCGATGTCCTCCATGGACCTATCATCTACCTCTCTCAACTCACTTTGTGTATCACTCATGTCCTCCAAACGGAAGCACTCAAACTCACATATGGGGTGGAAGTCACTCAACTCACTATCACTCTCACTCAAGTGGGCTAAGTGGCTCTCATGCTCACATAGGATTGGTACCAACTCATCAATGAAGCATAGGGGAGTAGGCTCGACTTTCTCATCTCCACGCGCCTCCTTGGTTGAAGGGAAATTCCCATGCTCAACCATCTCAACTCCATGCGCCTCCATAGGTGAAGGGAGAATCCCATGGTCACCATGCTCAACTCCATCGCCTCCCAAGTCATCCTCAAGCGGTGGCGCCGTAGTGTTGATGAGAGCTAGGCTCGTCTCAATTTCACCCTTGAGTTCACCTTGGCAATCTTTATCTTGAAGTGTTGGCGCAATAGGCATCTTGGGGACTTGTGCTTGTAGCTTGTCGAAGTAGAGCGTCTTGGCACTTGGCGTTGTGCATTGCCATGCCACGTGACCCTTGGCCTTGCACACCTCACATAGGAGATTGGGACATTCCCGTGGAGGGTGGCCTTGTTGCTTGCACTTGTAGCATCGGAGTCCATAGGCACGTGACGAGGTAGAGGCCATTGTGGTGGTGGCACAAGAGGTGGAAGTCGCCTTATGAGGAAGGTATGCTCGATGTGCACTTGCCATCCTTGGAGTGGTAGGAACCCTATCATGGTGTTTATCGCCTTCATGTCGAGGCTCTCATCTTCGTGCATCATCACCATGGATTGAGTGGTGTCGTCGAAGACTCGTGGAAGATGTTGGTCGATGGCGATCATGAAGTGGCTTGTGGCGGCGAAGCTCATGTGGTGACGTATGTCGATGACGGTCCTTGCCATGCCTAGATGATGGCTCATGCGACTTAGCATGTTGCTTGCGGCGCCTTGTCGAGCTTGGAGAAGAGTGTCGATGACGCTCATGATGGAGACGCTCTTGATGCTCCATATGGTGTACTTGAAGTCGACGATCTTGTGCATAAGCACTCTCATGGTGGTGCCTTGTGGAGCGCGGAGAAGTGTGTCGATGACGCTCATGATGGGGACGCTCTTGACGATCCATATGATGGTGCCCTCGTGGAGGTCCTCCATCTTCATATGTAGCTCCATTGGCCAAGTAGGGGTATGTAGGAGCACCGACGTTGCTCATGGTGGAGTCGAGGTGAGGCTCCGTCACGGTGTCGATGTCGTAGACGTGGCTTTGCTCCACCATGTCGTCCATGAGTGGTGAGCCATTGTCGATGTAGAGCTCGTCGATGTCGTCCTCAAGGTGGTGCTCCACCATGTCGTCCATGCTTGAGGAGCCATTGTCGATGTAGAGCTCCTCGATGTCGGTCATGTCGGTGATGCTCGCGGAGCCATAGTCGGTGTCGAGCTCCACATGTTCCTCCACATCCGCGGTGCTTGAAGAGGAATCCTCCTCGAAGTGCTCCGTGTACTCCTCCGTATCTTCTTCGTCACTATACATGTTAGCACGACAATAGCTATATGGTGTATGTTAGTGGAAGAACACTACCTCGCACTCTTACCAAGGTAAGATAGTATTGAGGCAATCCACCAAGTCAAGAGCAAGATCAAGTGTATCGGGACACACGCAAAACCACACGCAAAAGCTAGCAAATATGGTGTTAGGCGAGTGTTGTGGAAAGCCAAAAGACAAATCCAAGATCGAGTATGTTGTTAAAAGTGGGTAAGGTCCAAAAATCCAAATGTCAATGTGAAGATCACTATAAACACGGAAAAGTTGTGGAACACACACACGAGATAAGCGGGGTTAGTGCAACCAAAAGTGAGCGGAAAAGTGTATGTATAAGTGCTCGGTGTCACACTAACACAAGGAGAGCCAAAGCTTCGGTTGCAAAGGAAGAGACAACAAGATTCACACGCGGCCTCTCTTCTCTTATCTCTCTTTGCTTAAAAGCTTTTTCTCTTCTGTATATGGTGGCACTTGCACTCGTTTGTATCTTTGGTGGCACTTGCACACTTTTGTATGTATGGATATATGGATGTATGGATGTATGGTGCTACTTGCACTCTTTTTGTGTTTTTGGGGCTTTTTGACGCACTATGTTAGCGTTAGCCTCGCTTTTGCTATCTTGCCACACGAGTGTTTGCTTGGATGCTTTACTCAACACGACACACACACCTCACAATCGGGGCCACGTGCAATGTCTCGCAACACTTGATAAGCAATGCTCGATAGGATAGATCGCAAAAGAAGAGGGGTTACAAGGGGAATGCAAGTTATACCTAGATGAAAATGTTAGGCGGTGTCGGAACACACAACTTGCGATGATGGTGGTGGTGTCAAGAGTACGGTTGCAAGTTCGGGGTGCCTCGGATGTCGTCGCTTGCTTCGGAGCTGCGGGTTAGTTTCACAAACAAGGCACTCAAACCGCAACAAGCAAACACAAGTTAGTGGAAGAAAACGGTCAAAGTAGCTTGGCGGTGGTGGCGGTGGTAAGCCGGTGGTGGTGGTGTCGATGCACTTGCGGTTGCGGCGGTGGTTATGGGGCCGCGGTGATGTTTCCCGGTGGTTTGGGGAGGGTGGCGGTGCTTGCCGGCGGCGGAGAGGGCGGCGGTGGTTGGCGGAGGTGGTGGTGGTGGTGGCGCCTGGTTGGTGCCCGGTTGACCGGGCCCTGGGCTGGCCTGCTCGGTCTACAGCCCGGTTGACCGGGTTCTGGCCCGGTTGGCGTCCGGTTGGCGCCCGGTTGGGGCCCGGTTGGCGCCCGGTCTGGCGCCCGGTTGACCGGCCCTGGCCCCAGGCAGTCCGGTCATAGGCCCGGTTGGCGCCCGGTTGACCGGATTTCGCGGGGCACAGTTTTTCTCTCTCCTGTTCTTGAGCGAAACCAAGCCAAATCGACCAAAACGAAGGGAAACGATGGAATTGGGGGCTAAAAGTTGGGGAGATAGTAGATCAAGCACTTCAACACCAAATCCATGGACCAAAACCACTCAAAACGCAACCAAATCACAGATCGGTCAAGAGGCAAATTAGGGCTATTTTTGGGGATTTTTTGGGGAAAATTTTTCAGAGATGAAATTGGGTGGGTGGGGGGGTCAAATCCGCGGAAACCAAAGGCTGCTGATACCATATGATGAGGTCTAAGACCCCGTTTGTGGCCCGATCTTGCGGTTGACCCGAAATCCAAAGAGGGGAGAGAGGGAGAGCGCGAAGAACACGATGAACACGAAGAACACGAGGAACTCACGCACGCACACCAACCCGATACAATCGATACTTACCCCCGTGGCTCGCTGGACCACGCCAATAGAATCCACCCGGAAGAGACGCGCGGTAGAATTCCGAGAGGAGAGATTGGTGAGGGAGATGAATCTAGGAGTGGGAGAGAGAGTGGGTAGCACTAGAATCTCACACACCAAATCCAATCATCCAACAAGGGTAGCCTTGATACAAAGGGGATGAAACCCTAGGGAGACAAAGCTCAACTTCATGTCTAAGCCTAAATCTTGTCTAAAGAGCTAAGGGGGTGACTTAGGTGCTTATATAGGCATACAAGGCAGCTTGGGTCGAACAGGTAAGTGGTGGACCGACTCGGGCCGTTCCGGTCGAGTCGAACCCGTGCAATCCGGTTTGGGATCCGGTCAGACCGGGCCTGTGACCGGGTGGTCCGGTCCTGGGTCCGGTCGACCGGGCGCCAACCGGGAACTTGCGAAGTTTCCGGTCGCCTTCCGGTACGAGGCAGGGAATCCGGTTGGGCGCCCGGTTGACCGGGCCTGGGACCGGATGACCCGGTTGTGGGTCCGGTCTGACCGGGCCCTGGACCGGCCAGGCTGGGCCTCTTCCTCCCGCCTCTTCTTCCTCTTCCTTCTTCTCTTCTTTCCTTCTTCTTCTTCTTCTTCTTCTCTCTTCCTTGCACCATGGGAGTTCCTTCTCTCTTGGTCCTTGTCGATGTCGGCACCTATAGACACAATGATGATAGGCATGAGGTAGCATACCATTCAAGTTGGTGTTGAGGTCGACCATAGAGAGGAAAGAGTTCACCTTGACATATATGGCGGGGGTTTGTGTTGTTGGTCCACTTGGGGGACTCCTTGGCCATGGTGTGGCGTCGACGGTAGGCGGGGCTACATCATGCTCGCAATGAGAAACTTGCACAACATCTATTGTCCTACCAGCCGGTGGCAGCCGGGCCTCTAGGGAAACTACTGGTAATTAAGGTACTCCTTTTAATAGAGTACCGGAGCAAAGCATTAACACTCCGTGAACACATGTGATCCTCATATCACATCCTTCCCCTCCGGTTGTCCCAATTTCTATCACTTTGGGGACTCAGGTTCCGGACAGCAATATGTGTATACAACTTGCAGGTAAGATCATAAAACAATGAATATCATCATGAATCAATAACATGTTCAGATCTGAAATCATGGCACTCGGGCCCTAGTGACAAGCATTAAGCATAACAAGTTGCAACAATATCATAAAAGTATCAACAACGTATACTAGGCACCATGCCCTAACAATCTTATGGCTATTATATGAACAATCTCATCCAATCCCTACCGTCCCCTTAGCCTACAGCGGGGGAATTACTCACACATGGATGGGGGAAGCATGGATGGTTGATGGAGAGGTGATACGTCTCCGACGTATCGATAATTTCTTATGTTCCATGCTTGTTTTATGACAATACCTACATGTTTTGTTCACACTTTATGATGATTTTATGCGTTTTCCGGAACTAACCTATTGACGAGATGCCGAAGTGCCAGTTCCTGTTTTCTGCTGTTTTTGGTTTCAGAAATCCTAGTAAGGAAATATTCTCGGAATTGGACGAAATCAATGCCCAGAGTCTTAGAATTGGACGAAGCTTCCAGAACACCCGAGAGTTGCCAGAGGGGGGCCACAGGCCCACCAGATGATAGGCTGGCGCGGCCTAGGCCTTGGCCGCGCCGCCCTACTGTGTCACCGCCTCGTCGACCTTCCGACTCCGCCTCTTCGCCTATTTAAAGGTCCCTGACCTAAATCTTTGAGACGGAAAAGCCACGGTACGAGAAACCTTCCAGAGCCGCCGCCATCGCGAAGCCAAGATCTAGGGGACAGGACTCTCTGTTCCGGCACGCCGCCAGGACGGGGAAGTGCCCCCGGAAGGCTTCTCCATCGACACCGCTGCCATCTCCACCGCCATCTTCATCACCGCTGCTGTCTCCCATGAGGAGGGAGTAGTTCTCCATCGAGGCTAAGGGCTGTACCGGTAGCTATGTGGTTAATCTCTCTCCTATGTACTTCAATACAATGATCTCATGAGCTGCCTTACATGATTGAGATTCATATGAGTTTTGTATCACTATTCATCTATGTGCTACTCTAGTGATGTTATTAAAGTACTCTATTCCTCCTGCACGGTGTAATGGTGACAGTGTGTGCATCGTGTAGTACTTGGCGTAGGTTATGATTGTAATCTCTTGTAGATTATGAAGTTAATTATTGCTATGATAGTATTGATGTGATCTATGCCTCCTTCATAGTGTGATGGTGACAGTGTGCATGCTATGTTAGTACTTGGTGTAGTTGTGTTGATCTATCATGCACTCTAAGGTTATTTAAACATGAATATCGAATATTGTGGAGCTTGTTAACTCCAGCATTGAGGGTTCGTGTAATCCTACACAATTAGGGGTGTTCATCATCCAACATGAGAGTGTAGAGTAGAGCATATATCTATTTATTCTGTTATGTGATCAATGTTGAGAGTGTCCACTAGCGAAAGTATAATCCCTAGGCCTTGTTCCCAAATACTGCAATCATCGCTGCTTGTTTACTGTTTTACTGCATCTGTACTGCCTGCAATATTACCACCATCAACCACACGCCAGTTGTAGCATCAAGCTATTTTCTGGTGCCATTACTACTGCTCATATATATTCATACCACCTGTATTTCACTATCTCTTCGCCGAACTAGTGCACCTATACATCTGACAAGTGTATTAGGTGTGTTGGGGACACAAGAGACTTCTTGCTTTGTGGTTGCAGGGTTGCTTGAGAGGGATATCTTTGGCCTCTTCCTCCCTGAGTTCGATAAACCTTGGGTGATCCACTTAAGGGAAACTTGCTGCTGTTCTACAAACCTCTGCTCTTGGAGGCCCAACACTGTCTACAAGAATAGAAGCACCCGTAGACATCAAGCACTTTTCTGGCGCCGTTGCCGGGGAGGAAAGGTAAAAGGTACTCACACTCCGGATCTCAGCTACTAAGCTATTTTCCGGCGCCGTTGTAAGTACTCGAAGCTATTTCCTTTAGATCCTGCAATTGCATCTTTTTGTTTCTTGTTTTACACTAGTTTGGCATAATGGAAAACAACATGGAGCTTTTTATTCTATTTCCTGAGTTAAGACATGGAAGGTTTGATGCGAAAATTAAAAAAACCCATGGAACATATTAGTATGAACACTTTGAACACCATTGTTGCTAATGATATGGAAAATTCTAAGCTTGGGGAAGCTGGTTTTGATGAGCATGATCTTTTTAGTCCCCCAAGCATTGGGGAGAAAATTTACTTTGATGATACTTTGCCTCCTATTTATGATGATTATAATGATAGTAGTCTTTTGGTGCCGCCTGTTATGGAGGATAAATTTGATTATGATTACAATATGCCTCCTATATTTGATGATGAGAATAATAATGATAGCTACTTTGTTGAATTTTCTCCCACTACAATTAATAAGAATGACTATGCTTATGTTGAGAGTAGTAATAATTTTATGCATGAGACTCATGATAAGAATGCTTTATGTGATAGTTATATTGTTGAGTTTGCTCATGATGCTACTGAAAGTTATTATGATAGAGGAAAATATGGTTGTAGAAATTTTCATGTTACTCAAACACCTCTCTATGTGCTGAAATTTTTGAAGCTACACTTGTTCTATCTTCCTATGCTTGTCACTTTGCTCTTCATGAACTTGTTTATTTACAAGATTCCTATGCATAGGAAGCATGTTAGGCTTAAATGTGTTTTGAATTTGCTTCTTGATGCTCTATTTTGCTTTAAATACTATTTCTTGCGAGTGCATCATTAAAACTGCTGAGCCCATCTTAATGGCTATAAAGAAAGAACTTCTTGGGAGATAACCCATGTGTTTATTTTGCTACAGTACTTTTGTTTTATATTTGTGTCTTGGAAGTTGTTACTACTGTAGCAACCTCTCCTTATCTTAGTTTTGTTGCATTGTTGTGACAAGTAAAGTCTTTGATAGTAAGGTTCATACTAGATTTGGATTACTGCACAGAAACAGATTTCTTGCTGTCACGAATCTGGGCCTAATTCTCGGTAGGTAACTCAGAAAATTATGCCAATTTACGTTAGTGATCCTCAGATATGTACACAACTTTCATTAAATTTGAGCATTTTCATTTGAGCAAGTCTGGTGCCTCTTTAAAATTCGTCTTTACGGACTGTTCTGTTTTGACAGATTCTGCCTTTTATTTCGCATTGCTTCTTTTGCTATGTTGGATGGATTTCTTTGTTCCATTGACTTCCAGTAGCTTTGAGCAATGTCCAGAAGTGTTAAGAATGATTGTGTCACCTCTGAACATGTGAATTTTTGATTATGCACTAACCCTCTAATGAGTTGTTTCGAGTTTGGTGTGGAGGAAGTTTTCAAGGGTCAAGAGAGGAGGATGATACAATATGATCAAGAAGAGTGAAAGCTCTAAGCTTGGGGATGCCCCGGTGGTTCATCCCTGCATATTTTGAGAAGACTCAAGCATCTAAGCTTGGGGATGCCCAAGGCATCCCCTTCTTCATCGACAAATTATCAGGTTCCTCCCTTGAAACTATATTTTTATTCGGTCACATCTTATGTACTTTACTTGGAGCGTCTGTGTGCTTTTGTTTTCATTTTTGTTTGGTTTGAATAAATTCATGCTTGTGTGGGAGAGAGACACGCTCCGCTGGTTCATATGAACACATGTGTTCTTAGCTTCTAATGTTCATGGCGAAGGTTGAAACTGCTTCGTTCATTGTTATATGGTTGGAAACGGGAAATGCTATATGTAGTAATTGGTATGATCTCTTGAACAATGTTATACTTGGCAATTGTTATGCTCATGTTTAAGCTCTTGCATCATATGCTTTGCACCTATTAGTGAAGAAATACATAGAGCTTGCTAAAATTTGGTTTGCATGATTGGTCTCTCTAAGGTCTAGATATTTTCTAGTGAAGTGTTTGAACAACAAGGAAGACAGTGTAGAGTCTTATAATGCTTGCAATATGTTTTTATGTGAGTTTTGCTGTACCGGTTCATACTTGTGTTTGCTTCAAACAACCTTGCTAGCCTAAGCCTTGTATTGAGAGGGAATACTTCTCATGCATCCAAAAACCTTGAGCCAAAAACTATGCCACTTGTGTCCACCATACCTACCTACTACATGGTATTTCTCCGCCATTCCAAAGTAAATTGCTTGAGTGATATCTTTAACCACTTCAAAAGTTATTACCTCTTATTTGTGTCAATGTTTTATAGCTCATGAGGAAGTATGTGGTGTTTATCTTTCAATCTTGTTGGGCAACTTTCACCAATGGACTAGTGGCTTCATCCGCTTATCCAATAATTTTGCAAAAAGAGCTGGCAATGGGATTCCCAGTCCCAAATTAATTAACCTTCATAATGTTACAAAAATAGACACTCCTCCATGGTATGTGATTGTTGGATGGCACCCGAGGATTCGGTTAGCCATGGCTTGAGAAAGCAAAGGTGGGGAGGAGTGTCATCTAAATAAAACTAGAATAAAAAGGCACTCCTTCATGGTATGATATTGTTGGCAGGCACCCGAGGATTCGGTTAGCCATGGTTTGTGAAAGCAAGGTTGGAAGGAGTGCCACCCAAAAAAATAATAAAATGGGAGCCGCTCTTTGAAGGTTTGTCTGGCAAGGGGGTTAGGGTGCCCACTACCATTCGTTGACAACAACAAACACCTCTCAAAACTTTACTTTTATGCTCTCTTTATGTTTTCAAAACCGAAGCTCTAGGACAAATATAGCAATCAATGCTTCCCTCTGCGAAGGGTCTTTCTTCTACTTTCATGTTGAGTTAGTTTACCCATCTCCTTCTATCTTAGAAGCAAACACTTGTGTTAACTTTGCATTGATTCTTACATGCTTGCTTATTGCACTTGTTATATTGCTTTGCATTGAAAACTATCCATGAGATATATATGTTACAAGTTGAAAGCAACCGCTGAAACTTAATCTTCCTTTGTGTTGCTACAATGCCTTTACTTTGAATTTATTGCTTTATGAGTTAACTCTTATGCAAGACTTATTGATGCTTGTCTTGAAAGTACTATTCATGAAAAGTCTTTGCTATATGATTCAGCTGTTTACTCATTGCATTACCATTGTCTTGAATCGCTGCATTCATCTCATATACTTTACAATAGTATGATCAAGGTTATGTTGGAAGCATGTCACTTCAGAAATTATCTTTGTTATCGTTTACCTACTCGAGGACGAGTAGGAACTAAGCTTGGGGATGTTGATACGTCTCCGACGTATCGATAATTTCTTATGTTCCATGCTTGTTTTATGACAATACCTACATGTTTTGTTCACACTTTATGATGATTTTATGTGTTTTCCGGAACTAACCTATTGACGAGATGCCGAAGTGCCAGTTCCTGTTTTCTACTGTTTTTGGTTTCAGAAATCCTAGTAAGGAAATATTCTCGGAATCGGACGAAATCAACGCCCAGAGTCTTAGAATTGGACGAAGCTTCCAGAACACCCGAGAGTCGCCAGAGGGGGGCCACAGGCCCACCAGATGATAGGCTGGCGCGGCCCAGGCCTTGGCCGCGCCGCCTTACTGTGTCGCCGCCTCGTCGACCTTCCGACTCCGCCTCTTTGCCTATTTAAAGGTCCCTAACCTAAATCTTCGAGACGAAAAAGCCACGGTACGAGAAACCTTCCAGAGCCGCCGCCATCGCGAAGCCAAGATCTGGGGGACAGGACTCTCTATTCCGGCACGCCGCCGGGACGGGGAAGTGCCCCCGGAAGGCTTCTCCATCGACACCGCTGCCATCTCCACCGCCATCTTCATCACCGCTGCTGTCTCCCATGAGGAGGGAGTAGTTCTCCATCGAGGCTAAGGGCTGTACCGGTAGCTATGTGGTTAATCTCTCTCCTATGTACTTCAATACAATGATCTCATGAGCTGCCTTACATGATTGAGATTCATATGAGTTTTGTATCACTATTCATGTATGTGCTACTCTAGTGATGTTATTAAAGTACTCTATTCCTCCTGCACGGTGTAATGGTGACAGTGTGTGCATCGTGTAGTACTTGGCGTAAGTTATGATTGTAATCTCTTGTAGATTATGAAGTTAATTATTGCTATGATAGTATTGATGTGATCTATGCCTCCTTCATAGTGTGATGGTGACAGTGTGCATGCTATGTTAGTACTTGGTGTAGTTGTGTTGATCTATCATGCACTCTAAGGTTATTTAAACATGAATATCGAATATTGTGGAGCTTGTTAACTCCGGCATTGAGGGTTCGTGTAATCCTACACAATTAGTGGCGTTCATCATCCAACAAGAGAGTGTAGAGTAGAACATATATCTATTTATTCTGTTATGTGATCAATGTTGAGAGTGTCCACTAGCGAAAGTATAATCCCTAGGCCTTGTTCCCAAATACTGCAATCATCGCTGCTTGTTTACTGTTTTACTGCATCTGTACTGCCTGCAATATTACCACCATCAACCACACGCCAGTTGTAGCATCAAGCTATTTTCTGGTGTCGTTACTACTGCTCATATATATTCATACCACCTGTATTTCACTATCTCTTCGCCGAACTAGTGCACCTATACATCTGACAGGTGTATTAGGTGTGTTGGGGACACAAGAGACTTCTTGCTTTGTGGTTGCAGGGTTGCTTGAGAGGGATATCTTTGACCTCTTCCTCCCTGAGTTCAATAAACCTTGGGTGATCCATTTAAGGGAAACTTGCTGCTGTTCTACAAACCTCTGCTCTTGGAGGCCCAACACTGTCTACAAGAATAGAAGCACCCGTAGACATCAAGAGGCGTCGGTGGTGATGATGGCGATGATCTCCTCCAATTCCCCGTCCCGGCAGGGTGCCAGAACGGAGTTTCTGATCCCGAGACGGAGTTTCGCGATGGCGACGGAGTTCTGGATGTCTTCTGGCAAATTGGTCGAACCCCCTTCGCGTTTTTAGGTCAAAGGCTTTAAGTAGTCCAGAGGGGAGCGTCGGGGGCTGGCCGAGGCGGCGCCACCATAGGGCGGTGCGGCCCAGGGGCCCACCGCGCCGCCATGTGGTGGGCGCCCCTTGTGGCCCCCTCCGTCTCGTCTTCTGGCTCCGTAAGTCTTCTGTGAAAATAGGCCCATTGCAATTATTTCTGGGGATTTTCCTGAAAGTTGATTTTCTGCACAAAAATAAGACACCAGGGCAATTCTGCTGAAAACAGCGTTAGTCCGTGTTAGTTGTATCCAAAATACACAAATTAGAGGCAAAACAATAGCAAAAGTGTTCGGGAAAGTAGATACGTTTTGGACGTATCACCTCTCCATGAGTTTGTATAAATCCAAAGTCTTTGATCACCTTATCAAACCTTTGGTTCCAACTCCAGGATGCTTACTTCAGTCCATAAATGGAATGCTGAAGTTTGCATTCCTTGTCAGCATTTTTAAGATCGAAAAAACCTTTGGGTTATACCATATACAACTATTCCTCAATGTCACCATTAAGGAACGCCGTTTTGACATCCATCTGCCAAATTTCATAATCGAAAAATGCAGCGATTGCTAACAATATCCTCACAGACTTTAGCTTTGCTACAGGTGAGAAAGTATCATCGTAATCAACTCCTTGTATTTGTCGGAACCCTTTTGTGACAAGTTGAGCTTTATAGACAGTAATATTACCACCAGCATCTGTTTTTCTTTTGAAGATCCATTTATTCTCGACAACCCTGCGGCTATTTTGGATTTCATGGCCTCTTGCCATTTGTTGGAACCTGGGCTCATCATTGCTTCCTCATACGTCGCAGGGTCTTCATCATTGTTGTCCAAAATCATGACATTTAACGCGGGATCGTACCAATCAGGAGTGGAACGAACCCTCGTCGACCTGCGAGGTTCAGTAGTAACTTCATTCGAAGTTTCATGATCATTATCATTAGCTTCCTCACTAATCGGTGTAGGCGGCACAAGAACATCTTCCGGTGTTGCGCTACTCTGATTTTCCAGAGAAGGTTCAGTAACCTCATCGATTTCTACTTTCCTTCCAGTCACTTCTTTCGAGAGAAACTCCTTCTCAAGAAAGGATCTGTTCTTGGCAACAAAGATTTTACCTTCGGATCTGTGATAGAAGGTATACCCAATTGTTTATTTAGGGTATCCTATGAAGACACATTTCTCCGCTTTGGGTTTGAGCTTGTCAGGTGTAACTTCTTTACATAAGCTTCGCAGCCCCAAACTTTAAGGAACGACAACTTAGGTTTATTTCCAAACCACAATTTATACCGTGTCGTTTCAACGGATTTAGATGGTGCCCTATTTAAAGTGAATGTTGTTGTGTCTAATGCATAACTCCAAAACTATAGCGGTAAATCTGTAAGATACATCATAGATCAAACCATATCCAAGAGAGTTCGATTACGACATTCGGACACACCATTGCACTTTGGTGTTCCCGGCGGTGTCAACTGTGAAAGTATTCCACATTTCTTTAAATGCATGCCAAACTCATAACTCAGATATTCACCTCCATGATCAGAACGTAGAAATTTAATCTTCTTGTTACGTTGATTTTCTACTTCACTTTGGAATTCCTTAAACTTCTCGAAAGTTTCAGATTTATGTTTCATTAAGTAGACATACCCATATCTACTCAAATCATCTGTGAAAGTAAGAGCATAACGATAACCACCGCGCGATGCTACACTCATTGGTCCACATACATCAGTATGTATGATTTCCAACAAGTCTGTAGCTCGCTCCATAATACCAGAGAATGGAGTCTTAGTCATTTTTCGCATTAGACATGCTTCGCATCTATCAAGTGATTCAAAATCAAGTGATTCAAGTAATCCATCTGAATGGAGTTGCTTCATGTGCTTCACTCCAATATGACCAAGACGACAGTGCCACATGTATGTAGAATTATCATTTAATTTCTTTCGTTTAGCACCAATGTTATGTATATTTGTGTCACTACTATCGAGATTTAACAAGAATAAACCATTCATCTCAGGTGCATGACCATAAAAGATATTATTCATATAAATCGAACAACCATTATTTTCAGTCTTGAATGAATAACCGCTTTGCAATAAACAAGATCCAGATATAATGTTCATGCTTAACGCAGGAACCAAATAACAATTATTCAGATTTAAAACTAATCCCGATGGTAGATGTAGGGGGAGCGTGCCAACATCGATCACATCGACCTTGGATCCATTTCCAACGCGCATCATCACATTGTCCCTTGCTAGTCTTTGTTTATTCCGTAGCTCCTGTTTCGAGTTACAAATATAAGCAACTAAACCAGTATCAAATACCCAGGCACTACTACGATTACTAGTAAGATACACATCAATAACATGTATATCAGATATACCTTTCTTTTTGATGTCGCCGCTCTTCAGATCTGCCAGGTACTTTGAGCAGTTCCGCTTCTAGTGCCCCTCTTCTTTGTAGTAATAGCACACAGTATCAGGTTTGGGGCCAGCCTTGGGTTTCTTAGGAGGCGCGTCAGCTTTCTTGCTGCCCTTTTTGAATTTACCCTTTTCCTTAGGCTTGCCCTGCTTCTTGAACTTGGTGGTTCTATTGACCATCAACACTTGGTGCTCTTTCTTTATCTCCACTTTAGCAGTTTTCAGCATTGAGAAGAGTTTAGGTAACGTCTTGTCCATGCACCGCATGTTGTAGTTCATCACGAAGTTCTTGTAACTAGGTGGCAGTGATTGAAGAACACGATGAATCCCCAAGGTGCTAGGAATCGTTACTCCCAAGTCTTGGAGTTTCTTCGCGTGCCCAGACATCTTGAGCACGTGCTCGCTAATGGAGCTGCCCTCTTCCATCTTACAGTTAAATAACTTTTCAGAAGCATCATAGCTTTCCACCGCCGCATGAGTTTCAAATATCATTTTGAGCTCACTGATTATATCATGAGGATCGTGGATCTCAAAGCGTTTCTGAAGCTCCGATTCTAAACCGTAGAGGATGACACACTAAACTATGGAGTAATGAGTCTTCCGAGTGAGGTAAACATTTTTAGCCTCATCGGTAGCTGTTTCTGCAGGTGGGTCACCCAGCGGTGCATCGAGTACATAGAGCAGTTGTCCAGTAGTGAGGACAATCCTCAAGTTACGGAACACATCCGTAAAGTTGCTTCCATTGTTTTTCAGCTTTCCCTTCTCTAGGAACAAATTAAATTTGATGGTAGGGGTCGCCATAATCTACAACATATTTGGAAAGAGTTTAGACTAAGTTCATGATAAATTGAGTTTAATTACTATTAATTCTTAAAAATTAACTAGGTGAACTCCCACTCAAAACAATATCCCTCGCATTGTCTTTGTGATTACACGAATCAAATCCACTACACCAAGTCCGATCATCCCAAGAGATGATGTAGCTTCAATGGCGAACATCAACATGTTCATCATATCATCTATATGATTCATGCTTAACCTTTCGGTCTGCCGTGTTTCGAGGCCACATATGTACATGTTAGGCTCATAAAGTCAAACCCTAGTTTTCGCATGTGCAAATCTGGCTCGCACCCGTTGTATGCAGACGTTGAGTCTATCACACCCGATCATCACGTGATGCTTCGAAACAACGAGTCTTAGCAATGGTGCTAACTAAGGACGAACACTTTATTATCTTGATTTTTAGTGAGAGGGATCATCTTACAATGCTACTGTCACGATCTAAGCAATATAAGATGCATAAAAGGATTAACATCACATGCAATTCATAATGTGATATGATATGGCCCTTTTGTCTTTGCGCCTTTGATCCTCATCTCCATAGCATGGACATGATCTCCATAATCAACGGGCATGATCTCCATCATCGTCGATGTAGCGTCAAGGTAAATGGCGCCGTCTTCATGGTTGTCCACCACGTGTAGCAACTATTACAACTACTATGAAATAATACTACTACATGAAATATAAATACAATCATAAGGCTCCTGCTGGTTGCCACAATACAATAATGATCATCTCATAGATAAAATATATTCATCATCACTTCATGGCCATATCACATCACCAAACCCTGCAAAATTAAGTTAGACGCCTCTAATTTGGTTTGCATATTTTACTTGGTTACGGTTTTCGAGTAAGATCCATTCTACTTACGAACATGAACCACATGCTGATACAAGTGTTGTCAATTGAAAATTTGTAAATTGAATCTTAACTATGGTGAGAGAAACTGACACCCGCAAAGCCACTTATGCAATACAAGTTGCATGGCAAGCGTGGAGCAGGTCTCATGAATGTGGTCATGTAAGGTTAGCCCGGGCCGCTTCATCCCACCATCCCGCAAGATGCAAACTACACGATAAACAAGAGACAACAAAAGCATCAACACCCACAAAACCATTGTGTTCTACTCGTGCAACCAATCTATGCATAGACACGGTTCTGATACCACTGTAGGGATTCATAGCATAGAAAACAAAAAAATCCTACCGCAAGAACGAATAATAAGCCAAGATCTAATCTAGTAGATTGTAGCAACGAGGTGAAGATCACCATACCCTTGAAGATCGCTAAGCATTAACGAGATAGATCTCGTGGTTGATGTAGTTGATCACTTGTCGCTTGCAAAAGTGCGTAGAAGATCTTGACGGTGCCACAATCGGGCAGCACCTCCGCACTCGGTCACACATACGATGTTGATGATGATGTCCTTCTCCCTGTTCCAGCGGGTACGACGGTGTGGTGGCGGTGATGGTGGAGATCTCCGGCAGCTCTTCGCTGTAAGCACTGCAGGAAAAGAAGGAGGAGGGAGTAGCTAGGGTTTGGGAGAGGGGGCACTTGGGCGCCAGCCTTGGGTGCCCTTGGGTGGTGCGGCTGCTGTGGTGGCCGGACAACCCCTCTCTACCTCTCTTTATATAGGTGGAACCCCTAGGGTTGCCCCAAAACCAATGCGAAGTCCAACTCCGAAAACTGCCATAAGGGGGAAACCTAGGTGGAGTGGGATTGCTCCCTTTCCTTCTCCTTTGGCCGACCAAGGTGGTGGAGTCCACCATGGACTCCACCTTCCCTCTTGTTGGCTAGCTAGGGTTGGTGGAGTCCATCCGGGACTCCACCTTCCATAGTGATTTATTCCAGAAGCTTCTAGAACATTCTAGCGCCTTCCATAAATGCACCGGATCATTTCCAAACTTGGAAAGTGACTTCCTATATATGAATCTTATTCTCCGGACCATTCCGGAACTCCTCTTGATGTCCTAGATCCCATCCGAGACTCCAAACAACATTCGAACTCCATTCCATATTCCATATCTACTTAAAACAACACCAAACCTTAAGTGTGTCACCCTATGGTTCGAGAACTATGTGGACATGATCGACACTCTTCTCCGATCAATAACTAATAGAGGGACCTGGAGATCTATAATAGCTCCAACATATTCAACGATGACTTCATGATTGAAAGAACCATTTACATAAAATAATAATTCCCTTTATCTCGTGATATTTTACTTATCCGAAGTTTGATCGCCGTTATCTCCATACCTAGTTCAACCTTTTACCGATAAGTACTCTTTACTCGTACCGTGATATGCTATCCTTTGTGAGCCAGTCATGTAACATCCCAAATTTCAATAAATAAAAGGAGTTTCTCAAATTCAAAATTTGCAACCAACAAAAACTTTTAGTAACTTGTGTGCCATGCATAGTGCTCTTTTCCAATTCTTGTGTTATTACCATGATGTTTGCTTTTGTGTCCATCAATGATACTCAAACCCTACCTTTGATCCTTGGAAGATCACAAAGAAAATCCAAGAGGAAGAAAAGAGAGAAAATAGAAAAATCACAAAAACCCTCACATATGGTTTTGGCCATTTTTGAAAATCCTTAACCTAGACCACTTTGGCTTGTTCCATTAGTTGGAGAATGTTATTAAACACTTATTAACACTTTTGGAATCAAATAAATTCAAATTAAATCCAGTTTGAATTCAAAATGAGCCCACCTGCACTAATGGTCAAATCCGCCATTTACAACCCGATGCCCACTTTGAGCCTCTGTTTTGAGAGATTTCTAAACCAAACAATTCCAACTCTTTGCACCTCATCCAAGACCTCATCAAGATGAACAACTTTGGTAACGATCACCCCTGCAAATTCTTGCTAGATCCAAAGTTATGCTCAAGCAAAGTTGGAACCTCAAATCAGATTCAAGATTATGCCCATTTTGATTTTTTGCAAACCAACTCCATTCTGCACCCCACCACCACCATTGTGTCTCTTTTATTATATGAATCAACTCCACCAAAATTCATTTCAAAATTTCAAAATTTCTCTCTTGGGCCATTTCATCGAACACATGGTGAGCACAAACCTGCCAATCCTATGCATCCTAATATCCAACGTGTTGTTGCCTAAACCATCGACCCTAGGTCATCAAATGTACTCTACTGGACTCCCTCCTTCATGACAAGCACCGGAGACATACTGCAGTACACGAAATCATCACCAATTTGACAAAAACTGGCCATGACGTGGGATGCCAACCTCTCACCATGCCATCTTTCTATCTGGTCAGTTCCAACGTGCACGACCATGTCATTCACTCTCCCCTCACTGTCCTGCATGCGCTAGACACGGTGGTCGCTGAAGTGGAGCACCACACGCGCCAGAACAAGCGCGCCCAGTGGCGCACGCGCACGCCAGAGCGCGCACTGCGAGCGCCACGGGCATGCACAGACGTGACGACGCTTCGCTGAACCACGCCTCCCCTCGCTCTCTCCGCTCGCCAGCAGCTGCTCTACGTCACCAGGAGAAGCCCAGAAATGCCCATTGGCCCGTGGGAACTGTCAACACCCAGATTTTTAAGTCCAGATGCCTATTATGCCATACATCGCAATCCCAGGAAGATTGTTGTTGCGAGACATAACAGTCGATATCATAAGTCATCATTCATTACAAACCAATCGTCTTACAAATTCAGATCCCATGATCCAATATTGCACAAATAGTTGATCTAATGATCAACGAACACATTACATAGCGGAAGCGTAATAGAAGTGGACTATCTAATCCACAGGCCAATGCTTGACGTCAGAAGATTCCTAGTTGTCGTAGACGTCCTGCTGGCCGTTGTCTTGGTACTGCTGTTCTTCTTCATATTCTGCCCATTGGAATAGCCAGGGACACAGCCGTGAGTACTTTAAAGTACTCGCAAACTAATACTAAGGTAAGTACTATCAATTCTATTGAGGGGGTGCTAAGCTCTAGTTTCTTTTGCATAAAGCCAATTTTAGTTCACAAGCATTTGATAAAAGACTCTTCATGTGCTAACTAACTCAAGTGGGAACATTAGTGTCATTCCCACAACTCAGTTGTGATTCAAAATCAAGTCACCATTCAATTCATCAATCCTTTTCAAGAAACATCTGACACCGGAAACAGTATGGCCTTTCCAACCGTCCGTAAGCGTGGACACGGCTATTCGAATAGATTTAAACTCTGCAGAGGTTGCACAATTGTGCCACAACATTTGATTACATCCGTCAGGGATAGCCCTGAATCGAAGTAACTCAGTACACGTATCATCAACCATAACCTTTCACTTACATACCCTAGTATAGGTACCTCTCCCCATGAGCTTGGCCTCCCAGTGAAGACAAAACGTCAACCTGGGAACTGCACAGGGCTTGGGCCATACATTCACCTCATTTCACATCATTTCACTTTCGACGGAGGCAGCCTCGGCATAACCCCTATGATGCTTGTTCAGAGGGAACCCATACTAAGATGTATAAACTTCCAGTTATGCCCTACCCATAATCAGGTATTGTGGGGGTACTCAACATTGGAAAGGTATCGCATCCAAACCAACATCAGTTTTTATCAAAATTCACCATATCATTCCAGTCATATTCACCTTCAAAGATCTTTCAATAGAATGACTCATTATTCCAAGGTTTTCAAATTCATTTCAAATCACAAGTTCCCATCTAGAGTAGTCACTTTTATTTGTTAGCACTAGCACTAGTCATGAGGGGTGCCATCTAGCTTATCAAGCTTTGAGGCTAACTTTGCTACTCTTGTGACTCTCTATACTTAGACCAAAGTTAACTATAAAATTAACCTTTGATAAACAAAGTAAAAGCTTGTAAGGGTAAAACTTGGGATGGGAGCATTGAACATAAAATAAGAGTAATGGTGCCTTGCTCCATTAGAGCTTTGCGCTTGCAATAATATTAGCTTGTCTTGGTTGGTGTACTGATCAAAGTGGCCTTCCTCTTCCTGGAAGTAGACCTCATCCTCCAGGTACTCCTCGGTACTAGCGTCTAAAAACGGATACAAGGTAACAATCACCAAACAAGTCTTAAGGCTATACTACTCACTCAATTGGTTCACATCCACTATTCTAGCATCACAACACTAATCACAAAGGGGTTTGGCTTGTGTGTTAAGAAAACTTGTAGGAGAGAGATAATTTCCTCTCATTGAATCTTCTTAAGATTTAAGTTCCTCAAATGATAATAAGGTATGAATTCAGGTTGATCAAGGTCAACACTTCATGTCTATCACTTGGGGAAAATGATTTAAATGAGGTACTAACCTCATACAATTTAAACCTTACTCTTACAACAATTTAATGTCTCTAAGCAATCCATTAGGGGATAATATAGACCAAGTAAACACATCACTTGAAATTTCTTAACACAATGTTTTAAATGAGAGGGAACCTCTCATACTAATTAAGAAATAATTTTGGATGAATTAAATGGACTAGAAATAGCCACATAGCCATTATTTTGCTCTAGTCCATGATTATACAAACAACTAGGTAATGATTATACAAACAACTAGGCCATTATTTTGCGGTCGTCGGCGAGGTGCGCGGCGACATTGGCGAAGACGGCGAACCTCCTGGTAGTAGTGGCGTCTCCGGGTATGGCGTCTATCTCCGGCGATCTTCTGCGGCGGCTCACGGGCAGTGAGGAAGCAATTGGGCGGCTATGGTGGGTAATGTCGAGCAGAGAGGGGTCGAGGAAGTTCAGAGAGGAGAGGGGAAGCTTGCGGTGTGGTGAGTTGAGCGAGGGGAGCTCGCTATTTATAGCGACGGAAGGGAGGC
Organism: Lolium perenne; assembly: GCF_019359855.2. Lineage (NCBI taxonomy): Eukaryota > Viridiplantae > Streptophyta > Magnoliopsida > Poales > Poaceae > Lolium > Lolium perenne. Next base: position 155,251,608 of record NC_067246.2, read on the forward strand.
AGGGTGCTGTGGCGAAGGCGACCATGGCGACGTGGCTGCAGGGAGCTAGAGAGCTAGGCGAGCGCGCGGCGCTGTTCAGCGTGTCCAGGCGGTCCTCCTGGCGGCAACGGCGCGGATGGGCGGTGCCTAACCTAGTCGGGGGCAAGCGGAGTGCTGCGCGGCCGTGGCGGAAGGTTTTGTCTTCTCCGGTGACGGCGGGCGCGGGTCGGAGAAATGGGAGTGTCTCTCGTGTTCCTGGTGCAGTGGTTAGTCGCAAGGCAGAAGTGGGGGTCTGGGGGTGGTGCGAGGCGACGAGGCGACGCGTGCCTGTGGCGCGCTCCGGCGTGCACGCGTCGACGTTGCCATGCACGTCCTGGCGACACTGGGCGTCGCGGGCGCATCCTTGTCTGGTCGATGTGGGGATCCTCTCCAGCAATGGCGGGTACCAGCACGTTCAGGGGATCAAGGGGAGGTAGTGGGACATGGTGGCCAGGGTTGGAGGTGAGAGGATTGAGTGAGAGCAAGTGCATGGTGAGCATGGCCGGCATGGCATGGCATTGATATGTCTAGCCCTTGCTAGGGTTGCAATCTAGGTGCATTGGTGCTGGAGGGAACCAGGGGACAAGGTGGAGGCAAGTGGAAACAAGAATTGGGCCAAACACTATTTCAAATAGTGAAATTGGATTTGGTTTGATTTGGTTCACCAAGTGTTTGTCAAAATGGCCGCATGAAATGTAATTTGAAAATTTTGAATGAAACTTGTTGTACTTGCTACATGTGATCAAAGTCACACAATGGTGGTGGTGGTATTCAAAATTAAAAAGATTTGTGAAATTTCAAAATAGGTACTAACTAGAATCTGTTAAAAAGTTCCAACTTTGCTTGAGCATAACTTTTGATCTAGGTTGAATTTGTAGGGGTGGTCTTTACCAAAGTTGTTCACCATGATGTGGTCTTGGATGAGGTGCAAAGAGTTGGCATTGTTTGGTTTGAAAAACTCTTAATACAGAGGCTCAAAATAGGCATCAGGTTACAAATGGCAGATTTGACCATTAGTGCATGTGAGTACAATTTGATTTCAAATTTGATTTGATTTGAGTTTCTTTGATTCCAAAAGTCCTAATAAGTGTTTAGTAACATTCTCCAACTAATGGTGCAAGCCAAAATGGTCTAGGTTGAAGATTTTCAAAAATGGCCACAGCCATATGTGAGGGTTTGTGATTTTTCCAATTTTTATTTCTTTTCTTTTTCTTTCATTTGCTTTGTGATCTTTAAAGGATCAATTTAGGGTTTTAGGTGTTAAGCATCATCACACAAACAAACATCATAGTATTCACACCAAAAATTAAACATGGGTACTATGCATAGCACATGTGTCAATAAGAGTTTTTGTTGGTTCTAAAATTTGAGTAATTGAAATCCTTCTTCTTCATTGATTTGAAATTTGGGATATTACAAACCCTTCCCCCTTACAAAAGATCTCGTCCCGAGATCGTAAAGAAAACTAGGTACTAAAGAGATCTGGGAATTCATTCTTCATCGAATCTTCGCGCTCCCAAGTGGCTTCTTCTTCGGTATGGTTGCTCCATTGAATCTTTAGAACTTGATACTCCTGGTGCGAGTGGTTCTGAAAGCTTCTTCCAGGATGCGAATAGGCACTTCGTGATACGTCAAGTCCTTGTTGATATCCACCGATCTGTGATCGATATTCTCGAAAACTTCGGTCTTCTCGGGCACTTCTAGACACTTCCGGAGTAGTGAGATGTGAAACACATTGTGCACAACCGACATTTCTTCCGGCAATTCCAGTTGATAAGATACTTCTCCTCGGTGGCTCAGAACTTTGAAGGGTCCAACATATCGGGGTGCAAGCTTTTCTCTAAGCTGGAATCTCTGCATTCCTTTAAGGGGGGATACTTTGAGATAGACAAAATCTCCGATCTCGAAGGTCATCTCTCGGCGTCTCTTGTCGGCGTAACTCTTCTGTCTTGATTGCGCAGTCTTGAGATATTCGTGGATCTTGTGCACCTTTTCTTCAGCTTCTCGAAGAACATCTGGTCCAAAGACTTGGCTCTCTCCGACTTCCGACCAATTCAAAGGGGTATGACACTTCCTTCCGCACAGGGCTTCAAAGGGGGCCATTCGTAAACTGGCGTGATAACTGTTGTTGTACGAGAATTCCGAGTAAGGCAGGCAGTCTTCCCACTTAGATCCATATTCCAGTACACAGGCTCTCAACATGTCTTCGAGTATCTGGTTGACTCTTTCAGTCTGTCCATCAGTCTGCGGGTGATATGCGGTGCTGAAATTCAGCCGGGTTCCTAGTCCTTCATGCACTTTCTGCCAGAATCTTGAGGTGAATTGAGATCCTCTATCTGACACAATTGACTTCGGGGTTCTGTGCAGGGCGACTATTCTAGAGATGTATAACTCAGCTAGCTTTGGGCCTTGGTATGTGGTCTGGACGGGGATGAAATGGGCTACCTTGGTTAATCTATCAACAACTACCCAAATAGAATCATTTCCTTTGCTTGATTTGGGCAAACCAGTGATAAAGTCCATTCCTACCGAGTCCCACTTCCATTCTGGAATCTGCAGTGGCTGCAGCAATCCTGCGGGTCGCTGATGTTCCTCCTTGACTCTTTGACAGATATCACACTTGGCGATGTAGCTTCCAATTTCTCTCTTCATTCCATGCCACCAAAATTGTTCTTTCAAATCTTGATACATCTTGGTCCCTCTGGGATGAATGGAGTAAAGGGTGTCATGGGCTTCTTTCAGGATGACTTGCTTCAACTCTGAGTCTGATGGCACACAAAGGCGTCCATTGTACCAAAGAACTCCTGCTTCATCTTCGGTGAATCCAGGTGCTTTCCCTGTAGCTATTTGGCTCTTGATTCCGTTGATGCTAGCATTTCCCTTCTGGGCTTCTTTGATCTGGCTAATCAAGGTGGGTTGAAGCTCTATGCTGGCTAGGAATCCTTCACTAACTAGTTCAAGTCTAAACTGCTCAAACTCTTGAAACAGGCTGGGTTGTTCTTCTGCGATCATGGAATTCAACTGACACGGCAGTCTACTCAGGGCATCCGCTACCACATTGGCCTTGCCGGGGTGGTAGTGAATTTCCATATCATAATCCTTGATTAACTCTATCCATCTTCTTTGCCTCATATTCAGTTCCTTCTGGGTAAAAATGTACTTCATGCTCTTGTGATCCGAATAGATCTCGCATCGATTACCCATGAGGTAATGACGCCAAACTTTCAAGGCTACGACTACGGCTGCAAGCTCTAAGTCATGGGTTGGGTAATTCTGCTCATGTTGCTTCAGTTGTCTTGACAAGTATGATATCACCTTTCCTTCTTGCATCAGCACACATCCAAGACCAATCTTGGAGGCGTCGCAGTAGACGTCAAATGGCTTGGTGATGTCCGGCATGATCAATATTGGGGCTGAGGTCAATCTGCTCTTGAGCTGCTGGAAACTTTGTTCAAATTTGTCAGTCCATTCAAACTTCTTGTCCTTCTTCAATAGTTGGGTCATTGGTCTTGCTATGCTTGAAAAGTCTTCAACAAATCTGCGGTAATATCCGGCTAATCCAAGAAAAGCGCGGACCTCGGTCTGGGTGGTTGGGGCTTGCCATTCTGTAACAGTCTTGATCTTGGCGGGATCTATAGCAATTCCTCCTGCAGACAAGATATGTCCCATGAATCCTACTTCCTTCAACCAAAACTCACATTTTCTGAACTTGGCATACAACTTTTATTGTCTAAGGGTTTCTAGGATAATCTCCAAATGTTGCTCATGTTCTTTTTCGGATTTGGAGTAGATAAGGATGTCGTCGATGAAGACCACGACAAACTTATCCAAAAAGTTCATGAAGATCTTATTCATGAGGTTCATGAAATAAGCGGGGGCATTAGTTAATCCAAACGACATGACGTTGTACTCATGCAACCCATATATGGTGGTGAAGGCAGTCTTTGGGATATCCGTTGCACGAATCTTCAGCTGGTGATAACCAGTCCTAAGATCAATCTTAGAGAACACTTTGGCACCGGTCAACTAGTCAAACAGGTCTTCTATCTTGGGTAAGGGGTACTTGTTCTTGATGGTGACATCGTTAAGCTTACGGTAATCCGTACATAAACGAGTGTCACCATCCTTCTTGTCCACAAACAAAACTGGTGATCTCCAGTGTGATGCACTTGGTTGAATCAAACCTTTGGCCAACATATCATCCAGTTGCTTCTTCAGCTCCACTAGTTCTATCGGGTTCATACTATAGGCTCTCTGAGCTATAGGTCCGGTTCCATGGATTAACTCGATGATAAACTCGATATCCCAATCTGGGGGCATACCGGGTAGATCATTAGGAAACACATCAGGGTATCGATAGACGACCCTGACCTGATCCAGAGTTGGCTTGGCTACACTTTGGTTGCAGGTAAACTTTCTAGGCAGCCTTTCAGATATGTGTTCTACTAACACACCGGTGCTACTAGTCATGGTGATGGCTTTCTTGGCACAGTCAATCAATCCATGGTGTTTTGACATCCAATCCATACCTAGTACTACTTCCAAACCTTTTGTTCCCAGAACAATCAAATTGGCATAAAACACTACTTCATGTATTCTGATAGGCACATCTTTGCAAACTTTTCTAGCTTTGGTGGTTGAACCAGGTATTTGAAATATCATGACATGCTTCATACTGATTGGTTGAATTTTACTAGTGCTTGCAAAATCCTCAGTGACAAATGAATGCGATGCTCTGGAATCAAACAACACTCTTGCAGGTACTGAGTTAACAGAAAACATACCCAGTACAACATCTAGTGCTTCTTGGGCTTCTTCTGCATTCATGTGGAAGAGATGGCTGTTGCGGTTGTTGGGGTTGTTGGGGTGAACTTTTTGCCGGTGGAGACACGGCGTTGTTGCTGAGCAGGTGCAGCGGTGTTGGGGGCAGTCTTGGCTAACCTCTTGGGGCACTCATTGGAGTAGTGTCCCACCACTCCACACTCATAACAGGTGATGGTGGACTTGTCTTGGGGGCGACGGGGACAACGTTGCTCCCAGTCCTCGAAGCAGTGTTGGTGTTGTTGTTGTTGGGGGCTCTCGTTGGGGCACGGTTGAAGTTGTTGTTGTTGTGGTGGTGGTGGTTTTTGTTGTTGTAGTTGTTGTGGCCTCCTGGCCTGGGGTGTCCTCCACTCCGGTTCTGAAAACCCGGACGTGAAGTCTGCATCTGCGGCTTGTTGTTTCTTGGGGCAAAACCTCCGCTTGAGCTGGGGCGGTACCTTGGGGCATTGCTGGGCCCACTCTGGTGCATCATGCGGCGTTTGCGGTTCTCGTTTGCTTGGTTGAGCTTGCCCTCCATCTGGATGGCGGAGTCCACCAAGGCTTCAAGGTCGGCAAAGGGGATGTTGACTAGCACCGTCTGCATCTCGTCATGCAGTCCGTTCAGGAATCTCTCCTGCCTCTTCTCGGTGGTGTCGGTCTCGTCGGGGGCATACCTTGATAGTGTGAGGAACCTATCACGGTATTCTACCACCGACATCCTTCCTTGCTTGAATTATCGGAACTCATCCCTGATCTTCTTGATTAGACCCGGGGGCACGTGATACTTGCTGAACTTGAGCTTGAAATCTGCCCAAGTCATGATCTGTCCGGCATTCATGGCACGGGTGCTGGTCCACCAGGCTCGGGCTGGCCCTGCAAGGTAATGAGTGGCGAACATGACCTTCTCTACGGCTTCGACCCCCGCTACTTCCAAGTTGTTCTCCATGGTCTGGAGCCAGTCATCAGCATCGAGTGGCTCTTCGGTCTTGCTAAACATGGCAGGGTTGGTGTTCTAGAAGTTCTTGAGTTTTGACCCTGGGTGATCATGGTTTCCCTGGCCTTGGTTAGCGAGGTGTTGCAGTGCAGCTATGTTGGCTTGTCTTTCAGCTCTTTCATTCTCTCGGTCTGCCATCAGGGTCTGCAGCAGTTGCATCATGGAATCTTGGCTGTTGTTGCGATTGGGAGGGGCCATCTGAACATAGAGAAAGATCATGAGATAAGAGGGAATTTTCTATGGCTTATTTTGGGTAAGTTCATAAATTTAACATTTGAATTCTTTTGAGATAAAACAACAAACACACATTCATTCATTCAACATTACATATTACAAGCTAACACATCCATGGTTTTAAGAACCATTTACTCGCGCTACAATACAAGTGATGGGATACAAACTCACACCTACTCCAGTGATCAAGTGTAACTACTCTTCCTCATCCACATCAATCTGGATGAATTCATCCTCTCCGGCCTCCAGAAACTCGTAGTCCTCAACATCAGTGTTCTCGTCTTCCTCGAAGTCGTCGTCATCACTCAGGAAGGCTCCTCCTCCCTGAAGGTCTTCACCATCCTCTTCCATCTCCCTCAGCTGGTCCTCTTGGGCCTTGACAGTTGCCTCCAAGGACACTATCTTTGCGCGAAGACGCGCGATGGTAGCGTCCTTCTTGGCACGCTGCTGGCGGAGTGACTTGCGGTCCTTGGCAAGCATCTTGATGGCATCGCCCTGCTGAGTTATGTGGATGTGAGTCTGGTTGGCGTACACACGGCGTTGTCCAGCTCCTTCTGAGTGTTGTGTAACATGAAGTCCAGATGCTCCACGTGGTGCTTCAGCTCGGGGTGGGACTGCAAGTCCATGGGTCCTCCAATGGAGTCACACCTTGTGAGGTGAGCAAAGCGAGACGCTAAGATTGCCACCACATTCTGCCCGCACAGACGGGCAAGTGCTACCTGCAGACCATGAGCGAGTCCGTCCATCCAGTTGCTTTCCCTGAAGGAAAAGAGGATCCTCTCTGAAGTAGGAGGCTCCATCTTGCCCCTCAGATCAGCGGTGATGATCCACTGAAGTCCCCCTCCGGGCTGGTCGTTGACTTTGACTCCGTGAAACTCGGGGTGAGGGCGTCCAAGGAAATCCGATAGGGCATTTAAGTCCCTTTCGAAGATCAGACTCCCGCCATTCTCTAGCTGGTAAAACTTGGTGTTGATTGGCTCCATCTGAAAGTGAATTGGATGAGTAAGTTAGAGAAGTGTGGCAAAATATTATGTAGAATCATAAGGAAGAACATGACTTATCAATTTGAAAAGATCTCAAGGAAAAGAGAGTGAATAATTTTGTTAGATATATTCACTTCATTTGCTTTTGAAACTAAGTTTTTCAGAACATCCATTCTAACTAGGGTCTCCTAAGGTCAAAAAATGGCTCTGATACTAACTTGTCAACACCCGGATTTTTAAGTCCAGATGCCTATTATGCCATACATCGCAATCCCAGGAAGATTGTTGTTGCGAGACATAACAGTCGATATCATAAGTCATCATTCATTACAAACCATAATCATCTTACAAATTCAGATCACATGATCCAATATTACACAAATAGTTGATCTAATGATCAACGAACACATTACATAGCGGAAGCGTAATAGAAGTGGACTATCTAATCCACAGGCCAACGATTGACGTTAGAAGATTCCTAGTTGTCGTAGACGTCCTGCTGGACGTCATCTTGGTACTGCTGTTCTTCTTCATATTCTGGCCATTGGAATAGCAAGGGACACAGCTGTCAGTACTTTAAAGTACTCGCAAACTAATACTAAGGTAAGTACTATCAATTCTATTGAGGGGTTGCTAAGCTCTAGTTTCTTTTGCATAAAGCCAATTTTAGTTCACAAGCATTTGATAAAAGACTCTTCATGTGCTAACTAACTCAAGTGGGAACATTAGTGTCATTCCCACAACTCAGTTGTGATTCAAAATCAAGTCACCATTCAATTCATCAATCCTTTTCAAGAAACATCTGACACCGGAAATAGTATGGCCTTTCCAACCGTCCGTAACAGTGGACACAGCTATTCGAATAGATTTACACTCTGCAGAGGTTGCACACTTGTGCCACAACATTTGATTACATCCGTCAGGGATAGCCCCGAATCATCGTAACTTAGTACGCGGATCATCAACCATAACCTTTCACTTACATACCCTAGTATAGGTACCTCTCCCCATGAGCTTGGCCTCCCAGTGAAGACAAACCGTCTACCTGGGAACTGCACAGGGCTTGGGCCGTACATTCACCTCATTTCACATCATTTCACTTTCGATGGAGGCAGCCTCGGCATAACCCCTATGATGCTTGTTCAGAGGGAACCCATACTAAGATGTATAAACTTCCAGTTACGCCCTACCCATAATCAGGTATTGTGGGGATACTCAACATTGGAAAGGTATCGCATCCAAACCAACATCAGTTTTTATCAAAATTCACCATATCATTCCAGTCATATTCACCTTCAAAGATCTTTTAATAGAATGACTCATCATTCCAAGGTTTTCAAATTCATTTCAAATCACAAGTTCCCATCTAGTGTAGTCACTTTTATTTGTTAGCACTAGCACTAGTCATGAGGGGTGCTATCTAGCTTATCAAGCTTTGAGGCTAACTTTGCTACTCTTGTGACTCTCTATACTTAGACCAAAGTTAAGTATAAAAGTAACCTTTGATAAACAAAGTAAAAGCTTGTAAGGGTAAAACTTGGGATGGGAGCATTGAACATAAAATAAGAGTAATGGTGCCTTGCTCCATTAGAGCTTTGCACTTGCAAGAATATTAGCTTGTCTTGGTTGGTGTACTGATCAAAGTGGCCTTCCTCTTCCTGGAAGTAGACCTCATCCTGTTGCCTGCCAAAACCCACCGGCGAGCAGCGACGGGCAACACGGAGAGCCGGGAGGCTCCCAGGACTTCTGGTGGGTCCTGGTCCCTCAGGCGACGGCCCGCAATGCTCCGGCACACGTCCTAGATGGTGCAAGGGTGTGCCACCTGACCTATACCTGGTCAGGAAGGTGATGGATTTGCTTCGATTAATTTCCTGCATGGTAGACACGTAAACATTAAATACGAGCCTCGATCGGCTCTCAGGTTATCCTGTGAATCGGCTCAGGAGCCGATCCACCCATGATTCGTATTGGATCTACGATAACATGGTGGTCCTGCTTGATCAACACGAAGTTAACACGATCCACGACGATCTAGGGTTTTCACCATATAACCGGAATGTCCTACACGTAGTTGAGCCTGGTAGATACGAAAGATAACAGAAAACCAGCCCTAGGAAAGGCCAAAAAACTAACATAGAGTTGATTCCCGGAACATCTCTTCTAAGATCAGCAAACCGTACCTTACGCTCTACTGGATCATTCAACCCGTTTGCAAGGCCTAACCATATGGATATCAAACTAATCCTTGAAGAACAAGGAACAACCGTAACAGATCGAATCTACTAAATAAAGACTAAGCAAGATGCTGCCCTTACGCCTAGGATAGGTGTAAAGGCAGCTAGATATCTAAGGGTAGCATAACTAAGCAAATGCATCAAGAAAGTATCAATGCTAGCCCTAACATATCTATGATAACGGTGTTGCTCGCCATCAACAAGGCTTCAGTACGAGCAACACATAAACAACGAATAAACTTGATGCTGCTTAGATCGCAAGATGCGATCTAGGCAGCATGACGCTTACCCAGAAGAAACCCTCGAAACAAGGGGTGGCGATGCGCCTAGATTGGTTTGTTGCGAACGTGATCGTCCTCCTTTCTCAATAACCCTAGGTACATATTTATAGTCTGTGGACTTTCTATTTTCGGAATAATCCTAACCGTGTACGAGCTAAACTCTATCTCTTAATTCTAAATCTACCATAATATACAGATAGACGGGCAATCTAGCCCAAACTCTCGTACAAGGCCGATTCATAAATATTTCACGTGCACATCCTCTAAGCCCATCTCAATCGCGGCCCACCTTCTGACTTGGTTAAAATCTGGCGATAACACATGCCCCCCTGGTTTTGGTAATGATAATTCCAAAACCACTCTGTTTTTTCTTCGTCGGGTCACGTCGTGGCAGAGCAGAACCGCCACAGTATCTTTTCAACATGATGCCTTGCCTTCTCAACTTCTCTGCACGATTTGACAGTTTTGGCACCACCTCCTCGGAAACCGCTACAGCATTGAATCATCTCCACTATATCCCCTTTATTTAACCGCATCGAGCAGTTCGCTTCCTCATCCCCTTGCTCCGCACTAGCCATCGAAAAAAAAACCCCTCCTCTGCAACCATGTCTTCCTCTTCCTCGTGTGCCTCATCGGGTCTCTCCTTCCAGTCCTCCTCCTCCAGTGAGCCGATGCCGGAGTACAACCAGATGGCGTTGTACGAGAAGGAGGCTCCCGATCATTGGGACGAGACGGAGTGGGACTTCACCGTCAGGGTGGACGACGCACCCCTGACTGTCGTCGGGCCAGACGACGATTTACCCCTGACCGACGGGGAGGACGACCTCCGGTTCCTCATCGATGGGGAACTGGAGGCAGAGAGCGAGGACGACCTCTTCTCCTGGGCCAGCTTCACCTCCTCCAACGAGGAGGAGGAAGAGGAGGATGACGACTCCTCCGACGAGTACCCGCCGGTGAAATGCTTCCGCGCCGGGTCGGAGGACGACGACGACGACTAGGAGGAGGAAGGAGCCCCTGCCGAGGGCTACGGCAACAGCGACGAGGATTTCGCCAGCAGCAGCGCCGACGGCAGCTACGACAGTGACGACGAGGGCAGCGATGGCCCCTAGATTAGGGACTACTATCATAGGACTAGTAGTAGTAATCGGCTCTTGTTTTGTTCTTCCTTTTACGAGCAATCGGCTCTTCTTTGTAAAAAGCCCTCTTTATCAATGAAAAATAGTTCCATGTCAATTCTTGCCGATTGTCAAAGTAAGTCAACGCTCAAAGAGCCGATGGCAGCGCATTGGCCTTTACCATAAAACGCGAGTAAGGCCAAATCAGTTGCCTATTCAAACGGTAACCTGCAACCCTTGTCTGAAAAAGTAAACTCAGATCCCCAAATCGCCGCTCGAACAGATCCAACTCACGGCCACGCGAATCTCAAATCTCAACCGCGCCAATTCAACTCCGCAGCGAATCCAATGGCGGAATCATCCAACGCCAACGCTACGGTCTCTGGCCTGAAGGTAATCCTCAACCGCTCCTCGCCATCCGAGCATAGTGTTAAAATTAACAGCAAACATCTGAATTAATGTCTCATTCCGTCATTAATTTTTAGGTATCAGACATTCTGCTGCCGCATCCTTCTCTTCCAAATTCTCTTTGTCTTGGCCCCCGTTCTACCGAGAGTCCTGCTCATTTGATTTCTTGCGAGGCCAATAGGATTCCCTTTGTCAACCAGAATTTAGATCCAACCTCCTGGGCCGACTGCTTACGAGCCTGGCCTAACCCTCCGGAAGATTGGGTGTCATGGTACAATAGAGTATCCAAAACCCACCAAGCCAAATGGGAAACCATAGGAATAGCCGATGCTTTATCCTTATCACTGTCTCCCCTTGAGAAACATGAAAACCTTCTGAAAACCATCGGCTACTTTTGGTCTGATGCTCTGAACTGCTTCATGTTTGGCCATGGCCCCATGACACCAACTCTGCTAGATGTGGCCATGATCACTGGTCTATACATTGCATCCCCAAGCCCCTCTGCTTTTATGCTGCCAAAGGTTCCTTTTACACTCTCCTCCAAAACAGAGTGTACAAATTGGGGTGCCTACCTTAGACGCCACATGAAAACCAAAGGCCCTGTAACAGAGAAAGAACACACGGCCTTCCTGAATTTCTGGTTGGAACACTTCGTATTCTGTGGCCCTTCACTTGCTCCAACCAAGAACTATCTTTCCTTGGCCTATGAACTTGCCAGAGGTACCCAACTTGGCATCGGCAAACTGTTCCTTGGAGAGGTCTATCGATATCTCCAACTGATGTCTGTCAACCTGTTTTCCCAAAAGACAGTCAAAACAGGAGGTCCCTGGTGGTTTATTCAGTTATGGGCTCAGCTGTATTTTCAGAACCAGATCCCAAATTTTCCACCTTTGGCCACTTGCACCTTCCCAGATGCTAATGGGAAGCAGATCCGATGCACTAGCTACGGCCAGGCTCTATATAGCCTTCCAGGCAGCAAACTGATCCCCAGGGAAGCATCAGAGTGGTTCACGATTTTCTTCCAAGGCCTGGACAATCCTCTCTTCTTTCCTTACAAGGAGTCTGAAAATTTTGAAAATCCCGTCTTCTTCAGGCTAGACAGCTTTGCCGATGACCCCAGCACCCGGCACTTGTATTCCATCATGATCCGTCCTTGCTTCCTTCCAGTTGGCATGAGCACCTCAAACAGGATCATCAAACCTGGTTATGAATCTTATCAGCCGGTCGTAGTAGCCCGGCAGTTTGGTCTTGGGGCAGGTGTCTCCACACTTCTTTCTCCACCACTTGACAGAGAGCAGAGCTGAGTTGCCTGATGTCCTCACTGGCCAGAGGTGTTACTCTTTCTTTGATGCTCTAGCCATCCCAATCCCTCACAACCTCTATTTCACCTCATCCACTGATGGTTTTGAGACCTGGTGGTCAATGTGGAAGACTCATGCCTTCAGAAGAGCTCTGGGACCGTTGCTGAAACAACTTGATGCTGAATATGACATCCCTGCAGAACAGGTACCACTACTCACAAATTTTTCTTGCAGTGGCTTACAATGATCTTTATAACCTTGCTCTGTTTCCTTGCAGCAACAAGATGGTCCAGAACCTGTACATGATGATGGCTCTCCCTTCAAATTCCTCCCACCAGCTCCGGTGGTTCTCTTCTGTAAAAGCTCACCACCCTTGAAGAAGGTTGTGATGCAGAGCCAGCCGATTTCACCAAATCGGCTCCCAAGAGCAAAGTGTCTTCCGGGCCAGCTGCCCCCCGAGCCTCAACCCAGGCGAGAAGAGCAGTGAGGAAAGTAGCTGCCAGGAAGACCTTGAAGCGCCAAACCCCTACTCCAGCTCAAGAAAGTTTGCACGTAAGCTGATCCATGCCTTGACTGATTTCATCTACCCTTATGGGCTTCTATAAATATGCTTGTGCTTACTAACTCTTCTTTTACAGGCCTCCACTGAAGACAACTCCAGCGAGGAAACCCACTCCAGTCGAGGGAATTCGAGTTCGGGCCACTCTGTGAAAATCACCATGCAGAGCCAGCCAGATTTGCCACCATCGGCTTCCAAGAAGAGGTCAGTTACTGAACTTGTTGCCCCCCAAGCTCCAACCAAAGTACGCACAAAGAGCCGATGCATCAAGAGAGCTCGAAAGGAACCGCAAGCCCCTGCATCAAATCAAGGGGCTTCTAATGTAATTACTCTCCATACTCTCCTCGGTTCATATTTCATGCTAACCCATCGCTGCTCGCATTGGCTAACCACTTCCTTTGCAGACTGATGACACCTCTAGTGGGGAAGTTGAGGAGGTACTGATGCCATCCGCCACCCTGGACCTAGCAACCTCTAAAAGTGTAGCTGACAAGGTTGCCAACTTGGCCAAGCCCACAGCAGAAACACAAGAGCCGATCACCTCATCATCAGCTGTCCCTCTAGTCTTAGGAGAGGTACACTCCTTTCCCTTCGCTCTACCCTTCTCTTTTGCTGCATACTGACGTTGTTCTTGTTGTTTGTCAGGGTTACGACCTCTCAAGCTTGCTAGCGTTCGACCCTGAATCCATCGAACCAGCTACTTCTAGGGCAAGTGAAGAGCCAGGACCCAGCGCTACCCATGGTCAACTCCAGCGTCTCAAGGCCCTGCTCTCCTCCTCAATTGAGACATTGGTTGAAAACCCCGAGGAAGTGAAGAGCATTCTCGAAGACATTCAGCCCCATCTCCTGGTGACGTTGCAGGTGAAACTCTGGCCGGTTGTGACTCTGTCTGCCTACAGGTCTAGGGTGAAGTTGGCTCGTCAGAGAATCGACCTACGCCACGCCCAGCTTCCGTTGAAAGCCGATATTGCAGACAAATGTCAGCGGCTTAATGAGAAAAAGGCAGCCTTGGACGTCAAAACTGACACCTCTGTCAGCACTGCTGAACTTGAGACCTTGCGAAAGGAGTTGGAGGACCTTGAAGAGAGGGTCCGGGCAACCAAGCAGCTCATCCAAGATAAGGAAGCTCTCATTGCCCACTCTCACGAGGAAGCAGAAGGCCTCAAAGCTGAACTGAAGACTGATCTAGCCGAAATACGTGCCCTGAACAAACAGCTGGTAACAGGCAAGGACGAAGATGATGAGGCCGAGATCGCCGAGGTGGATCGTGTCCGTGCTGACGTGCTCCATGCCCTCGAGGCATTCCTTCAGTAGAGCCTCTCTAAGTAATTTGATAATTGCTCAATTGAGCTTGTATCTCTAGAGTCGATGTCTGTGCATCGGCTTTTTAGTCTGAAGCGATGTCTGTGCATCGGCTGTACTTTTGTCCTGTTGCTTTGCGTATTTTTCTAAAGTCGATGTCTGTCCATCGGCTGTGCTTTGTATGTATATTTTTTTTACTGGCCGATTTCATGCATCGGCCCCCATATTTCACTGTCCGTCATCCCACATGCTTGGGAAATATTTCTTGAGATGCTGACCATTGACTGCTACTGGGAATTTCACGCCGTTCAGCTCCTCGAGCATGTATGCATTACCCTTTAACACCTGGCCGACTCTGTACGGCCCATGCCAATTAGGAGACCATTTACCATACACTTTATCCTTAGTTCCTAATGGCAATACAGCTTCCCATACTAGATCACCAACGTGGAACTCCTTTGGTCTCACTTTCTTATTATATGCGTGAGCTACCTTGGCTTTGTTCTCTTTAATCTTCTCCAGCGACCAAAGTCTGAGTTCCGTTAGATCCTCAATACTATCACTCATCAGGGCTGCATATTCTTCAGTTGTCAAATCATTCTGAAACGTAACACGTCTCGAGCCAGCCGTATTTCCCAGGGCAATACGGCTTCTTGGCCATAGACCAGATGGTATGGCGAGGTTTTTATAGCTCCATGACATGACATGCGATATGCCCACAAAGCCTCTGACAGTACCTCGTGCCAACGTCTAGGGTGCTCATCAACTTTTCTCTTAATCAGCTTGATAAGGCTCTGGTTGGATGCTTCAGCTTGTCCATTTGCTTGAGCATAATATGGAGACGATCGGATCAACTTAATTCCCATGTCGTCGCAGAACTTTCTGAAATCTTTAGAAATGAAGACCGAACCTCCATTGGTCGTGATAGTCTGGGGGATCCCGAATCTATGAATGACATGTTCTTTAACGAAATTGATAACATCTTTCGACGCCACAGACTTCATAGGGACGGCTTCCACCCATTTAGTGAAATAATCTGTAATGGCCAAAATCCACTCGTGGCCTTTGCTCGATGGAGGATGGATTTTGCCGATCATATCCATGCCCCAACCTCGAAATGGCCAAGGCTTGATGATGGGGTTCATTGCTGATGCGGGTACCATCTGAATTTTCCCAAACATCTGACACGCTTGACATCCTTTATAGTACCTAAATCAATCCTCAAGCATGGTGGGCCAGTAAAACCCTGATGGCCTGATTAGCCATTTCATCTTATGAGTCGATTGGTGAGTTCCACATGCGCCTTCGTGTACCTCGTGTAAGCGCCGATTCGACTCGGTTGGTCCCAGGTGACACGCGTACAGCACGCGACCGTTGGGAACCCCAAGTGGAAGGTGTGATGCGTACAGCAGTAAGTTTCCCTCAGTTAGAAACCAAGGTTTATCGAACCAGTAGGAGTCAAGAAGCACGTTGAAGGTTGATGACGGCGAGATGTAGTGCAGCGCAACACCAGGGATTCCGGCGCCAACGTGGAACCTGCACAACACAACCAAGATACTTTGCCCCAACAAAACAGTGAGGTTGTCAATCTCACCGGCTTGCTGTAACAAAGGATTAGATGTATAGTGTGGATGATGATTGTTTGCAGAGAACAGTAGAACAAGTATTGCAGTAGATTGTATTTCAGATGTAAAGAATTGGACCGGGGTCCACAGTTCACTAGTGGTGTCTCTCCCATAAGATAAATAGCATGTTGGGTGAACAAATTACAGTTGGGCAATTGACAAATAGAGAGGGCATGACCATGCACATACATGATATGATGAGTATTGTGAGATTTAATTGGGCATTACGACAAAGTACATAGACCGCTATCCAGCATGCATCTATGCCTAAAAAGTCCACCTTCAGGTTATCATCTAAACCCCTTCCAGTATTAAGTTGAAAACAACAGACAATTGCATTAAGTATTGCGCGTAATGTAATCAATAACTACATCCTCAGACATAGCATCAATGTTTTATCCCTAGTGGCAACAACACATCCATAATCTTAGAGGTTTCTCTCACTCCCCAAGATTCACGGAGACATGAACCCACTATCGAGCATAAATACTCCCTCTTGGAGTTACTAGCATCAACTTGGCCAGAGCCTCTACTAATAACGGAGAGCATGCAAGATCATAAACAACACATAGATATAAATTGATAATCAACATAACATAGTATTCTCTATTCATCGGATCCCAACAAACACAACATATAGCATTACAGATAGATGATCTTGATCATGTTCGGCAGCTCACAAGATCCGACAATGAAGCATAATGAGGAGAAGACAACCATCTAGCTACTGCTATGGACCCATAGTCCAGGGGTGAACTACTCACTCATCACTCCGGAGGCGACCATGGCGGCGTAGAGTCCTTCGGGAGATGAATCCCCTCTCCGGCAGGGTGCCGGAGGCGATCTCCTGAATCCCCCGAGATGGGATTGGCGGCGGCGGCGTCTCTGGAAGGTTTTTCGTATCGTGGCTCTCGGTACTGGGGGTTTCGCGACGAAGGCTATTTGTAGGCGGAAGGGCAGATCAGGGGGCGTCACGAGGGGACCACATGATAGGTCGGCGCGGCCAGGGCTTGGGCCGCGCCGCCCTATCACCTGGCCACCTCGTGGCCCCACTTCGTTGACTCTTCGGTCTTCTGGAAGCTTCGTGTGAAAATAGGCCCCTGGGCGTTGATTTCGTCCAATTCCGAGAATATTTCCTTACTAGGATTTCTGAAACCAAAAACAGCAGAAAACAGCAACTGGCTCTTCTGACATCTCGTTAATAGGTTAGTGCCGGAAAATGCATAAATATGATGTAAAGTATGCATAAAACATGTAGATATCATCAATAATGTGGCATGGAACATAAGAAATTATCGATACGTCGGAGACGTATCAGCATCCCCAAGCTTAGTTTCTGCTCGTCCCGAGCAGGTAAACGATAACAAAGATAATTTCTGGAGTGACATGCCATCATAACCTTGATCATACTATTGTAAAGCATATGAGCTGAGATCAAATCATTCAACGCAAGTATCTATATTGATATAAGAGATGATAATGCAAGAGTTAGACAAGCTAGAAGTTTTCATGAACTATTGCTTTAAAGACATGCAACCGTACAAAGTTCATTAAAGATGTATTAAGTATTCAGCATAGAAGTTCTATCCTTCATTCCAAGCATCAAGTAAATTTTCACAACATAAGAAGGATTCAGTCAAGTAAACATAAACATGAACGTCATGAATCAACTGTTTCGAAGTCTACTCAACCGGTGAGCGCAAGCATTTGGTATTAGCACCAGGATGTTATGGCATAAAGAACGTTAATGGGGGTTTGGAAGGCCAAATGGAAGAAAGGCTTGCAAAGCTGTAAATGACCATTAGACAAGAGAAAGCCTTATGATCGAAGCTATGCAAGGAGTAGTGATTGCCATGCAACGGATGCACATAGAGCTATATGTGTATGAAAGCTCTCCAATGGAACTAGTGGGGGTGCATCCAACTTGGTTGCTCACGAAGACCTAGAGCACTTTTGAGGAGGCTCATCATTGGAATATACAACCCAAGTTCTATAGTGTAAATTCCCCACATAGTTATACTAGTAAAACATGAAAACTCTCTCATATGAATGTAGGTGCTAAACATGAGCACAAATGATGACTATGAATAATGCGGGTGCTAAAACATGAGCACAAGTGTGGATAAAAGATAGTAATGCTGCCCCCTTTTTCTTTATTCTCTTTTTTCCTTTTTTCTTTTTTTTTCTTTTTTTTCTTTCTTTTCATTTTTTTTCTTTCTTTTTTTCTTTTTGATGGCCTCCACGGCTCTTTTCATTTTTAGGGGCAACATCCTAATATGACAACACACTTTTTGGTACAAATAACTCATAATGAATGAAACATGATGTATGAAACTGTATGCCTCTGCCAGTGTAGCAGGATGTGCAATGATCTAGCGTAACATGGGTAAACCAGACATCAGCTGTATATGATCATGCAAAGCAATATATAAATAATAAATGACAACATGGCATGTAATGTAAAATGGATGTTGCATGGCAATATATCTCGGAACAGCTATGGAAATGCTGTGGTAGGTAGGTATGGTGGCTGTTTTGAGGAGATGTATGGGCTTATGTGTAGGAGAACAAGAGAAAGTTCTCCCACGGGTTTGGATGTACCGGCGAAGTATGCACAATTCTCAATGTGAGAAAAAAGCAATGCACAGTACCGAAGAGGCTAGCAAATTTGGATGGTGGAAGTGCCAAAAACCGTAGCTTAACATTAGTCAAAAAGAACTCACAAGCTTATTGCAAACATCTAACAGGTTCAACATTAAGAGCATGATTAAAATTTACTCCAAGGAGGGCCGTTCACGGTGGCACAAGTACCCCGCTAGCTCCCTCGACCTTCAGCACAACTTAGTTATTACGATGAACTCTCATACATGGAAAGCTATCAAGTCCAACTACGCCTTCAACTATTTAAATAGAGTTTGTAGTACGGCACAAGCTTAAAGACAACAATCCACTACTAATTTTAACTTATTTATCCAGCAAGCCTTACCATGTAAATACCTCAAAACATTTGCAAAGAATCAAGTTATCAAAGCTCAATGTTCTACAAGTATTTTATTATACACTACCACATGCAACATTTCCCGTTTCCAACCATACAACAATTTAACGAAGAAGAAACTTCGCCATGAATACTATGAGTAAAGCCTAAGGACATACTTGTCCATATGCAATAGCGGAGCGTGTCTCTCTCCCACACAAAGAATGCTAGGATCCATTTTATTCAAACAAAACAAAAACAAAAACAAACCGACGCTCCAAGTAAAGCACATAAGATGTGATGGAATAAAAATATAGTTTCAGGGGAGGAACCTGATAATGTTGTCAATGAAGAAGGGGATGCCTTGGGCATCCCCAAGCTTAGACGCTTGAGTCTTCTTGATATATGCAGGGGTGAACCACCGGGGCATCCCCAAGCTTAGAGCTTTCACTCTCCTTGATCATGTTGTATCATCTCCCTCTCTTGATCCTTGAAAACTTCCTCCACACCAAACTCAAAACAACTCATTAGAGGGTTAGTGCACAATCAAAATATACATGTTCAGAGGTGACATAATCATTCTTAACACTTCTGTACATTGCACAAAGCTACTGAAAGTCAATGGAATCGAAAAATCCATCGAACATATCAAAACAGGCAATGCGAAATAAAAAGGCAGAATCTATCAAAACAGAACAGTTCGTAAAGACGAATTTTATTGAGGCACCAGACTTGCTCAAATGAAAATTCTCAAATTGAATGAAAGTTGCGTACATATCTAAGGATCACTCACGTAAATTGGCATAATTTTCTGAGTTACCTACAGAGAATTTTGCCCAGATTCGTGACAGCAAAGAAATCTGTTTCTGCGCAGTAATCCAAACCTAGTATGAACCTTACTATCAACGACTTTACTTGGCACAACAAAACACTAAACTAAGATAAGGAGAGGTTGCTAAAGTAGTAAACAACTTCCAAGACTCAAAATAAAAATAAAGGTACTGTAGTAAAAACATGGGTTGTCTCCCATAAGCGCTTTTCTTTAACGCCTTTCAGCTAGGCACAGAAAGTGTATATCAAGTATTATCAAGAGACGAAGTGTCAACATCATAATTTGTTCTAATAATAGAATCAAAAGGTAACTTCATTCTCTTTCTAAGGAAGTGTTCCATACATTTCTTGAGAGGAAATTGATATTTAATATTACCTTCCTTCATATCAATGATAGCACCAACAGTTCGAAGAAAAGGTCTTCCCAATATGATGGGACAAGATGCATTGCATTCAATATCCAAGACAACAAAATCAACGGGGACAAGGTTATTGTTAACGGTAATGCGAACATTATCAACTTTCCCCAAAGGTTTCTTTGTAGAATGATCAGCAAGATTAACATCCAAATAACAATTTTTCAGCGGTGGCAAGTCAAGCATATTATAAATTTTCTTAGGCATAACAGAAATACTTGCACCAAGACCACATAAAGCATTACAATCAAAATCATTGACCTTCATCTTAATGATGGGCTCCCAACCATCCTCTAGCTTTCTAGGAATAGAAGCTTCGCGTTCTAATTTCTCTTCTCTAGCTTTTATGAGAGCATTTGTAATATGTTTCGTGAAAGCCAAATTTATAGCACTAGCATTAGGACTCTTAGAAAGTTTTTGTAAGAACTTTATAACTTCAGAGATGTGGCAATCATCAAAATTTAAACCATTATAATCTAAAGCAATGGGATCATCATCCCCAATGTTGGAAAAAATTTCAGCAGTTTTATCACAGGCAGTTTCAGCAGTTTTAGCAGTTTCGGGCAGCTTTTCGCGCTTTGCATTTGAAGTGGAAACATTGCTAACACCAATTCTTTTACCATTAATAGTAGGAGGTGCAGCAACATGTGTAGCATTAGCATTACTAGTGGCGGTAATAGTCCAAACTTTAGCTATATTATCTTCTTTTTCATTTTCTTCTCTTTCCCACCTAGCATGCAATTCGGCCATCAATCTTATATTCTCATTAATTCTAACTTGGATGGCATTTGCCATAGTAACAATTTTATTATTATGATTTTCATGAGGCATAACTTTCGATTTCAAAAGATCAACATCAGCAGCAAGACTATCGACTTTAGAAGCAAGTATATCAATTTTCCCAAGCTTTTCTTCAATAGATTTGTTAAAGGCAGTTTGTGTACTAATAAATTCTTTAAGCATGGCTTCAAGTCCAGGGGCTGTGTTCCTATTATTGTTGTAAGAATTCCCATAATAATTACCATAGCCGTTGCCATTATTATAAGGATATGGCCTATAGTTGTTACTAGAATTGTTCCGGTAAGCATTGTTGTTGAAATTATTATTTTTAATGAAGTTTACATCAACATGTTCTTCTTGGGCAACCAATGAAGCTAACGGAACATTATTAGGATCAACATTAGTCCTATCATTCACAAGCATAGACATAATAGCATCAATCTTATCACTCAAGGAAGAGGTTTCTTCGACAGAATTTACCTTCTTACCTTGTGGAGCTCTTTCCGTGTGCCATTCAGAGTAATTAATCATCATATTATCAAGAAGCTTTGTTGCTTCACCAAGAGTGATGGACATAAAGGTACCTCCAGCAGCTGAATCCAATAGGTTCCGCGAAGAAAAATTCAGTCCTGCATAAAAGGTTTGGATGATCATCCAAGTAGTCAGTCCATGGGTTGGGCAATTTTTAACCAAAGATTTAATTCTTTCCCATGCTTGTGCAACATGCTCAGTATCCAATTGTTTAAAATTCATTATGCTACTCCTCAAAGATATAATTTTAGCAGGGGGATAATATCTACCAATAAAAGCATCCTTGCATTTAGTCCATGAATCAATACTATTCTTAGGCAGAGATAGCAACCAATCTTTAGCTCTTCCTCTTAATGAGAAAGGGAACAATTTTAATTTTATAATGTCACCATCTACATCTTATACTTTTGCATTTCACATAGTTCAACAAAATTATTGAGATGGGCAGCAGCATCATCAGAACTAACACCAGAAAATTGCTCTCGCATAACAAGATTTAGTAAAGCAGGTTTAATTTCAAAGAATTCTGCTGTAGTAGTAGGTGGAGCAATAGGTGTGCATAAGAAATCATTATTATTTGTGGTTGTGAAGTTATACAACTTAGTATTTTCAGGAGTACCCATTTTAGCAGTAGTAAATAAAGCAAACTAGATAAAGTAAATGCAAGTAACTAATTTTTTTGTGTTTTCGATATAGCAAACAAGATAGCAAATAAAGTAAAACTAGCAACTTATTTTTTTGTATTTTGATTTAGTGCAGCAAACAAAGTAGTAAATAAAATAAAGCAAGACAAAACAAAGTAAAGAGATTGGGATGTGGAGACTCCCCTTGCAGCGTGTCTTGATCTCCCCGGCAACGACGCCAGAAATTTAGCTTGACACGCGTACAGCACGCGACCGTTGGGAACCCCAAGTGGAAGGTGTGATGCGTACAGCAGTAAGTTTCCCTCAGTTAGAAACCAAGGTTTATCGAACCAGTAGGAGTCAAGAAGCACGTTGAAGGTTGATGGCGGCGAGATGTAGTGCGGCGCAACACCAGAGATTCCGGCGCCAACGTGGAACCTGCACAACACAACCAAGATACTTTGCCCCAACGAAACAGTGAGGTTGTCAATCTCACCGGCTTGCTGTAACAAAGGATTAGATGTATAGTGTGGATGATGATTGTTTGCAGAGAACAGTAGAAAAAGTATTGCAGTAGATTGTATTTCAGATGTAAAGAATTGGACCGGGGTCCATAGTTCACTAGTGGTGTCTCTCCCATAAGATAAATAGCATGTTGGGTGAACAAATTACAGTTGGGCAATTGACAAATAGAGAGGGCATGACCATGCACATACATGATATGATGAGTATTGTGAGATTTAATTGGGCATTACGACAAAGTACATAGACCGCTATCCAGCATGCATCTATGCCTAAAAAGTCCACCTTCAGGTTATCATCCGAACCCCTTCCAGTATTAAGTTGAAAACAACAGACAATTGCATTAAGTATTGCGCGTAATGTAATCAATAACTACATCCTCGGACATAGCATCAATGTTTTATCCCTAGTGGCAACAACACATCCATAATCTTAGAGGTTTCTCTCACTCCCCCAGATTCACGGAGACATGAACCCACTATCGAGCATAAATACTCCCTCTTGGAGTTACTAGCATCAACTTGGCCAGAGCCTCTACTAATAACGGAGAGCATGCAAGATCATAAACAACACATAGATATAAATTGATAATCAACATAACATAGTATTCTCTATTCATCGGATCCCAACAAACACAACATATAGCATTACAGATAGATGATCTTGATCATGTTCGGCAGCTCACAAGATCCGACAATGAAGCATAATGAGGAGAAGACAACCATCTAGCTACTGCTATGGACCCATAGTCCAGGGGTGAACTACTCACTCATCACTCCGGAGGCGACCATGGCGGCGTAGAGTCCTCCGGGAGATGAATTCCCTCTCCGGCAGGGTGCCGGAGGCGATCTCCTGAATCCCCCAAGATGGGATTGGTGGCGGCGGCGTCTCTGGAAGGTTTTCCGTATCGTGGCTCTCGGTACTGGGGGTTTCGCGACGAACGCTATTTGTAGGCGGAAGGGCAGGTCAGGGGGCGTCACGAGGGGCCCACATGATAGGTCGGCGCGGCCAGGGCTTGGGCCGCGCCGCCCTATCACCTGGCCACCTCGTGGCCCCACTTCGTTGACTCTTCGGTCTTCTGGAAGCTTCGTGTGAAAATAGGCCCCTGGGCGTTGATTTCGTCCAATTCCGAGAATATTTCCTTACTAGGATTTCTGAAACCAAAAACAGCAGAAAACAGCAACTGGCTCTTCGGCATCTCGTTAATAGGTTAGTGCCGGAAAATGCATAAATATGATGTAAAGTATGCATAAAACATGTAGATATCATCAATAATGTGGCATGGAACATAAGAAATTATCGATACGTCGGAGACGTATCACCAGGCATTTGAGAAGTAATCCCTCCAAAGTCCTGTAGAACATGTCATCTCCTATAAGGACATACTTCATGGCCTTGTATCTTATCCGTTTAGGTGCCCCCCGAGCCGGATCTTTCAAGTAATTGAAGATATCGGCTCTCCAGTCATCCGGTTCCAGGAACTGTACCTGAACATCGGCTCCTTCTGCTACGTCCCTGTAGCCTGACGCCATCTGTGCGAGATCGTTTGCCTCGATATTTTGCGACCTCGGGATCCAATTGAAGTTTATGTACCTAAATTGTGCCATCAATTCATGGCAGTGCGTCCATAATGGGAAGAGCGACTCGCTCTCACACTTGTATTCTTCCGTGAGTTGGGAAATCACCAATTTTGAGTCTCCAAAAAGTTCCACTGCTTCTGCCCCGGCTTCCAATAGCAACTCCATTCCCTTGCATATTGCTTCATACTTAGCGACATTATTGGTGCAAGGGGTAGGTAGCCTGATGGAGAAGGAATATGTTGTTCCCTGAGGCGACACGAGTAGAATGCCGATGCCGCAACCGTCGCCACAAGCCGATCCATCGAAAAACATGGCCCATGCACGTACCGATAGTGCTGCTATATCAGTGTTAATCCGTTCAGCAATAAGATCGGCCAACGCTTGTCCCTTGACTGCCTTCGCAGGCTGATACGTCTCCGACGTATCGATAATTTCTTATGTTCCATGCCCCATTATTGATGTTATCTACATGTTTTATGCACACTTTATGTCATATTCGTGCATTTTCTGGAACTAACCTATTAACAAGATGCCGAAGTGCCAGTTGCTGTTTTCTGCTGTTTTTGGTTTCAGAAATCCTAGTAAGGAAATATTCTCGGAATTGGACGAAATCAAAGCCCAGGGGCCTATTTTTCCACGAAGCTTCCAGAAGTCCGAAGGAGAGACGAAGAGGGGCCACGGAGGGGCCACACCCTAGGGCGGCGCGGCCCCCCCCCTTGGCCGCGCGGCCCCGTGGTGTGGGGCCCCGTGCCGCCTCTTGACCTGCCCTTCCGCCTACAAATAGCCTCCGTGACGAAACCCCCAGGACCGAGAGCCACGATACGGAAAACCTTCCAGAGACGCCGCCGCCGCCGATCCCATCTCGGGGGATCCAGGAGATCGCCTCCGGCACCCTGCCGGAGAGGGGAATCATCTCCCGGAGGACTCTACACCGCCATGGTCGCCTCCGGAGTGATGTGTGAGTAGTCTACCCCTGGACTATGGGTCCATAGCAGTAGCTAGATGGTTGTCTTCTCCCCATTGTGCTATCATTGTCGGATCTTGTGAGCTGCCTAACATGATCAAGATCATCTATCTGTAATTCTATATGTTGCGTTTGTTGGGATCCGATGAATAGAGAATACTTGTTATGTTGATTATCAAAGTTATATCTACGTGTTGTTTATGATCTTGCATGCTTTCCGTTACTAGTAGATGCTCTGGCCAAGTAGATGCTTGTAACTCCAAGAGGGAGTACTTATGCTCGATAGTGGGTTCATGCCCGCATTGACACCGGACGATGACGAGAAAGTTCTAAGGTTGTGTTGTGTTGTTGCCACTAGGGATAAAACATTAGTGCTATGTTCAAGGATGTAGTCACTAGTTACATTACGCGCCATACTTAATGCAATTGTCTGTTGTTAGCAACTTAATACCGGAGGTTCGGATGATAACCCGAAGGTGGACTTTTTAGGCATAGATGCAGCTTGGATGACGGTCTATGTACTTTGTCGTAATGCCCAATTAAATCTCACTATACTCATCATGATATGTATGTGCATGGTCATGCTCTCTTTATTTGTCAATTGCCCAACTGTAATTTGTTCACCCAACATGCTGTTTGTCTTATGGGAGAGACACCTCTAGTGAACTGTGGACCCGGGTCCAATTCTCTATACTGAAATACAATCTACTGCAATACTTGTTCTACTGTTTTCTGCAAACAATCATCTTCCACACAATACGGTTAATCCTTTGTTACAGCAAGCCGGTGAGATTGACAACCTCACTGTTTCGTTGGGGCAAAGTACTTTGGTTGTGTTGTGCAGGTTCCACGTTGGCGCCGGAATCCCTGGTGTTGCGCCGCACTACATCCCGCCGCCATCAACCTTCAACGTGCTTCTTGGCTCCTCCTGGTTCGATAAACCTTGGTTTCTTTCTCGAGGAAAACTTGCTGCTGTGCGCATCATACCTTCCTCTTGGGGTTCCCAACGAACGTGTGAGTTACACGCCATCAAGCATATTTTCTGGCGCCGTTGCCGGGGAGATCAAGACACGCTGCAAGGGGAGTCTCCACTTCTCAATCTCTTTACTTTGTTTTTGTCTTGCTTAGTTTTATTTACTACTTTGTTTGCTGCACTAAATCAAAATACAAAAAAATTAGTTGCTAGTTTTACTTTATTTGCTATCCTGTTTGCTATATCAAAAACACAAAAAAATTAGTTTACTTGCATTTACTTTATCTAGTTTGCTTTATTTACTGTTGCTAAAATGGCCAACGCTGAAAATACTAAGTTGTGTGACTTCACAACCACAAATAATAATGATTTCTTATGCACACCTATTGCTCCACCTGCTACTACAGCAGAATTCTTTGAAATTAAACCTGCTTTCTTGAATCTTGTTATGCGAGAGCAATTTTCTCGGTGTTAGTTCTGATGATGCTGCTGCCCATCTTAATAATTTTGTTGAACTATGTGAAATGCAAAAATATAAAGATGTAGATGGTGATATTATTAAACTAAAATTGTTCCCTTTCTCATTAAGAGGAAGAGCTAAAGATTGGTTGCTATCTCTGCCTAAGAATAGTATTGATTCATGGACTAAATGCAAGGATGCTTTTATTGGTAGATATTATCCCCTGCTAAAATTATATCTTTGAGGAGTAGCATAATGAATTTTAAACAATTAGATACTGAACATGTTGCTCAAGCTTGGGAAAGAATGAAATCTCTGGTTAAAAATTGCCCAACCCATGGACTGACTACTTGGATGATCATCCAAACCTTCTATGCAGGACTAAATTTTTCTTCACGGAATTTATTGGATTCAGCTGCTGGAGGTACTTTTATGTCCATCACTCTTGGTGAAGCAACAAAGCTTCTTGATAATATGATGATCAACTACTCTGAATGGCACACGGAAAGAGCTCCACAAGGTAAGAAGGTAAATTCTGTCGAAGAAACCTCTTCCTTGAGTGATAAGATCGATGCTATTATGTCTATGCTTGTGAATGATAGGACTAATATTGATCCTAATAATGTTCCATTAGCTTCATTGGTTGCACAAGAAGAACATGTTGATGTAAACTTCATTAAAAATAATAATTTCAACAACAATGCTTACCGGAACAATTCTAGTAACAACTATAGGCCATATCCTTATAATAATGGCAACGGCTATGGTAATTCTTATGGGAATTCTTACAACAATAATAGGAATTCACCCCCTGGACTTGAAGCCATGCTTAAGGAATTTATTAGTACACAAACTGCTTTTAACAAATCTGTTGAAGAAAAGCTTGGGAAAATTGATATACTTGCTTCTAAAGTCGATAGTCTTGCTGCTGATGTTGATCTTTTGAAATCAAAAGTTTTGCCTAATGAGAATCATCATAATAAAATTGTTACTACAGCAAATGCCATTCAAGTTAGAATTAATGAGAATATAAGATTAATGGCTGAACTGCGTGCTAGGTGGGATAGAGAAGAAAATGAAAAACTAGCTAAAGAGAAGAATATAGCTAAAGTTTGGACTATTACCACCACTAGTAATGCTAATGCTACACATGTTGCTGCACCTCCTACTCATACTAATAAAAGAATTGGTGTTAGCAATGTTTCCACTTCTAATGCAAAGCGCGAAAAACTGCCTGAAACTGCTAAAACTGCTGAAACTGCCTGTGATAAAGCTGCTGAAATTTTTTCCAACATTGGGGATGATGATCCTATTGCTTTAGATTATAATGGTTTGAATTTTGATGATTGCCACATCTCTGAAGTTATAAAGTTCTTGCAAAAACTTGCTAAAAGTCCTAATGCTAGTGCTATAAATTTGGCTTTCACGCATCATATTACAAATGCTCTCATAAAAGCTAGAGAAGAGAAACTAGAGCGTGAAGCCTCTATTCCTAAAAAGCTAGAAGATGGTTGGGAGCCCATCATTAAGATGAAGGTTAAAGATTTTGATTGTAATGCTTTATGTGATCTTGGTGCAAGTATTTCTGTTATACCTAAGAAAATTTATAATATGCTTGACTTGCCACCGCTGAAAAATTGTTATTTGGATGTTAATCTTGCTGATCATTCTACAAAGAAACCTTTGGGTAAGGTTGATAATGTTCATATTACCGTTAACAATAACCTTGTTCCCGTTGATTTTGTTGTTTTGGATATTGAATGCAATGCATCTTGTCCCATTATATTGGGAAGACCTTTTCTTCGAACTGTTGGTGCTATCATTGATATGAAGGAAGGTAATATAAAATATCAATTTCCTCTCAAGAAAGGTATGGAACACTTCCCTAGAAAGAGAATGAAGGTACCTTTTGATTCTATTATGAGAACAAATTATGATGTTGACACTTCGTCTCTTGATAATACTTGATACACACTTTCTGCGCCTAGCTGAAAGGCGTTAAAGAAAAGCGCTTATGGGAGACAACCCATGTTTTACCTACAGTACTTTGTTTTTATTTGGTGTCTTGGAAGTTGTTTACTACTGTAGCAACCTCTCCTTATCTTAGTTTTGTGTTTTGTTGTGCCAAGTTAAGCCGTTGATAGAAAAGTAAGTACTAGATTTGGATTACTGCACAGTTCCAGATTTCTTTGCTGTCACGAATCTGGGTCCACCTCCCTGTAGGTAGCTCATAAAATTAAGCCAATTTACGTGCATGATCCTCAGATATGTACGCAACTTTCATTCAATTTGAGCATTTTCATTTGAGCAAGTCTGGTGCCATTTTAAAATTCGTCAATACGAACTGTTCTGTTTTGACAGATTCTGCCTTTTATTTCGCATTGCCTCTTTCGCTATGTTGGATGAATTTCTTTGATCCACTAATGTCCAGTAGCATTATGCAATGTCCAGAAGTGTTAAGAATGATTG
Source organism: Lolium perenne (assembly GCF_019359855.2). Lineage (NCBI taxonomy): Eukaryota > Viridiplantae > Streptophyta > Magnoliopsida > Poales > Poaceae > Lolium > Lolium perenne. The sequence goes on from NC_067246.2 coordinate 155,280,588, forward strand.
TGTCACCTCTGAATATGTCAATTTATATTGTGCACTAACCCTCTAATGAGTTGTTTCGAGTTTGGTGTGGAGGAAGTTTTCAAGGATCAAGAGAGGAGTATGATGCAACATGATCAAGGAGAGTGAAAGCTCTAAGCTTGGGGATGCCCCGGTGGTGCACCCCTGCATATATCAAGAAGACTCAAGCGTCTAAGCTTGGGGATGCCCAAGGCATCCCCTTCTTCATCGACAACATTATCAGGTTCCTCCCCTGAAACTATATTTTTATTCCATCACATCTTATGTGCTATTTCTTGGAGCGTCGGTTTGTTTTTGTTTTTGTTTTGTTTGAATAAAATGGATCCTAGCATTCACTTTATGGGAGAGAGACACGCTCCGCTGTAGCATATGGACAAGTATGTCCTTGGTTTCTACTCATAGTATTCATGGCGAAGTTTCTCCTTCGTTAAATTGTTATATGGTTGGAATTGGAAAATGATACATGTAGTAATTGCTATAAATGTCTTGGGTAATGTGATACTTGGCAATTGTTGTGCTCATGTTTAAGCTCTTGCATCATATGCTTTGCACTCATTAATGAAGAAATACATAGAGCATGCTAAAATTTGGTTTGCATATTTGGTTTCTCTAAGGTCTAGATAATTTCTAGTATTGAGTTTGAACAACAAGGAAGACGGTGTAGAGTCTTATAATGTTTACAATATGTCTTTTATGTGAGTTTTGCTGCACCGGTTCATCCTTGTGTTTGTTTCAAAAAAGCCTTGCTAGCCTAAACCTTGTATCGAGAGGGAATACTTCTCATGCATCCAAAATACTTGAGCCAACCACTATGCCATTTGTGTCCACCATACCTACCTACTACATGGTATTTCTCCGCCATTCCAAAGTAAATTGCTTGAGTGCTACCTTTAAAATTCCATCATTCACCTTTGCAATATATAGCTCATGGGACAAATAGCTTAAAAACTATTGTGGTATTGAATATGTAATTATGCACTTTATCTCTTATTAAGTTGCTTGTTGTGCGATAACCATGTTCATTGGGGACGCCATCAACTATTCATTGTTGAATTTCATGTGAGTTGCTATGCATGTCCGTCTTGTCTGAAGTAAGAGAGATCTACCACCTTATGGTTAAGCATGCATATGTTAGAGAAGAACATTGGGCCGCTAACTAAAGCCATGATCCATGGTGGAAGTTTCAGTTTTGGACAACAATCCTCAAATCTCAAATGAGAAAATTATTAATTGTTGTTATATGCTTATGCATAAAAGAGGAGTCCATTATCTGTTGTCTATGTTGTCCCGGTATGGATGTCTAAGTTGAAGAATAATCAATAGCGAGAAATCCAATGCGAGCTTTCTCCTTAGACCTTTGTACAGGCGGCATAGAGGTACCCCTTTGTGACACTTGGTAAAAACAATGCATTGTGATGACCCGGTAGTCCAAGCTAATTAGGAAAAGGTGCGGGCACTATTAGTATACTATGCATGAGGCTTGCAACTTATAAGATATAATTTACATGATGCATATGCTTTATTACTACCGTTGACAAAATTGTTTCATGTTTTCAAAATCAAAGCTCTAGCACAAATATAGCAATCGATGCTTTTCCTCTATGGAGGACCATTCTTTTACTTTCAATGTTGAGTCAGTTCACCTATTTCTCTCCACCTCAAGAAGCAAACACTTGTGTGAACTGTGCATTGATTCCTACATACTTGCTTATTGCACTTATTATATTACTCTATGTTGACAATACCCATGAGATATACATGTTACAAGTTGAAAGCAACCGCTGAAACTTAGTCTTCTTTTGTGTTGCTTCAATACCTTTACTTTGAATTATTGCTTTATGAGTTAACTCTTATGCAAGACTTATTAATGCTTGTCTTGAAGTGCTATTCATGAAAAGTCTTTGCTTTATGATTCACTTGTTTACTCATGTCATATACATTGTTTTGATCGCTGCATTCACTACATATGTTTTACAAATAGTATGATCAAGATTATGATGGCATGTCACTCCAGAAATTATCTGTGTTATCGTTTTACCTGCTCGGGACGAGCAGAACTAAGCTTGGGGATGCTGATACGTCTCCGACATATCGATAATTTCTTATGTTCCATGCCACATTATTGATGTTATCTACATGTTTTATGCACACTTTATGTCATATTCGTGCATTTTCTGGAACTAACCTATTAACAAGATGCCGAAGTGCCGATTCTTTGTTTTCTGCTGTTTTTGGTTTCAGAAATCCTAGTAAGGAAATATTCTCGGAATTGGACGAAATCAAAGCCCAGGGGGCCTATTTTTCCACGAAGCTTCCGGAAGTCCGAAGGAGAGACGAAGAGGGGCCACGGAGGGCCACACCCTAGGGCGGCGCGGCCCCCCCTTGGCCGCGCGGCCCAGGGGTGTGGGGCCCCCGTGCCGCCTCTTGACCGGCCCTTCCGCCTACAACGAGCCTCCGTGACGACACCCCCAGTACCGAGAGCCACGATACGGAAAACCTTCCAGAGACGCCGCCGCCGCCGATCCCATCTCGGGGGATCCAGGAGATCGCCTCCGGCACCCTGCCGGAGAGGGGAATCATCTCCCGGAGGACTCTACACCGCCATGGTCGCCTCCGGAGTGATGTGTGAGTAGTCTACCCCTGGACTATGGGTCCATAGCAGTAGCTAGATGGTTGTCTTCTCCCCATTGTGCTATCATTGTCGGATCTTGTGAGCTGCCTAACATGATCAAGATCATCTATCTGTAATTCTATATGTTGCGTTTGTTGGGATCCGATGAATAGAGAATACTTGTTATGTTGATTATCAAAGTTATATCTACGTGTTGTTTATGATCTTGCATGCTTTCCGTTACTAGTAGATGCTCTGGCCAAGTAGATGCTTGTAACTCCAAGAGGGAGTACTTATGCTCGATAGTGGGTTCATGCCTGCATTGACACAGGACGATGTGACAGAAAGTTCTAAGGTTGTGTTGTGCTGTTGCCACTAGGGCTAAAACATTAGTGCTATGTTCAAGGATGTAGTCACTAGTTACATTACGCGCCATACTTAATGCAATTGTCTGTTGTTAGCAACTTAATACTGGAGGGGGTTCGGATGATAACTTGAAGGTGGACTTTTTAGGCATAGATGCAGTTGGATGACGGTCTATGTACTTTGTCGTAATGCCCAATGAAATCTCACTATACTCATCATGATATGTATGTGCATGGTCATGCTCTCTTTATTTGTCAATTGCCCAACTGTAATTTGTTCACCCAACATGCTGTTTGTCTTATGGGAGAGACACCTCTAGTGAACTGTGGACCCCGGTCCAATTCTCTATACTGAAATACAATCTACTGCAATACTTGTTATACTGTTTTCTGCAAACAATCATCTTCCACACAATACGGTTAATCCTTTGTTACAGCAAGCCGGTGAGATTGACAACCTCACTGTTTCGTTGGGGCAAAGTACTTTGGTTGTGTTGTGCAGGTTCCACGTTGGCGCCGGAATCCCTGGTGTTGCGCCGCACTACATCCCGCCGCCATCAACCTTCAACGTGCTTCTTGGCTCCTCCTGGTTCGATAAACCTTGGTTTCTTTCTGAGGGAAAACTTGCTGCTGTGCGCATCATACCTTCCTCTTGGGGTTCCCAACGAACGTGTGAGTTACACGCCATCACAGGCTGATACCGGAGATCAAATTCTGATAATGCAAACATCCATTTACCGAGTCGGCCTTTCAGCACGGGAGCCGACAGCATATGTTTGACGACGTCTGACTTGCGTATGACGACAATCTCTGCTGTCAACAAGACGTGACGAAGCTTGGTGCAGGTAAAAATAGGCAGAGGCACAACTTCTCAATCTCAGGGTACCTCGTCTCTGCATCCAACATCCTTCTGCTGAGGTAGAAAGCGACTCTCTCCAGACCATCATAAACTTGCACCACCACTGAGGCGATGGAAGTGTCAGCTACTGATAAGTAAATATAGAATGGTCTGTCTTGCTGGGGCGGAACCAACACAGGTGGCTTCGTTAGATACTCTTTAATCTCGTCAAACGCCTGCTGTTGCTCTGCCCCCCAGCGAAACTCCTCATCAGATTTAATTTTTACCAGTCCCATGAACGGCTTGATTCGTCCTGACAGATTAGAGATGAATCTTCTGACGAAGTTGATTTTGCCGATGAGAGACTGGAGTTCCTTCTTCGTGGTAGGTGGCTGCATCGTCTGCACTGCCCGCTGACTTTTCAAGCCGATCTCAATTCCGCGTTCATGAACCAAGAAACCCAAGAATTGACCGGCCGTCACACCAAAAGCACACTTCTTTGGATTCATTCTTAGTCTGAATTTTCTAGTTCGGTCCAGGATGCGTCGCAAGTCCTCCAAGTGTCCTTCTAGTGAAACAGACTTTACCACCACGTCATCGATGTATATCTCCACCAACTTGCCGATCAGATCATGAAAGATGTAATTCATGGCTCTTTGGTATGTTGCGCCGGCATTTTTCAGTCCAAATGTCATGACTACATATTCAAACAAGCCCACCGAACCTGGTACTCTGAATGCAGTCTTGTGTATATCTTCTGGAGCCATAAAAATTTGGCTGTAGCCGGCATTGCCATCCATGAAACTCAAAACCTTATGACCAGCAGCTGCGTTGATCAATGTTTCTGCCACCGGCATGGGATATTCATCCTTTGGAGTGGCTCTATTGAGATCTCAAAAATCTATGGCGATGCGCCATCGGCCATCCTTTTTCTGCACAGGTACAATACTAGAAATCCACTCAGCATACCTGCATGGCCTGATGAACCTGACGGCCAACATCTTCTCGATTTCTTTCTTGACTTCTTCTAAAATTTTGGCCTTCATTTGACGTGCTCGCTGCTGGAATGGCCGAAATCCTTTCTTAAGAGGGAGCCGATGCTCAATGATGCTCCTGTCTAACCCGGGCATCTCTGTGTAATCCCAAGCAAAACAATCCGGGTATTCTTTCAACAAAGCTATCATCAGGTCCCTCAGACGAGGATCTAACTTTTTGCTGATAAATGTTGGTCGTGGCTTATCCCCAGGACCAATGTCAATCTCTTCTAGCTCATCAGCCGATGTAAACCCATACCCTAGCTTTCCATCGCCTGCTAGATCACAGCTGAACACATGCAAAACGTATGGAGAGGATAATTTTGGCCGATTGCCGGAATCGGCCCCCCTTTTGATTGCACTGCTTGATGAAGGTTTACACCCTATTAGTGCTCTACTACGGGAGGGAATCTCCCTACTATAACTACGTGACATGCTTGAGGTAGGATCATTGCTTTTTATTTTTTGGGGCCGATCGCAAGGATTGGCCTTGCCACGTACGTCCATAGACGTTGTTCTTGCTACTCTGTCAGGCCGGTGGATAAGACCAGCCTCACCCCATTTTTTGTAGCTTCGATGCGCTCACAGCCGTCCAAACTGACTCCAGAGAGTGGCCCTTGGTCTTCCGCGTCCCAAATATTCATGCCAGCTATTGAGATTTCGATAGAGTCATCTGCATGAACGACCTCCACTTCATCTCCATCCCACTTTATCAGGCATTGGTGCATTGTGGATGGAATGCAGCAGTTGGCGTGAATCCAATCCCTCCCTAGCAGGACAGCATAGGTGCTTTTGCTGTCGACGATGAAGAACGATGTAGGGATGGTTTTTCGGCCTATGGTTAGATCCACGTTCAGAACGCCTTGCGTCTCTGATGCTTGGCCGTTGAAGTCGCTTAGTGTGACGTTGGTTTTGATCAGATCTTCTGTAGAGCGTCCCAAACGTCGTAGCATGGAGTACGGCATTATATTGACTGCCGCTCCGGTGTCAACCATCATCTTGCTGACAGGCTGCCCATTGATGTAACCTTTTAGGTATAGGGCCTTTAGATGTTTGTAGCCCTTCTCCTGTGGCTTTTCAAAGACAACTGGCCGTGGGCCACAGTCGAACTGAGCTACCGACGCTTCTTCTGTTCTTGGAGCGCAAAACTCCGCCGGAAGGATGAACACCATATTTGTGCCAGCCGATGTCTTCTCATCGGCTTTCATTTGCTTGGGGCGCCATTCTTTCTTCTGTAGACGATTCTCCTCGTCCAAAGTTTGTTGAATTTTCACGGCCAGATCGGGCCGCGCTTTCCTCAACGTGTGCAGGTATTGCCTTTCGGCTTCCTCCAAGCTACGTAGCCGCTGAACCCTACGCTTTTGGGAGTGACTGAGTCCATCAGGGCACCACCTTGGCCGGTGGTATCTATCCTCTTCTTCTTCTTCTTCTTCTTCTTCTTCTAACTCCTCTAGATCTTCCACCCTAGATGACTCAGCTTGCATGTTCCGAGATGGGAGAGGCCCTAGACGTTTGAACACTGACACGTCACCTATGTCCTTCTTCTTCTGTCGACATTCCGGGCAGTTGTCGATCGTAGGCAATCGGCTCATTCCTGAATCCCAGCAATGCTTAAAGAAAGGACAATCCCAGTGTCTGTCCATGTCTTCCTGCTCTCTTGACTTTCCCTTAGCGTGGCGCTCATATCCCTCGTTGTCTCTATCATACCGACGATACTTTCTGTTGTCTATGTCAGACCGACGATATCTTTCGTCGACTGTGTCATATCGCCGGTGTCGGTCATACTGACGCTCATATTTGTTAAGGAGATGCTCGGAGAGTGGTCGTTGATACCGCACGCTTCTCACTTGTTTCTCGGTGACGTACCATCTGTCATCATATCGGGGCCGGTCATGTGGGCTGGCCTCCTCCTTGTCCTTGCCACGAGAACGACTGCTCTCTTCTTTGTCCTTGCCAGGGTGGTATACAGGTCCTGCCATGTTAATATCGAATGAGAAATCTGGCTGACGCCTCGTGGGGTGACTGCACTCCACCATGTTGACGGCAGGGAACGGTTGCGTGTCTACTTTCATGGCATACTGACCAAAAATCACACGCCCTTGTTCTATCGCCATTTGGATTTGCTGACGCAACACTTTGCAGTCGTTGGTGATATGGGTGAACGAGTGATGCCACTTGCAGTACGGCCTTCCGTTCAGCTCTTGCACCGTAGGGATTTTATGGCCTTCGGGTAACTTCAGCTGCTTTTCCTTCAGCAATAAGTCGACTATCTGCTCAGCTTTGCTTATATCGAAGTCAAACCCCTTTGCAGGCCCTTGTTGCTTCACCCATTTGTAGGACACGGGGTTTGCCCCCCGAGCCCATTCAGCCACAGCTACTTCCTGGTCTCCTGCAGAGTCTTCAACTTCTTCTGTCTCAACCAGGCCTATCGGGCGTTTGAACTTGTCTTGGTACAATTCTGGGTGGCGCTGTTCATACAATGAAAATTTCTGAACCATATGCGCCAGTGAAGTGTATTCCGCTTGGAAAGCCAGATCCTTGATCGGCGCCGCGAGGCCCAACACTGCCAGATAGACTGCTTCTTTCTCATTAAAACGAGCCGAATAACATCAGTTCCTCACAGTCCTGAAACGCTGAATGTATTCTGACACCGTTTCTCCATGCTTCTGTCGCACTTGTGCCAGATCGGCAATGCCAGCCTCGGTAGCTTCTGAATGATATTGCATGTGAAACTGTTCTTCCAGCTGCTTCCACGTCCGGATTGAATCTGGTGGCAATGAGGTGTACCACCCAAAAGCTGGTCCTGTGAGAGATTGTGCGAAAAACCTCACACGCAACTGGTCGGATGCTGAAATCATGCCCAACTGTGCCAAATACCGGCTCACATGCTCAATTGAACTAGACCCTTCTGTGCCACTAAACTTTGAGAACTCAGGGAGCCGATACTTGGGCGGCAGTGGAATCAAATCATACTCGTTAGGGTACGGCTTGGAATAGCCGATTGCCCTCCTTTTGGGCACCATGCCGAACTGGTCTCTCAAGATTGCACTGATTTGGTCCACTGTATGAGTTGCAGGGGCCGAGCTTTGATGACTCGTTCCGGTGGCGTATTTGGCCAGCCACGCCTGTTTATCGGCGTCTACTCCAGAAATCCCTCCTGCTGTTCCAGAAATCCCTCCTGTTGTAATCTGGTTCGTGCGCGCCAAGTTATTGCAGTCCGGCACGTACGTGCACATGTATCCATGCGGGATTTCTTTAGGTGGTTCATTCAGGAACTGGTAATCACCAGGATCGCCTCCAATCTTGTAGACAACGTACGCCGGTGAACCCGGCGGCTCTGGAGCTGCTAGTGAGAACGGCAGCTGCGGTCTGGTCTGGAACGGTATTTCTCCTTGGTGAGTCCCTAGAGTAGGTCCTGACGGAGAGTACTGATGCTTCATGATTTCCTGAACCACACCGCAACGCGCTCGAAAGCGTTCACCAGGCTCTCAGAATGACGGTGTAGAGAATGAGCCACCATGTAATTAACCTCCTGGCGCAGAGCTCTGGTGCGATCCTCCGAAGGGAGAGACAGGTCTACTTCATCGAGAGACCCTTTGGCTGAGAACCCTTTCCACCTAATGCCATGTGTACGGGTCCTCTCGAAAGAGCCGATGAGATTGGCTTCGAAGAGAGCTTTCAGCTCATCAAACTTCTTCTTGTGCTCCTCAGACAGCTCTTCGTATGTGACTGGTGTTTTCTCCGCCATCTCAGCTGCATATGATGTTGACGCAGTTTATGTAGAATGTCCCACCGGGCGTGCCAGAATGTGTTGCCTGCCAAAACCCACCGGCGAGCAGCGACGGGCAACACGGAGAGCCGGGAGGCTCCCAGGACTGCTGGTGGGTCCTGGTCCCTCGGGCGACGGCCCGCAATGCTCCGGCACACGTCCTAGCTGGTGCAAGGGCGTGCCACCTGACCTCTACCTGGTCAGGAAGGTGATGGATTGCTTCGATTAATTTCCTGCATGGTAGACACGTAAACATTAAATACGAGCCTCGATCGGCTCTCAGGTTATCCTGTGAATCGGCTCAGGGAGCCGATCCACCCATGATTCGTATTGGATCTACGATAACATGGTGGTCCTGCTTGATCAACACGAAGTTAACACGATCCACAACGATCTAGGGTTTTCACCATATAACCGGAACGTCCTACACGTAGTTGAGCCTGGTAGATACGAAAGATAACAGAAAACCAGCCCTAGGAAAGGCCAAAAAACCAACATAGAGTTGATTCCCGGAACATCTCTTCTAAGATCAGCAAACCGTACCTTACGCTCTACTGGATCATTCAACCCGTTTGCAAGGCCTAACCATATGGATATCAAACTAATCCTTGAAGAACAAGGAACAACCGTAACAGATCGAATCTACTAAATAAAGACTAAGCAAGATGCTGCCCTTACGCCTAGGATAGGTGTAAAGGCAGCTAGATATCTAAGGGTAGCATAACTAAGCAAATGCATCAAGAAAGTATCAATGCTAGCCCTAACATATCTATGATAACGGTGTTGCTCGCCATCAACAAGGCTTCAGTACGAGCAACACATAAACAACGAATAAACTTGATGCTGCTTAGATCGCAAGATGCGATCTAGGCAGCATGACGCTTACCCGGAAGAAACCCTCGAAACAAGGGGTGGCGATGCGCCTAGATTGGTTTGTTGCGAACGTGATTGTCCTCCTTTCTAAATAACCCTAGGTACATATTTATAGTCCGTGGACTTTCTATTTTCGGAATAATCCTAACCGTGTACGAGCTAAACTCTATCTCTTAATTCTAAATCTACCATAATATACAGATACACGGGCAATCTAGCCCAAACTCTCGTAGAAGGCCAATTCATAAATATTTCACTTGCACATCCTCTAAGCCCATCTCAATCGCGGCCTACCTTCTGACTTGGTTAAAATCTGGCGATAACACATCCTCCTGGTACTCCTCGGTACTAGCGTCTAAAAACGGATACAAGGTAACAATCACCAAACAAGTCTTAAGGCTATACTACTCACTCAATTGGTTCACATCCACTATTCCAGCATCACAACACTAATCACAAAGGGGTTTGGCTTGTGTGTTAAGAAAACTTGTAGGAGAGAGATAATTTCCTCTCATTGAATCTTCTTAAGATTTAAGTTCCTCAAATGATAATAAGGTATGAATTCAGGTTGATCAAGGTCAACACTTCATATCTATCACTTGGGGAAAATGATTTAAATGAGGTACTAACCTCATACAATTTAAACCTTACTCTTACAACAATTTAATGTCTCTAAGCAATCCATTAGGGGATGATATAGACCAAGTCAACACATCACTTGAAATTGCTTAAGACCATGTTTTAAATGAGAGGGAACCTCTCATACTAATTAAGAAATAATTTTGGATGAATTAAATGGACTAGAAATAGCCACATAGACATTATTTTGCTCTAGTCCATGATTAGAAAAACAACTAGGTAATGTTTTTACATAAACATGTAGAGTAGGTGAAATGTGATCTATGAGAGTTGGAATCAACTCAAAATCACTTAGGGTTGATTTTTAATAATTGTTTGAAGTTGCAAAAGTCCCTGCCTTGTTATTTTTGTCACATTAATTCTACAATGAAAATATGGGTGATACCAGTGGGGTTGGATAGAACTTTTCACAAGCTTTCCAACAATACCAAATTCATCAAATTTGGCCCAAAGGATTTGATGCTATTCAAAATTTGAAAATGGAACCAGTAAGCAAATTGATTTAAACTAAAATTCAGAATTTGAATCGTGGGCCAGCGCGGGAAAAGGAAATGGGCCGAATGGGTTTAAAAGAGAGGAAGCCAGCCCACCACGCGTCCAGCACGCGTTGGCTGCCTGACAGGGTGGGCTCCACTCGTCAGTCACACTTAAACGGCGAAGGGGTAAGCTGCTGTCCGTGCCGCACGATTAGATGATGATCCGACGGATCACGATCGTCGTCATCGATGGCGAGAGGGGTTCACTGGAGCAGCGAGGGGAGGGGGTCGGAGAGCTCACCGGCGCTCCGGCGGTCGTCGGCGAGGTGCGCGGCGACGTTGGCGAAGACGGCGAACCTCCTGGTAGCAGTGGCGTCTCCGGGTATGGCGTCTATCTCCGGCGATCTTCTGTGGCGGCTCACGGGCAGCGAGGAAGCAATTGGGCGGCTATGTTGGGTAATGTCGAGCAGAGAGGGGTCGAGGAGGTTCAGAGAGTATAGGGGAAGCTTGCGGTGTGGTGAGTTGAGCGAGGGGAGCTCGCTATTTATAACGGCGGAAGGGATGCAGGGTGCTGTGGAGAAGGCGACCATGGAGATGTGGCTGCAGCGAGCTATTGAGCGAGGTGAGGGCGCGGCGCTGTTCAACGTGTCCAGGAGGTCCTCCTGGCGGGAACGGCGCGGCTGGGCGGTGCCTAACCTGGTCGGGGCAAGCGGAGTGCTGCGCGGCCGTGGCGGAAGGTTTTGTCTTCTCGGGCGACGGCGGGTGCGGGTCGGCGAACTGGGAGTGTCTCTCGTGTTCCTGGTGTAGTGGTTAGTCGCAGGGCAGAAGTGGGGGTCCGGGGGTGGTGCGAGGCGACGAGGCGACGCGTGCCCGTGGCGCGCTCCGGCGTGCACGCGTCGATGTTGCCATGCACGTCCTGGCGACATAGGGCGTCGCGGGCGCGTCCTTGTCTGGTTGATGTGGGGCTCCTCTCCGGCAATGGCGGGTACCAGCACGTTCAGGGGATCAAGGGGAGGCAGTGGGACATGGTGGCCAGGGTTGGAGGTGAGAGGAGTGAGTGAGAGCAAGTGCACGGTGAGCATGGCCGGAATGGCATGGCATTGCCATGTCTAGCCCTTGCTAGGGTTGCAATCTATGTGCATTGGTGCTGGAGGGAACCAGGGGACAAGGTGGAGGCAAGTGGAAACAAGAATTGGGCCAAACACTATTTCAAATAGTGAAATTGGATTTGGTTTGATTTGGTTCACCAAGTGTTTGTCAAAATGGCCGCATGAAATGTAATTTGAAAATTTCGAATGAAACTTGTTGGACTTGCTACATGTGATCAAAGTCACACAATGGTGGTGGTGGTATTCAAAATTAAAAATATTTGTGAAATTTCAAAATAGGTACTAACTAGAATATGTTAAAAAGTTCCAACTTTTATTGAGCATAACTTTTGATCTAGGATGAATTTGCAGGGGTGGTCTTTACCAAAGTTGTTCACCTTGATGTGGTCTTGGATGAGGTGCAAAAAGTTGGCATTGTTTGGTTTGAAAAACTCTTAATACAGAGGCTCAAAGTAGGCATCAGGTTACAAATGGCAGATTTAACCATTAGTGCATGTGAGCACAATTTGATTTCAAATTTGATTTGATTTGAGTTTATTTGATTCCAAAAGTGTTAATAAGTGTTTAGTAACATTCTCCAACTAATGCTGCAAGCCAAAATGGTCTAGGTTGAAGATTTTCAAAAATGGCCATAGCCATATGTGAGGGTTTTGTGATTTTTCCAATTTTTATTTCTTTTCTTTTTCTTTGATTTGCTTTGTGATCTTTAAAGGATCAATTTAGGGTTTTAGGTGTTAAGCATCATCACACAAACAAACATCATAGTATTCACACCAAAAATTAAACATGGGTACTATGCATAGCACATGTGTTAATAAGAGTTTTTGTTGGTTCTAAAATTTGAGTAATTGAAATCCTTCTTCTTCATTGATTTGAAATTTGGGATGTTACAGGAACCCTGTACACGACAACGCCATCGACGACGTCCACCGGTACCTGTGACAGAGACGAAGGTCGCCTGCCCTCGTCACTGCCTCTTTTTCCCCGCAATCAAGCGCAGTATGGCCGCTGTGACCTCGCCGAACCGCTTGCGTCATCGCCAGCCACTCCGCGCCCCTGTAGCAACATCGCCATGATCACCACCTCCGCAGCACCATGGCCTCGCTCCGCCGCTATAAAAGGGGCACTCCCCTCTCCAAATCAAGCACACAACCAGCTTCCCCTCCTCTCACTCGCTCTCCTCGACCCCTCTCTGCTCGACATTCACCACCGTAGCCACCCAATTGCCTCATCGGAGCCGTGAGCTACCGCAGAAGCTCGCCGAAGATTGACGCCATCCCCGGAGACGCCGCTGGTACCAGGAGGTTCGCCGTCTTCGACAACGTCGCCGCGCACCTCACCGACGACCGCCGGAGCGCCGGTGAGCTCTCCGACCCCCACCTACGCCGCCAGTACCCTCGCCCCTTGCCGTCGACGATGATGAACTTGATCCGTCGGATCGTGTTCTAATCGTGCGGCGCAGATAGAAACATACCGATTCGGGCGTTAAGTCCCATTGACACGCAGGCCCCACCCTATCAGGCAGCCCACACGCGCGAGACGTGCTGTTGGGCTAGCCTTTGCGTTTTGAATTGGTTTCGGCCCATGTCGTTTTCCCGCCAGGCCCAAACCGTTCAATTTTGATTTTTCAGTTTAAATTCAAATTACTTGCATATGCTTTTTTTAAAACTAAATAACCTCAAATCCACTGGGCCAAATTCGATGAATTTGGTATTGTTGGAAAGATTGTGAAAAACTCTACCCAACCCCACTGGTCTCAACCCAAAATTCGTTGTAGAAGTAATGTGGTAAAAATAACAAGGCAAGGCCTTTTGCAACTTCAAACAAATTTTTAAAATCAACCCTAAGTGATTTTGAGTTGATTCCGACTCTCATAAATCAGATTTCACATACTCTACATGTTTATGTAAAAATATCACATAGTTGTTTGTATGATCATACACTAGAGCAAAAGAATGGCTATGTGGCTATTTCTAGTCCATTTAAACTCATCCAAAATTATCTCTTAAATAGTATGAGAGATTCGCTCTCATTTAAATCATGGTCCTAAGAAATTCAAGATGAGGTGTTGACTTGGTCTATAGCATCTCATAATGGATCACTTAGAAGCATTAAATTGTTGCAATAGTAGTATGAAGATGCATGAGGTTTAGTACCTCATTTAAATCATTTTCCCCAAATAATAGATATGGAGTGTTGACCTTTTTCAACATGTTTTCATAACTTATTATCATTTGAGAAAATTAAATCTTCAGAAGATTCAATGAGAGGAAATTATTTCTCTCCTACAAGTTTTTCTTAACACACAAGTCAAACCCCTTGTGATTAATGTTGTGAAGCTAGAATAGTTAGTGTGAACCAAACTGAATTCTTAGTCTAGCCTTAAGAGTTGTTTGGTGATTGTATTCCTCGTATTCGATTATAGACGCTAGTACCAAGGAGTATCAGGAGGAGGAGGTCTACTTCCAGGAAGAAGAAGAACACTTTGATCAGTACACCAACCAAGGCAAGCTAATATTCTTGCAAGCTACCTTAGTGCAAAGCTCTCCTTGAGCAAGGCACTATTACCCTATTACCTTATGTTTTACTTTACAAATCCCAGTTTTCTCTCTCAAAGCTTTACCTTGATTTTGCAAGTTTTACTTTTGTAATTAACTTGAGTCTAGATATGGAGTAGTACAAGAGCATCAAAGTTAGCCTAGAGAGCTACAAGCTAGTTAGCACCCCTCATGCCTAGTTGCTAGTGCTAAATTAAAAGTGACTACTCTAGCTGGGAACTTGTGAAACTTTTAAATTTTGAAAACCTTGGAATGATGTGTCATTCTATTGAAAGATTTTTGAAGGTGAATGTGGCTTGGATGACTTGATGAATTTGATAAAAACTGATGATTGGGTTGGATGCGATACCATTCCAATTCTTGAGTACCCCCACAATACCTGATTATGGGTAAGACTTTAGCTGGAAGTTTATGTGTCTTAGTATGGGTTCCCTCTGAACAAGCGTCGTAGAGGTTATGCTGAGGCTGCCTCCGTTGAAAGTGAAATGACGTGAAAGGTGTTGAATGTACTACCCAATCCCTGTGTAGTTCCCAGGATAGCAGTTGGTTATCACTGGGAGGCCAAGCTCATGGGGAGAGGTGCCTATACTAGGGTGTGTAGGTGAAAGGTTAAGGGTTGATGATCTGCATACTGAGTTATGATTATTCAGGGTTATCCCTGACGGATGTAATCAAATGTTGTGGCACAAGTGTGCAACCTCTGCAGAGTGTAAACCTATTTGAATAGCCGCGTCCTCGGTCATGGACAGTTGGAAAGGCCATACTGTTCCGTCATCAGAGTTTCTTATAAATGATACTTGGTGATTTTGAACTTAAAAAGGGTGACTTTGATTTGAATCACAACAGAGTTGTGGGAATGACACTAATATTCCCACTTGAGTTAGTTGGCAAATGAGGAGTCTTTTACTAAATGCTTATGAACTAAAATTGGCTTTATGCAAATAACCTAGAGCTTAGAACATTCACACTAAAACTGTTAGTGCTTACACTAGTATTAGTTTGCGAGTACTTGAAAGTACTCACGGCTATGTCCCTGGCTATTCAAATGGCCAGACTATGAAGAAGAGCAACAGTATTAGGAGGAAGGACAGCAGGACGTCTATGACAACTAGGAGCTTCTCCTAATGTCAAGCATTGCCTGTGGATTAGACGGACTACTATGACTTCGCTTCCGCTATGTGTTATGTATTGATCATTAGATCAAGTGTGGTAATGAGACCGGATCATGTGATCCTTTTTATTGTAAGACTATTATGGTATTGTAATGAATGATGACTCTATGATATTCAACTGTTATGTCTCGCAAAAACTATCTTCCTGGGATTGCGATGTATGGCATAATAGGCATATGGACTTAAAAATCCGGGTGTTGACAAGTTGGTATTAGAGCCATTGTTTGACCTTAGGAGACCCTAGTTAGAATGGACTTCTGAAAAACTTAGTTTCAAAAACAAATGAAGTGAATATTTACGAAAAACTTATTCACACTCTTACCCTTGAGACTTTTTCCAAAAGATGAAATTCATGTTTCACTTTGAAATTATACATAAAATTTTGATACACTTGCACTTCTCTAATTTACTCCTCCAATTCACTTACAGATGGATCCACTCAACCAGACCAAGTTTTACCAGCTAGTCAATGGCGGTGGCTTGATTTTCGAGCGAGACTTGGATGCTTTGTCTGAGCATCTCGGGCACCCACACCCGGAGTTCTTCGGAACTCAAGTCAACGACAAGTGTAACACCCCATTTTTTTCAGAACCTGCATTTTCCTCTTACTTAAGATTTGGAACCAACAAAAAAATTTATTTTATGTTTGTGAGTGTACTTATTTGTGTTTATGCTTAGCCTAGTTCTAAATTTCTCACTAGGAGTTTGACTTCGGAAATAACCTTAAGTGCTATTTTTGTACCTCACATAAGATTATTAGGGTTTTCCCTTTTATGCAAATGACAACCTCCTTAATTTTTCACTTCACCCCTAGAAACCCTAGTTCTTCTTGATGATCATCACCCCTTTTGATAAGAGGGAACACTCACCTCTCTTCTTTGGTTGATGCCACCTCATCACCTAGGGTTACACCACCAACACCAATACCACTTCTTTATCCATTTATTTTCTTCAACACATGTGCTCATGCACTTGATGCCAAAACTTGGAACATGCACATGGCATGACCCCCTTTTCTTTTATCCCTGCCCCTTTTTACTTTTTCTCCTTTTCTCTCTTAAAATATGACCATGAGACAAAGAGGAGGGGAACCTCCCCCTCTTTTCTCTCCTCTCCCCTCTCGTTTTCTTTTCTCCCTGGTTTGGGCCGTGATCGACACCACCTCTCCCTCCCTTGCCCTGGCCCAACCCTGGCCCCTTCCACCCCTCTCTCTTGGCCCAAACACCACCAGAGCTCCCTCCCGCGCCAAACCCTAGCCCTAAATGCACGCGCGCGCCACGCTGGTAGAGCCATGATGGCTCAATGCCTCGCGTCGCCCGCCATCACCCTCGTCTACCGCGCACCGCCTCGACTTCCTCCCCTCGCTGACGCCACCAGGGCGACGTCACCCTGGGTCCGGCCAGTGACGCTAGCCCTCGCGCGCCCGTTGGCCACCTGCACCGCCCACGCCACTACCAGCACCCCTCCTCGCCTATAAACCCCACAGCGCCACCACTTCCTCTTCAACTCCCCCACTCGCACGCCGTTAGGCTGCCTGGCCGCTCGAGCTACTGCTCGAGCCGCTGCTGCTGCCACCCGACGCCATCGCCACCGTGGTCACCGTGAAGGTGACGAGGAGAAGCCGTCGACGACGCCACTCCCCTGCCTCTCTCCTTTCCCCTTCATCGCCAGCACCACCTACTGACGCGCCTAACCCCCTCCGTTACCCTCTGCCGCGCAGATCTACAGCAAGGCGACGACGACGGCGATGCACCGGCGACGCCCATGACGCAGATGTCGCCAAGCAAGGGGACGCCGACGTGTCCGAGCACCGCCAGGACGCCCACTAGCTGCACACCCACGCCGCCAAGCCACGCCACCGCAGGCCGCCGGTAAGCCCCTGGCCGCCCCCTTTCTCCTCTGCACCGGCGAGCGCCTCGCGCGCGTCGTGGACGCGACAGCTCCTGGCCGTCGGATCCCGATCCAGCGGCTGCATGGGCCATGCAGCCACGCTGGCCATGCACGGCCTGGACCGCCGCGGGCCCCCGGCCTTTTCTTTTCTTTTTTTTCTTTTCTTTTTCTCTGACCACCGGAGAGCCCCACTGGGCCGGCCCATCACCACAACACCGCACGGCCTAGAGTTTCCCGCCCAGGGAAATTCGTTTAAAATTTTCGTTTTAGATATTAAAAACTGAAAAGTATCTCCGAGCCTTTTTATGTAGAACTTTAGTTTGGTAGCTCCGATTGATATGATTCCAATTGCATTAGAACCAGTTTGAAAATATCTTTCAGTTGTCACTGACCACGTATTTGTAGGATTTTTATACGATATTTAGTAAATAAAACTTGACCACTATTTTCTGGTTAGTATTTCTAGCCTCAAAATTTGGAAAATAAGTATTTTTGAATTTAAGATTGTTACTGTGCACCTAGGAAAAATACAACCAGTCTCTGTTCATGAAATTTTGTCTCTGGTTATGATTGTATGTGTGTCACATGCAATATTAGGGTTTACATTTGTTTGTTTTATTTAAACCTTGTCACCTTTTTATTCTAAGATTGGCCAAACCATGTTTTGTTACTACCAAACAACTCCCCTGAATATTTTCATCTTTTATTTATTTACCTTTGGTTCTTGACTTGGATATTGATTGTATGCATCGTTTACTTTTGCGATGCTAGATACGAACGAGGGTGAAGTTGAAGGGGAGGACTTTGGAGAAGGATTTGAGGAAGACCAGGGACAAGCCAACCAAGGCAAGCCATCTTTTGATCTCTGATTTGGTGTCTAGTTGGATGTCATTTGTTGATATCCAAAGCACCTTGATTCTATGTGTGTTGTTCTCTCTATTTATGTTGTCTATGTATGGTTGCAAGTGGGGTACTCCCTAGTGTTGATACTCCACTATTATCTTTGTGATTATGGGATGCATGGTATCATGGCCGTGCTATTCCACTTGGTTATCTTGCATGATCATCTTGAGCATGTCCCATCTCAAGATAGTAACTTACACCACACCACCACCTTTTCTAGTTTAGAGGTATCCATGTCATGATCTTGGTATATTCTCAATGTGAGAGAGGCATACCATTGTACCGTATTGGAGAGCTTGTTGGATAGTGATGCTCCACTATCTAAATTGTATTGATAGTACTACAAATCTGAGAGTATATTCCTCCTTGTGTTGTCATAATACCTGCTTACCTTAAGCAAGTATGATCCACCCATTACTCCTTTTATACCTTCAATGGCGTGATGACTCTCATCTTGGACATAGTGCATTACTAGTTCAACTCATGAAACTTTAGGTTGGGAACCCCTCAAGGCCTACTTTATTGTAAACGTTTATGAAAACCTTGGGTAAGTTAACTCTACCCAAGTGTATGTCTTTGGAAAAGTAAATGTTTTGAACAAGGTTGTTCAGAGGATTATGGTTGGTTGTTGGCAAATCAAAGGAAGTGTGTGGGTTATGTTTTCAAAGGAGCACTGCGTATAAGTGATCGACGTCCCAACGTTTATTCGCGCAACCACATTATCCAAAGTGGGCACGGGCTTAGTCCGTAGTCTGTTGAAATTGGCATGAGCCACCTTCATTACTCTCTAGGGAGGGTCACGACGACCTCTGACGCCGGGTTGCACTCTGAAGGAGGCAATACATTGTAGTTTTCTATAGCCGGACGATTACTGAGGGTCTTCCGTCATGGCGCCGGAGATACGCTCAAAAGGAGGCATACTGCCGGGGTGCCGGGAAGGGGTAAGCCCGCAGGGAAGGACTCATGTCAAGGGAGACGGGCGAAAGACTATGACTGGTTATCCGAGACTCACATACTTTTGTATGACAACCCGGGGATGATCCCGGCGGATTTACCATTTCTTGTGGGGAAAGTGCGCAAACTCTGCAGAGTCAAATCTATTCGAATAGCCGCGTTCGCGGTCATGGACAAGTTGAAATGGCCATTCTTAACCTGGGCTTGAGTTTTGTTTTGACAAATACTTTGCAAAAGAAGTGTTGTGTTGGATGTACCGGAAAGGTACGGGAAAATGGCATGTGTAGACCATATGGAGATGGTCGTGGGAAAACTAAGACCAAGTGGGGGACTCATCCCTAAGTGTTTCATGTAGAGGAACTCTTCTTTAATAAAGATATAGAGATGTCATAGGACTTCCCTAGCATCCACATCAAATGAGATGGCGGTATGCTAACTCTTCTTCAATAAAGATATAGAGATGTCATAGGACTTCCATAGCGCCCGCATCACTTGCAATGCCGGAACGCTAACTCTTCCATAAAGATATAGAGATGACGTAGTCTCTCTTTTGAAGTATCTTCTTTAACAAAGATATAGAGATGTCATAGGAACACTATAGTGTCCGCATCACTTGAGATGCCTCCATGCTATATCCACGAGAGAAACTGATTCTCTTATGCATGCTTTATCCACAAGAGGAACTATTCCCCTCTTTTGTCTTCTCTAGATAGAACTGTTGTCACCTTCTTGATGGTTTGCGAGTACAATTCCAAATGTACTCACGGCTTTGTCCCTGGCTATTAACTTGGCCAGACTATGAGGAGGACTACGAAGACGATGGAGGATATCAGGACGACTATGCGACTTAGGAAAATCTCCAAGTCAGCCGCCTGTAGGTCTAAGGCATGACTTGGGCCCGACGACGTTGACGTGTATCCGCTGCTATGTTTGTGAACTTGCCCGAAGTGGCATTTATGTAAGACTGGGTCATGTGACCCCGATGTTGTAAGACTTATTTATTCGGTACTGTAATGGATGATGTTATCTGGATATTCAGTTCGGTTATGTGCTCACGGTACACTGATCATGGGATCGTGAGTTGAATGCATAACAGGGTATTTCGGGTAGTTAGTCCGGGGTCCCCACATAGCTGGTATCAGAGCCATCCTGACCTTAGGAGACCCTAGTTAGCATGGACGTTAAGATGGTACCAAAACTATTTTTCTATAAAATAACGAGATGACTAATTGCTGAAATAATGCCTAGTCTTTTCTCTTAGACTGGATATTACTGTCACTAATCTTTAATGTTTTTACCTGATGTATTTAAAATTTTGCACACTATGACTATGTTACTAATTATCAACTTAAAATCTTGTGTAGATGGATCCACCGATGTTCACTAAGAGCCGCCAGCTGGGCTATGATCAGCCCCGCTTTCTATTTGAGACCGCCCTCATCGAGGTGTCGCGGGCCGTTGGACGCCTGCTGCCCGAAGGGAGGACAGATGGAGTGCACCAAGGAGGGCGAGATGTCCTAGATGGTGGTTTGCAAACTCCGGGGTTCTCATGTGAGGAACATTGAGGAGATTGAGGTCCAGGTCTTCGACCAAACTTGGGAGGAAGGTCTTGTGAGGGTGCTGCAGGCAGCTCTCGCACGCCTTTGCTTCCACTACCATGACGAGTTGGAGGCAAAGGGGCTCCCTCACGCTCTCTTGGGGCGCCGCAACGAGGAAGGGATTCCCACTATGACTCCCTACACTTGTCCCCTTGGACGCCAGGTTTCCCAGATGGAGAACCTATTGTTCAAGACTCAGCTCAACCTTGACTCCAACAGAATGGAGAACGAAGTGCTGAAGCATGAGATGGAGGGACTCAAGTTGGACCTGAAGCTTTCCAAACTGAAGTACCGCCGCCAGCAGAAACAGAAGCTCCATGTTTGGGAGGCCAACTATATGCTCAAAGTGAAGGTGATGCACCTCAAGTCCGCTCTTCCCGATGCCGAAGAAAAGCTGGAGAGTCTTCAGGACGAGGGCGAGGATCTCCGTAAGGAGGACACCGATCCCGTTAGTGATGACGAGGACTACATGGAAGAAGAAGGGCTCGACGAGCTTGATGAAGAGGACGACGCTGACCGCGCCTTCATCAACGACGAGGCCGAAGAACCCGCGCGTCTCCGCACCATCGAGGCCACCTCGGATGGTGAGGAGGAAGACCCCGAGGAGCCCCCGTTTGACGGCCTTTCCGCTCCTCTTGATGACTTCTAGTTGTGCACTTGCGAGACTTATGTTATGAGATGATGTCCCCGATGTAACGCCGTACTATGATGGTCCTTATGTGACCTTGTTGGTTGTGAACCTTGAAGCTTTTGGGTAGTACCGACGTTTGTGGTTGAATGTTTGATTCTGTGTTTGTTATGCCTCTTTTACTTTCCGAATTTTTTTCTTTCTTTCATGCATATACATTCCTTCCCCTTGGCAAGCACTTGAACTCCCGAAGTTTTTCCGTCATCTCATACCTTGTCTCTCATCTTTACGTCCCCAGATGGTTGAGACTCGTCGTGGAGGTTCCAATTCCGAAAACCCACCACCACCCCCGGATCACGACATGGTCTAAATCCTAGGCCTCTTAATGGAGGACCGCCATCGCGCTCGCGTAGAAAGTGAAGCCATCATAGCCGCACTTCGGCAAATTGCTCAAGCTGCTACGGGAAACCGTGGCAATGAAGAAGGAGAAGGACACAGAGAGGAAGCCCCAAGGTCACGGCTTAGGGATTTTCAGAACACCAACCCACCCGTGTTCTCTAAGTGTACCGCTTCCCTCGACGCGGATGATTGGCTCCGCACCATCGAGAACAACTTGGAAGTCGCTGCCGTGGGAGAGCAGGAAAAAGTTCTTCTCGCCACCCATTTTCTTTCCGGCCCTGCGAGAGCCTAGTGGGAGAACGTCAAAGTTATGCAAGCCACAGATCATGTCATTAACTGGGAGGAGTTCACCGCCATGTTCCGCAGGGCCCACATTCCGACAGGATTGATCAAGATGAAGCGCGATGAGTTCTTCAACTTAAAACAGAATAACTCCAATGTGGTGGATTATCTCGACAAGTTCAACACCTTAGCAAGGTACACCCCTCAGGACACTGACACTGATGAGAAGAAATGCGTCCGTTTTATGAATGGTCTGCACGAGGAGATCCAGAGTATTCTTGTGGTTGTACCCTACCCCGACTTGGAGGCGCTAGTGGATGCTGCCATCATGGTGGAATCCAAGCGCAAGGCTGCTTATGAGACCAGGAAGCGCAAGATGCAACATCAACAGAGTGGACCCAGCAACCCCAAGTACCGCAGCCCACCTCCTACCAGATCATCTAATCTGCCCCAGAGAAACCCCACCTCAGCTCCTACCTACCATCCCAACACCTACAATACCAACCGTTTAGCTCCACAATATCATTCCGGAGGAGGAGGTTACAACAACAACCCTCGCCCCAATCCCCCACCTCGTACTGAGGGAGATGGATGTTTTGCTTGTGGGAAGCCGGGGCACTTCTCTCGTGAGTGCCCTACCAAGATGAAGACGCCTCAGCGCGCCAATGCACCAAGGCCCAACCAAGCTCAAGCTAGAACTGCGTCAGGAAAGAAGCCTGTTATCAAGAAGCAAGCAAATGCCGCCCATGTACACCTAAACCATGCCAACGCTGAAGAGGCTGAGGAAGCTCCGGACATTGTGATGGGTACGTTCCTAGTTCACTCCACTCCTACCCGAGTTCTTTTTGATTCAGGAGCATCTCATTCTTTCGTTACCGAACCCTTCGTTAAGAAAAGTGGGATGAAACCGACTACCATGAGACGCCTCATGTTAGTTATAATTCCCGGATCCACTGCTAAAACCCGGTTATCTTGCAAAAACGTTCTGATTATCATACAAGGGATACCTTCCCAATCCGAACTTATAGTTTTAGGAGCTCAAGGTTTGGAGGTAATTCTTGGAATGAACTGGATGACCAAGTATAAGGGACACATAGACTGCGTCCAAAAATCCATTACCCTGACTAATGATCAAGGCCTACCAGTAAAATACACTGCCACTATACACTCATCCAAAGCCTTCTGCAAGAAAAGCATCTCTGGACCCAACTTTGACCAAGTTCCTATTCTCTGTGAGTATCCTGATGTTTTCCCGGAGGAATTGCCCGGTATGCCCCCAGATCGGGATATTGAGTTCATCATAAGGCTAATCCCGGGCACCGCACCTATAGCCCAGAGACCATATCGTATGAACCCCCAAGAGCTGATTGAATTGAAGAGACAATTGGATGACATGTTGGAGAAAGGTCTGATCCGACCTAGTGCTTCACCATGGGGATCACCTGTGATCTTCGTGGACAAAAGAGATGGAACCATTCGCTTATGTGTGGATTACCGGAGGCTCAATGATGTCACCATCAAAAACAAGTACCCTCTGCCCAAGATTGATGATCTATTTGACCAGATGAATGGAGCCAAAGTTTTCTCCAAGATAGTCCTTCGCACCGGATATCACCAGCTCAAAGTCAGAGAATCATACATTCCCAAGACTGCCTTTACTACCCGTTACGGATTGTTCGAGTGCACCGTAATGTCCTTTGGACTCACCAATGCCCCCGCCTACTTCATGAACCTCATGAACAAGGTCTTCATGGAATACCTCGACAAATTTGTTGTGGTTTTCATCGATGACATCTAGGTTTACTCCAAAACGGAAGAAGAGCATAAAGAACATCTGAGACTTGTTTTGGGTACCCTTAGACAACATCAACTCTATGCTAAGTTCAGTAAATGCCAGTTTTGGCTCAAGGAAGTTGGATTTCTTGGCCACGTCCTATCTGCCGGAGGACTCTCGGTTGATCCCTCTCTAATCAAGTCCATTGTGGAGCGACAACCATCTAAGAACGTTACTGAGGTAAGATCCTTCCTCGAATTGGCAGGATATTACCGCAAGTTCGTTGAAGGATTCTCAAGTATCGCCAAACCAATGACTCTACTGCTCAAAAAGGATAAGAAGTTTGAATGGACGGATAAGTGTGAAGAGAGTTTCCAAGAATTAAAAAGGTGACTTGTCTCAGTTCCCATCTTGACCATGCCCGACGTCACCAAGGACTTCATAATCTATTGTGACGCCTCCAAGCTTGGTCTTGGAAGTGTCTTAATGCAAGAAGGCAAAGTAATCTCTTATCTCTCCCGACAACTCAAACCCCATGAAACCAACTACCCCACCCATGACCTTGAGTTAGCCGATGTAGTTCATGCCCTTAAGACTTGGTGCCACTACCTCATTGGTAATCGGTGTGATATCTACACCGATCACAAAAGCCTTAAGTACATTTTCACTCAGAGAGAGTTGAACATGCGACAGAGAAGGTGGATCGAGTTGATCAAAGACTATGATCTCAGTATCCATTACCACCCTGGAAAAGCCAACATAGTCGCCGACGCTCTCAGCAGAGAACCTTGTTCCCTCAACAACCGACTAAGAGTCGAGCAACCTTTGCTGTATCAAGAGTTTGAAGAATTCGGATTAGAATTGGTTAGCCATGGATTTCTTGCTGCCATGGAGGCCAGACCTACGTTACTAGATCAAATTAAGGAAGCCCAAGTGGGACACGAGAGTATTGAAGGAATCAAGCGCCGAATGAGGAAAGAAGGAGTAGCTAGATATTCTATCGACCATGAGGGAATTCTGTGGTACACCGGACGTATTTGCGTACCAAGCCTTCATGCTCTGAAGAACCTAATAATGGAGGAAGCCCACAATACTCCTTATTCTATTCACCCTAGAGGAACCAAAATGTATCAAGATCTGAAAGACACTTATTGGTGGCACAGAATGAAACGTGATATTGTGTTCTTTATCGCTCGGTGTGATATCTGCCAAAAAGTTAAAGCTGAGCACCAACACCCTACCGGACTTTTGCAACCTTTGAAAATACCGGTGTGGAAGTGGGATGAGGTGGGAATGGACTTTATCACCGGCCTTCCCATATCTAGCCGTGGACATGATTCAATTTGGGTAATAGACGATCATCTCAAAAAAGTCGCTCATTTCCTGCCTGTCAAGACCACCGACTGCGGAAGAACATTAGCAGAACTTTACATCTCCAGAATCGTTAGTCTTCATGGAGTTCCCAAGGTCATAGTATCAGATCGAGGCACTCAGTTTACTTCCCGTTTCTGGAAACAGCTTCACGAAGCTATGGGCACCAAATTATCTTTCAGCACTGCCTATCACCCTCAAACCGGAGGACAGACTGAAAGAGTAAATCAGATTTTGGAAGACATGCTCCGAGCCTGTGTTCTTGCTTATGGAACCAAATGGGAAGATTTCCTACCTTCGCAGAGTTCTCTTATAATAACAGCTATCAGGCTAGTCTCCAGATGGCACCTTTTGAGGCCCTATATGGAAGGAAGTGTCGGACCCCTATCAACTGGTCCGAGACCGGAGAAAGCCAAGTGTTCGGGCCTGATATACTTCGAGAAGACGAGGAACAAGTTCATCTTATCCGTGACCGTCTGAAAGCTGCACAGTCCCGCCAAAAGAGTTACGCCAATACCAAGCTCCGGGAATTGACTTTCAGCATCGGAGATTTTGCCTATCTTCGGGTGACACCCCTCAAAGGAATGAAACGTTTCCATGTCAAGGGCAAACTAGCGCCAAGATATATTGGCCCTTTCAAGGTACTAGGCCGAAGAGGAGAAGTGTCTTACCAACTTGAACTGCCCCCTGAATTGTCGGAGTTCCACGACGTATTCCATATCTCCCAACTTCGGAAGTGTCTTCAAGCACCAGACAAACCCGAGGTCTTTAAAGATATCGATTACTGGGCAATCGATTTAAATCATGACTTAACCTACCGAGAGAACCCCATTCACATTTTGGAGGAAGCTGTTAGAGTTACCTGCCAGAGGAAAATTAAATTCTTTAAAGTCCAATGGAGTAACCACTCCCAAGATGAAGCCACCTGGGAACGAGAGGATTACCTAAGACATGAGATCCCCTATCTTTTCAAGCTCCTAGCCTTGGAATCTCGGGACGAGATTCTTTTAAGGGGGGAAGGTCTGTAACACCCCATTTTTTTCAGAACCTGCATTTTCCTCTTACTTAAGATTTGGAACCAACAAAAACTTTTATTTTATGTTTGTGAGTGTACTTATTTGTGTTTATGCTTAGCCTAGTTCTAAATTTCTCACTAGGAGTTTGTGTTTGGAAATAACCTTAAGTGCTATTTTTGTACCTCACATAGGATTATTAGGGTTTTCCCTTTTATGCAAATGACAACCTCCTTAATTTTTCACTTCACCCCTAAAAACCCTAGTTCTTCTTGATGATCATCACCCCTTTTGATAAGAGGGAACACTCACCTCTCTTCTTTGGTTGATGCCACCTCATCACCTAGGGTTACACCACCAACACCAACACCACTTCTTTATCCATTTATTTTCTTCAACACATATGCTCATGCACTTGATGCCACAACTTGGCACATGCACATGACATGACCCCCTTTTCTTTTATCCCTGCCCCTTTTTACTTTTTCTCCTTTTCTTAAAATATGACCATGAGACAAAGAGGAGGGGAACCTCCCCCTCTTTTCTCTCTTCTCCCCTCTCGTTTTGATTTCTCCCTGGTTTGGGCCGTGATCGACACCACCTCTCCCTCCCTTACTCTGGCCCAACCCTGGCCCCCTTCCACCCCTCTCTCTTGGCCCAAACACCACCAGATCCCCCTCCCGCGCCAAACCCTAGCCCTAAACGCACGCGCGCGCCACGCTGGCAGAGCCATGATGGCTCGACGCCTCGCGTCGCCCGCCATCACCCTCGTCGGCCGCGCACCGCCTCGACTCCCTCCCCTCGCTGACGCCACCAGGGAGACGTCACCCTGGGCCCGGCCAGTGACGCCAGCCCTCGCGCGCCCGTTGGCCACCTGCATCGCCCACGCCACTACCAGCTCCCCTCCTCGCCTATAAACCCCCCCCCCCAGCACCACCACTTCCTCTTCAACTCCCCCACTCACACGCCGTTAGGCTGCCTCACCCACTGCCTGGCCGCTCGAGCTGCTACTCGAGCCGCTGCTGCTGCCACCCGACGCCATCGCCACCGTGGTCACCGTGAAGGTGACGAGGAGAAGCCGTCGACGACACCACTCCCCTGCCTCTCTCCTTTCCCTTTCATCGCTAGCACCACCTACTGACGCGCCTAACCCCCTCTGTTACCCTCTGCCGCATAGATCTGCAGCGAGGCGACGACGATGGCGACGCACCGGCGACGCCCGTGAAGCAGACGTCGCCAAGCAAGGCGACGCCGACGTGTCCGAGCACCGCCAGGACGCCCACGAGCTGCACACCCACGCCGCCAAGCCGCCTAAGCCAAGCCACGCCACCGCAGGCCGCCGGTAAGCCCCTGGCCGCCCCCTTTCTCCTCTGCGCCTCGCGCGCGTCATCGACGCGACGGCTCCTGGCCGTCGGATCCCGATCCAGCGGCTGCATGGGCCATGCAGCCACGCTGGCCATGCACGGCCTGGCCCGCCGCGGGCCCTCGGCCTTTTCTTTTCTTTTTCTCCGACCACCGGAGAGCCCCACTGGGCTGGCCCATCACCACAGCACCGCACGGCCCTGAGTTTCCCGCCCAGGGAAATTCGTTTAAAATTTTTGTTTTAGATATTAAAAACTGAAAAGTATCTGCGAGCCTTTTAGTGTAGAACTTTAGTTTGGTCGCTCCGATTGATATGATTCCAATTGCATTAGAACCAGTTTGAAAATATCTTTCAGTTGCCACTGACCACGTATTTTTAGGATTTGTATACGATTTTTAGTAAATAAAGTTGTCCACTGTTTTCTGGTTAGTATTTCTAGCCTCAAAATTTGGAAAATAAGTATTTTTGAATGAATCCAATTGTGTTAATTTTAGATTGTTACTGTGCACCTAGGAAAAATACAACTAGTCTCTGTTCATGAAATTTGTCTCTGGTTATGATTGTATGTGTGTCACATGCAATATTAGGGTTTACATTTGTTTGTTTTATTTAAACCTTGTCACCTTTTTATTCTAAGATCGGCCAAACCATGTTTTGTTACTACCAAACAACTCCCATGCATATTTTCATCTTTTATTTATTTACCTTTGGTTCTTGACTTGGATATTGATTGTATGCATCGTTTACTTTTGCAACGCTAGATACGAACGAGGGTGAAGTTGAAGGGGAGGACTTTGGAGAAGGATTTGAGGAAGACCAGGGACAAGCCAACCAAGGAAAGCCATCTTTTGATCTCTGATTTGGTGTCTAGTTGGATGTCATTTGTTGATATCCAAAGCACCTTGATTCTATGTGTGTTGTTCTCTCTATTTATGTTGTCTATGTATGGTTGCAAGTGGGGTACTCCCTAGTGGTGATACTCCACTATTATCTTTGTGATTATGGGATGCATGGTATCATGGCCGTGCTATTCCACTTGGTTATCTTGCATGATCATCTTGAGCATGTCCCATCTCAAGATTGTAACTTACTGACATAGGCATCCCCAATGGGCCTGCTGAAGATGGTACCCGGGGTTTATTGAAGGTCCACAAGTCAAAGAATATGAAGCCTGGAAGCCCAATTAGTATTAAGGAAAGATAGAATTGTATTAGGAATATCAACTTGTAATTATTACGGGACGGTTCAGAAACCCTCCCGGACTCTGTAAACTTGTGTACCACGAATCTCTCGGCTCCGCCTCCTATATAAGGGGGGGTCGAGGGACAAAGAAAGGATCGATTCATTGTTTCACGCAAACCCTAGTTTCTTAATCGTCGAGTACTTTTCGGCTGAAACCCTCGAGATCTACTTGCCCTCTACTTCCAACTAAACCCTAGTCTACAACTCGTAGGAATTGATAAGTTAATCCCTTGTCAATTGGCGCCGTCTGTTGGAATTGGAGGCGACAAGGAGCTGATCTCGATGGCACGTTCAAGATCGTCGACTTCTTCGATAGCAAGCAACGCGATGGATAAAGGTATACAGAACGAAACTGGTCTAGTCTATTTTGTTCCTCACCCGCCCTCCCGTTTGGATGCATATGCATATCTGGAGGAGCCTATGGAGATGACGTTTGGCAAGTTCCACTTCCGCGCCGAGAAGGAAGGATCGTATCGCCTCGAAATTCCGATCTCATCGGAATTATCGGAGATTGATTCCGATTTTTTGAACTCCACGTCATCGACTGAGAAAGGAGACGAGGAGATTTCGCCGCCACGCTTCATAAACACTATGGCAAGTGAAAAACTCGCCAAGATCTTCAACGACATGTCCTTCGAGTCATCTGCAGACTCTGATATGAGCAATGACTCGAGCAACATCAACAGCTTCAACTTCATCGACAGATCCACTATTGTTGGAGAGGTCTTCACCAATCTATATGATGGTGTCACCAATCCCGACAAAGTTCAAAATTCAAAATACCATCAAATCTATGCAATTGGAGAAACAAGTCGTCCACAGGAGGAGACATCAGAGAACTTTGACGACGCGGGAAATCCGTACGTCGATCCCGCAGATCTCACGCGAGGTTTGGGGACCAAATATATCGGGCCTGGAACACGAGAGATGGTGCAATTTCCGCAGGCAGTATGGGACATAGTTGCAAGAGCCGTGGATGGCACAGAGCCAATGACCATAGTGGCGACACCTGAAGAGTCACAAGGTTACCAGTATAGACTTGCTCGTACTAGACGGGAGCTCGAAAAACAGAGAATTGAGCTAGATAGGAGGCAAGCCGCAGCTTCGGCGTCAAGCAGGCGAAGGGCGGACTTGAGTCGACAATCGGGTAGTTCGGGAGAAAGTCACAGAGCAGCTCGTAACAGAGCAAGCACTACTAGGAAAAGGCCTATAGGTGGAGGCAAGTGGTGCCGCCGCACCACCTTGGACGTGCGCCGGTGGAACATGTTGCCGGCGCACCAAATAAGCACCGCGCCGTCGATGGACGCCCACTGCCGGCGCACCTTCTGATCCGACGCGCCGGCGCTATTTCCTGGTAACACCTCGCAGCAACTCGGCCAGGCCCACGAAGCATTGCCGGCGCACCAGCCCATGAGCGCGCCGGCGGTAATTTACCTTTGCCGGCGCGCTCATGGGCTGGTGCGCCGGCAATGCTTGGTGGGCCTGGTCTGGAGCAGATATAGCTGGATGGGTTATATACTGCCGGCGCACCCAGGTCCTGGTGCGCCGGCAGTAACCTGGGACTTATTACACATCCTCCAACCAGCACTCACACAAGCCACTTCACTCACTCCTCATCCACACAACCCGACCCTTCTACCAAACCAGCTCATTTTTGCCTATTCCTATCCCCAATTTAGCTAATTTGACCAAACAAAATCATATTTTTTGAGCAAATCTTCCCTTCCTACATGTATCTCCCACATCCCTCTATGTAGATCTAGATCTACTATCCCGCATTGACCGCTCAATCTAGATCTAGATCTAGAAAGTCGGCTTCCATACGCCGTGGTCGCGGCGCGTCGTCTCGATCTCGTTGACGAATATATCAAACAAATAGGTGATTAATGAACAAATTGAGGAATGAAATCGATATATATTGGACATTTGAAGCAAAAGCTCGTGTGTGGCATATATATATGTTGTGTGTGTGTTTGTGCTTGTGTGTGTTGGCGTTGAAAATGAGTTGCCAACATTGCGCCGAAATGTTGATTCTTTAAGTTTCCGTTTCGGCACATTTCTGGCGCTCCTATGTCCTACCGTGTAGGAAGGTCATGCCGAAATTTTCCGTGAAAACTACCAACGGATGGATGGTTCTAATCAATTATATAATCTTACCGTGCAGGCGATAATGGTTATCGAGATGAGTGAAAGCGTCGTGATGAGATATCTGAAACACGCGATCATCGACATGTATGAAAATAACCGCACGGAGGTATTGTGTCCGTGCCGGAGATGCAAACGAGGGAAATGGTTTGACCCGTATTCAGGCAAATTGCAGGGGCACCTGCTCACTAATGGTTTCATGCATGGACACACTCAATGGATGAGTGATGATGGCACGGAGGTCAATGGGGCGACGGCAGCAGGTGGTAATAATGGCCGGCTAGAAGGAGGGCATCATGATATTGATGACGATGAAGAGTTTGTCGCACAGGACGATAACCTTGACGACGACAATAACCTTGACGACGACGAAGAGGTGCCGCTAGCTTCAGTCGTGCGGGACCCTCATCTTCAAGATCTGCTTCTCGAAAAGACGAAAGGCGCCAAGCGGAAATCAAAGCTTGAGCAACTCGAGATAGACTCGAATACTCCGTTGTACGACTCAGGTCGCGGGTTGGGGGAGTCTCGCTTGAGAGTAGCTCTCGATGTGCTGCAGATGAAGGCGAAACACGGATGGACGGACACAAGCGTCGACGACATCCTGGAATACGTGAAAGATCTCCTTCCTGCCGGGAACACGTGTCCTGGTAGTCTAGCCGAGGCCAAGAGAATCACGTGCCCTCTCGACTTACCCCACGAAAAGTATCACGCCTGCATCAACGACCGTATCATGTATCGCAATGAGCACATGGACAAGACCAAATGTCCCGTGTGTGAAGCTGAACGGTACAAGAAAGGGAAGAATAAAGCTCCTCGGAAAGTTGTGTGGTACTTCCCGCTCGCCCCCCGGCTTCAACGGTTCTACGCAGACCGCAAGGAAGCAAAGCTCATGCGCTGGCACGCAGAAAGAAAGGAGGCAGTGTTGAATGATGAAGAGCGGATTGAGCACCTAGTGCTGACGCACCCTTCGGATGCAAGCCAGTGGAATGCATTAGACAATGAATTCGGAAGTTTTGGGGCAGATCCCAGAAACATCAGGTTGGGTGCGAGCACGGACGGATTCAATCCGTTCGGAAACCAGAGCAGCACACATAGCACATGGCCCGTGTTTGTATGGATCTACAACCTCCCGCCCTGGCTGTGCATGAAGAGGAAGTACATACAGATGAGTATGCTAATTCAAGGGCCGACACAGCCAGGAAACGATATCAACATGTATCTCGAACTATTAAAGGAGGAGCTTGAAACGTTGTGGGCGGAGGAAGGGGTAGATACATGGGACGCCGTCGCGGAAGAATATTTCCCTTTGAGAGCCGCGTTGATCACGACAGTGCAGGACTACCTCGGATACGGTTACATTTCGTGCCAGGTGTGCCATGGACACAAGGCATGTGTCAGGTGCATGGAAGAGACGATGTTTTGGCATCTTGGTAAGGATCCCGGCTCTTCGAAAACAGTTTACATGGGGCATCGAAGGTGGCTACAGAAGACTGACCCGTGGAGAAAGCGTGGAGATCTGTTCGATGGTACAAATGAACCCCGAGGACCTCCACGTAAGAAGAGCGGCGAAGAGATCGATACATTACTGAAAGGTTGGAAGGAGTGCCCTGCGCCGGGAAAGATTCGTCAAAAGCCTGGAGAGAAGAAGAAGAAAAAGGAAACGACGCCGCTCATTGGTGTATGGAAAAGGAGGTCCGTGTTTTGGGACTTGCCGTACTGGAAAATTCTCGATACACCTCACTGCCTTGATGTCATGCATATTACAAAGAACGTGTGCGAGAGCTTGCTTGGCACTCTTCTCAACATGCCGGACCGACCAAAGATGGGCCGAAAGCAAGACACGACCTGAAAGTTTTGGGCATCAGGGAAGAGCTTCAGATCCCGCCGGCCCAAGAGGGACAGTCGGAGGAGGAGGCGGACGGCGGTCAGAAGCGCAAAAGGATTAAGCAGCCAGACTATTACTGTCCCCCCTCCAGCTTCACTTTTAGTCCGGCCGAGGTCGATCAATTTTTCAGTTGCATTCTAGGAGTCAGAGTGCCCTTCGGTTACTCCGGGCTAATAAGCAGATACATGGACCCCAAGAAACGAAACTTCAGCGGCATGAAGTCTCATGACTGTCACGTGATGATGACGCAGATTCTTCCGGTTGCAATCCGAGGTATAATGGATGACCATGTCCGTGCAACGCTGACTGGGCTCTGTAACTTCTTCGACGTCATAACTCGGAAGTCGATAAGCGTGAAGAAACTCGCAAGGCTCCAGGAAGAGATTGTGGTGATCCTATGTGAGATGGAGATGTACTTCCACTTTGCATTCTTTGACGTGATGGTCCATCTGTTGATCCATATCATGGATGATATCGTCAGTCTAGGGCCGGCATTCTTACACAACATGATGCCGTTTGAAAGAATGAAGGGGTCATTAAAGGATACGTTCGTAACAGGTCACATCCGGATGGAAGCATCGTCCAGGGCTGGCTCACCGAAGAGTGCATCTCTTTCTGCACGAATTATCTAGACATCGAGGACCCTGTTGGTTTGCCTCCTAACAAGAAGGTCCGCAGGTTAGAGGGAGTAGGCCACAAAAATGGAAGGAAGGAACTGCACGTGCACATGTCTGGTCGGACTTCCGACTTTGATAGGGCCAACTTAGTAGCGCTACAACACATTGACTTGATCGATCCTTGGTTGAAAGAGCACAAAACCATGATAGAGAACAGTGGCAAGCCGATGATGACGGAAGCAGAAATATACAGAGAGCACAACTCCTCTTTCGCGCGCTGGTTCAAAGACCACATTGATGCTAATCCCCCACCAATGGATTCTGACAAGGATAAACTAGTATTGGCCTTGTCACATGGCCCCGCGCCCAACATCATGACTTACCAAGCATACGATATCAACGGGTACACATTCTACACGGAAGAAAAAGACAAGAACAGTGTTTACCAGAACTCAGGGGTAACGATGGATTCCTGGACGGGTGACGTAAAGACTAGATACTACGGAAGAATCGAGGAAATCTGGGAGCTTAGCTACGCTGGGGAGAAAGTGCCGATGTTCCGTATCAGATGGGCTAAGAGCGTCACAAAAGAAGACCGGTATTTCACCACCATGTTTCTACCCGAAGCCAACAAATCAAAGTCCACGAACGCCACCGCGCAGAATGAGCCATGGGTGCGGCGAACACGTGCACCAATGCTTCTTCATAACCGACCCATCCAGGCCTAGCCGTGTTATCGTGAGGAGAGGCAAGAGGACCATCGTCGGAATGGATGGAGTCGCCAACGAGGAAGACTTCGAAGGACAAGTCGGAGACCCAATGATGGAAGAATCCGAGGACGAAGACACAACATACACCACAAGAAGAAGCAGGACCACGCTACCGAGGTCAGGTCGACCCTTCAAAAGAAGAAATCACGACACGGGGCTAAATTATTCAACGACGAGCAAGAAAAGCAAGAAGAAAGCGAAACACTCTTCTCAATCGATGATGTAAAACTTTATTTGCAATCTATAACTCATATTTTGTGTAATTCATAACTACTCATATGGTCATGGCCAATATTTTATGTATGACTAATTAATATTGTGTTGGTCAATATTTTGTGTATGTATTATTTTGTGAAACACTCTTCATGTTTTTTTACATAACTCATGCATATTTCTTTGTTATTATCTTGAAAAGATAAGAAAAATAAAATAGTATAGCATTTTGGGTAAAAGAAAATAAACATACAATAAAGAGAAAGGAAAGAAATAAATAAATAAGTATAGGATTTTGTATAGCATGTATAGTACTGCTACACATGTCCCAGGTTACAGCTGTGCCACGCTTATTGTCGGCGCACCACGTCCATTGTTCGTCGGGGGTATACGTGTCCCCGGCGAACGAGGGACCTGGTGCGCTGGCAATAAGCATGGCACAGCTGTAACAATGACTTAACCGTTTTCTCTCTTCCTCTCCCCAGCCAAATCCCCCTCTGCCTACATCGAGCACCGCTGTCGTTGGAGAAGAAGGAGCCGCGCGCGCCACCCCAACTCCCCCCTCTCGAGCGCCGCCATTCTGCCCCGCCACCGTCCTCCACCATCCCCTCCACCAGCCCCCACCACCTTCCCTGTACGCCGTCGCGGAGGACCCGAGAAGGAGGCCGCCGCACATCGAGGAGGAGGAGGCCGTGCACCTCGAGGAGGAAGAGGAGAGGCTACCATCGTTGCTACCGTCACCATTGGTGAGCTTCCCTCTCTCCTTCCCTCCACCTTCCCCCTCCCCTCTTCCCTCCCCTCTCCCCTTCCCTCCACATTCCCCCCTCCCGGCTAGGGTTCCTGCTAGTTAGGGTTCATTGGAGTTCATGCTCATGCTCACTGCCAAAAAAGAAAATGAAAATAAATTTTTTATCCTTGCAGTACCTAGAGAATTTGATATATAAAATTCATTGGTTGATATGTAAAATGAATTGCTGGCAGTGTTGCATGCTCATGGTCATGCAAAAATGCTGAATTCATTTGATGAATACCCTCCCTGGTTTAGATTCATTTGAATACCCTCTGGTTTCATTTGATGCAAAAAAAGCTGAATTTATTTGATGTAAAAATGCAAAAATGCTCATGGTCTCTGGAGTAGCAGTACAAGGAAAATGCATGAATACCCTCCCTGGTTCAGATTCATTTGATGCTTCCCTAAAAAATTGTAAATGCTGGCCAAGTTGGAGGATTCATTCTCTGGTTCATTTAAAAAAATGATGAAAAAATGGTCATGCTACTCCTACTGGTTGATTTAGTTGGTTAATCAAAATGCTTGGTATCTCAAGTTGAGATTTTGCATGCTCTGGTTCATTTTTGCATGCTCATTTTTGTACAGACTAGAATACATGGTGAAAAAAGAAAATGAAATGATTGTTGGAGAAGAACTAGGCACTAGGCAGTATGTTAGTTTTTCATTTCATTTAAATGAAAATGAATAACCTGTTGGAGAATAACATGTATTTCTAATGCAACTAGTTCATCTACAGAGCCATCTCACAAATGCTTGGTTCATTTAACTTGTTGGTAAATGCTCAGAGAACTAGTATACATTTAAATTCTATAGATGTTCATGCTATTCTATAAATTCTATAGATGTTTGCTGGCTGAAATTCTAGTTCAATTCATTCTTTTAAATTCATTCTCTGGTTCAATTCATTTATGCTTGTTTGAGAATTTGAGATATGGTGGTATGGTGGTTCAATTCATTCTCTGGACAAAAGAAAATGCTATTGCAGAGAAAATGGTCCCCTTAACCAGAGAAAATGGTCCATGCTATTGTAAAATACATGTTATTCTCAACATTTATGTGTTCCCTTAACCAGAGAAAATGCTCTCTGCCATTTATATGTTGTATGAAATTTTGTATGTCAGCATTTCCATTTTTATTTTAGTGTTTGGGAAATCTGTCTTATGATAGTAGCTGATGCTGCTGCTTATTCCTGTATCATTCATATCTTATGTTGCACTGAGCACTAAGCAGAGTTTGATGTAGCACTGCTTATTAGTAGGTTTAGTTGATAAAGTGGTTCTTCATTTAAATGCCTACTGCCAAGAATTGGTTGATATATAAAATTCACTATGTTCATTCTCTGGTTTTAAATGGATGCTGTCAAGTGTTATTTTTATGCTGATGTAAAATGGCACTATAATGTATATGCTGAAATGCTACTGTAATTTATATGGTGATGGTTATGGTGATGGCATGGTTATGGAGATGGTTATGGTTATGGTTATGGCATTTATATGTTTGCATTTCGGTTACAGGGATTGAGTTGCTATTGAGTGCCGGAATGTCGATTCATTTCCGTTCCGGCAATTCTAGCACTCGGCATGACCAATTTTTAGCAAAGGTCATGCCGAATTGTTCCGTGAATTCTAACTCTTTTTCATCTTCTATTAGTGCAAGCCACCATGTCGTCTCAAGAAGAGTTAGAGGAGCACTACAATAGGCACTTCTTTAGGACGGAGGAGGATGCCGAGGCAGCTGGTGTTGGCGGCGACGAGGACCATGAGATGGAGGATGCCGCTGGGGGTAGTGCTGATGAGCCAAGCGGCAACGAGGCAAGCGGCGCCACCGGGGGTAGTACCTACGAGCCTAGCGGCGATGAGGCAACCGGTGCCGCCGGGGATGGCGGCGAGACAAGCGGCGACGATCCTAGCGGCGCCGCCGGGAGTACTGCCACCGGGACAAGTGGAGCCAAGAGGCCGCGGAAGGCAAGGCGCCAAAACACGGTCGGCACCGGCAGAGACACAGTCAAAGAGGTGGACCCCGACAGTGGTTTGCCGGTGGAGCCTAAGGATGTTGCCAAGGGGTACGGCAACCAACTGGCATGTATCCTCCGAGAGGTCATCAATCTCAACGAGACGGATCTCCGAGCTGAGAGCAAAGCGCATTTGCGAGCCCAGCTCATTGCGAGGTTGCACTCACGATACAAGTTCCTAGGTGACTAAGCCTCCACTGATGAATCCAAGAACATTGTGAACTCACAAGCCCTCTTGAAGTTCACCAAACACCTCAGCTGCTATAAGTACATGGTGCGGAAGATGATTGTTGACGGCAAAGGTTTCGAAGAGGTCCACTCTGCCTTTCCGCATGTCTCCCAGGCGGACTTTGATGCTTTTGTGGCCAATGAAGAGCTACAAGCGACGAAGAATCGCAAGTTGTGGGGGAAGGAAATGCGGGAGCTTAACATCGGCAACCACAACCTTGGGAGCCGTGGGTACGAGGGAAAGGAGCCCTATTGGGCGAAGGAGGACGAGGCGTATGTAAATGCCGGCATTGAGAACCCCTGGCTCAAGTACAAGGACCCGCTTGAGGAAGAGGCACGCGGCAGAATTCCCGGAGAGAGATTGGGGTTGGAGAAGAAGAGCTTGATGAGGGAGAGAGAGTAACTTGTACTAGAATCTCACTCAACAAGATCCAAGTCAACAACCAAGGTGCCTTGATTACAAAGGGATGATAACCCTAGGGAGACTAAGCTCAAAGGTTGGTTTGAGTTCAAAACAAGTCTAAGGGGTAAAGGAGGGGTCCAAGCTACTTATATAGGCACACATGGCCAGCAAGGGCAAACAGGTACGCGAATGGATAACTTAAGGCAGTTTGGTGGGTCATTCTCGTCAGACCCGGTTTGGATCTGGTCTGACCGGGCCTGTGACCGGGTGGTCCGGTCCTGGGTCCGGTTGACCGGGCGCCAACCGGGAATCTGCGAGGTTTCCGGTCTTCGTCTGGTACGAGGGAGCTGCGCCGGTTGGCGCCCGGTTGACCGGGCTTGGGACCGGGGTGTCCGGTTGTGGGGCCGGTCTGACCGGGTCCTGGACCGGCCAGCGTCCTTCTCTTCCTTGGAGCGCTTCGAGCGACGTCGGGTTCGGCTTCGTGATCATCTCCATGTCCAGCTGCTCCTCTCCTTCCCTTGGCCATGGCGTGTCGTCCTCTCCGGGGTCTTGATGAGCCTTGTACCTAATGACACATAACACATCGGCATGAGGTAGCATTCCGTCCAAAGGGGTACCAAGATCAAGGGTGGTGAGGAGCGAGTTCACCTCATCATGTAGAGCTTTAACTCGGGCTCGCGTCATTGGTCCACTTGGGGGACTTGTTGGTCTTGGTGTGGAGGTGACCGAAGGCCACCCCGCATCATCTCCCCCCCCTTGGGAAAGAGTCGCCCTCGACTCTTGTGCCTCCTCATCTTCATGATATGGCGATAAGTCCGCAACGTTGAACGTGTTGCTCACCAAGTACTTGGAGGTGGGGATGTCGATGACGTAAGCGTTGTTGTTGATGTGTTTGAGGACCTTGAAGGGGCTGTCTCCTCTTGGCTTGAGCTTCGAGTTGCGTTCATGAGGGAATCTTTCCTTCCGGAGGTGGATCCAAACGAGGTCGCCTTCTTGGAATATGCGTTCCTTCTTCTTGGTGTTGAGGCGGGTAGCTTGACGAAGCACATGTTCTTGAATGGTAGCTCTTGTTTCTTCATGTAGTTTCTTCACGGCGGCGGTGCGCTTGTCGAAGTCCATGTTCATCCGCTCATGAAGGGGAAGTGGTAGTATGTCGAGTGCCGTGAGCGGCTCAAACCCGTAGACGATCATGAAGGGACTCCTTGATGTTGTCGAGTGCTTGGCGCGGTTGTAGGCGAACTCCGCGTGTGGAAGGCACTCCTCCCATGACTTCAAGTTCTTCTTCACGAGGATGCGTAGGAGAGTGGATAGGCTTCGATTGACCACTTCCGTTTGGTCGTCCGTTTGCGGGTGCGAGGATGATGAGAATAAGAGCTTCAATCCAAACTTTGCCATGAGCGACTTCCAAAGATAACTCATGAACTTGACGTCTCGATCCGACACAATGCTTTGCGGTACTCCATGTAGGCGAACAATTTCCCTGAAAAACAATGAAGCAATGTGTGAAGCATCATCGCTCTTATGGCAAGGTATGAAATGAGCCATCTTAGAGAATCTATCCACTACCACAAATAT
Source organism: Lolium perenne (assembly GCF_019359855.2). NCBI lineage: Eukaryota > Viridiplantae > Streptophyta > Magnoliopsida > Poales > Poaceae > Lolium > Lolium perenne. The sequence goes on from NC_067246.2 coordinate 155,320,104, forward strand.
AGAATCATGACCATGCTTAGTGCGAGGCAAGCCTAGAACGAAATCCATGCTAATATCGGTCCATGGTGCATATGGAATAGGCAATGGAGTGTAAAGACCATAAGGGTTGGAGGTAGACTTAGCTTGTAAGCAAGTGGTGCACCGGCGGCAAAGGCGTTCCACGTCGCGGTACATTCTTGGCCAATAGTAGTGGGTTGAGAGCATGGCATATGTCTTCTCTCGACCAAAGTGTCCCATAAGACCACCTCCATGTGACTCTTGTAAAAGCAATTTTCGAAGCGAAGACTCGGGAATGCAAATCTTGTTAGCTTTAAACAAGTAATCATCATGCAAATAGAAATCATCCACTCCTCACTCAACGGAGCACTTCTCAAATATGGGAGCAAAGAAAGAATCGGAAGGATAGAGTTCTTTGATCTCTTCAAGTCCCAAATCATGAAAATCCAAACGAGTAAGCAAAAGGGTGTTTTTGCGGGAAAGAGCATCCACCACAACATTGTCCTTGCCCTTCTTGTATTTGATCACATATGGGAAGGACTCAATGAACTCGACCCATTTTGCATGTCGTTTGTTCAAGTTGTGTTGGCTTTTCAAATATTTCAAGGACTCATGGTCGGAATGAATGATAAACTCTTTTGGCCAAAGATAGTGTTGCCAAACTTCAAGAACACGAACCAAAGCATAGAGCTCCTTCTCATATATAGGATAGTTGAGGCGTGCGCCATCCAACTTCTCACTATAGTATGCCACGGGTTTGCCCTCTTGCATAAGAACACCACCAATACCAAGCCCACTTGCATCACACTCAATCTCAAAAGTTTTTGCAAAATTTGGAAGAACAAGAAGGGGAGCTTCGGTAAGGCGTTTCTTCAACTCATCAAAAGCATTTTGTTAGGCCTTGCCCCAAACAAACGGAACATTCTTCTTGGTAAGCTCATTCAAAGGGCAAGCAATGGTGCTAAAATCTTTCACAAAGCGGCGGTAAAACCCGGCAAGTCCATGGAAACTTCGGACTTAACCAACATTTGTAGGGGTAGGCCAATTGTGGATGGCCTCCACCTTGGAAGAATCAACTTCAATCCCATTAGCGGAAACCACAAAGCCAAGGAAAACCAATTTGTTTTGAGCAAAGGTGCACTTGGGGAGGTTAGCATAAAGCTTTTCATGACGCAAGATGCACAAGACCTCTCTCACATGTTGCACATGGTCCTCGAGGTTTTTGCTATAAATGAGAATATCATCGAAATAGACAACCACACTCTTGCCAATGAAAGGATGCAAGATGTGATTCATGAGGCGCATGAAAGTAGATGGTGCATTGGAAAGACCGAAAGGCATAACGAGCCATTCATAGAGACCAAGTTTGGTCTTGAATGCCGTTTTCCATTCATCACCAATGGCCATGCGGATTTGCTGGTAGCCACTACGCAAATCGACTTTAGAGAAAATCGTGGCACCGCTTAACTCATCAAGCATGTCATCTAAACGCGGAATGGGATGGCGGTAACGGACGGTAATGGCATTGATGGGGCGACAATCGATACACATCCGTTGCGTCTCATCCGGTTTAGGCACAAGAATCACGGGAACCGCACAAGGGCTTAGGCTTTCGCGGACATACCCTTTGGCGAGGAGATCTTGAATTTGGCGTTGGATCTCCTTTGTCTCTTCGGGGTTGGTGCGATAGGCGGCACGGTTTGGAAGCGGGGCACCGGGTATGAGGTCGATGCGGTGTTCTATGCCTCGAAGTGGTGGTAGTCCATGAGGGAGCTCATCGGGGAAGACGTCTTGAAACTCCTGCAAAAGAGACAACAAAGACGGAGGAATGTTGGTTAAGTCGTTAGTTGCCGACGAGGGTCCCTTGCATATGAGCACGTAGTGCAATATGGTGGATGGGTTATCTTGGACCTCTCTCCGCTCACTCTTGGTGGCTAGGAGAACACTCTTGGTTTCACTCATATATGGCTTGTGGCGCTCACTATCTTTGTGGTGGGTCGCTCCCTCTCCTCTCATCTCACTATGGTGGGTGCGGAGTCGTGCCCTTGCAAAAGCCTTCGCATTATCCGCGATGATTTGGCTAGGAGTCATCAGGCACAACTCGAACTTCTTGTCGTTGACCTTGAAGGTGTATGTGTTGGAGAGTCCATCATGTAAAGCCTTCTTGTCAAATTGCCAAGGGCGGCCAAGCAACATGTGGCACACCGTCATGGGTACCACGTCACACTCGATAGTGTCCTCATAAGGTCCAATCTTGAAAGTGACGGTGACGGTATGTTGTATCTTGACGTTGCCCTTGTCACTCAACCATTGGATATGGTACGGGTGAGGATGCTTGCGGAGAGTGAGGTTGAGCTTCTCACACAACTTGGTGCTTGCAAGGCTATGGCAACTTCCACCATCTATGATGACCTTGATCGATTTGCCACCAATTCCGGCACGGGTTTGGAAGATGTTGCACCGTTGTTCTTCCATAGCGTGAGGTTGCGTTGTTAGCACCCTAGTGACCACAAGTGAGGGACTTGGGTCATGCTCACATAAGAGAGGATCTTCTCCACTTTCTTGCTCATAAGCTTCTTCACTTTCCACGGCGGCTTGCACAAGGGCCTCGTATTCATCTTCATCTAGTGTCTCAATGTCACCATTCTCCATAGTGATCATAACCTTGGTGTTCTTGCACTCAAATGATTTGTGACCTTGGGTGCCACACTTGAAGCAAGTGACACTAGAGGGTCCTGTGGATGCCTTAGAGGAGGCGGTGGAGGAGACCGTTTGCTTCATACGACTTTGGATAGTCGGTTTCTTGGATGGTGTAGAGGATGCGTCGGCCTTGACACTTGTAGTAGGAGGAGTTGATGTAGTCGGAGGAGTTGATGAAGCGAGCTTGGAGGAGAAGTAGGTCTTGGCCTTGGAGTACTTGATGTCCTCAATCACTTGGCGCTCGGCCTTCGATGCTTGGTGGACCAACTCAACCATGTTGGAGTATGGTTGGAACTCCACAATTCTCTTGATGGGGTAGTTGAGGCCATTGAAGAAACGAGCAATGGTTTGATCCTCGGACTCTTGGATGTTGGCTCGCATCATAGTGAGCTCCATCTCCTTGTAGAACTCCTCAACGGTCTTGGTGCCTTGCTTCAACTTTTGGAGCTTGTTGAAAAGGTCGGTCATGTAGTGAGTTGGGACAAAGCGAGCATGCATCTCTTTCTTCATCTCTTCCCAAGTGTCAATTGGGGGTTCACCCTTTTCTTCCCTAAGAGTGAGGACTTGCTCCCACCAAGTGTTGGCGTAATCCTCAAACTCAAGCGATGCCATAGCCACTTTCTTGGCACCGGAGTAGTTGTGGATGCGGAATATCTTGTCAACCTTGAGTGCCCATGAGAGATATGCCTCGGCATCTTCTTCACCCTTGAACTTCGGCATGGTGAACTTGAGTCTTCCAAACATGTTTTCTTCATCCTCCAAGTTTCTTCTACTAGGAGGGGCGCCTTCATCTCTTGCGGCTAGAGGAGGAATAGGAGGTCTTCTACGGCCAACCATAGCATTGGGTTGGCGTTGAAGATGAACACTTGCTTCACTTGGTTCACGGTGAGGATGTGGTTGAAGATCTTGTCGCGGTTGTTGACGATGCTCAATGTTGGGTCTCTCATCTTGATCATGGTGTGGCTCTCCTCGTCCACGTTGGTCATGGCGAGGGTGGCGGCGGAGATCTCGCCGAGGTTGATCTTGAGGACCTTGGTCTTGGGGTTGGTCATCACGCCCATGGTGGGCATGGCGATCCGCTTGGTGACGATCTTGTTGTAGGACTTGGTCTTGTGGAGGTCGCTCATGTGGACGAGCATGGCGATGTATTTCTCCACGCCTAGAGTTGGAGCGAGAGTCTTCATGACGAGCATGTGGGCGATGAGGTCGATGATGGTCTTCATGCCTTGAGGAAGAGCTTGAGGACGAAAGGCCACCATGAGAGTAGTAATCTTGTGGCGAGCTTGATGAAGAGGAAGTAGAGCGGTGTCGGCAATGGAGACCCAAGTTGGTGATGGCGCGCTCGAGGCTATCCATGCGCCGCCCCATGTTTGCATCATTAGCCGCCATTTGGCCATTCAAGTTGTCCGTAGCTTCACGAAGAAGAGCCAAGTCTTGGTTCACGGTGGAGAAGTTGTGAGCCACTTCCTCGTATTGTTCATCGATGCGCGTCTCGAAGAGAGCGAGTTGCTCCTTGAACTCTTGGCGTTGTGTCCATAGGTTGTGTTGAGTAGCCAACCTCTCGGTGTTGCGGAGGACTTCTCCATCCATTGAGTCGTCTCCGTTCCTATCCATGATGGTAAGACAAGAACTATGTTGTGTATGTTAGTGGAAGGAGACTACCTCGCACTCTTACCAAGGTAAGATAGTATTGAGGCAATCAACCAAGCCGAAAGCAAGATCAAGTGTATCGGGACACACGCAAAACCACACGCAAAAGCTAGCAAATATGGTGTTAGGCGAGTGTTGTGGAAAGCCAAAAGACAAATCCAAGATCGAGTATGTTGTTAAAAGTGGGTAAGGTCCAAAAATCCAAATGTCAATGTGAAGATCACTATAAACACGGAAAAGTTGTGGAACACATACACGGGATAAGCGGGGTTAGTGCAACCAAAAGTGAGCGGAAAAGTGTATGTATAAGTGCTCGGTGTCACACTAACACAAGGAGAGCCAAAGCTTCGGTTGCAAAGGAAGAGACAACAAGATTCACACGCGGCCTCTCTTCTCTTATCTCTCTTTGCTTAAAAGCTTTTTCTCTTTTGTATATGGTGGCACTTGCACTCGTTTGTATCTTTGGTGGCACTTTCACACTTTTGTATGTATGGATATATGGATGTATGGATGTATGGTGCTACTTGCACTCTTTTTGTGTTTTTGGGGCTTTTTCACGCACTATGTTAGCGTTAGCCTCACTTTTGCTATCTTGCCACACGAGTGTTTGCTTGGATGCTTTACTCAACACGACACACACACCTCACAATGCGGGGCCACGTGCAATGTCTCGCAACACTAAACAAGCAATGCTCAATGGGATAGATCGCAAAAGGAAGAGGGGTTACAAGGGGAAAGCTGCAAGTTATACCTGCGATGATGGTGGTGGTGGTGGTGGTGGTGGATATCGCCGGAAGTCGAGCTCGAAGGAGGGCGCGGAGCTGCGCCCGGTCTGGGGCCGGTTGGACCGGACTGATGACCGGCGGATCCGGTTGCTGCCCGGTCGACCGGGTTCTGGGCCGGCTCGTCCGGTCTGGGGTCCGGTTGACCGGGTTTCAACCGGGTTCATCGATTTCTCTCTCCTGTTCTTCCCCAAACCAAATCCAAAGAGCAAATCGACGGGAAAACGATGGAATTGGAGGCTCAAAGTTGGGGAAATAGTAGATTAAGCACAACAACACCAGATCCACGGACCAAAACCACTCAAAACTCAACCAAATCACAGATCGGTCAAGAGGCAATTTGGGGCTATTTTTGGGGATTTTTTTGGAAAATTTTCTAGGAACGAAATCGGGTGGGTGGAGGGTCAAATCCGCGGTAACCAAGAGCTGCTGATACCATATGATGAGGATCTAAGATCCCGGGAGTGGCCCGATCTCGCGGTTTGACCCCGAATACCAAGGGAAGAGGTGAGAGAACGCGAGGAACACGAAGAACACGATGAACACCGAGACTCACACACGCACACCAACCCGATACACCCGATGCTTACCTCCGTGGCTCGATGGACCACGCCAATAGAATCTCCGAGGAAGAGGCACGCGGCAGAATTCCCGGAGAGAGATTGGGGTTGGAGAAGAAGAGCTTGATGAGGGAGAGAGAGTAACTTGTACTAGAATCTCACTCAACAAGATCCAAGTCAACAACCAAGGTGCCTTGATTACAGAGGGATGATAACCCTAGGGAGACTAAGCTCAAAGGTAGGTTTGAGTTCAAAACAAGTCTAAGGGGTAAAGGAGGGGTCCAAGCTACTTATATAGGCACACATGGCCAGCAAGGGCGAACAGGTACGCGAATGGATAACTTAAGGCAGTTTGGTGGGTCATTCTCGTCAGACCCGGTTTGGATCCGGTCTGACCGGGCCTGTGACCGGGTGGTCCGGTCCTGGGTCCGGTTGACCGGGCGCCAACCGGGAATCTGCGAGGTTTCCGGTCTTCGTCCGGTACGAGGGAGCTGCGCCGGTTGGCGCCCGGTTGACCGGGCTTGGGACCGGGGTGTCCGGTTGTGGGGCCGGTCTGACCGGGTCCTGGACCGGCCAGCGTCCTTCTCTTCCTTGGAGCGCTTCGAGCGACGTCGGGTTTGGCTTCGTGATCATCTCCATGTCCAGCTGCTCCTCTCCTTCCCTTGGCCATGGCGTGTCCTAATCTCCGGGGTCTTGATGAGCCTTGTACCTAATGACACATAACACATCGGCATGAGGTAGCATTCCATCCAAAGGGGTACCAAGATCAAGGGTGGTGAGGAGCGAGTTCACCTCATCATGTAGAGCTTTAACTCGGGCTCGCGTCATTGGTCCACTTGGGGGACTTGTTGGTCTTGGTGTGGAGGTGACCGAAGGCCACCCCGCATCAGAGTCAATCCTAGCCCAAGTCCAAGCTGGTTTGGTACCGCAACTGGTACCGCAACTCAAAGCTACACTCGTACCTGAAGTCAAAGCTGAAGTCGCCGCTTCAGTCCAAGCAGATTTCAACGCTCTACGCGCGTGGTATGAGGGTGGCAAACAAGCCCCCCCCCCCCCCCCCGGAAATGCAAGTGGTTAGCTTCGATGGCAGCAACTCGATGGCGCCGCCGTCCGCCGGCAATGACAATGTTATAATGGAGACTCCTCCGGCCGCCGGCAATGACAATGTTATAATGGAGACTCCTCCGGCCGCCGGCAATGTCGCTGGTGCTAGGGATTCACCGTCCATGCCGGGTAGCAGCCCCTCCGTCACTTGCACGCCCGCCGCTGCATGTGCTGGCCCGTCGACATTAGCCGAGCTCAACGCCCTCACGGTAATTAACTAATGTGTACATCAAGTTAATATATTAGTTTCATCATCCTTGCCCTCTCTCTAACGTCATACACATGTTCTCGCAGGCGCTCTCAACGCCATGCACCTTCCTGATGAGAGTAAACGACGAACTCAAAGACGTCGCGAGGGGGTCCATCCTTCGGCCCCTGGATAAGAAGTGGCACACACGAGATATGGCGGATGACGTTTACCGGGTTGAAGTGGATTGGGCGTTACTGGGCTATGAGGATTTGTTTCCTCCTAATCAACCGCATGGTGCCGATGACGATAGCCCGTTGAATCTGGCCTCACTGAAGGGTTGGGTACTGCTATGGCCAAAGACCCTAATTCGGATCAACACCTACTCGGGGTCGACGGCAAGCAAAGACAAGCACCTTGCGGCGCCACATGTCAGCGTCCCACCAGAACGGCCAGCTGCGCCAGAGGTCAGCGCCCCACCACAACAGCCAGCTGCGCCAGAGGCCGAGGAATACGAACATGACAACTTCCAATGGGATATTCCTACGTCTTCACAAGTTGACCATGAGGATGCGCCGGCCTTGAAATATGTGTGCTCCAAGAAGCTGCTCGATTCTCAAGAAACGGCTGAGGAGGAAAATCCTGAGGAGGTCGCCACCGCCGCCGTCAAAAATATGTTGAGCCCAAACACACTCCGTGCTACGGCCACTACGGCAATGGAGGGTCCATCAGTACAACCCAAGAAGAGGAAGAGGCAAAATAAGAAGGACGCCCAAGACAAGGCGGCGGCGGCCAAATCCAAGGACAAGGTCCCACTCCTTGACAAGTTGCTAAACAATTGGCGACCTCTGCATCACTTGGGTGAACCGATGCTGCCGGAGCATGTCGTGAAGAAACTCACCCCGGATATGAGGAGCTTGCATGAGACTGTCAGGCATGTGGAGAACCTTCTTCTCAAATCAAAAGATCCTGGTTACCCTCTCTTCGTGGCGAACGTGCCAACTGGCATGAACTTCGTCGAGAAGTACCCCGCGGACTTGTGCTTCATCCGGTTCAACGACATCTTCAGCATCTATCGCATGCAAGCGCTCCACTTTAGTGTGGTTCGCCTAGTTGCTCTTAGCTTGTCTGCCCAGATTGTTAAGGAGGAGACGCCGACCATCGCGATAATGGACCCCTTCTATATGCGGGAGAGCATCATCTGCAACGCTGGGGATCGGGCGATTGCCACCCAGCAGGTCGAGGATTTCATCTTTGGCGAACATTAAAAAGGGCGCCATTCTCATCCCTTACTTCCCCGAGTAAGTAATCACTCGCTAGTCCCCCATTACCATTCTATCCTATATCTCCATTTTCATTTCCAAAGGTTAATCCGTGTGTTTTCCGCAGAGACAAGTTCTGCACCCTCATCGTCGTGCACCCGCAACACTCGCATGCAGTCTATCTCGACTCGGGTAGGGACCACAAGAAAGACTACACCCACATCAAGGCCCTTCTCAATGATGCTCTCACCGGCTTCGCCAACAAGGCAGGCCCCCTCAAAGTAGAGAGGAAATCCCGAGGAGGCTTGGTCTTAACCCACACAACCAACTTCCCCTGCCTCAGGCAGTCGACGCACGACAATGGGATGGACGCGTGGTACGCCATCCTTCAGATGCAGGAGTACATAAAGTACGCAGATGACATGTTGCTGCCAGAGAATCTCAGAAACAGGTTTGCAAACATGGCGGATGTCCCTGATAGAGAGATTAGAAAGAACTGGGGTCGCATCCAGCAGTTCATTTGCACGATAATCCTGCAGGATGTCACCAATAGGTCTGGCGAGTTCTTCTACGGCTACGGTCTACCACCTAATGACGAGATAGAACTCCGCTTGGAGATGTCGCGTGATGAGAGGCCGTTCAACTCGCTTCAGGGCTGCCGTCCATTCCCCCCTAGGCGTACAACCTGATCCTACGACGGGAACACTTGCTAAAGCTTGAACGATACGTCCTTCAATTTCCGTATTGTATTGCTATATATTCCCATAGAATCGACTAGTTGCTTTTATTTAGTTGTATGAATGTGCATGTGAACATGTGTCTATAGTTTCATTTACTTTGCTATATATTTTAAGATTATGGCGTACATAGCTTAATAATTATTTGCATTTACTCGACCACTACTTGCCTCGTATTTGGAGTTCGCCGATGATTAGAATGTTTGGTCACTCGTACACTCGGTGGTGGAGCCAGTGAGCCTTGGTGCGACGGCCACAAGTATCAATCTATTGTGCATCCTACCTAGCCTCACTGACTCCATCCCTGGATGTTAATATTTGTTTCGACCGACAAAGTATGAGGCACGTTATTTAATTCGTAATACTTGTCTTCTATTTGAGTTCGCACTTCTTAATTGCATTGGCCGATGATTAAAATGTTCGGTCACTTGTACACTCCGGGGTGGGGCCAGTGAGGCTTGGTGTGATGGCCACAAATATCAATCTATTGTGCATCCTACCTAGCCTCACTGACCCCATCCCTGTATGTTATTATTTATTTCGACCAACAAAGTATGAGGCACATGCTATTTAGTTCATACTACTTGTCTCTTATTTGAGTTGGCACTTGTTCATTGCATTGGTACTAACGTTTTACTTGTCTTGTGAATGGAGATGCCGACGACATATGTCGTGTACAAGGGGAGGGTTCCTGGAGTCTACGACGACTGGGAGGACTGTCGGAGACAGGTGCACCGTTTCAGCGGCAACAGCTACAAGGGATACCCCACTAGGGTGGAGGCGGAAGGAAGATACGCCCGTTATCTAGCAGGAGAGATGAGGGACATGAGGAGGAACCGATGAAGACCATGGCCTTCGTGATGATGGTCATCATGACCATGTTGGTCATTTTCTATGTGATTGTAGTTTAGGTTAGGACCTACATTGTGAGGTGTATGACGATACTTGTGACGACTATGTACCAAGACTTCTAACTTTGTGAAACTTCGGCGTTCGGTGTTGCATATGCACATGTGTTGTATGAATCAACATTCCGAAACGAGACTTGCGTATTTGTGTATTGATACCGAAATGAAACTTGACTCTCTATGTGCTTCTCATATTGCATGTAATGCTGTATAAATATGAACTGCGTTGTAAATATATACTGCTGTCAAATATGTATTGTAATATGCTGGAAAAAAGCTGAAAAAAGAATTTTCGAATTTATTGCCGGCGCACCTAAATGACCTACTGCCGGCGCACATGGCATGCGCCAGTGCTGGAAGCACTACTGCCGGCGCAGCTGATTGTGCGCCGGTGGAACTTGTCCTTTGCCGGCGAAGCGTCGATGGCGCGCCGGCAGTATCCGGCCTATCATCGGCGCACTGCCTGGTGCGCCGGCAGTGGCCATTTATCACCGGCCCGTTCGCACCGGCGGGCTCGTGGTCCGCCGGCAATGGGCCTTTAGGTTTGCCGGCGGTAGCTGTTTTCCTTGTAGTGAAGATCTCGACTGCAAAACATACCTGAGGCTGAAAGAGAGAATCTAGTTCAAAACCTCAACATGTCCTTCATGTCCATCGATACAAGGGGTAACATTATTCCGAAAACGCCAGAAGCTGGGTACATGGCAACGCAAGCTTTTATACTCGCATCCAGGCCACCTCCTGGAGAACCAAGGGAAACATTGTACAACATGGCCATGGAAGGAGTTGGAGTGATGGGCACAGCATTTGCTGGTACACCTCCCGAAAGATCAGCAAGGCAAAATAGTCCACGACCTACGGCAACAGTGCAAGATCCTGCAAGAACGAGTGGCGCAAGAGATGCAGCTACTCAGGCAAGGGTAGACAGAGCGCGACAGGAGAGAAGGGAACGCAGGCACTCACCAGAGGTCAATGAAGAAGATATGTGTGGGCTCCTGTGTTTCACAAGACGAGTCCGTAAAACTCGAGTTCCATCAGGGTTTAAACTACCCGATAACTACAAAAAATTTGTCAGCTTGCAAGATCCTGAGGATTGGTTAGTTGATTATCTCGAGACGGTGAAGCTGATGGGTGGAACTAGAGCAACAGCCATGCAGAGCATTCAAGTACACCTGAGTGGAGCCGCACAATCATGGATAAAGAAGCTGCCTCCAGGTTCCATCAACAGCTGGGACAGTTTTGAGGATATATTCATCAAGAATTTCTGATCTACATGCAAAAAACCCGCATCACTAGAGGAGTTGAGGTCTTGTAGATAAAAGCACGATGAATCAATGAGAAAGTACATCCAGAGGTGGAACATCATCAAAAAATTGGCAGAGAACATATCTGACGAGAGAGCAATAGATGTGTTTGTGGCTGGAATTTGACGGGGAGATTTTGTCGAAGACTTGGGGAGAACCAACCCAAAGACAGTATCAGCATTAATGGAGATAGCAAATAGGTGGGCAGATGGAGAAGATGCTGTTCACAACAAACGGCATAGGTCGCCTGAAGAGGACCGCAGTCGAAATTTTCAAAACAGGCGATGATTTCCTCGGCAGTTCTCAAATTACGATGCCCCTAGCCAGATATCGGCTGGTTTTCGAGGAAACAGTGGAGGAAACAATCGAGATGATCACCAGAGGAGCGGCGAGCAGCGCAGTGATTACAAGGATGATTCCCGTTCTAACAGACAAAATAGTGGACCAAGGTTTTAGAGACCGTACGTTTCACCCGAGGACCTCTTAAACGGACCATGCCAAATACATTTTTATCTCGACGTCAATGGAAGAAGGCAGTCTGGACATCTGCAGAAGGACTGTCGAAATTTTCAAGCAATGCTGAAGTTTGCAGGGCAGGCAAATACGCAGCCAATGAATAGAAACCCCCAAGGGCCAAGGAGTGAGATCCACCTTCCGCCTCCTCCGGCAATTACAGATGCAAATCGACATCAGTTACAAATAGCGGCAGCTCCAAACCCACCTCCGTATGTCGACACCAATGGCGTGGTTTCAATGATTCAAAAAGCCAGGCCATCCAACAGAGCTCAGAAAGTAATCTCGAGACAAGTGTTCATGGCAGAAAAGATGCCCCCACCAACAATTGAGTATCTAGATTGGTCGGGGCAGGACATTGGTTTCACCATAGCAGACCACCCGCAGCAAGTTCCTCGACCAGGGCAATCAACATTTATTTTGCCAGCAGTGATCGCAGGATTCGATGTTTCACGAGTATTTATAGATGGAGGCAGCAGTCTAAATCTTATGTACGCGGATACATTGAGGAAGATGAACATCTCCTTAGCAAATTTGAAACCAACTGACACACGCTTCCATGGTATCACACCAGATAAGCCAAGTTATCCGCTGGGAAAGATCAATCTCGACGTTCAGTTTGGAACCCGAGAAAATTACAGGATCGAAAGGCTGGAATTTGAGGTTGTCGACTTCCCATCACAATACCACGCCTTGCTGGGACGGCCAGCCTACGCCAGGTTTATGGCGGTACCACAGTACACATACTTATTGTGGAGGATCCCTGGACCCAAGGGACCAATTACAGTAAAAGGCAGTTTTGCGCTAGCTGATAAATGCGACAGGGATTTTCATCGATTATCAGAAACCTTCGGGATGCAAGCAGAGTATATGGAATCAAGGCTCACAACTGACTATGATGTGTTGCCAGACGTGGGGAGGCCGCTCAAGGAACCAACCTTTAGCACCACCAAGAGTTTTAAGGAAGTATAGATCCATCCGACAGATCCCAAGAAGACGACATCTATTGCAGCAAATATGGATCTCGCATAGGAAAGCGCGCTCATCGAGTTCCTCCGTGAGCGCTGGGAAATCTTCGCATGGTGTCCAGCTGACATGCCAGGAGTACCCAGGGAACTTACCGAGCACCACCTTAACTTGGATCCAGTGGCGAGGCCAATAAAACAACCCTTGCGGCGTTTTTTGGAACCAAACTGCAAGGCCATGCTGTCCGAAATCAATAGACTAAGAGAGGCTGGTTTTATCAAAGAATTACATACAGAGGCCACGTGGGTAGCTAACCCCGTACTGGTCCCGAAGAAAAACACAAAGGTCCTTCGCATGTGCGTCGACTTCACGTGTCTCAATAAACATTGTCCAAAGGATCACTTTCCCCTCCCAAGGATCGATCAAATTATCGACTCTACGGCAGGTTGTGAACGTCTTTCCTTCCTGGATGCATATTCTGGCTATAACCAGATCAGACTAAAAGAAGACGACGAGGTCAAAACAGCTTTTATAACACCTTATGGCGTGTTCTGCTATAAAACAATGCCTTTTGGTCTGAAAAACGAGGGAGCAACATACCAGCGGATGATGCAAAAGTGTCTTGCAACACAGATTGGCAAAAACGTACAAGTATACATCGATGATGTCATCATAACAACAAAGAAGGGGATAACTTTAATCGAGGATCTGAAGGAAACTTTCGACAACCTCGATAACTTCTGCCTCAAGTTGAACCCGACAAAGTGCTCCTTTGGCGTCCCTGCGGGAGAACTTCTCGGTTTCCTAGTCTCAGCAAGAGGAATTGAGGCTAATCTCGAGAAAATTCAAGCCATCGTAACGATGCGGAAGCCAACAAAACTGAAGGAGATACAACAGCTAACTGGGCGAGTCGCGGCTCTAAGCAGATTGAAAAGGCATTGCCATTCTATGCTCTAATCAAACAAGGCGACAAATTTCAATGGAACGAAGAAGCAGACAGAGCTTTCGAGGATCTCAAGCGCACAATCTCGACACCACCAATCCTGGTGGCACCTAAGAAGCCTCTCCTATTATATATAGCGGCCACGCCTCAGGTGGTCAGCACGGTATTGGTGTCGAAAGAGAAGAAGAAGGAAAACTCCACGGAGTGCAGCGGCCGGTATACTTCGTCAGCGACGTTTTATCGCCTTCAAAACAGAGGTATCCGCAGTATCAGAAGTTGGCATATGGAGTATTCACAACCGCAAGAAAATTACGACACTATTTCTCAGAACACCCAATAATAGTGGTTAATGAAGCGCCTTTATCCAACATACTAAACAATCCAGAAGCCACGGGTCGTGTCTCCCTTTGGGGAATAGAACTTTCCCCTCGGGACATCACATACGAGAAGAGAAAAGTAATAAAGTCGCAGATCCTGCCAGACTTCATCGCAGAGTGGATGGAGCTACAAAACATGACACCTCCAGATTTGTCGAGAACCTGGACTATGAATTTCGACGGGTCCAAGAGATCAGAAGGAGCAGGAGCAGGCGTGATACTAGTATCACCCCAAGGTGACAAGCTGAAATATTTGTTGCGGATGACGTTTCCAAACGCATCCAATAACGAAGCAGAGTATGAAGCACTCATACACGGGATGAAGATGGCAAAAGCTTGTGGAGCAACCCGACTAAAAATCTTTGGCGACTCACAGTTGGTGGCCCAACAAGTGATGAATCAATGCGACGCAGTCAACGATAGCATGATAGCATATAAAGAGGTATACAACGAGCTCGAGAGGTTATTCGATGGGTACGAAGTAAATCATATCAGCAGGCTCAGCAACGATGAAGCCGATGTACTCGCAAACATCGGGTTGCAATGCCTCGCGATTCCACCTGGCGTGTTTTGGGAGGAGATAGCCGAGAGATCTACCAAGCCGAAGAAACCGCAGAAGAAGGAGAAGGATGAGAAACCCTCGGGGGCTAAAATAGCATCACTGGAAGAAGAAGAAGAACCAGACATAGTGATGATGATACAAACTCCTTGGATGCAAGCATACATAGCATACATCTTAAGAAAGGTAAAATACCCGACGATCCAGTTGAAGCAAGGCGAGTTATCAGACGTTCTAAAGCCTTCACTGTGGTCAAAGGGGAGTTATACAAATGAAGTATTTCGGGAGTGTTACAAAGGTGCGTCACACCCAAGGAGGGAAGGATAATTTTGAAAGATGTACACGAAGGAGTATGCGGACACCACGCAAGCAGTCGAGCTATAGCAGCCAAGGTCTTCAGAGCAGGGCTTTATTGGCTAACAACAATCGAGGATGCAAAGGACATAGTACGCACTTGTGACGCGTGCCAAAGGTTTGCCGCGAAACCACACTCCCCAGCAGCAGAGTTGATGGCAATATCATTGTCATGGCCCTTTGCTCAATGGGGTCTCGATATGGTGGGAAAATTGCACAAGGCCTCGTCAGGAGGATACGAGTATATGCTCATAGCTGTCGATAAGTTCACAAAATGGATAGAAGCAAAACCGATAAATTCACCAGATGCAGCATCTGCAATCAAGTTCGTGAAAAGCATCGTCTTTCGGTTTGGAGTCCCTCATAGCATAGTCACAGACAATGGCAGCAATTTCACATCTAATGAATTCAAAGCTTATTGTGCAGAGGTAGGCATCAAACTACACTTTGCATCAGTTGCGCTCCCGCAAACCAATGGGCAAGTCGAGAAAGCAAACGGTATCATCTGCAACGGCATCAAGAAACGTCTGCTCACACCACTGGAAAAAGCTAGACACACATGGCCAGAAGAGTTGCCCAGTGTTTTATGGAGTATCCGAACAACACCAAATACAGCGACACAAGAAACACCGTTTTTTCTGGTTCATGGAGCTGAGGTAGTGTTGCCAATAGAAATAGAGCACAATTCTCCGACAATGGCGGAGTATGACGAATAAACTTCACGAAAGGCAT
This sequence comes from Lolium perenne, assembly GCF_019359855.2. Lineage (NCBI taxonomy): Eukaryota > Viridiplantae > Streptophyta > Magnoliopsida > Poales > Poaceae > Lolium > Lolium perenne. Next base: position 155,335,736 of record NC_067246.2, read on the forward strand.
TAGAGGATGATGTCGATGCACTCGACGAAGCTCGAGATGAAGTACTATCACGAGTTACAAAGTACCAGCAAGATCTGAAAAATTACCATAGTCGACGTTTGCGACCAAGATCCTTCCAGGTGGGCGACTTAATTCTTCGGCTCATGCAAACTAGCCATGAGAAACTCGAGTCGCCGTGGGTTGGCCCATATATACATCGTCACAGAAGTAATTGAAGGAGGAGCGTACAGAATAAAGAACAAGAAGACAGGAGTCGTCGAGCCAAATCCCTGGAACGTGGCGCAACTTAGGTGTTTTTACGCTTGAAGTCGAAATATAGTCCTCTCTGTAAACATACAATGTACTGAAACGCCCGCGAGTTTTCAGACACACTCTTTTCCTTTCAGGGTACCGAGTGGGGCTGAAAGGTTTTTAATGAGGCGGGCTCGCGGTGCTGCAATATAGTAAAGATATTGGTGATATACATCTTTTCATTCGACAGGTTCGGGGTTTTCCTACCCGACAAAGTTTTATTCTGCACAAGAACAACTTATACAACATATAAATTTACAAAAAATCTTTGCCTTGGTTTGAAATAGCTCGTAAATACAATAAAGACACTAGCCACCGAGACACTCGGGGGCTTAGGAAAAGAAAAATACATATCTTTGTATTACAATATATATACAACAAGTTACAGGTTCTTTCGACAAGATAATCTATCTACCGAAGAAGTAGAGTTATCCGCGACCTAACAGATCATCAATATTTATTCTGTCTTCTTTGGCAGAGGCACCCAAAAAATCGGCATAATGGCCATCTGCAAAAAAGTCGGCATCCATTCGAAGAAGGTCATCAATTATCTCTTCAGCTACTGGTGTAACTATCGCATCAATTTTGTCGACACCTCTCCGTCGTTGCCTTAGCTTGGCATGGACAGTTTCAACTACCTTGGTCATATCCAGCTTTGAGTTGCAGACTTGAAGCATGATAAGGGCAAATCTGGCACTGGTTGAGCTTTCACAAAACCGTGGATTTGACACGCGCGATCTTGAAACCTGACGATCTGTCGGGTATGCTCAGGTGTAGCCCAAAAAAGGGAGCCATGGTCCAGTGCCAGATTAACAAGAAAATTTGATCTTGTGTCAACCCGTTGATCTTCGGCAGCAGCGTCCAAAAAGGGACCTATTTTACGACATCACACCAGTTAGAGACAGAAAACAAGCAAACAACAGAGGCAGTTTAGGTTTGAGAAGTATACCTGCCATTTCCAGGCTCGCCTCAGTCATCAATTCAAGCATAAAATTTTCTCGGGAAGTAGCCTGTGTAGCTTCAGCGGCTGCAGCTTCTTTTGAAGCTATAGCTTCCTGAGCTTGCTGTTGTGCAATTTTCTCTCTCTCAGAGGATCTTTGAGATTGTTCCATTATCACAAGTGCCTATTTATTCATTGATTGAAGCTGCTGGCGGAGTTCTTCCAAGTCATGTGTTGCATCCGTACTCGAAGAATCTTCAATAAATTCGTTACCGATTGACATTTTCCTCAAGTAAGAGGATGCAAGCAAAGCATCGGAGGGATGAGGAGTTGAAGTATAGTTGTCAAATACCAACTGGAAAGAAAATTTCAACATCAATCATAACGTGAAATAGATTTTCATTGATTTTCAATATATTTACATAGTTCTTACAAAAGGATGGATCCTAGTGAACCAAGCATACGCTGTCGCATGATACATCTATGGCGACATGCGTCAAAAGAAAGAAAAAGAGAAAAAGATAGGTAGGGCGATCTACTTGACCTCCGTTTTGGCGGAACTGGAGGAGGGCGTTGGCTTGTACCCGGGGAAAGCCAGGATCTTCTTCGAGTGGGGCTTTGCAGCCCTGATTAGGGATGGCCATTTATCCTGTTTCAGCTTTGTGGCTTCGCCAACTTTTGCCCAGTCGACATCTTGCTGGCTCTCGGCAACCAGTGCTATAGTGCCTTCCACGCCAATCTTCAAGCTTTCTTGGCGGAGAGCAAGCCCAAGATCTTCGTGGGGGACGAAGCTTTTGGCAAGGTCCGCAAAAGCGTCGGGTTCCTTTTTCTTCGGGAAGAAATACGGAAACAAGCGCGAAAACGCAGCTTGGGCGTCAAAGATGCTACGGCGCACCAGATCCGCATGAATCTCAAGAAGAGATAGCGCGTCGAGAAGACGGTCGTCTTCAGGCTTGTCCAGCACAAAATCCTGACTCATTTTCCCTGCTGAAACAAAAGTTCGGGTCTTCAACAAAGGAGAAGGGGTAGAAAACCAATGAAGAGAATAAAGGTAGGGTTAGCGAACTTACTAACAAAACGACGGTTCAATGATTCAAGGCGGGAGGCAATACTTCCATCACGAGCGACATGCTGAGAGATTTTGTCACTTAGAGCAGCCTCTGCTTCGTGAAGTCTCTTTTGAAGATCTTCAATACAAGAGGCATCCTTTTCAGCTTTCTCATGAGCTTCTTCGCTCGCCCTGATTTTGTTGGCAAGGTCTTCAGCCCGTTTGTCCGCCGCAAGGAGAGCCACTGTTGAAAAGACATAGAACAGAAGTTAAAATTGTACAAGGACAAAGGATATTCTTGAGGAATAGAAAGGATAGATCATATAACAAGTATACCTTTCAACCCATCAACAGTGTTTCGGTATCCAATAAATTGGGCTCCAAGGTTAATGAAGGGCTTCATCAGAGGCTGCAGAGGAAGAAAGGGAAAGAAAGATTTAGAGTAGTGAAAAACTCGGCAGATAGAAAAACAAAGACAGTAGACTTACATCGTCCAAAGGCGGAATTGCTGAATCTCCGGCAAGGTTGAATCCTTCGCCTAGCTCGATCCTCGCTCTTTTTGGAGAAGAGGCTCGGGGGCTAGCGGCAGGAGTCGACCTCTGAAGATCTGGATGAGGAGTCGAGGTTTCCTCCGCCGTGCGGTGTGTCTCCGATAAAGCTAAAGTATGAGACATGCTCATAGGAGCAGTCACATTGGCGGCGGGTTCTTCTTTTTCTTCGTCAATGCTGGTCCAAAATAGAATGAGATTATTTGATATCGAATTAGGATATTCAACACACCATGACTAAAAAAGATCGGCAAGGTAACTTACGAAATGACAAGAGCAGCTTCATAGGCGTTGAAGGGCGTTGCTTCTTCGACAGGAGAGCTGCTCAGCTTGGAGGTGCCAGAGCCTTCTGTATTACCCCTTTTCCGTTTCTTCAGGGAAACAGCGGATGGGATGGACTACGTGGACTCCGAAGCCTCGGATTCAATTTCTTTTTCAGAGGAAGCCGCGGGTTTGTGAGAAACCGCGACTTCACTTTCAGGATGAGAAGGAACCTGGGTGTCCTCGGTAATGACCGCGCGTTCTTCGACATCTCCACCTTCCGGAAGGGGAGGAAGAGTCGACGCAGTTTTATGGTTCTGAACAAGATAAGAATGTGTCGGTAGCAAATTATATAAATTAACAGCAGTCGAAGAAATAGCAGTCAAAAGAAGTGCATAGAAAACAAGCATACGATAAAAGATAGAGTAACTGGGGGAGAGCGTTGGTGCTGCTGTACGGCACCACGCGGCGAGGTCTCGGGATGGTGTCTTTCTTGCTGAGCGAAGAGATTTTTCGGACAAGTTTTTCTTAGTCCTTGACCGATAGATCTATCGGTAGCCGATCCTCATCTTTGTCACCAGCATACATCCAGAGGGGGTTTTTCCGAGCCTGAAGAGGCTGTACCCTAATCCTAAGGAAGTATGCCGTAATTTGGATACCCGGCAACTCTTGGCCATGGGTATTCTGGAGCTCGTGGATGCGCGTCATCAGCGCCTCTGTCGCCGACTTTTCTTCGTCGGTAGCTTCTGCATCCCAGGAGCGGCGACACAGGATTTTTTCGTTGCCGTTAAAAGGGGGAATGTTATGTTCCACCGAGTTGGCGCTTTCCTCACGAATATACAACCATCTTTTACGCCACCCTTGGACGGAGTCGGGGAATTTGACGTCAAAATACTCGACATCAGGGCGGACGCAAATAACAACACCGCCTATATTATAGGCAATGTTGGGGGAGCCATTGCGGCGGAGGATGAAGATGCGTTTCCATAGAGCCCAATTGGGATGAACTCCAAGGAAGCACTCGCAAAGGGTAATAAAAATAGAAACATGAAGGATGGAATTGGGGGTAAGGTGATGAGGCTGTAGCCCATACACGAACAGCAATCCGCGAAGAAAATCATGGATGGGCGCAGCAAGGTCGCGGATGAGATGGTCAACAAAGCTCACCCGATATCCAATGGGAGGCGTCGGGTAGCTCTCCTCGCTGGGGAAGCGCAGCACATCTTCTTCTTGCTCAGCCCCAGTTTCTTCAGCAGATTGATGTCCTGCGCGGAGATCTTGGATCTCTCCCACTATGTGTTTCCAAGATCTTGCGTCGCCATTGTTACGTCGGGAGTGCTGTGCCTCGTGAGTCTTGGACGCGGTGGCATCAACGATGGCGTAGCAGAAGCAGTGGAATGCGTGGACGCTGGAGTTTGTTTGGTTGCAAAGGGAATTTTTGGCAGAGAGAGAACAGAGGTGCGGCGCAGCGAAGGGGATTAACAGAGGAAGACGATGGCTATTTATAGCAGGTTTAGTAAGAACGTCGCACCGTTGGATGATCAACGAATGGACTTGATGAATTACACGTGGCCTAAGGAGTAAAACAGTATTTTTACTGTGATGGAACTAGACAGACGCTACAGCGCGCGTGCCAGAAAAAGTGGAGGACGTGTGTCCCCCACTAACGTAACGTGATAACGTGTCGTCGGCTTTGGGCCCGCAGGTCAGAGAGAGGACAGTAATCGCATCTTCCCGATACAGTGGTCGTGGCTATCGTCAGCACTGATGTCACCTTACCAAATGAAAATCTCGGCTGTGAAGTTAAGGAAATTGGTGACAGTAAAGGACTATTGACAAACTCGAGAGCCTTTTATCAAATACAAGTTTTTGATCAAATGCTCGGGGGCTACTTTCGAAAAAGGAAGATTTCGGGTATGGCAAAATAGAAATGGCGAGAGCCTATGATTAAATGCAAGCATTTGTCCATAGCCTCGGGGACTACTCTCATCGGGAGCGCTGGTCGCGCACCCGATAAAGATAGAAGAACTCGGTAACATGACAATATAGCGACAAAAGATGTTGAAATTATGAGCCTACAACCAAGAACAAGTCCTTGGCTGTTCGCGTGCCCGATGACATTATAAAAAGTATAATGAGCATATTTCGAGTTATACAAATAACTCTCCATATACTCCCATCGGGAATACAAGATAAGTCATCCGTTGACTCAATAAAATGTGCTATTCCAACAGCCGAAAAAGCACTCGACAATATATTCTCAGAGCGCCAAAGTCGCGAATAAATCTCTGAATGCCGCAAAACTCTGCGAAGGTAAAACCCCAGATCCGTTCTGAGCGGCGTGGCACCGTCTCTGACGTCGGTTTGCTACTTTTTTCCGTATCAACAGATACGAAGAAAAATCCTAACGGACGCGTTAGGTACTTGATAAAACATGACTGGGACTCGACAAACGGTAAGACCTTATGCGGCGCATGTCGAGTTAACACCAGTATCCCGAGATCATGTCTAGGGACATGATTTTGAAGTAGGTTTTTGCGGATTGCCACTAGAGCAGTTAACTAGTACCTGATATGTCAGATGAACTAGCCCCAATTACCATTATCCATGTACAATATATAAATGTTTATCTAAAGATATATGATGGTTTGAAAGATTGCGTGATGATTATAAAGTTGGAGATTTTCCCTGATTCTTCGATTCAACCAAAATCTTGGGGGCTACTAACATAGGCATCCCCAATGGGCCTGCCGAAGATGGTACCCGGGGTTTATTGAAGGTCCACAAGTCAAAGAATATGAAGCCTGGAAGCCCAATTAGTATTAAGGAAAGATATAATTGTATTAGGAATATCAACTTGTAATTATTACGGGACGGTTCAGAAACCCTCCCGGACTCTGTAAACTTGTGTACCACGAATCTCTCGGCTCCGCCTCCTATATAAGGGGGAGTCGAGGGACAAAGAAAGGATCGATTCATTGTTTCACGCAAACCCTAGTTTCTTAATCGTCGAGTACTTTTCGGCTGAAACCCTCGAGATCTACTTGCCCTCTACTTCCAACTAAACCCTAGTCTACAACTCATAGGCATTGATAAGTTAATCCCTTGTCACTTACACCACACCACCACCTTTTGTAGTTTAGAGGTATCCATGTCATGATCTTGGTATATTCTCAATGTGAGAGAGGCATACCATTGTACCGTATTGGAGAGCTTGTTGGATAGTGATGCTCCACTATTTAAATTGTATTGATAGTACTACAAATCTGAGAGTATATTCCTCCTTGTGTTGTCATAATACCTGCTTAACTTAAGCAAGTCTGATCCACCCATTACTCCTTTTATACCTTCTATGGCGTGATGACTCTCATCTTGCCCATAGTGCATTACTAGTTCAACTCATGAAACTTTAGGTTGGGAACCCCTCAAGGCCTACCTTGCTGTAAACGTTTATGAAAACCTTGGGTAAGTTAACTCTACCCAAGTGTATGTCTTTGGAAAAGTAAATGTTTTGAACAAGGTTGTTCGGAGGATTATGGTTGGTTGTTGGCAAATCAAAGGAAGTGTGTGGGTTATGTTTTCAAAGGAGCACTGCGTATAAGTGATTGCCGTCCCAACTTTTATTCGTGCAACCACATTATCCAAAGTGGGCACGAGCTTAGTCCGTAGTCTGTTGAAATTGGCATGAGCCACCTTCATAACTCTCTAGGGAGGGTCACGACAACCTCTGACATCGGGTTGCACTCTGAAGGAGGGAATACACTGTAGTTGTCTATAGCCGGACGATTAGTGAGTGTCTTCCGTCATGGCGCCGGAGATACGCTCAAAAGGAGGTATACTGCCGGGGTGCCGGGAAGGGGTAAGCCCGCAGGGAAGGACTCATGTCAAGGGAGACGGGCGAAAGACTATGACTGGTTATCCGAGACTCGCGTACTTTTGTATGACGACCCGGGGATGATCCCGGTGGATTTACCGGTTCTTGTGGGGAAAGTGCACAAACTCTGCAGAGTCATATCTATTCGAATAGCCGCGTCCGCGGTCATGGACAAGTTGAAATGGCCATTCTTAACCTGGGCTTGAGTTTTGTTTTGACAAATACTTTGCAAAAGAAGTGTTGTGTTGGATGTACCGGAAAGGTACGGGAAAATGGCATGTGTAGACCATATGGAGATGGTCGTGGGAAAACAAAGACCAAGTGGGGGACTCATCACTAAGTGTTTCATGTAGAGGAACTCTTCTTTAATAAAGATATAGAGATGTCATAGGACTTCCCTAGCATCCACATCAAATGAGATGGCGGTATGCTAACTCTTCTTCAATAAAGATATAGAGACGTCATAGGACTTCAATAGCGCCCGCATCACTTGCGATGCCGGAACGCTAACTCTTCCATAAAGATATAGAGATGACGTAGTCTCTCTTTTGAAGTATCTTCTTTAACAAAGATATAGAGATGTCATAGGAACACTATAGTGTCTGCATCATTTGAGATGCCGGCATTCTATATCCACGAGAGAAACTGATTCTCTTATGCATGCTTTATCCAGAAGAGAAACTATTCCCCTCTCTAGTCTTCTCTAGATAGAACTGTTGTCACCTTCCTGATGGTTTGCGAGTACAATTCCAAATGTACTCATGGCTTTGTCCCTGGCTATTAACTTGGGCAGACCATGAGGAGGACTACGAAGACGATGGAGGATATCAGGACGACTATGCGACTTAGGAAAATCTCCAAGTCAGCCGCCTGTAGGTCTAAGGCATGACTTGGGCCCGACGACGTTGACGTGTATCCGCTGCTATGTTTGTGAACTTGCCCGAAGTGGCATTTATGTAAGACTGGGTCATGTGACCCCGATGTTGTAAGACTTATTTATTCGGTACTGTAATGGATGATGTAATCTGGATATTCAGTTCGGTTATGTGCTTACGGTACACTGATCATGGGATCGTGAGTTGAATGCATAACAGGGTATTTCAGGAAGTTAGTCCGGGGTCCCCACAACAAGCCCGGAGGGGAACTACAGTGGGTTATCGTTGTGGATCTGAGAGGCAGGATGGAGCCTCCCACTTTCGAGAGGATCCACTTCACCATCAGGAAGCACTTGCCCGTCTATGCGGGCAGAATGTGATTGGGATCCAGGACTCTCGCTTCACTCACTTTGTGAGGCATGACTCCATTGGAGGACCCATGGACCTGCAGTCGCACCCCGAGCTGAAGCACCACGTGGAGCATCTAGACTTTATGCTGCACGAGACTCAGAAGGAGCTGGACAATGCCCGCGTCTACGCCAATAGACTAACCTCCACATGTCTCAGCAGGCGGAGACCATCAAGATGCTTTCCAAGGATCGCAAGACACTCCGCCAGCAGAGAGCCAAGAAGGACTCCACCATCGCTCGCCTTCACGCGAAGATAGCAGCCCTGGAGGCAACTGTTCATGCTCAGGAGACTCAGCTGAGGGAGACGGAAGAATAAGGTGAAGACATTTAGGGAGGAGCCGCCTTCCTGAGTGATGATGATGACTTCAAGGAGGATGAGAACACTGATGTTGAGGACTATGAGTTCATGGAGGCCGGAGAAGATCACTACATCCCGATAGATGTAGATGATGAGTAGTTGCACTTGTTCACTTGCGTAGGTGTGAGTTTGTATCCAACCCCTTGTATCGTAGCTTGGAGAAATGGTTCTTAAAACCATTAATGTGTTAGATTGTAATGTGTGTTGTTTGAATGAATGAAAGTGCGTTTGTTTTCAACATTACAAGTATTCAAGTTTTAAACTTCTAGCTTAAACCAAAACAAGCCATAGAAAATTCCCTCTTATCTCATGATCTATCTCAATGTTCAGATGGCCCCTCCCAACCGCAGCACCAATCAGGATGCCATGATGCAAATGCTGCAAACGACGATGGCTGATAGAGAGACAGAAAGAGCTGAAAGACAGGCCAACATTGCCGCACTGCAACAGATTGCTAACAGCAACCAAGGCCATGGAAACCATGATCACCCAGGATCAAAGCTGGAGAACTTTCAAAACACCAACCCTCCCATGTTCAGCAAAACAGAAGAACCCCTTGATGCCTATGACTGGCTCCAGACCATGGAGAACAATCTAGAAGTTGCGGGAGTTGAAGCCGCAGAGAAAGTCTTGTTTGCCACTCATTACTTAGCAAGACCTGCCAGAGCCTGGTGGACCAGCACCCGTGCCATGAATGCCGGACAGATCATGACTTGGGGCAGATTTCAAGCTCAAGTTCAGCAAGTATCACATGCCCCCGGGTCTGATAAAGAAGATGAGGGATGAGTTCTGGGAACTCAAGCAAGGTAGAATGTCCGTGGTAGAATACCGCGGCAGATTTCTTACTCTGTCAAGGTACGCCCCGGATGATACCGATACCACTGAGAAGAGGAAGGAAAGGTTCGTGAACAGACTGCATGATGAGATGCAGACTGTGCTGGTCAACATCCCCTTTGTTGACTTCGAAGCCCTGGTGGACTCAGCCATCCAGATGGAGGGAAAACTGCATCAAGCCAACGAGAACCGCAAGCGCCGCATGATGAATCAGAGCGGGCCCAGCAATACCCCAAGGTATCGCCCCGGCTCAAGCGGAGGATTCAACCCCAGAAACAACAAGCCCAATGTGCCGTTCTCACGTCCGAATTTCCAGAATCGGAGTGGAGGACACCCATGGCCAGGAGGCCACAACAACAACAACTTCAACCGTGCCCCTATGAGAGCCCCCGACAACCACAACAACAACACCGCTCCAAGGACTGGGAGCAACGCTGTCCCTGTCGCCCCCAAGGACAAGTCAACTGTGACTTGTTATGAATGCGGGATAGTGGGACACTACTCCAATGAGTGCCCCAAGAAGCTCGCCAAGACCACCCCCAATACCTCTGCCCCTGCTCAGCAGCAACGCCGTGTCTCCATCGGCAGGAAGTTCACCCCGAACAACCCAAACAACCGCGGCGGCCGCCTCTTCCACATGAATGCCGAAGAAGCCCAGGAAGCACCAGATGTCGTGTTGGGTATGTTTTCTGTTAACTCAGTACCTGCCAGAGTGTTGTTTGATTCCAGAGCATCGCATTCGTTTGTAACCGAAGATTTTGCATGCACTAGTAAGATTCAAACAATCAATTTGAAACATGTCATGATAGTTCAAATACCTGGTTCAACTACCAAAGCTAGAAATATTTGCAAAGATGTACCCATCAGAATACATCAAATAGATTTTTACGCAAACTTGATCGTTTTGGGAACAAAAGGTTTGGAAGTAGTACTGGGTATGGATTGGATGTCGAAACATCATGGATTGACTGACAGTGCCAAGAAGGCCATCACCATGACTAGTAGCACCGGAGTGTTAGTAGAACACATATCTGAAAGACTACCCAGAAAGTTCACCTGCAACCAGAGTTTAGCCAAGCCAACCTTGGATCAGATCAAGGTCGTCTGTTGATACCCCGATGTGTTTCCTGATGATCTACCCGGTATGCCCCCAGATCAGGATATCGAGTTTATCATTGGGTTAATCCCTGGAACAGGACCTATAGCCCAAAGAGCCTATAGCATGAACCCCGCAGAGTTAGTGGAACTGAAGAAGCAACTCGATGATATGCTGTACAAAGGTCTAATTCGAACAAGTGCGTCGCCTTGGAGATCCCCAGTTTTGTTCGTGGATAAGAAAGACGGTGCCACTCGTTTATGTACGGATTACCGTTAGCTTAACGATGTCACCATAAAGAACAAATACCCCTTGCCAAAGATAGAAGGCCTGTTTGATCAGCTGACCGGTGCCAAAGTGTTCTCTAAGATTGATCTTAGGACTGGTTACCATCAACTGAAGATTCGTGCATCAGATATCCCCAAAACCACCTTCACCACCAGATATGGATTGTACAAGTACAATGTCATGTCATTTGGATTGACCAATGCCCCCGCTTATTTCATGAATCTCATGAATAAGATCTTTATGAACTTTTTGGATAAGTTTGTCGTGGTTTTCATCGACAACATCCTTATCTACTCCAAATCCGAAGAAGAACATGAGCAACATTTGGAAGTTATCCTAGAAACCCTTAGGAAGCATCAGCTGTATGCCAAGTTCAGCAAATGTGAGTTTTAGTTAAAGGAAGTAGGATTCCTGGGACACATCTTGTCTGCAGGAGGAATTGCCGTAGATCCTGCTAAGATCAATACCGTTGAGGAATGGAAAGCCCCCACCACTCAGACTGAAGTTTGTGCATTTCTGGGATTAACAGGATATTACCGCAGGTTTGTTGAAGGATTTTCCAGCATTGCTAGACCCATAACTCAACTGCTGAAGAAGGACAAGAAGTTTGAATGGATTGATAAGTGTGAAGAGAGTTTCCAGCAACTCAAGCACAGATTAACCACAACCCCAATATTGATCATGCCCGATATCACCAAGCCATTTGACGTCTATTGTGACGCATCCAAGATTGGTCTTGGATGTGTGTTGATGCAAGAAGGCAAGGTGATATCATACCTGTCAAGGCAACTGAAGCAACATGAGCAGAACTATCCAACCCATGACTTAGAGTTAGCAGCAGTATCTTAGCCTTGAAAGTGTGGCGTCATTAACTCATGGGTAATCGATGCGAGATCTATTCGTATCACAAGAGCCTGAAGTATATTTTCACCCAGAAGGAACTGAATATGAGGCAAAGAAGATGGATAGAGTTAATCAAGGATTATGATATGGAAATTCACTATCACCCCGGCAAGGACAATGTGGTAGAGGATGCCTTGAGTAGACTGTCGTGCCAGTTGAACTCCATGATCGCAGTAGAACATCCTAGTTTGTATCAAGAATTTGAACAGTTTAGACTAGAGCTAGTTAGTGAAGGATTCCTAGCGAGCATTGAGCTCCAGCCCACTTTGACGAGTCAGATCAAGGAAGCTCAGAAGGGAAATGCCAGCATTCATGGAATCAAGAGTCAAATAGCTGCAAGAAAAGCACCGGGATTCACCGAAGATGAAGAAGGAGTTCTTTGGTACAACGGACGCCTGTGTGTACCGTCAAATTCAGAGTTGAAGCAAGTCATCCTGAAGGAAGCCCATGATACCATATATTCCATTCACCCCAGAGGAACCAAGATGTATCAAGACCTGAAGGATCAATTTTGGTGGCATGGAATGAAGCGAGAAATTGGAAGCTACATAGCTAAGTGTGACATCTGTCAACGCGTCAAAGCAGAACATCAGCGACCCGCCGGATTGTTGCAGCCATTACAGATTCCTGAATGGAAGTGGGACTCGGTAGGAATGGACTTTATCACTGGTTTCCCAAATCAAGTAGAGGAATTGATTCTATTTGGGTAGTGGTTGATAGATTAACCTAGGTAGCCCATTTCATCCCCGTCAAGATCACATACCAAGGCCCCAAGCTAGTTGAGTTATATATCTCCAGAATAGTCAGCCTGCATGGAACACCGAAGTCAATTGTGTCCGATAGAGGATCTCAATTCACCTCAAAATTCTGGCAGAAAGTGCATGAAGGACTAGGAACCCGGCTGAATTTTAGCACCGCGTATCACCCGTAGACTGACGGACAGACCGAGAGAGTCAACCAGATATTGGAAGATATATTGAGAGCCTGTGTGCTAGAGTATGGATCTAAGTGGGAAGACTGCCTGCCTTATGCAGAATTCTCATACAACAACAGCTACCAGGCCAGCTTACAAATGGCCCCCTTTGAAGCCCTGTACGGAAGGAAGTGCCGTACCCCTCTGAACTGGTCAGAAGTCGGAGATAGTCAAGTATTTGGCCCAGATATTCTCCGAGAAGCCGAAGAGAAGGTTCACAAGATCCGTGAATACCTCAAGACTGCCCAGTCAAGACAGAAGAGTTATGCCGACAAGAGACGCCGAGAGATGACCTTCGATATCGGAGATTTCGTGTATCTCAAAGTCTCACCCCTCAAAGGAATGCATAGATTCCAACTCAGAGGAAAGCTTGCCGCCAGATATGCCGGACCCTTCAAAGTCCTAAGTCGCTGAGAAGAAGTATCATATCAGCTTGAACTACTGGAAGAAATGTCCGCTGTGCATAATGTGTTTCACATATCACTACTTCGGAAGTGCTTAGAAGTGCCTGAGAAGACGGAGGTTTTCAAGAACACCGATCACAGAGCTGTGGATATCAACAAGGACTTAACTTATCGCGAAGTACCTATTCGCATCTTGGAAGAAGCTTTCAGGACCACCCGCACCAGAAGTATCAAGTTCCTGAAGATTCAATGGAGTAACCATACCAAAGAAGAAGCCACTTGGGAGCGAGAAGAAGATATGAAGAAGGAATTCCCAGATCTCTTTAGTACCTAAGTTTTCTTTAAGATCTCGGGACGAGATCTTTTGTAAGGGGGAAGGGTTTGTAACATCCCAAATTTCAATAAATAAAAGGAGTTTCTCAAATTCAAAATTTTCAACCAACAAAAACTTTTATTAACTTGTGTGCCATGCATAGTGCTCTTTTCCAATTCTTGTGTTATTACCATGATGTTTGCTTATGTGTCCATCAATGATACTCAAACCCTACCTTTGATCCTTGGAAGATCACAAAGAAAATCAAAGAGGAAGAAAAGAGAGAAAATAGAAAAATCACAAAAACCCTCACATATGGTTTTGGCCATTTTTTAAAATCCTTAACCTAGACAACTTTGGCTTGTGCCATTAGTTGGAGAATGTTACTAAACACTTATTAACACTTTTGGAATCAAAGAAACTCAAATCAAATCAAATTTGAATTCAAAATGAGGTCACATGCACTAATGGTCAAATCTGCCATTTACAACCTGATGCCCACTTTGAGCCTCTGTTTTGAGAGATTTCTAAACCAAACAATTCCAACTCTTTGCACCTCATCCAAGACCTCATCAAGATGAACAACTTTAGTAAAGATCACCCCTGCAAATTCTTGCTAGATCCAAAGTTATGCTCAAGCAAAGTTGTAACCTCAAATCAGATTCAAGATTATGCCCATTTTGGTTTTTTGCAAACCAACTCCATTATGCACGCCACCACCACCACTGTGTCTCTTTTATTATATGAATCAAATCCACCAAAATTCATTTCAAAATTTCAAAATTTCTCTCTTGCGGCCATTTCATCGAACACATGGTGAGCACAAACCTAATATCCAACGTGTTGTTGCCTAAGCCATCGACCCTAGGTCATCAAATGTACTCTACTGGACTCCCTCCTTCATGACAAAACCTGGCCATGTCGTGGCATGCCAACCTATCACCATGCCATCTTTCTCTCTAGTCAGTTCCAACGTGTACGACCATGTCATTCACTCTCCCCTCACTCTCCTGCACGCGCTAGACACGGTGGTCGCGAAGTGGAGCTCCACACGCGCCAGAACACGCGCGCCCAGTGACGCATGCGCACGGTGAGCGCCACGGGCACGCCCAGACGTGATGACGCCCCGCTGAACCACGCCTCCCCTCGCTCTCTCCGCTCGCCAGCAGCAGCGCTGCGTCACCAGGAGAAGCCCAAACATGCCCATTGGCCCGCGGGAACCCTGTACATGACGACGCCATCGACGTCGTCCGCTGGTACCTGTGACAGAGACGAAGGTCGCCTGCCGTCGTCACTGCCTCTGTTTCCCTGCAATCAAGCGCAGCATGGCCGCCGTGACATCGCTGAACCGCTTGCGTCATCGCCAGCCACTCCGCGCCCCTGTAGCAACGTCACCATGATCACCACCTCCGCAGCACCACGGCCTCGCTCCGCCGCTATAAAAGGGGCACTCCCCTCTCCAAATAAAGCACACAACCAGCTTCCCCTCCTCTCACTCGCTCTCCTCGACCCCTCTCTGCTTGACATTCACCACCGTAGCCACCCAATTGCCTCATCGGAGCCGTGAGTCGCCGCAGAAGCTCGCCGAAGATTGACGTCTGATGTCTACACATGCTTCTATTCCTGTAGACAGTGTTGGTCCTCCAAGAGCAGAGGTTTGTAGAACAGCAGCAAGTTTCCCTTAAGTGAATCACCCAAGGTTTATCGAACTCAGGGAGGAAGAGGTCAAAGATACCCCTCTGAAGCAACCCTGCAATTACGATACAAGAAGTCTCTTGTGTCCCCAACACACCTAATACACTTGTCAGATGTACAGGTGCACTAGTTCGGCGAAGAGATAGTGAAATACAAGTGATATGGATGGATATGAGTGGTAATAACAATCTGAAATAAAGATGGCAGCAAGCAAACATGTAACAGAACTTGTTGGAAACGGTGTTTCAATGCTTAGAAACAAGGCCTAGGGATCATACTTTCACTAGTGGACACTCTCAACATTGATCACATAACTGAATAAATAAATGCTACTTTCTCTACATTCTCTTGTTGGATAACAAACACCATTCATTGTGTAGGGCTACAAAAGCTTACCTCAAGCCGGAGTTAACAAGCTCCACAACGTCCGGAGTTCATATTTAAGTAACCTCTAGAGTGCATAATAGACCGTTGCAATTTAGACCGAGTACTAACATAGCATGCACACTGTCACCATCAGCTATGAAAGGGGGAATAGATCGCATCAATACTATCATAGTAATAGTTAACTTCATAATCTACAAGAGATTACAATCATAACCTATGCCAAGTACTACATGATGCACACAGTGTCAACATTACATCATGGAGGAGGAATAGAGTACTTTAATAACATCACTAGAGTAGCACATAGATTAATAGTGATACAAAGCTCATCATATGGATCTCAATCATGTAAGGCAGCTCATGAGATCATTGTATTGAAGTACATGGGAGAGAGATGAACCACATAGCTACCGGTAGAGCCCTCAGCCTCGGGGGAGAACTACCCCCTCCTCATCATGGGAGACAGCGATGGTGATGAAGATGGCGGTGATGTCGATGGAGATGACTCCGGGGGCAATTCCCCGTCCCAGTAGGGTGCCGGAACAGAGACTTCTGTCCCCCGAATTGGAGTTTCGCGATGGCGGTGGCGTCCCTGGAGTCTTTCTGGAGTTTCGTCAATCGGTGTCGAAGTTTTAGGTCACGAGGAGTCTTATAGGCGAAGAGGCGGAGTCGGAAGGGCGCCAGTGCTCCCTCCCCATAGGCCGACGCGGCCAGGGTGGAGCCCGCGCGGCCCTGTGGTGTGGGCCCCCCCTGGCCCATCTTCGTCTCCCCTTCGGACTTCTGGAACCTTCCCAGAAAAATAAGATATTTGGTCTTTGTTTCGTCGAATTCCGAGAATATTGCCCGAACTGCCTTTCTGGAACCAAAAACAGCAGAAAACAGGAACTGGCACTGTGGCATCTTGTTAATAGGTTAGTTCCGGAAAATGCATAATAATGACATAAAGTGTGTATAAAACATGTGAGTATCATCATAAAAGTAGCATGGAACATAAGAAATTATAGATACGTTTGAGACGTATCAAGCATCCCCAAGCTTAGTTCCTACTCGCCCTCGAGTAGGTAAACGATAACAAGGATAATTTCTGAAGTGGCATGCTATCATAATCTTGATCAATACTATTGTAAAGCACATGGGATGAATGCAGTGATTCGAAGCAATGGTAAAGACAATGATTTAAACAACTGAATCATATAACAAAGACTTTTCATGAATAGTACTTTCAAGACAAGCATCAATAAGACTTGCATAGGAGTTAACTCATAAAGCAATAAATTCAAAGTAAAGGCATTGAAGCAACACAAAGGAAGATACATACGTACATATTCAAAATAGCTTTAAAAACTATTGTGGTATTGAATAGTTGATGGCGTCCCCAGAAACATGGTTACCGCTCAACAAGCAACTTATAAGAAATAAGATATATACGTACATATTCAATACCACAATAGTCTTTTAAGCTATTTTCGCATGAGCTATATATTGCAAAGACAAAGGAATGAAATTTTAAAGGTAGCACTCAAGCAATTTACTTTGGAATGGCAGAGAAATACCATGTAGTAGGTAGGTATGGTGGACACAAATGGCATAGTTTTTGGCTCAAGGATTTGGATGCACGAGAAGTAATCCCTCTCAATGCAAGGCTTAGGCTAGCAAGGTTGTTTGAAGCAAACACAAGTATGAACCGGTACAGCAAAACTACATAAGAACATATTGCAAGCATTATAAGACTCTACATTGTCTTCCTTGTTGTTCAAACACCTCACCAGAAAATATCTAGACTTTAGAGAGACCAATCTTGCAAACGAAATGTCAACAAGCTCTATGGTAGTTCTTCATTAATAGGTGCAAAGTACATGATGCAAGATCTTAAACATGATCTAATTGAGCACAACAATTTCCAAGTATCAAATTATTCAAGACATTATACCAATTACCACATGTAGCATTTTCTGTTCCAACCATATAACAATGAACGAAGCAGTTTCAACCTTCGCCAGGAACATTAAGAGTAAAGCTAAGAACACCAGTGTTCATATGAACGAGCGGAGCGTGTCTCTCTCCCACACAAGCATGAATTTATTCAGAGAATAAAAAATAACAAAAAACGAAAATAAAAGCACACAGACGCTCCAAGTAAAGCACATAAGATGTGACGGAATAAAAATATAGTTTCACTAGAGGTGACCTGATAATTTGTTGATGAAGAAGGGGATGCCTTGGGCATCCCCAAGCTTAGATGCTTGAGTCTTCTTAAAATATGCAGGGATGAACCACGGGGGCATCCCCAAGCTTAGAGCTTTCACTCTCCTTGATCATATTGTATCATCCTCCTCTCTTGATCCTTGAAAACTTCCTCCACACCAAACTCAAAATGAACTCATTAGAGGGTTAGTGCATAATCAAAAATTCACATGTTCAGAGGTGACACAATCATTCTTAACACTTCTGGACATTGCACAAAGCTACTGGAAGTCAATGGAACAAAGAAATCCATCCAACATAGCAAAAGAAGCAATGCGAAATAAAAGGCAGAATCTGTCAAAACAGAGCAGTCCGTAAAAACGAATTTTTCTGGGGCACTTAACTTGCTCAGATGAAAATGCTCAAATTGAATGAAAGTTGCATACATATCTGAGGATCACTCACGTAAATTGGAAGATTTTTCTGAGTTACCTACAGAGAATACTACACAAATTCGTGACAGCAAGAAATCTGTTTCTGCGCAGAAATCCAAATCTAGTATCAACCTTACTATCAAAGACTTTACTTGGCACAACAATGCAATAAAATAAAGATAAGGAGAGGTTGTTACAGTAATAACAACTTCCAAGACACAACAAAACAGTAGCAAAATAAAAACATGGGTTATCTCCCAAGAAGTGATTTCTTTATAGCCATTAAGATGGGCTCAGCAATTTTAATGATGCTCTTGCAAGAAAATAAGAGTTGAAGCAAAGAGAGCATCAAAAAGCAAGTATGGAACAAATTTAAGCCTAACCCACTTCCTATGAAAAGGAATCTTGTAAATAAACAAATTCATGAAGAGCAAAGTGACAAGCATAGGAAGGCAACACAAGCGCAACTTCAAGATTCTCAACATAAAGAGGGGAAACTTAATATTATTAAGATGCATATAAACATGTTTCCCTTGTCATAATAACTTTCAGTAGCATTATTGATGAAATCCACAATATAACCATCACTTAAAACATTCTTATCATGGTTCTTATGCATAAAAGTATCATTAATTTTGGCATAAGAAGAATTCTTCTCATTAATAGTAATTGGAGCAGGATCATTATCAAGAATTTGAACATGGTAAACAAGTTGCATACTAAGGGAATTGTTTTTGGCAAACCAATCATAACTATGACAAGTTTCATAAGGATAATTATAACCTATGTCATGGCATTCTTTATAATAATTATCAAATACTAGTTGAATACCCGTGCTTTGCCACGGCGTCCTAATATTTTCTACCATCTCACATGTAAATATAAAATGCACATAAATATTCATGTATAAAAATAGATAGCCAAGTAGTAATTCAGATGCACATATATACACATGTCTCAAATCTGTCAGACAAGTATTACATTTTGAAATACAATGATCATGAAGAGAGTTACTCAAATGTGGTCTAGCTACATCAACATGAAATTAGCATGGGAACGACCCCTCTTCTAGAACCCTGCCGCCTAGATGTTCGCCCTTAGAACGCCTAAAATATGCTTCTTGATAAGCATCTCTTTCATTGTCCCATCTTGACCTGAATACTCGGGTCAAGGGATCTGGTTGCTCCTGCGGCTTTTAAGCAACACGTCCTTTCTATCCTACCAGTTTGGGTTGCAGGCTATCATCACAATTCACAACTCACCAAGTTCCTGTGATGTCCCCATAGGTCCACTTACGTGGAACTTTAATGTGTGCCATTTACATAATAGTTATACCAACATTCATTCTCTATAGTTTCATTCTTGAACCAGTCACCTTAAGCTTAAAGAAAATCACGGATATACTTGTGAGAATAAAGTTAAGAATGAATACTATAGGTAATGGACATCACTGATTCTATCACAGAAAATGTTGATGCATGCCCAATTGAAGAGTTCACCTATACAAACCTTTCCATGTGCAAAAAGGGTATGTGTCGGCCAAAATCCAACAATTTGGGTATGGATCTTTTATGAAGTGGTCCTAAAAAATAAGATCTAATGTGAAATTCAAATTTTAATTTTGTAGGGTCAAGTCTAGAATAAATTATATCAGATCATGTAAAAATATAACTTAACCGAGAAGGATTTGGTACCATCTGTAACATTTAAATAACCAAATAATATAGAGCACAAAACTCTCATATTGTTTGTACTCCTTATTGCAATACGATATCCCTTTGCCCTTTTCGTATTAAAAAGTACAAGAACTGACTGGTTACCTATGCCCTATCATGAAGGGAATAACTATTCCCTTTTGTTCCTCAACCTGCACGAACTTTTCACCTAAGTGTAGTAAGAGAGCTTTAAAATCTAATAAACATATGAAAAATTCACTCCTCTAACCACTAATTTTGAACCCACTCAATTCTTCTTCAGAAATAGGAACTTGAGTGACCAAAGTAGAAACCAAATGATATAAATATCATACTGAGACCATAAACACACCAGATCAGAGAGTTGTGTAGAAGGCTGACGGGAGCAAAATTCTGTAATCCACAGTATATGTATCATGGCAAATAGGCCAAAATCTTGCAGCCTGGTTATTGTTCAACCATTTGCAATGGAAATTTATTCTCATGTATGTAATGATAAAAGTCTCTGTCAATTAAAACTTCATTGTACTTGGTCCGGCTTCAAGACAAACTAAATTGACAGATCCAAAGGAGCTACAAGGATCTAGAAGCTTATCATAATTAAATCTCATGTTGCAGTAAATTGCACATAACCAAATATCGAGCTGAGTGCACAATATCAAGTTAAGAGATGATATTATTAGCATGGCAACATGATTTTACAACCAAGTGATCAAAGCTAATCTGCACCAGTAAAGACATAAATATCTCTTAGCTGAGTTCACAAACAATTGTTGTTAAAATATGCTGCAACTTAATATGCTTCAGAAATGAAACGTAACTTAAGATGTATGGGCAAAGATATAATCAACATCATAGAACAAATGCAACATAAAAACATACCTAATATGCATTATTCAAAACGATCAGTAGACCACATGGTCAGAAGTCATATTGGTACAGTGGATGACAACTACTATGTCGTAAACAATATACAACTCATTACTTGTTTCCTTTGTACCTTAGTCAAGACATAGCTTGTTTTCTCCTTTTCCGTTGTGAACTGTACGTTATGGGCAATAAAGTCCCATTTCTTGCTATTGTTCTCCTCTGATCTATATGTGGATATGTCGAAGTAGAATTAAGTTGCACCACCAGCAAGGTACTCCAACTCCAGAACAACACATCAGACATTGCTTGGCATGCTAATATTTCAATTTTATGTCTGAATATCCATATCCGTAGCACCTATTACAGGCCCTGTAAACTGTAAGTCGACGGGAAACTTTTCATGCTCCGTACCATGGTAGAAAGGAATACTTTCAAAGTAAATCCATTTTCTTTTGGCCAAATATTTTCTCAATGCAAAATCCATTCAATGGAAGGAAAAAGTAAGCTCCAAGGAGACACAACAGAATACCAGCGAGGGAGAAAGGCTCATTAAGAACTTGTTGGTGCCTTGAATCCTTCAGGTTTTGGATCAACACGGAGATAGTAGAGTGATACAGAGAACCAAGGACAGAGTTCTTCTTTTGGTAGAAAACCTACAGTGTACCTGATGACGCTTTAGCTTTTCTTCAAGTATGATTCAGTCTTTTTCTAGGGAACCAATCAATGTAAGATTTTTTTGCAAATCGTGGATCTCAGCGATGTCGATTTGTTCACAGGTTTGAAAATTGAGCTCCTCAATTCTACTCAGCTGGACTCTGGAGAAATAGAATAAGGAGAATACACTGTTATATACTTCAAACATGTAATAGCTATTGCAACCGATAGGGACATAACAAGAGAAAATAGAATTATACATGCATATACAGGTTCAAACAATCCAGCCACTTCATTAACATTGCATGTGTTTAAATGAGTCTTTATCAGAGAACCCCAATGGTTGAGCCATCATTCTTTACTCAATAGCACTATTTGCACTTAAATAGCTGAAGTTTGATTTAACACATCTGAAGTATGCACATCTCTGATTCTATCACATAACTTTCGTGCATGCCAAATTGAAGAGGTCATCTCTGATTCCAGATACATACCTTTTCACAAGCAAAAAGGTAGACGTTCAGACAACCAAAAGCCAAAATTTTGGGTGTCAGTCTTCTAGGAAATGATCCGGAAAAATAAGATATGATGTCAAACCGAGAGTTCAATCTTGCAGGATCTAGACCAGAAAAAAATCAAAGTTGTTACAGTCGATAGCATTTAAGCAACCACATAATTTAGAGCCTAGATGTTTTTATAAAGAACATACATCATTTTGCATTAGAAGAAACACCAAGATGACGCTAATGACAACTGAAACCAAAATACCAAGGCTAACGAAATAGCACACAAGCTGGACCGAACGAAATGAAACTAAAACTCAAGCCCTATAGTTAGGCTTCAGGTGGCCGTGAAAGAAGTGGCAGGTGTTTAGAGCCTGGGTGTGATCGATACAGCAAGTGAAATTACACAAACTGCAGAGAACTCATTATGAAAAATGTTTCGGTTCATCAATAGGAATACAATAAGTACTATAGGAGATCATCTGAAACATGAATACAAATCCATTTTGAAAAGGCTTTCCATGCTTGCCGAAGGCACAAACAACCACCCTTAATAACCATGACTAAACCTCTCACTTGTATCATTCTTAGGCCATCGACCATCGAATTATTCTAGGGAGCCCTGAAAATTAACCAATATGAGTGATAATACTAATGCGCCTTACCAACATCAATCAAATTTAGGACAGCTCAAGTCATACACAAATGTCAATTACCTCATAAACCAACAGATGGAAGCGTGTCCGAGCAGCGGGTTGCGGATGCAGAACTCCGTCGTGTACCTTACAGTCGTCCCAGAAACACGTACCGCATCCACCTGCACGCCATGCCGGAATAGAATAATGCTTCCGCGTGGGGGAAAGCAAGATGATTGGTGGTCGTCACCGGTGGCGTCAACAACGGTTTTCCCGTCAGAGAGGCAGATGCAGCTAGTCCAGTCCCCCGGATTCGAGAGAGACAGCAGAATGTCAAAACCACATACACTATGTTAAAACGAACTCAATTCAAGATTTAGTGTGCCCAGATAGTATATTTCTTGGCAATGGAAGATAACAATAAATCTCATACTAAGGCTTCACAAAGACCGGAATGAATATATTTCTACCATCATTGTCAAGTCACCATGGAAATTACCAGCTGGAAACAGACTAAATTAAATCCATGCTTAGAAAAGGTGACAGTGTTTTAGAATGGACAATGTAAAACGTTATTAAGCACTACCCCGACCACTCAACAACATTGATCAACCAGGAAAAGTACTTGCATATATCTTAAAGATGCTAGTGCTGATTTCTATGAAATCTTTCTGGCTGAACCCCATGCCATTGCGTAACTAACTCCGATCTACAAACCATTGAGACAATTCGTCAGACAGTTATAGGTGATCATACACGTGGATGCCAGTGCCACTGCTCACCACTCGTGTGTCTGACAATTCCTCCTAGAATGGTTTCATCAACTTCAAATCCACCATTAGATGAAGAAAACTGAGGACAACAAATGCCTAACAAAATCGATAATTAACCAAACGAAAATCCATACCATTTATTCAGCCTATGCACGCAGGCGATACCTTAAATCGTGCCTGGCGTGGACCTGAGAAGGCAGCGGCGGCTCCCAGACTAACGTCCTGTGTTCCATGACGGGCAGATCGGTGGAGCGATTTTTTCCCGGTGGAGTGACCGCCATGAGGAGCGAGGACGCAGTGACCGCATCCAGGCTGTCCCTTCTCTGGCGTGAGGTTGCGGAGGATGCCGTCAGATTTCGGTCGCCGGGCGGAGCGACCTGTGGCGGCACTCGAGGGATGCGGCGTCGGGGCAAGAGAATGCCGGAATCGGAATACTGCCAGCACCACATCCAACTCCCGCTTCGTGTGGTCTCCTTCCCCAGAGCCAAAGGCCCTCCTCCCCGTGGTCTTCCGCGCCCCGGCGCAGCCCTCGGCCCTCGTCTTGGTGGGAGGGACGAACCTGAAGAAGAGGTTTTCTTTTAGTGGGTTCTGGGCATGGCATAACGAATTTAGGAGGTGATCGTGCGAGCAGCGGTTTGCCTTCTCTACGGTTTTCCTTTGCACTGGTTCTTTCTCATTTTTTTCTTAGGCAGGGCACGGATGAGCGAGCGTAGAGATTCGAGGTGGGAGGCTGAAAACGTACCATGGGACACCACCTCTAGCCATTTAATATAGTAGAGATTGGAGGCATAATGTCATCATAAGAAATAGAATAGTTATCTTTCACAGTATGTTCATCTGTAACCATACCATCATTGTTACTAGAAGGAGATGTATCAAGCATATAATCATCAGTAGCAAAAGGATTTTCAAACACCTCATCCCCAAGCATAGAGATTTCTATATCATTATGGGAAGAAGCATGGATAATACTGATACTATGGCAATTATTAACATCATCATTTTCAGAATTAGTTTCCCAGAGATTTTTAATATCAAAAGTAGTGTGCTCTTCTAAATCATGATCACTAATGTATGAAAAGGGCATAGGAAGATCATTGTATTCAGATTCATTATCATAATAATCATTAGGAGCAACATACTTACGGTTACCTATCGTTATCTCATACACGCGGGGATATGCCGTTACCTCTTTCTATTTATTCCCCTTCTTCTTCTTCGTTCCCTTCTTCTTCTTCTTCTCTTCCTTCTCCTCGTTCCCTTCTTTAGGAGGAAGAGGCTTGAAGGGAGGCTTCTCCTCATAACCTGATTTATTTCCTGAAACAATAGAGGAAACTTGGGAGGATTCCTCCTTTTCATTAATAAGTTCAAACACACATCGGTCCTATCATATTTTGGCAAAGTGTCATCTTCTAAAATATTTTGTATGTAAGTATTTGTATGGCAATTATCAATGCAATAAGAAAAACACCCATGCAGGACATCATCAATATCAAGTCACTCATATGTAACAAAGAGATTTTTCTTGATAACTCTTCACACCACAAAAATAAAGTAAGTTCATCATGCTGATTAGGGGTAATTTTATCATCACAATAAAAATTTGCAACACTCATGGGGTTCGAATTATCATTGGAGGAGCATTGAAAATTAAAAAGACCCGCTCTATGACAAAGTTCACAAATAAAAGGATAGAGGGCACAAACTTTTTTACCAAGATCATCTAGAGCCCTAGACCACTTTCTAGTTTTTTCATTCATATGATGGATACAATATTCATCTTCGATTTGATTAATTCCACAGGGTCTATGCATTCCACAAAAATTAACATGCTTATAAGAAGTAGCATTTTCAGAAGTTTGGGCATGTTTATTGCAATCATTAATAACAATTTCATTTTTCATGCAAGCATCTTTAAAGGGTTCATGATATTTATCAATATTATTCCTAGGCAATTCAAAATGAGAGGCAAAAGCTTTATAAAGATTTGCAACAACTTGAGAGTCAAGACCATAAGTAGCACTCATATTTCTAATTTTATCAGTATCCATAAAAGTTTCAATGCATTCATAATCATAATTTATACCTGACTCTCTAGCTTTGTCGTTCTCCCAATCTTCAGTGTTCTCTTGAATCCGATCAAGAAGGTCCCATCTAGCTTCAACCTCCTTGCTTGTGAAAGATCCCTCCAAACAGGCATCTAGATAGTCCTTGTGATGTCCTGAAAGCCTTGCATAAAAATTATTAATAATAACATTACGGGGGAGCTCATGAATGGGACATTTGAGCATTAGTGACTTCAATCTCCCCCATGCTTGGGAAATACTCTCTCCATCACGAGGATAAAAGTTATAAATGTAATTCCTATCAATATGCACTTCATGAGGAGGATAAAATTTAGAATAAAAGAGAGATGCAATTTCCTCCCAACCAAGAGAATGACTATTCTTCAGCAATTTATACCAATGCGCCGCTTTACCAGACAGCGAAATAGAGAATAGTTTCTTCCTCACTTCATCCATAGAGATACCTGCACACTTAAATAACCCGCATAATTCATGCAAAAACAGTAAATGATCTCCAGGATGAACAGTTCCATATCCTTCATAGCGGTTATCCATAACACGTTCAATAATTTTCATGGGTATCTTGAAAGGAATACTTTCAGTAGGTGGATTTAAAATATCACAAGAATCATTAGATTTATCGCATATGGGAGATAAAGCATTATCAGAGCAAATTTTCTCCCCTAAAGATGGGAAGCTAAAAAGATCATAAAAACTAGCTTCCCCAAGCTTAGACTTCTCCATAGCATTAGCAGTAATTGCGTTCATACTAATAACATTGCTACTAGCATGCAAATAAGGTTCCATAGGTTTTTTAATTTTCGCATCAAATAATTCATGTCTTAACTCAGGAAATAGATTAAAAAGCTCACTAAATTTTTTGTTGTTTTCCATTATGCCTAACTAGTGAAAAATAAAAACAAGAAACAAAAAGATGCAATTGCAGGATCTAAAGGAAATAGCTTCGAGCACTCACACACCAGCAACAGTGCTAGGAAATAGCTTAGTAGTCGGAGGATGTGAATACCTTTTACCTTACCTCCCTGGAAACGGCGCCAGAAAATAGCTTGATGTCTACGCACGCTTCTATTCCTGTAGACAGTGTTGGGCCTCCAAGAGCAGAGGTTTGTAGAACAGCAGCAAGTTTCCCTTAAGTGAATCACCCAAGGTTTATCGAACTCAGGGAGGAAGAGGTCAAAGGTATCCCTCTCAAGCAACCCTGCAATTACGATACAAGAAGTCTCTTGTGTCCCCAACACACCTAATACACTTGTCAGATGTATAGTTGCACTAGTTCGGTGAAGAGATAGTGAAATACAAGTGATATGGATGGATATGAGTGGTAATAACAATCTGAAATAAAGATGGCAGCAAGCAAACATGTAACATAACTTGTTGGAAACGGTGTTTCAATGCTTAGAAACAAGGCCTAGGGATCATACTTTCACTAGTGGATACTCTCAACATTGATCACATAACTGAATAAAAAAATGCTACTTTATCTACACTCTCTTGTTGGATAACAAACACCATTCATTGTGTAGGGCTACAAAAGCACACCTCAAGCCGGAGTTAACAAGCTCCACAACGTCCGGAGTTCATATTTAAGTAACCTCTAGAGTGCATAATAGACCGTTGCAATTTAGACCGAGTAATAACATAGCATGCACACTGTCACCATCAGCTATGAAAGGGGGAATAGATCGCATCAATACTATCATAGTAATAGTTAACTTCATAATCTACAAGAGATTACAATCATAATCTATGCCAAGTACTACATGATGCAAACACTGTCAACATTACATCATGGAGGAGGAATAGAGTACTTTAATAACATCACTAGAGTAGCACATAGATTAATAGTGATACAAAGCTCATCATATGGATCTCAATCATGTAAGGCAGCTCATGAGATCATTGTATTGAAGTACATGGGAGAGAGATGAACCATATAGCTACCGGTAGAGCCCTCAGCCTCGGGGGAGAACTACTCCCTCCTCATCCTGTGAGACAGCGATGGCGATGAAGATGGCGGTGATGTCGTTGGAGATGACTCCGGGGGCAATTCCCCGTCCCGGCAGGGTGCCGGAACAGAGACTTCTGTCCCCCGAATTGGAGTTTCGCGATGGCGGCAGCGTCCCTGGAGTCTTTCTAGAGTTTCGTCAATCGGTGTCGAAGTTTTAGGTTACGAGGAGTCTTATAGGCGAAGAGGTGGAGTCGGAAGGGCGCCAGGGATCCCTCCCCATAGGCCGGCGCGGCCAGGGTGGAGCCCGCGCGGCCCTGTCATGTGGGGCCCCCTGGCCCATCTTCGTCTCCCCTTCGGACTTCTGGAACCTTCCCGGAAAAATAAGATATTTGGTCTTTGTTTCGTCGAATTCCGAGAATATTACCCGAACAGCCTTTCTGCAACCAAAAACAGCAGAAAACAGGAACTGGCACTGTGGCATCTTGTTAATAGGTTAGTTCCGGAAAATGCATAATAATGACATAAAGTGTGTATAAAACATGTGAGTATGATCATAAAAGTAGCATGGAACATAAGAAATTATAGATACGTTTGAGACGTATCAACGTCATCCCCGGAGACGCCGCTGGTACCAGGAGGTTCGCCGTCTTCGACAACGTCGCCGCGCACCTCATCGACAACCGCCGGAGCGCCGGTGAGCTCTCCGACCCCCCACATGCGCTGCCAGTACCCTCGCCCCTCGCCGTCGACGACGATGAACTTGATCCATTGGATCGCGTTCTAATCGTGCGGCGCAGATAGAAACGTACCGATTCGGTGCGTTTTGAATTGGTTTCGGCCCATGTCGTTTTCCCACTAGGCCCAAACCGTTCAATTTTGATTTTTCAGTTTAAATTCAAATTACTTGCACATGCTTCTTTCAAAACTAAATAACCTCAAATCCACTGGGCCAAATTTTATGAATTTTGTATTGTTGGAAAGCTTGTGAAAAACTCTACCCAACCCCACTGGTCTCAACCCAAAATTCGTTGCAGAATTAATGTGGTAAAAATAACAAAGCAGGGTCTTTTGCAAATTCAAACAAATTTTAAAAATCAACCCTAAGTGATTTTGAGTTGATTCCAACTCTCATAAATCAAATTTCACATACTCTACATGTTTATGTAAAAATATCACATAGTTGTTTGTATGATCATGGACTAGAGGAAAAGAATGGCTATGTGGCTATTTCTAGTCCATTTAAACTCATCCAAAATTATTTCTTAAATAGTATGAGAGATTCTCTCTCATTTAAATCATGGTCCTGAGCAATTCAAGATGAGGTGTTGACTTGGTCTATAGCATCTCATAATGGATCACTTAGAGGCATTAAATTGTTGCAATGTTAGTATGAAGATGCATGAGCTTTAGTACCTCATTTAAATCATTTTCCCCAAATAATAGATATGGAGTGTTGACCTTTTTCAACATGTTTTCATACCTTATTATCATTTGAGGAAATTATTTCTCTCCTACAAGTTTTCTTAACACACAAGTCAAACCCCTTGTGATTAATGTTGTGAAGCTAGAATAGTTGGTGTGAACCAAATTGAATGCTTAGTCTAGCCTTAAGAGTTGTTTGGAGATTGTATTCCTCGTATTCGATTATAGACGCTAGTACCGAGGAGTATCAGGAGGAGGAGGTCTACTTCTAGGAAGAAGAAGATCACTTTGATCAGTACACCAACCAAGGCAAGCTAATATTCTTGCAAGCTACCTTAGTGCAAAGCTCTCCTTGAGCAAGGCACTATTACCCTATTACCTTATGTTTTACTTTACAAATCCCAGTTTTCTCTCTCAAAGCTTTACCTTGATTTTGCAAGTTTTACTTTTGTAATTAACTTGAGTCTAGATATGGAGTAGTACAAGAGCATCAAAGTTAGCCTAGAGAGCTACAAGCTAGTTATCACCCCTCATGCCTAGTTGCTAGTGCTAAATTAAAAGTGACTACTCTAGCTGGGAACTTGTGAAACTTTTAAATTTTGAAAACCTTGGAATGATGATTCATTCTATTGAAAGATTTTTGAAGGTGAATGTGGCTTGGATGACTTGATGAATTTCATAAAAACGGATGATTGGGTTGGATGCGATACCATTCCAATTCTTGAGTACCCCCACAATACCTGATTATGGGTAAGGCTTTAGCTGGAAGTTTATGTGTCTTACTATGGGTTCCCTCTGAACAAGCGTCATAGAGGTTATGCCGAGGCTGCCTCCGTTGAAAGTGAAATGACGTGAAAAGAGTTGAATGTACTACCCAAGCCCTGTGCAGTTCCCAGGATAGCAGTTGGTTATCACTGGGAGGCCAAGCTCATGGGGAGAGGTGCCTATACTAGGGTGTGTAAGTGAAAGGTTAAGGGTTGATGATCCGCATACTGAGTTATGATTATTCAGGGTTATCCCTGACAGATGTAATCAAATGTTGTGGCACAAGTGTGCAACCTCTGCAGAGTGTAAACCTATTCGAATAGCCGCATCCTCGGTCATGGACAGTTGGAAAGGCCATACTGTTCTGTCATCAGATTTTCTTATAAATGCTACTTGGTGATTTTGAACTTAAAAAGGGTGACTTTGATTTGAATCACAACAGAGTTGTGGCAATGACACTAATGTTCCCACTTGAGTTAGTTGGCAAATGAGGAGTCTTTTACTAAATGCTTATGAACTAAAATTGGCTTTATGCAAATAACCTAGTGCTTAGAACACTCACTAAAACTGTTCGTGCTTACACTAGTATTAGTTTGCGAGTACTTGAAAGTACTCACGGCTGTGTCCCTGGCTATTCAAATGGCCAGACTATGAAGAAGAGCAGCAGTATCAGGAGGAAGGACATCAGGACGTCTATGACAACTAGGAGCTTCTCCTAACGTCAAGCGTTGCCTGTGGATTAGACAGACTACTACGACTTCGCTTCCGCTATGTGTTATGTATTGATCATTAGATCAAGTGTTGTAATGAGACTAGATCATGTGATCCTTTTTATTGTAAGACTATTATGGTATTGTAATGAATGATGACTCTATGATATTCAACTGTTATGTCTCGCAAAAACAATCTTCCTGGGATTTTGATGTATCGCATAATAGGTATCTGGACTTAAAAATCCGGGTGTTCACAAGTCACGTGTTTGCATGCTAATTGGATGTCATTCCATCAAGAGGGCCCAGAGTATATCTATCCGTCATTAGGATGGACAAATCCCACTATTGATCCATGTCTCAACCCTATACTTTCTGAACACTTAATGCAACCTTTATAACAACCCATTTACGAAGTAGTGTTTGGTGTCATCAAAGCATCCATCAGGGGTGATTAACATGATCTCATGGTTGAAGGATTAAGTTACTATGTATCTTAAAGCTTGAAGCACAACGAACTAAATGACTTGATCATATGCTACGCTTACTTGTTGGAGATATGCCCGAGAGGCAATAATAAAATAGTTATTGTTATATCTTAGTGTTCATGATAAATTTTTACACTCCATGCTATAATTGTATTAACCGGAAACATTGATACATGTGTGTTGTGTAAACAACCAGAGTCCCTATAGTAAGCCTCTCATTTAACTAGCTTGTTGATTAATAGATGATCATGGTTTCCTGATCATGAACATAGGATGTTATTAATAACAAGATCATATAATTAGGTGAATGATGTGATGGACACACCCATAGTAAGCATAGCATGAGATCAAGTCATTAAGTTCAACTTGCTATAAGCTTTCGATACATAGTTACCTAGTCCTTCGACCATGAGATCATGTAAATCACTTACACCGGAAGGATGCTTTGATTACATCAAACGCCACTGCGTAAATGGGTGGTTATAATATGGGATTAAGTATTCGGAAAGTGTGAGTTGAGGCATATGGATCAAGAGTGGGATTTGTCCATCCCGATGACGGATAGATATACTCTGGGGCCCTCTCGGTGGAATGTTGTCTGATTAGCTTGCAATCATGTGACTAGGTCACAAGATATGACACACCACGGTATGAGTAAAGAGTACTTGTCGGTAACAAGGTTCAACTAGGTATGGAGATACCGATGATCGAACCTCAGACAAGTAAAGTATCGCGTGACAAAGGGAATCGGTATCGTATGTAAATGGTTCTTTCGATCACGAAGTCATCATTGAATATGTGGGAGCTATTATGGATCTCTAGGTCCCGCTATTAGTTATTGATCGGAGATGAGTCTCGATCATGTCCGCATAGTTCTCGAACCGTAGGGTGACACACTTAAGGTTTGATGCCATTTTAACTAGATATGGAATATGGAATGGAGCTCGAATGTTGTTCGGAGTCTCATATGGGATCCGAGACATCACGAGGAGGTTCGGAATGGTCCGGAGAATAAGATTCATATATGGAAAGTCATTTTCCGGGGTTCGGAAAAAGTCCGGTGTTTTGATCGGAGCTTCTAGAAGGTTTTGGAAGGACCGGAATAGTCCGGAATATTGTGGAAGGTTCCAGAAGTGTCCGGGACGACCCGAGCTGTCTAAGGAAGTCCGGAGGGTTCCATAATAGGTGTATCCATGTTTTCCTTAAGGGTTAAGGAGTTTCCCCTAAGGCAGATTCGGATTTGGCAAAAGAGTCCTAGTTCTAGTAGGTTTTGGCTGACAGAAACCTACTGGAACTCTCCCAAACTTTGGGGGCAGGTCTTGGATGACCCAAGGACCTTTTCCACCTATAAAAGGAGGGCAAGGGGAGCCCCAAGAGGTGCACAAGTCGCAGCCCAATCTCCCTCTCCCCAAACCCTAGCCGCCCCTTCCTCCTCCCTCTTGCACGACTATGGTGAAGCCCTGCAGGATTTCTCCACCACCACCACCACGCCGTCGTGCTGGCTGGATTCCAAGGAGGATCTACTACACCCGCTACCTGCTGGAACAGGGAGAAGGACGTCCTCATCAACACTGTACGTGTGACCGAGTACGGAGGTGCTGCCCGATTGTGGCGCCGTCAAGATCTTCTACGCGCTTTTGAAAGCGGCAAGTGATCGACTACATCAACAGCGAGATCTAATCTCGTAGGCTTTGTAATCTTCGAGGGTTAGTCTCATGATCTTCATCTTGTTGCTACCATCTACTAGATTAGATCTTGGCTTGTTATTCGTTCTTGCAATAGGAAATTTTTTGTTTTCTATGCTACGAATCCCAACATTACTATGGGTGTATGTCCATCACATCATTCACCCAATGATATGACCTTGTTATTAATAACATCCAATGTTCATGATCATGAAACTATCATCATTTATTAATCAACAAGCTAGTTTAACAATAGGCTTACTAGGGACTCTTTTATGTTTACAAAACACACATGTATTAATGTTTCCGGTTAATACAATTATAGCATGGGATAACATTTATCATAAACACGAATATATAATAATAACCATTTTATTATTGCCTCTTGGGCATATCTCCAACAAATACCTTAGCATAGTAGACAACTTGTAGTTACACAATCCATCGTTCTCGCTCTCAGCACTCACTCTTCCATGATGCTCTTTTGTTGACCATGCAGGTGAGCTCTTGTAAACACCGGACACATGAGATTCATCTAGATTTGGGCTTACTTTAGGTTCCGACGGAAACAAAAATGGACACAAATTCTCCCGTGTTGGGTCACAATTTCCGCTTGTGGTTACCCATTCAGATTCTTGCGGACTAAATGGGTGGCTGCGTTGGAGATGGCCTAAATATATGGCAGTTTCATTAACATGGATGGGTTATATTCTTTTTATGTATGTTGGGACCCAAATAACTTATCTTACTTTTTGGCCGTTTGATCATACTGCATTTAGTCCTAGCAAAGTTTCACAAGATTTGGGTTAGATAATAAAAAAGTGGAAATTCCACCTTGCACAACAGTACATAACCATAGAGATTCAGATCACCAGTAACTAGTAGAAAATCATCGGAAGAAGATTTGGTGCACATGAGCACACTGGTAGAGAACAGGTCTTTGCCACCGGTTCGAATGAACCTTTAGTCCCGGTTTACCATCCGAGACTACCAAAGCGGGACTAAAGCCCTAATCTTTAGTCCTGGATGGCTTACAAACCGGAACTAAAGGTCATACACACGTGGCAGCGACATACCGCTCTGGCTAGCGGACCTTTGGTCCCGGTTGGTGTTACCAACCGGGACTAACGTCCCCGCCAGGGATTAGGGTTTATGCCCCTGTTTTTTATGTTTTCCATTTTCATTCAATTATTTTTCATTACATATTCTACGGTAACACGTTTATACTGCACACATTGATGAATATATATACCATATTTTCTCTTACGACCACACACACATATATATGCAATTGGTAGCCATGGGATACATGTTGATGCATCTATTCTATTACATGGAGAACATTGAATTACAATGAGTTATACGAGACGTAAAAGTATTCTCCATATTCAGGTATGACCTCTGTAAGTGAAAATTGCGACATTTCCTCCTGAAGTTGTCGTAGGCGTTGTAACGGCCCCGGGTAGGACCTCCTATAGATTCCGTATGTTCTTTTTATTTTATGCATCATCACGGCATAAGCATCATCTCATCAATGTTTTTAGCAAAATATTTTTTTTATAAAATCTCCCTTGTCCTTTATTTTAAATAAAACCATACCCCCTCTCATATTTTTTATTTTGCAATTAATTGGTGCAAAAAATAATTTTGAATAAATGTTGTTTAGTTTTGGATTACAAATAAAGTAATATTTGAAAACCCAATTTCGAAAACTCTCTCTCTCTCACACATTTCTTCAAAATTCAAAAACAGTTTTAAAATTCAAAAGGAAAAGAAAACATATTTAAAAATAAAAATAAAAAAATCCAAACCCTATCCTAACCTCTCTCTCCCCTGGACCCTCTCTTCATCCTGGCCCAGCCGCAGCTCTCTCTCCCCTCGGCCCATTTCCTCCTCCTCCTCCTCTCTCAGGCCCGAGCCCACTTCTCCCCCTAGCCCCGTACCCCTTCACGAGGCCCTTCTTTCTTCCCCGTCCTTTTCATCCTCGCTGGAAAGCGAGAGACGCGCGTGGCGTGCGCTGCCATGGTCCTCCCTCTCTCTCTCTCGCCACCACCTGCTCCCTCCCTCTCCTCCTTATCCTGGACCACGTCAACCTTCCTCCTCCCCCAAGTTTCTCCTCTTCCCCTTTTTCATCTTTCTCTGCAAGCAAACGAGACACGGGAGAAACCCCACGGTAGCATCCTACCTCATCGTCGATCCACCAACTCCGTCACCCCCTCGCTGCGCCACCGCCACCAAACACCGCGCCTCGCTTTCCTCTTCCTCCTGGCGTAAGCAATCGACGCGGGGTTCGCTAGATCGACCGCAAGCTCGATGTTCCCCTCCGTCTGCCGCCGGCAAAATCCGTCAACCCTAGCATCGACCGACCTCTTCCGCCTTCGCCGTGTTGTCCAGCGTGTCTCTGGTGAGCGTGGGCATCTCCTCGACCTCCCCTTGTTCCTTCTCGCCTCCTGTACCGAGCCACCGACGTTGACCTGCCTCCGTTCTCCGCGGAACCTCACCGCCGGCGACGCTCCGGTGGGTCCCTCCTCCAAGCGCCGCCACTCCCTGGTCCACCTCGTCGAGGCACACCCGTCGCACCATCTCCCGCCTCCTGGAAACCTATGATACGTCTCAAACGTATCTATAATTTCTTATGTTCCATGCTAGTTTTATGACAATACTCACATGTTTTATATACACTTCATATCATTTTTATGCATTTTCCGGCACTAACCTATTAACAAGATGCCGAAGCGCCAGTTCCTGTTTTCTGCTGTTTTTTGGTTTCAGAAATCCTTCACAGGAAATATTCTCGGAATTGGATGAAACAAAAGCCCACGGTCTTATTTTCCACGGAGTCTTCCAGAACACCGAAGAGGAGACGAAGAGGGGCCACGAGGCGGCCACACCATAGTGGGGTGAGGCCCCACCCCTGGCCGCGCCGCCATATGGGGTGGGTCCCTCGGGTGTCCCCTGACTCTGCCCCTTCACCTATATAATCCTTCCGTCGCGAAAACCCTAGTACCGAGAGGCACGATACGAGAAAAGTTACTGAGACGCTACCGCCGTCAACCCCATCTCCGGGGGTTCTGAAGATCACCTCCGGCACCCTGCCGGAGAGGGGAATCATCACCGGAGGGCTCTACATCACCATGCCCGCCTCCGGACTGATGCGTGAGTAGTTCATCCTTGGACTATGGGTCCATAGCAGTAGCTAGATGGTTGTCTTCTCCTCTTGTGCTATCATGTTTAGATCTTGTGAGCTGCCTATCATGATCAAGATTATCTATTTGTAATGCTACATGTTGTGTTTGTTGGGATCCGATGAATATGGAATACTATGTCAAGTTGATTATCGATCTATCATATATGTGTTGTTTATGATCTTGCATGCTCTACGTTGCTAGTAGAGGCTCTGGCCAAGTTGATACTTGTAACTCCAAGAGGGAGTATTTATGCTCGATAGTGGGTTCATGTCTCCATTGAATCTGGGGGAGTGACAGCAACCCCTGAGATTGTGGATGTGCTGTTGCCACTAGGGATAAAACATCAATGCTTTGTCTAAGGATATTTGTATTATTTACATTACGCACAGTACTTAATGCAATTGTCTGTTGTTTGCAACTTAATACTGGAAGGGGTGCGGATGCTAACCCGAAAGTGGACCTTTTAGGCATAGATGCATGCTGGATAGCGGTCTATGTTCTTTGTCATAATGCCCTAAGTAAATCTCATAGTAGTCATCATGATATGTATGTGCATTGTTATGCCCTCTCTATTTGTCAATTGCCCAACTGTAATTTGTTCACCCAACATGTTATTTATCTTATTGGAGAGACACCACTAGTGAACTGTGGACCCCAGTCCATTCTTTTACATCTGAAATACAACCTACTGCAATCATTGTTCCATGTTGTTCATTGCAAGCAAACATCATTCTCCACACCATACGTTTAATCCTTTGTTTACAGCAAGCCGGTGAGATTGACAACATCACTGTTAAGTTGGGGCAAAGTATCTTGATTGTGTTGTGCAGGTTCCACGTTGGCGCCGGAATCCCTGGTGTTGCGCCACACTACACTCCTTCACCAACAACCTTCATGTGGCCTTCATCTCCTACTGGTTCGATAACCTTGGTTTCTTAATGAGGAAAAACTTGCTGCTGTACGCATCACACCTTCCTCTTGGGGTTCCCAACGGACGTGTGCTTCACGCGTCATGAAGCTATTTTTCTGGCGCCGTTGGCGGGGACGTGAAGGAAAATTACACCACAGAGATTTCTAACTCCCACGTCAACTGCACGCCAGCAAATATTTTTCTGGCGCCGTTACCGGGGAGATCAAGACACGCTGCAAGGGGAGTCTCTCACACCCAATCTCTTTACTTTGTTTATTGTCTTGCTTTATTTTATTTTCTGTCTTGTTTGCTTTCTTTATATCAAAAACACAAAAAAATTAGTTACTTGTTTTACTTTACTTAATTCGGTTTGCTTTACTTATTTTTATTATTGTTAAAATGAAGGAATTTCTATTTTCGTGCCCTCAGTTCCTTAGTTGTGCTCAGTTTTCCCCAGCTCCTTAGTTTTTCCTCAGTTTTCCCCAAGTCCTTGTTTGAAACCCGCAGAAGCAGCTCAGACGGCAGGATTCCCGTTAAGTTGACCGTTCCGTGCTGACGTGTGGGGCCGCGTCGTGTGGGCCCTCGTCGCGTGGAGCTGGTAGAAAGGGACCGTGTGGGACAGGACGAGATAGCGTTTGGTTGCACATGAGCAGGAGCTCAGTTTTGTCTCTCTCGGCCCAAATTGGCATTTTCCCTTTTAAGAGCACCTTTTCCCCTCTTTCTCTCTCTGTCTTTTTCACCAAATTAGAATCAAATCTAGAGAAGCTTCTATTTCTGCCTTTTGACCCTCGTTTTTTGCCCAATATGGCAGCAAATCTAGAAGCTAGTATATGATAAATTCACAGCAGCATAATCAGAAAACTAAGTATAATACATAAACTGCATACAGCAGCCAAAAGTAGCCAATAACATTGTTAATGTTCACGACAAACTAAG
The DNA here is from genome assembly GCF_019359855.2 of Lolium perenne. Classification (NCBI taxonomy): domain Eukaryota; kingdom Viridiplantae; phylum Streptophyta; class Magnoliopsida; order Poales; family Poaceae; genus Lolium; species Lolium perenne. The sequence goes on from NC_067246.2 coordinate 155,373,120, forward strand.
ATGAAAAAAAATACAAGACGCACGCAATGTATGGCCAGCTAGAAGATTCCTCATTGCTCATATATTTCTTCGTCGCCCCATTCGTGCATTATCCCAAGGAAATATTCATTGAACTCCTTCCGTCTGCAGTGTGCGGACAATACATCCTCCAGACGGTATGGGTTGTGTTCATTTCTCAGACCGTAGTTTCCCATTCTATCCACATATCGTGGCCACTCATCCCAGGCCTTTGTATCATGAATGTACTCTCTGATATAACCCAAATCGGCGTAGTAGGTGCAGCCAAGTAGAAGTGTCGGGTGCACTCTAGTGTCGATGGAGATACACCGGATATAATGCACGAAGAAGGCATGACTACCAATGTTACTGACCGGATGGAGAGAGCGGCTCTGAGTGTCCACACGGTACACCAATGGTTGGTCCTCCAAAAGCATGTTGTCCAACAACACAAGCAGCAGATCACCATCCGACTTCACAAGATAGAACTTGTCATTTCCAAGTTGTGGAAATGAAATTAGTGTCTCCATCTTGACAGTGCTCGCGCGCTGCTGCAACTGTACATTGGTGCACACTATTCTTCCGGACTCAAAATTATCCACAGCTATTGCATACAGTTCACCATTGAACGGGGTAATGCAACGCAAACTATGGTTCTCCATCGAAAAACTACCATCTCCCCAATCTTCATATATATCCTTAGTTGGAGTGCTCTCATCGACCCAACTAATTTCGCTCGGGTAATGTGAGCAAACAAAGACCATAGTCGGGGATTTGATTACAGCGACTGAATTCAGAAAAACAGATGGCATCTGCGCCTCAAATATAGTGTTCGATGCCTTTGTGAGTGGGTTCAGAAGCCGTATCTTGTGCGGCGGGTTCTTCTGGGCAAGCACGATGACACCACGGCAAAAGCCGACGAAGTAGTATCTAAAATATATTGATGAAGATAACATTCAGCACTAAGATTGAAAATAAGAATAGATTAACCCTATAAATATGGAGGAATTTGGAGGAATTTGAACCTTGCACGAACTTCCGATGGATCTATGGTGACGTAGCGGGATGTGCCGAGTTGGAGGAAGGTGAACTCAGCGGCGCGTGGAAGGGCGTGGTCTACCATGATCCATTCGTGCAGGTGCACGTCGGGCTTAGGTAAACCTGAGCGCCAATTTCTACAGACTTGCCTCATAGCAGAGTAGGCGTCCACGTACTCCTCATTCGCCAGTAAGCATTCGCCGATCTTGTGAAGTGGTCCGTCACCCATGAGAGAGGCCCAGCTCACGGAGGCGCCGCGCTTGGATGCGCCGCCCTCGGAGGCGACGGGCTCGGCGGCGACGAGCTGTGAGGCGCCGGGCTCGACGGTGACGGGCTCGGCGGCGACGGGCTTGGAGGCGATGGGCTCGGAGGCAACGGGCTCGGAGGCGACGGGCTCGGCGGCGACGGGCTCGGCGGTGACGGGCTCAGAGGCGACGGGCTCCGATGCGACGGGCTCGGCGGTTCACGGGCTCGGATGCGACGGGCTCGGAGGCGACGGGCTCAGGGGCGATGGCCGCCGGCGCATTCTTCTTCTCCATCGCCGGCAGGGCTTGTACGGCGGTTGGGGTTTTTCCTTCGATTTGGAGAAGTTGATGGGACGTGAGAGGCGTGGTTTCGTGCATGAGCGAGAATGAGACGTACTGTGTGCAGAGGGGGGGAGGGAGGGGCTTACGCGTCCTAAATGCGACTCGCGTCCACTAGTGCACGTTTGCACCGCGACACGCGTCAACAATCGCACGTCTTCCACTTCTGCACCGCAACACGCGTCCTCGAGTCTAACCTTGGAAATTTAGATATACTCAGGTATACCCTCGAGTCATATACTAGCATTTTTTGTGTGCTCAGTTTTCCCCTTGGGTGCTAATACTGTCTAGTGCAATATACTCAGTTTTACCCTCAAGTGGATGGTCAACAGAGAGTCAACAAATGGGATTAACCAGTTAAATGAGTTATTTAATGTGCAAAAAATTCTGAAAAAGAGTGGCACTTACTCATGGAGTCTTTACCACAAGTTGCCACTTCTCAAATCATAGATAAATCATAGATAAATCAAGTTTTACCACAAATTGCCACTTCTCAAATCACCTAGTAGCTATGAAGGTGCATGGTTTTCCACAATAAGCCCTACCCAAAACAGCTTTCCCCAAAACATACTTTGTCTGAATGAGGCCATAATTTTCACACTCATGTATATTTGTATTGCAAATAGTTTGAGGTAGGCCAAGATGGGTTTCATTGTACAAAACACGCATTTTTCATTTTTTAAATCTCATATTTGAATCCCTTAGTCTGTTTACTACTCACTTGCCCTTGGTTTCTTGATACTACTCAGTTTTGCCCTCTCCCTTCACAAATTCTCACAGACGCCCAACATTGCCCTAATTGGTCTAGCCCATGTCACGCGGATCGTGCCCACCGACCGTTGATCATATGATTTAACGGGCAGGATAACCCCTATCTCTCTCTGGTCGGGGCCACCATCCTCTCTCTCTCTCTGTCGGCGGTTAGCTTCCACCCTCTATGTATGCTAAAGGGCGGTTACCCAGTACGCTAAAGTTTGGTTTTCTGTATTATTTTTCACGAGATAAATTATAAACTCTTTTAGGTATTATTTTTCACGCAAAAAATGATAAACCATCACCGATTTGTACTTTTCACGCAAAAAATGATACACCATCACCCATTTGTTGTAGCCATTACTTTTCACGCAAAAAATGATACACCCTCACCAATTTATTGTAGCCATTACTTTCCACGCAAAAAATGATACACCATCACCCATTTCTTGTAGCCATTACTTTCCACACAAAAAATGATGAACAATCACCGATTTCTTGTAGCCATTACGGTAAAATGATAAACTATCATGAATTACCATTTCTTTTAGGCATTACTTTTCACGGTAAAATGATAAACTATATCACGTTGTTCCATTTCCGTCAAGATAGTCCGCATTACTTTTTTGTTGAGATATACTCCCTCCGTCCACAAATAAGTGTACTTTTAGCTTTTGTACTAAGTCAAATATATGATGAGATTTTGGTATAATTTGAAACTACATTTCAAAACAAATCTCGGGATACTAAATTAGTGTCATAAATGCTACTACTTTTTCCTATATATGTGGTCAAAGTTTAAAGGGAAGTTTGACTGAACACAAAACCTAGATGACTACCCCCACAACGATCATGTCCTCCTTAATTTATTGTGTAAACCCCCACAACGGTCACCTCCTCCTTAATTTATTGTGTAAACCCCTACAACGGTCATCTCTCCCTTATAAAACACCCACAAAGGCCATCCCTTGTGTCAATAGGTTCTGCCTCTCTCTTCTTCGTTCACATACACTTGATCCATTGCCATGGCTTCCACGTCTCGGACGCGGACCGGAAGGGGAAGGGGAAGTGGCGGCCGGGGTGGTGGATCATCATCATTGCCACCACCACCGTCAACACTACCATTGATCATAGAGGAGTTCTTCATCGTCGTCTATGAAGACCCTTTGGTCAAGAAGGTACGTCCACGTTCCCACATATATGATGCATGTGATTAATTATGGGCATGTTCTAAAAAACCTTTAATTTCAAACGGATCGGTGCTCGATCTCTTTGCAGGCACTCCCAAAAAAGTTTGCGGACTATCTTGACGGCCAGGAGCCAGCTAAGGTGTATCTGCGAGCAGCTGACTGTGGTCCTCGTCTCTGGACCGTGGAGGTCTGCTGTCCAGGACTAGCGCGTGGTTGACGAGGGAGGAAATGGTGTAGCTTTCCTTCGTTCCCCGGCAACGGCGCCAGAAAAGTGCTTGATGTCTACTCACGCTTCTTTTCCTGTAGACAGTGTTGGGCCTCCAAGAGCAGAGGTTTGTAGAACAGCAGCAAGTTTTCCCTTAAGTGGATCACCCAAGGTTTATCGAACTCAGGGAGGAAGAGGTCAAAGATATCCCTCTCATGCAACCCTGCAACAACAAAGCAAGAAGTCTCTTGTGTCCCCAACACACCTAATACACTTGTCAGATGTATAGGTGCACTAGTTCGGCGAAGAGATAGTGAAATACAGGTGGTATGAATGTATATGAGCAGTAGTAACGGCACCAGAAAATAGCTTGATGCTACAACTGGCGTGTGGTTGATGGTGGTAATATTGCAGGCAGTACAGATGCAGTAGAACAGTAAACAAGCAGCGATTTCAGTATTTGGAAACAAGGCCTAGGGATTATACTTTCACTAGTGGACACTCTCAACATTGATCACATAATAAAACCACTCTACACTCTGTTGTTGGATGATGAACACCACTAATTGTGTAGGATTACACGAACCCTCAATGCCAGAGTTAACAAGCTCCACAACATTCGATATTCATATTTAAATAACCTTAGAGTGCATGATAGATCATTGCAATTACACCAAGTACTAACATAGCATGCACACTGTCACCATCACACTATGAAGGAGGCTTAGATCACATCAATACTATCATAGCAATAATTAACTTCATAATCTACAAGAGATTACAATCATAACCTACGCCAAGTACTACACGATGCACACACTGTCACCTTTACACCGTGCAGGAGGAATAGAGTACTTTAATAACATCACTAGAGTAGCACATAGATGAATAGTGATACAAAACTCATATGAATCTCAATTATGTAAAGCAGCTCATGAGATCATTGTATTGAAGTACATAGGAGAGAGATTAACCACATAGCTACCAGTACAGCCCTTAGCCTCGATGGAGAACTACTCCCTCCTCATGGGAGACAGCAGCGTTGATGAAGATGGCGGTGGAGATGGCAGCGGTGTCGATGGAGAAGCCTTCCGGGGGCACTTCCCCGTCCCGGCGGCGTGCCGGAACAGAGACTCCTGTCCCCCAGATCTTGGCTTCGCGATGGCGGTAGCTCTGGAAGGTTTCTCGTACCGTGGCTTTTCCGTATCGAAGATTTAGGTCAGGGACCTTTAAATAGGCGAAGAGGCGGAGTCGGAAGGTCGACGAGGCGGTGACACAACAGGGGGGCGCGGCCAAGGCCTGGGCCGCGCCACCCTGGCGTCTGGGGCCCACAGGGCCCTCCTCTGGTGGCTCTCGGGTGTTCTGGAAGCTTCGCGTGATTCTAAGATGCTGGGCGTTGATTTCGTCCAATTCCGAGGATATTTCCTTACTAGGATTTCTGAAACCAAAAACAGCAGAAAACAGGAACTGGCACTTCGGCATCTCGTCAGTACGTTAGTTCCGGAAAACGCATAAAAATGATATAAAGTGTGAACAAAACATGTAGGTATTGTCATAAAACAAGCATGGAACATAAGAAATTATCGATACGTCGGAGACGTATCAGCATCCCCAAGCTTAGTTCCTACTCGTCCTCGAGTAGGTAAACGATAACAAAGATAATTTCTGAAGTGACATGCTACCAACATAATCTTGATCCAATAATAATGTAAAGCATATGAACTGAGATCAAATCACTCAAAGCAAATGTCTATATTGATATAAGAGATGATAATGCAAGAGTTAAATAAGCTAGAAATTTTCATGAACTATTGCTTCAAAGACAAGAAACCGTACAAAGTTCATTAAAGATGTGTTAAGTATTCAGCGTAGAAGTTCTATCCTTCATTCCAAGCATCAAGTAAATTTTCACAACATAAGAAGGATTCAGTCAAGTAAACATAAACATGCACGTCATGAATCAACTGTTTCGAAGTCTACTCAACTGGTGAGCGCAAGCATTTGGTATTAGCACCAGGATGTTATGGCATAAAGAACGTTAATGTTGGTTTGGAAGGCCAAATGGAAGAAAGGCTTGCAAAGCTATAAGTGACCATTAGACAAGAGGAAGCCTTATGATCGAAGCTATGCAAGGAGTAGTGATTGCCATGCAACGGATGCACATAGAGCTATATGTGTATGAAAGCTCTCCAATGGAACTAGTGAGGGTGCATCCAACTTGGTTGCTCACGAAGACCTAGAGCACTTTTGAGGAGGCTCATCATTGGAATATACAACCCAAGTTCTATAGTGTAAATTCCCCACATAGTTATACTAAACAAACATGAAAACTCTCTCATATGGAATATAGGTGCTAAACATGAGCACAAATGATGACTATAAACACTGCAGGTGCTAAAACATGAGCACAAGTGTGGATAAAAGATAGTAATGCTGCCCCCTTTTTCTTTATTCTCTTTTTTTTCTTTTCTTTTTCTTTTCTATTTTTTTTTCTTTCTTTTCTTTTTCTCTTTTTGATGGCCTCCATGGCTCTTTTCACTTTTAGGGGCAACATCCTAATATGACAACACACTTTTTGGTACAAATAACTCATAATGAATAAAACATGATGTATGAAACTGTATGCCTCTGCCAGTGTAGCAGGATGTGCAATGATCTAGCGTAACATGGGTAAACCACACATCAGCTGTATATGATCATGCAAAGCAATATATAAATAATAAATGACAACATGACATGTAATGTAAAATGGATGTTGCATGGCAATATATCTCGGAACAGCTATGGAAATGCTGTGGTAGGTAGGTATGGTGGCTGTTTTGAGGAGATGTATGGGCTTATGTGTAGGAGGACAAGAGAAAGTCCTCCCACGGGTTTGGATGTACCGGCGAAGTATGCACAATTCTCAATATGAGAAAAAGGCAATGCACAGTACCGAAGAGGCTAGCAAATTTGGATGGTGGAAGTGCCAAAAACCGTAGCTTAACATTAGTCAAAAAGAACTCACAAGCTTATTGCAAACAACTAGCAGGTTCATCATTAAGAGCATGATTAAAATTTACTCCAAGGAGGGCCATTCACGGTGGCACAAGTAATCCGCTAGCTCCCTCGACCTTCAGCACAACTTAGTTATTACGATGTACTCTCAGACATGGAAAGCTATCAAGTCCAACTATACCTTCAACTATTTAAATAGAGTTTGTAGTACGGCACAAGCTTTAAAGACAACAATCCACTACTAATTTTAACTTATTCATCCAGCAAGCTTTACCATCTAAATACCTCAAAACATTTACAAAGAATCAAGTTATCAGAGATCAATGATCTACAAGATTATGCAAGTGTTTCATTATACCACTACCACATGTAGCATTTTCTGTTTCCAACCATATAATAATTAACGAAGCAGTTTCAACCTTCGCCATGAAAATTAAAAGCTAAGAACACATGTGTTCATACGAACCAGCGGAGCGTGTCTCTCTCCCACACAAGCATTTATTCAAACAAAAAAAAAATAGAAACACACAGACGCTCCAAGTAAAGTACATAAGATGTGACCAAATAAAAATATAGTTTCAAGGGAGGAACCTGATAATGTGGTCGATGAAGAAGGGGATGCCTTGGGCATCCCCAAGCTTAGACGCTTGAGTCTTCTTGAAATATGCAGGGGTGAACCACCGGGGCATCCCCAAGCTTAGACTTTTCATTCTTCTTGATCATAGTATATCATCCTCCTCTCTTGACCCTTGAAAACTTCCTCCACACCAAACTTGAAACAAACTCATTAGAGGGTTAGTGCATAATCAAAAATTCACATGTTCAGAGGTGACACAATCATTCTTAACACTTCTGGACATTGCCCAAAGCTACTGGAAGTTAATGGAACAAAGAAATCCATCCCACATAGCAAAAGAGGCAATGCGAAATAAAAGGCAGAATCTGTCAAAACAGAACAGTCCGTAAAGACGAATTTTATTGAGGCACCAGACTTGCTCAAATGAAAATGCTCAAATTGAATGAAAGTTGCGTACATATCTGAGGATCACTCACGTAAATTGGCATAATTTTTTGAGTTACCTACAGAGAATTAGGCCCAGATTCATGACAGCAAGAAATCTGTTTCTGCGCAGTAATCCAAATCTAGTATGAACCTTACTATCAAAGACTTTACTTGGCACAACAATGCAACAAAACTAAGATAAGGAGAGGTTGCTACAGTAGTAACAACTTCCAAGACACAAATGTAAAACAAAATTACTGTAGTAAAATAAACACATGGGTTATCTCCCAAGAAGTTCTTTCTTTATAGCCATTAAGATTGGCTCAGCAGTTTTAATGACGCACTCGCAAGAATTAGTAGTTGAAGCAAAAGAGAGCATCAAGAAGCAAATTCAAAACACATTTAAGTCTAACATGCTTCCTATGAAAAGGAATCTTGTAAATAAACAAGTTCATGAATAGCAAAGTGACAAGCTTAGGAAGATAAAACAAGTGTAGCTTCAAAATTTTCAGCACATAGAGAGGTGTTTTAGTAACATAAAAATTTCTACAACCATATTTTCCCCTCTCATAATAACTTTCAGTAGCAACATGAGCAAACTCAACAATATAACTATCACATAAAGCATTCTTATCATGAGTCTCATGCATAAAATTATTACTACTCCCAACATAAGCATAATCAATTTTATTAGTAATAGTGGGAGCAAATTCAACAAAGTAGCTATCATTATTATTCTCATCATCAAATATAGGAGGCATATTGTAATCATAATCAAATTTATCCTCCATAACAGGCGGTACTAAAAGACTATTATCATTATAATCATCATAAATAGGAGGTAAAGTATCATCAAAGTAAATTTTCTCCTCAATGCTTGGGGGACTAAAAAGATCATGCTCATCAAAACCAGCTTCCCCAAGCTTAGAATTTTCCATATCATTAGCAACAATGGTGTTCAAAGTGTTCATACTAATATGTTCCATGGGTTTTTCAATTTTCGCATCAAACCATCCATGTCTTAACTCAGGAAAAAGAATAAAAAGCTCCATGTTGCTTTCCATTATGCCAAACTAGTGTAAAACAAGAAACAAAAAGATGCAACTGCAGGATCTGAAGGAAATAGCTTCGAGTACTTACAACGGCGCCAGAAAATAGCTTAGTAGCCGAGATCCGGAGTGTGAGTACCTTTTACCTTTCCTCCCCGGCAACGGCGCCAGAAAAGTGCTTGCTGCCCAGGAATGGCGCGTGGTTGACGAGGGAGGAAATGGTGTAGCTTTCCTTCGTTCCCCGGCAACAGTGCCAGAAAAGTGCTTGATGTCTACTCACGCTTCTTTTCCTGTAGACAGTGTTGGGCCTCCAAGAGCAGAGGTTTGTAGAACAACAGCAAGTTTTCCCTTAAGTGGATCACCCAAGGTTTATCGAACTCAGGGAGGAAGAGGTCAAAGATATCCCTCTCATGCAACCATGCAACCACAAAGCAAGAAGTCTCTTGTGTCCCCAACACACCTAATACACTTGTCAGATGTATAGGTGCACTAGTTCGGCGAAGAGATAGTGAAATACAGGTGGTATGAATGTATATGAGCAGTAGTAACGGCACCAGAAAATAGCTTGATGCTACAACTGGCGTGTGGTTGATGGTGGTAATATTGCAGGCAGTACAGATGCAGTAGAACAGTAAACAAGCAGCGATTTCAGTATTTGGAAACAAGGCCTAGGGATTATACTTTCACTAGTGGACACTCTCAACATTGATCACATAATAAAACCACTCTACACTCTGTTGTTGGATGATGAACACCACTAATTGTGTAGGATTACACTAACCCTCAATGCCGGAGTTAACAAGCTCCACAACATTCGATATTCATATTTAAATAACCTTAGAGTGCATGATAGATCATTGCAATTACACCAAGTACTAACAAAGCATGCACACTGTCACCATCACACTATGAAGGAGGCATAGATCACATCAATACTATCATAGCAATAATTAACTTCATAATCTACAAGAGATTACAATCATAACCTACGCCAAGTACTACACGATCCACACACTGTCACCTTTACACCGTGCAGGAGGAATAGAGTACTTTAATAACATCACTAGAGTAGCACATAGATGAATAGTGATACAAAACTCATATGAATCTCAATCATGTAAAGCAGCTCATGAGATCATTGTATTGAAGTACATAGGAGAGAGATTAACCACATAGCTACCGGTACAGCCCTTAGCCTCGATGGAGAACTACTCCCTCCTCATGGGAGACAGCAGCGTTGATGAAGATGGCGGTGGAGATGGCAGCGGTGTCGATGGAGAAGCCTTCCGGGGGCACTTCCCCGTCCCGGCGGCGTGCCGGAACAGAGACTCCTGTCACCCAGATCTTGGCTTCGCGATGGCGGCGGCTCTGGAAGGTTTCTCGTACCGTGGCTTTTCCGTATCGAACATTTAGGTCAGGGACCTTTAAATAGGCGAAGAGGCGGAGTCGGAAGGTCGACGAGGCGGTGACACAACAGGGGGGCGCGGCCAAGGCCTGGGCCGCGCCACCCTGGCGTCTGGGGCCCACAGGGCCCTCCTCTGGTGGCTCTCGGGTGTTCTGGAAGCTTCGTGTGATTCTAAGATGCTGGGCGTTGATTTCGTCCAATTCCGAGAATATTTCCTTACTAGGATTTCTGAAACCAAAAACAGCAGAAAACAGGAACTGGCACTTCGGCATCTCGTCAATAGGTTAGTTCCGGAAAACGCATAAAAACGATATAAAGTGTGAACAAAACATGTAGGTATTGTCATAAAACAAGTATGGAACATAAGAAATTATCGATACGTCGGACACGTATCAAGGTCCTATTTGACGGTCAAGGCCGGATGTACCTCGACAAGGGCTGGGAGAATTTCGCCATCGCACACGGTGTGGATTTCGGCTGCTTCGTACACTTCAAATATGAAGGCGATGATGTGCTCACAGTGAAGGTGTTTGACGGAACAATGTGCAGGAAGTACTACTACTCGGACGATGAAGATACTGACGATGGAAGCGACGACGACGTGAAGCCATGCGTCCATCCCCTTTAGATAAGGGAATTATGACCAAGAATATATATGTAGCTTCATATGCATTGATTTAGAGATCTAGCTATTTTCCTATATATTATGCATTTAAAAAATTATATCGCAATTTCCACCATGATTCGACCACCACAGCCTCCAAACGATGCCGATATCGGCATGTTCAGAACGGCTATGCTCGCCGCCACTGCTAGGTCACCGTCGGGAAGCACCATATTTAGCATAAGATTCACTTTAGATTAAGCTGCGAAAATAGTCACCTGCCATTGGCTGAGGCGACCCCACAGGGCGGCTCTATATGATATTCTCTAAATAAATAGACGACCCCAGCGGTCATTGGCTGCGGAGGCCCCACAGAGCGGGAATATATAATTTTCTCTAAATAAATAGAATACCCCACTGGTCATTGGCTGCGGCAGCCCCACAGAGCGGTAATATATGTCTTTTCCTGAAAAATAGACGACCCCACTGGTCATTGGCTGCGGCAGCCACACAGAGCGGTTATATATGTATTTTCTTGAAAAATAGACGACCCCACCGGTCATTGGCTGCGGCAGCCCTATAGAGCGGCCCCATTTGTCATTGGCAGCACCGCGTATACAATCAGGAAATAAAACGGCCCACGCTTCAGCGACAAATGGATGGCTACCCGTCAGCACGAGACGGCCAGAGAGGAACTGCCCTCTGTGCAGCCCCACCTCGATGTGTGCAGCCCCACCCGTCAGATTAACGGTAACGGTAAGGCCTCTGACCTGACGGCAACCCTCCCGTCTGAGGGGTTTCAAACTAGAGGGAGGAAAAAACTGAGGAAAAGTTAAGAGGCTGGGGAAAACTGAGCACAACTAAGGAACCATGGGCACGAAAATAGAAATCCCTAAAATGAATACTCCTGAGAACACTAAGTTGTGTGACTTCACTAGCACCAATAATAATGATTTCATATGCACTCCTATTGCTCCACCTGCTGCTACAGCAGAATTTTATGAAATTAAACCTGCTTTACTAAATCTTGTTATGAGAGAGCAATTTTCTGGTGTTAGTATTGATGATGTTGCTGCCCATCTTAATAATTTTGTTGAACTTTGTGAAATGCAAAAGTATAAGGATGTAGATGGGGGTATTATAAAACTGAAATTGTTTCCTTTCTCCTTAAGAGGAAGAGCTAAAGATTGGTTGCTATATTTTCCTAAGAATAGTATTGATTCATGGACTAAATGTAAAGATGCTTTCATTGGAAGATATTATCCTCCTGCTAAAATTATATCTTTGAGAAGTAGCATTACGAATTTTAAGCAATTGGATAATGAACATGTTGCCCAAGCATGGGAAAAAAATGAAATCTTTGGTAAAGAATTGCCCTACCCATGGACTAACTACTTGGATGATCATGCAAACCTTTTATGCAGGATTAAATTTTTCTTCGAGGAACCTCTTGGATTCAGCTGCTGGAGGTACTTTTATGTCCATCACTTTGGGTGCTGCAACAAAGCTTCTTGATGATATGATGATCAACTACTCTGAATGACACACTGAAAGGACTCCTCAAGGTAAGAAGGTAAATTATGTTGAAGAAACCTCCTCCTTGAGTGATAAGATTGATGTTATTATGTCTATGCTTGTTAATGGTAGATCTCATGTAGATCCTAATAATGTTCCTTTAGCTTCATTGGTTGCTCAAGAAGAGCATGTTGATGTGAACTTCATTAAAAATAGTAATTTCAACAACAATTCTTATAGGAATAATTTTGGTAACAACAACTATAGGCCATATCCTTCTAATAATGGTAATGGTTATGGTAATTCTTATGGTAATTCTTACAACAATAGTAGGAGTGTACCCTCTGATCTTGAAGTCATGCTTAAAGAATTTATTAGTACACAAACTTCTTTCAACAAATCTGTTGAGGAAAAGCTTGGTAAAATTGATGTTCTTGTTTCTAAGGTTGATAGTCTTGCTGCTGATGTTGATCTTTTAAAACTGAAAGTTATGCCTAATGAAAATAAAGGTATTAAGTCATTTGCTACAGCAAACGCTATCCAAGTTCGAATTAATGACAATATTAGAATGATGGCTGAATTGCATGCTAGGTGGGAAAGAGAAGAAAAACTTGCTAAAGAGAATAATGTAGCTAAAGTTTGGACTATTACCACCACTAGTAATGTTGATGCTTCACATGTTTCTAAACCTCCTACTATCAATGGTAAAATAATTTGTGTTGGCAATGTTTCTACTTCTAATACAAAGCATGCAAAATTGCCTGAAACTGCAGAAAGTGTTTGTGATAAAAGTGCTGAAATTTTTCAGAGTATTGGGGACAATTATCCCATTGCTTTAGATCATAATGGTTTTGATTTTGATAATTGTCATATCTCTGAAGTTATTAAGTTCTTGCAAAAACTTGCTAGAAGTCCTAATGCTAGTGCTATAAACTTGGCCTTTACAAAACATATTACAAATGCTCTCATAAAAGCTAGAGAAGAGGAATTAAAACTTGAAGCTTCTATTCCTAGGAAGTTGGAAGATGGTTGGGAGCCCATCATTAAAATGAAGGTCAATGATTTTGATTGTAATGCTTTATGTGATCTTGGTGCAAGTATTTATGTTATGCCTAAGAAACTCTATGATATGCTTGACTTGCCACCTTTGAAATATTGTTATTTGGATGTTAATCTTGCTGATAATTCTATAAAGAAACCTTTAGGGAGGATTGACAATGTTCACATTACGGTTAACAATAACCTTGTCCCCGTTGATTTTGCTGTCTTGGATATTGAATGCAATGCATCTTGTCCTATTATTTTGGGAAGACCCTTTCTTCGAACTGTTGGTGCTATTATTGATATGAAAGAAGGAAATATTAAATATCAATTCCCTCTTAAGAAAGGTATGGAACACTTCCCTAGAAAGAGAATGAAGTTGCCTTTTGATTCTATTATTAGAACAAATTATGATGTTGATGCTTCTTCTCTTGATGTTACTTGATTTACTCTTTCTGCGCCTAGCTGAAAGGCGTTAAAGAAAAGTGCTTATGGGAGACAACCCATTATTTTATTTTCTGCAAATTTTTTTTTTATATTTGAGTCAAGCTGCTTGTTACTACTGTAGCAATACCTTTGTATCTTTATTTTATTGCATTGTTGTGCCAAGTAAAGTCTTTGATAGAGAGTTGATACTAGATTTGGATTTCTGCGTAGAAACATATTTTTAGCTGTCACGAATTTGAGCTGTTCTCTCTGTAGGAGAATCTAAAAATTCTATAAAAATTCATGAGTAATCCTCAGATATGTACGCAACTTTCATTCAATTTGAGCTTCTTCATCTGAGCATGTTAAGTGCCTCGAAAAAATTCATCTTTACGGACTGTTCTGTTTTGACAGATTCTGCCTTTTATTTCACATTGCCTCCTTTACCGTGTTTGAGTGGATTTCTTTGCTCCATTAAATTTCAGTAGCCTTGGGTAATGTCCAGAAGTGTTGGGAATGATTGTGTCCTCGCTGAACATGTGAATTTTTGATTATGCACTAACCCTCTAATGAGATTGTTTTGAGTCTGGTGTGAAGGAAGTTTTCAAGGATCAAGAGAGGAGGATGATATAATATGATCAAGAAGAGTGAAAAGTAAAAGCTTGGGGATGCCCCCGTGGTTTATCCCTGCATATTTCAAGAAGACTCAAGCATCTAAGCTTGGGGATGCCCAAGGCATCCCCTTCTTCATCAACCACTCATCAGGTCACCTCTAGTGAAACTATATTTTTATTCCGTCACATCTTATGTACTTTATTTGGAGCGTCTGTGTGCTTTTGTTTATGTTTGAATAAATTCGGATCCTAGCATTCCTTGTGTGGGAGAAAGACACGCTCCGCTTTTTCATATTGAATACTGGTGTTCTTAGTTTTACTTTTAATGTTCATGGCGAAAGTTGAAAGCCGCTTCATTTATTGCTATTTGGTTGGAAACAGAAAATGCTTCATGTGGTAATTGGTATGTTGTCTTGAATAATTTGATACTTGGAAATTGTTTTGAGCTCTCAAGTAGATCATGTTTAAGCTCTTGCATCATGTGGTTTAAACCTATTAGTGGATAACTACCATAGAGCTTGTTGAATTTTGGTTTGCATGATTAGTCTCTCTAAAGTCTAGATATTTTCTGGTAAAAGTGTTTAAGCAACAAGGAAGACAGTGTAGAGTCCTATAATGCTTGCAATATGTTCTTATGTAAGTTTTTCTGTACCGGTTCATACTTGTGTTTGCTTCAAACAACCTTGCTAGCCAAAGCCTTGTACTGAGAGGGAATGCTTCTCGTGCATCCAAAACCTTAAGCCAAAACCTATGCCATTTGTGTCCACCATAACTACCTACTATGTGGTATTTTTCTGCCATTCCAAAGTAAATTACTTGCGTGCTACCTTTAAAAAAATTCATTCCTTGTCTTTGCAATACATAGCTCATGGGAAAGTAGCCTAAAAAAAACTATTGTGGTAATGAATATGTCGCTTATGTATCTTAGTTCTTATAAGTTGCTTGTTGAGCGGTAACCATGTTTCTGGGGATGCCATCAACCTGTCACACCTTTGTTGAATATCATGTGAGTTGCTATGCATGTTCTTCTTGTCTGAAGTAAGGGAGATTTTCCATGAGTTAAATGGTTTGAGCAACCAAAGCCATGTATCATGGTGCAAGTTTCAGCTTGGACATTAATCCTCAAGTCTCTTATGAGAATATTATCTGTTGTTGAATGGTTAAAGCATAAAAGAGGAGTCCATTATCTGTTTTCTATGTTGTCCCGGTATGGATGTCCTCAAGTTGGGATCTATCAAAATTGAGAGATCAAATGCGATCTATCTCCTTGGACCTTTGTACAGGTGGCATAGAGGTACCCCTTTGTGACACTTGGTCGAAACATATGTAATGCAATGATAATCCATGGAAATCCAAGCTAATTAGGACAAGGAGCGGGAACTATTAGTATTCGATGCATGAGGCTTGCAACTTATAGGAGGTTTTATGCATAACCCATATGAATTATTACTACCGTTGACAAAATTGTTTCCATGTTTTCAAAATGCTCTAGCACATGAGTAATCCCTGCTTCCCTCTGCGAAGGGCCTTTATTTTACTTTATGTTGAGTCAGTTTACCTACTTCTTTCTAACTTAGAAGCAAACACTTGTGTCAACTGTGTGCATTGATTCTTACATAATTGCTCATTTGAAAGCAACTGTTGAAACTTAAATCTTCCTCTGTGTTGCTTCAAAACCTTCTATTAAGAATCTATTGCTTTATGAGTTAACTCTTATGCAAGACTTGTTGATGCTCATCTTGAAAGTACTATTCATGAAAAGTCTTTGCTATATGATTCAGTTGTTTAGTCATTATCTATTTGTTAACAAACTATAGACCATTGCTTTGAATCACTTCATTCATCTCATATGCTTTACAATAGTATTGATCAAGATTATGATGGTAGCATGTCACTTCAGAAATTATCCTTTTTATCGTTTACCTACTCGAGGGCGAGTAGGAACTAAGCTTGGGGATGCTTGATACGTCTCAAACGTATCTATAATTTCTTATGTTCCATGCTAGTTTTATGACAATACTCACATGTTTTATATACACTTTATATCATTTTTATGCATTTTCCGGCACTAACCTATTAACAAGATGCCGAAGCGCCAGTTCCTGTTTTCTGCTGTTTTTGGTTTCAGAAATCCTACACAGGAAATATTCTCGGAATTGGACGAAACAAAAGCCCACAGTCTTATTTTCCACGGAGTCTTCCAGAACACCGAAGAGGAGACGAAGAGGGGCCACTAGGCGCCCAGACCATAGGGGGCGCGGCCCCACCCCTGGCCGCGCCGCCATATGGGGTGGGCCCCTCGGGCGTCCCCCGACTCTGCCCCTTCGCCTATATAATCCTTCCGTCGCTAAAACCCTAGTACCGAGAGCCACGATACGAGAAAAGTTACTGAGACGCCGCCGCCGTCAACCCCATCTCGGGGGGTTCTGAAGATCGCCTCCGGCACCTGCCGGAGGGGAATCATCACCGGAGGGCTCTACATCACCATGCCCGCCTCCGGACTGATGCGTGAGTAGTTCATCCTTGGACTATGGGTCCATAGCAGTAGCTAGATGGTTGTCTTCTCCTCTTGTGCTATCATGTTTAGATCTTGTGAGCTGCCTATCATGATCAAGATCATCTATTTGTAATGCTACATGTTGTGTTTGTTGGGATCCGATGAATATGGAATACTATGTCAAGTTGATTATCGATATATCATATATGTGTTGTTTATGATCTTGCATGCTCTCCGTTGCTAGTAGAGGCTCTGGCCAAGTTGATACTTATAACTCCAAGAGGGAGTATTTATGCTCGATAGTAGGTTCATGTCTCCATTGAATCTGGGGGAGTGATAGCAACCCCTAAGGTTGTGGATGTGTTGTTGCCACTAGGGATAAAATATCAATGCTTTGTCTAAGGATATTTGTATTGTTCACATTACGCACAGTACTTAATGCAATTGTCTGTTGTTTGCAACTTAATACTGGAAGGGGTGCGGATGCTAACCCGAAGGTGGACTTTTTAGGCATAGATGCAAGCTGGATAGCGGTCTATGTTCTTTGTCGTAATGCCCTAAGTAAATCTCATAGTAGTCATCATGATATGTATGTGCATTGCTATGCCCTCTCTATTTGTCAATTGTCGAACTGTAATTTGTTCACCCAACATGTTATTTATCTTATTGGAGAGACACCACTAGTGAACTATGGACCCCGGTCCATTCTTTTACATCTGAAATTCAACCTACTGCAATCATTGTTCTCTGTTGTTCTTTGCAAGCAAACATCATTCTCCACACCATACGTTTAATCCTTTGTTTACAGCAAGCCGGTGAGATTGACAACCTCACTGTTAAGTTGGTGCAAAGTATCTTGATTGTGTTGTGCAGGTTCCACGTTGGCACCGGAATCCCTGGTGTTGCGCCGCACTACACTCCTTCACCAACAACCTTCACGTGGCCTTCATCTCCTACGGGTTCGATAACCTTGGTTTCTTACTGAGGGAAAACTTGCTGATGTACGCATCACACCTTCCTCTTGGGGTTCCCAATGGACGTGTGCTTCACGCGTCATCAAGCTATTTTTCTGGCGCCGTTGCCAGGGACGTGAAGGAAAATAACACCACAGAGATTTCTAACTACCACGTCAACTTCACGCCAGCAACCTCCGCATCGTCCGCGCGCACGACGCCGCGCCGCCGTTACCACAGCCACCAGAACGCGAGCGGCATCCCCCTTGCAGTGGAAGCTTCGCCACGTCGTCATCCAGTTAGCATCCATCGGGACCATCTGTCAGCGTCTCCAGCTAGATCTCGCGCAGGTGAGAAAAGCCGCTCAGATCTGGATCTGTGCTTCTTGCAAAAACGCCCCTGCAGCTTTTCTGCTCTAACCCGCGGTCCTCTGCCCCGTCAGCAGATTCCGCCCAGTCAGCAGCGCCCGGACCCGCGCAACAGCCTCTGCAGCTAGCTCTCCTCTCGGTGAGAGAAGTTCTAGACCTTTTTCTGTTTTTCTGAAAATCCCAGAATATGTGTATATCTCGTATAAATCATATCTTTTAAACCATTTCTCGAAATTAAAAGTGTTGTATATGAAAATTTATCAGAAAAATGTGTTGAACATGAATTTGTCATCCATATGCCTGTTTGCATATCGCATTATGTCGTGCGTTGATAGTTTCACATATCCACCTCTCATATATGCGGAGTATTTGGAACACCGACTAGGGTTTCCTCGCTCTGATTAATTTTGAAGTAGCACACCCCTGCCATGTTATGCCATGCTATCCAACCCTTAATTTTGCCAGTAAATATGCAACTTCAACCCTAATTATTTGTCCGGGGTTCCGACTCCGATTAATATGGATAAGTTGCGTCGCACCATATCTGCCATGTCATTCATATCATCTTGATCATGATGGATCTTCTTATCTGTAGTAGTAAGACTTGCATACGTTGTGTGTGTTCCAGCATTTGCTTCTTCCCGGATAGGATCACGAAGTGTTGATGTGAGATACGACGAGTTCTCCGACAAGATCTTCTGCAGCTTTTCACAGGCGAGCCCTCTCTCTTCACCTATTTTACTCTCTCCCTCGCACTTCTATCCTTATGTTGCGATTCTTTATCGAGTCACGTGTCCTATTCCACTTGTTACCATGATAATCCTATATGCACCATTCCTTACCCATAGCCGTTGCTTGATGTTTGAGCCTTGCGAGTCGTAGGCGTGTTTAGGCTCTGTTGTTTATCTCGATCTGTTGTCGGGATATGTTGGGTTGTTGGGATTTTATCACATGCTATATCAGTTGTTGGAGATACACATGCTTTATTTAATGTTAACAACTAAAATTGTAAGCAGAGGCATCTGTGAGCCCCTTTGCGAAAGCATCGGAACTTTGACTTGCTAATGTCCCCTAGGACCCGAGTTCCTGTTATCTGTTCCGAGATTGAGCGCTCTACCCATGCGTGGGGACGATTATTGGGACCCCTCCCTCACCCATTACCTTTTATCAAGTCAGTTGAAAAGGGGGCCACAACCTTGGTTTTATTTGGCGCATGCATGTTTATATATTGTTGCCTTCGGGTGTTTACTTCCTGTTGCCTTCGGGTGTTTATATTCTGTACTGTACCCCGCGAGACGTTTAGCGAAGTGTGTGGTTTGCACGCCTAGCCGCCGATGCAAACCTTGAGTTCGTCTCGGAGTACGGCCAAACTTCATCACGGGTAGCTTAGTCGGGTGCCCCCCTAGACTTTCTTGTTGAACTGGGAATGGTCTTGTTGTGAGACATCGCCTGTAAGAAGAGGGTCGAGCATGCGTATGGTTACATTTGGGCAACCACTGCAGGGTGTACATCTTATCGATAAGCCGTGTCCGCGGTTATGGACGACTTAACTTGCGTAGTAATATAGCATTACTACAACCGATACCTAATAAAACTTGTCCACCATTGAGTGCCTTTTACATTGCCTCTTCGCAATTGTTGAAGGGGATATGTGTAATCGGCTGGGTTATGTTTGTGTAGTATTTTATCTGTTACCTTGTGCGCTCTCTTATCTTATCTGATTAGACGGATGTTGTAGCGTGTCTCTATTGGTTATAGTTTTGCTGCCGCTAAACCTACCATATAGCCCCAGGCGATATATATTTATACTCGCCCGACGAGCATAGCCATTTCTAGTCTCGCTAAGTACGTGCCGGAGTTTGTTCCTTGGTACTTACTCTCGCCTTTTCTCTTTCTCTTCTGTTTCCTCCCTTTTGTCGGCAACCGATGGCCCGACTTCGACAGGTACAAGATGACGACGTTAGCAAGGTTGAAAGAACATCTCTCATAATATGTTTTGTGTGTTTGATGTCAATGTATGTGATACACTAATGTTTGATTAAGTGGTACAGGGATTATATAGATACATATATATGTGTGATGGATGTGGTAAGTCGTGTCAAAAAGAAGGTGTAACAGGATCACCAGGCCGGATATTCCGGGCCGGATATTTCCAAAATATCCAGCCCCCTATTTTCGACTAAGGACTTGAGGTTTTGTGGCTCAGTACACTCTGGACATGGGCCGGATAATTGCCCGGATATTTGCCCGGATTTGCCCCAGGGCCGGATATTCCGGGACGGATATTTCCAAAATATCCCCCCCCCCCCAAAATCGGGTAAGGACCTGAGGCAAAGCAGCTCTGGACATGGGCCGGATATTTGGCCAGATTTTCCGGGGGGGGGGGGGGAATTATCCGGCCCTAACTTAGGCCGGATTATCCGGCGCCCCCGGAAGCTCCAACAGCTGGATTTTGGAGGGGGGTATTTATACCCCTCTTCTTCTACCTTGCTCCTTGCTCAATCATTGCACAAAAATCTGCGCTTCACCACCATTAGAGCCACCTCAAGAACACAAGATTTGCAAGATCTCCTTCCTCCCCCAACTAAAGCTCTTGATCTTTGGAGATTCGAAGGAGAAGACACCGATCTACATCCTCACCGAAGCGATTTACATTTCCCCCTCATTTGTTTGAGGGCCCTCTTGCTAGTGTTCCTATTTGGTTCCCTAGTTGATTATTGTTGATGTGTTGTTGTTGATTGTTGTATTGTTACAGATTTGGGAGCCTCCAATTCGGTTGTGGATGTGTGCCCCAAGAACCTTGTAAAGGCCCGGTTTCCGCCTCGAGGAAATCCCTTAGTGGAAGTGGGCTAGGCCTTCGTGGCGTTGCCCATAGGAGATCTGAGTGAAGCCTTCCTGGCTGTTGGTTTGGCTTTCGTAGCAACCACACTCCTCCAAACGTAGACGTACCTTCTTGCAAAGGTAGGGAACTATGGGAATCATCTCCGTATCTCCGCGTGCTCCACTCTCGGTTACCTCTATCCTATTCTATCTCATATATATTGCGTAGCTATATCTTGCTTAGATAGGTAACCTTGTCATATAGGTAAATTCACTTAGTTGCATATCTAGAGAATTTACCTTTGTGTCAAGCCTAAATTGAAAAAGAACTAAAAATTGGTTAGCACCTATTCACCCCCCCCCCCTCTAGGTGCGGCATACGATCCTTTCAATTGGTATCAGAGCCTCGGCTCTTATTTTGGGCTTAACCGCCTAAGAGTATGCGGGACGAAGAACCTATGGAAGGGGACGCTAAGATGGTCTCCATGGATGATTTCAATTCGTTGAGGTCCTCCATGGAAGCTCAAATGGAAAGCATGAGAAAAATGATTTCCGAGCTTTTGACTCCGGCCCCTCCCATGGCTCCCACCAAAGAGGTAAATGTCACGGATGGGTTAGAAGAGGGTGATGCTTCGGTATTACCCTCATCTACCAAACCCGTGGATGGTGATAACTTAAACACTATCAAATCTCCCATTGCATCTCCTAGGGGAACTAGTGGAGGTGAGAGCTACAATCGAGTGGCTCCACCTTTTCTATCTCCCGATATACCGGTTCCCCATCCTCATATAAACATTCGAGGCGACCCACCTAAGTTTTCCGTTAATGATTTCGATACTTGGCAATTTGAGTTTAGCTCTCATGTTCGCAGTGCCTCCAATGAACTTTGGAGAATCAACGTGGAAGGCTTCAAGCCTTACAACCCCGACAAGTTAACTAGAAGAGAAGTGATTGATAGTCAACTCAATAACACTGCCTTGCACATGATCCAAACGAGTGTGGGGACAAAGGATTTGGCTCGTGTTCGGAATTTCACCAACGCCAAAGAAGCTTGGGATGGTTTGGCCGCGAGTTGCATTGGAAGTGAGAGCATGAGAAGGAACAAGTATAATGCTCTTCGGAACAAGGCCGAAGGTTTCTTGAGGCTACCGGATGAAGATCATGAAGCCATGTATGGAAGACTAACAACCGTTTCCGATGCCTTCCGGAATGTGGGTGCCACCCACATCAATGTCTCGTGGATCAAGGATAAGTACATCGATTGCATGATGCCGTTTGAACCCATTGATGTCAAGACTCTTGTTGGGAGAGAATGCTTTTCCTCTCGCACTTCTCAACAAGCCGTGCACGAGATGCAAGCTCTCAAGGTGCTTGAGCAAAACTCTCATGATTCTCGCAATCGAGCTCTTGGGATGTCAAAAGGGTCCAACCTTGCCTTGGCGGTCAACTCCGTGGAAGAAGTGATTCCTCAAGAATCTTTTAGGGCATCTTGGAGTATGTCCTATCCGGAAGACTTGGAACACCACTACCATGACCACATGGCATTCCATGCAAACACCTTTTGGGTTGACCCATCCAAGGCCAAGGAAGACAACATCAAGAGAAACAACTCAAGGGGTTTCACTAGCTCGGGCCCAAGAACAAGATCTTGCTACAATTGTGATGACAAGCGCCATTTCATTGCCGAATGCCCCTATGAGAATAGGGAGACTCATGGTGGAAGGCTCATCCCCAAGGACAAGAGCAAAGACTCAAAGGGCAAGTATTCAAAGGCCCCCAACAAAAAATTCTACAACAAGAGCAAGAAGGGCAAAAGGCCCTCAAGGATTGTGCTAGTGACTAAAGAAGAATATTCTTCCGATGAAGTTGAAAGTTCTAGTGATGATGAAGAATAAAGATCAAAGGAAGTGGCCGCCATTGTCACTACCAACATTCCTTCCTCTTCTCTCTTTGATTCACCCAATGAGAATCCTCAAATCAAGAATGCACATTGCTTCATGGCAAGATCCACCTTGGACACATCAATTGTGCTATCAACTCAAGAAGAGTATACCTCCGGAGATGATGATGTTGATGATGAAGAAGATGCAACCTCAAATGGATTGGTTGCCCTTGCCTCCCTTTCCTCTAACTCTTCATCACCAAGTGAATCTCCCAATGAGGTCATTCATGTGGAGGAAGAAAGTTGCCTCATGGCTAAATTGTAACATCCCAAATTTCAATAAAAGAAAGTTAGAAGAATTCCAGAGATTCCAAAATTCAGAGCCAACAAAAACTTTTATTTGCATATAGTGCCATGCATAGGACTTGTGCATTTGAGTGATATGCCATGATGATTGTTATTATGCTTATGTGCTAAACCCTAAAACCCTAATGTGATCAAGTGAAGATCACAAACCAAATAAATCAAAAAGAGAAAGAAATCAAATAAGAATAAAACCCTAAAACCCTCACATATGGTTTATGCCATTTTTGCAAATCTTTACCCTAGACCATTTTGGTCTTCACCATTAGTTGAATTATGTTACTAAACACTTATTACAACTTTTGGAATCAAAGAAACACAAAACAAATCAAATTCAAACTCAAAATAGGATCACATATGATAATAGTCATATCTGCCATTTATAGTCTGATCCCTACTTTGAGCCTTTGCAATTCAAAATTTTCAAACTAAACTGTCCAAATTGTTTGCACCTTATCCAAGAGCACATCAAGGTGAACAACTTTGGTAAAGACGATCATGCCAAAATCACTTTAGATCAAATTCTATGCTCATGCAAAGTTGAGACTTTTTAATATGTGGAACAATCTCCAACTTTGCAAATTTGCAATTCTTTGATTTTCTAAATTCCACCACCACACATGTTTGTCTCTGGTCAATTAAAACTTAACCAAATACATTATTTCCAAATTTTGCAACCATATGAATTCAACCAAATTTGGGCAAATTTTGCAAATTGCAATTATGGAACAATGCAAACACTATTTAAAATAGTGTTTGGCCTAAACCCTACTGCCCCCTCTCACTCCCCTCTGTCCCCTGGTCCCCTCTCTCACTAATGCCAGCATAGGAACCCTAGGAGGAGAGGCATAGCATGCATGTGCATGGCCATGCCGGCCATGCCACACATGGCGCGCCACCCTCTTCCCTCTTCCTCTCTGGCCACGACCACCTTGCCAAAACGCGCCACCGCACCACCCTAGCACCGCCTACACCAGCCATTGTCGAGGAAGCAGCAGCAGCTCGCTGGAGATCGCGCGCCCAGGATCAGCCAGCATGCCGCTCGCGTCGCACATGCGCACGCCACGGACACGGACTGGCCACCTGCCGCATCACCAGCACACGCTCGCCCTGGCCCCTCTCTCGACGCCTTGAGCATCACCGCGCCACCACGACCCCGCCAGACACGCGCAAGACCAGACCCTGGACCGCCGGAGACGATGAACAAGATCCCGCCCGACATGGAAGCAATGCGAGCCATCTAGACGCCACCCGACCGCGCTATCGCCGCCAATAGCTTCGCCTGGACACGCTGAACAGCCCTGCGCCATCGCCTAGCTCCCTAGCTCGCCGGAATCGCCGCGCCATGGTCGAACCTAACCCTGCCCCGCAGCACCCTTGCTCCTCTATAAATAGAGAGCTCCTCTGCTCAAACCAAGCACGCCTGTTAGCCCCCGTACCGATTCGAGTTTTGAATAGAGGCTGACGGGTGGCCCCCACACTGTCAGCAAGCCCACTCGCACGAGATGCGCTGCTGGGCCGTTTCTCTCTGTTTGAATCGTTTCGGCCCAACTTCATTTCCCGCCAGCCCGTTTAATTCAAACTTTGATTTTCCAAATTCAGTTCATTTCAATACTGGCTCCAACTTTGAAATTAAATAGATTCTATTTGGCTGGGCCAAATGTAGAAAATTTTATGTTGTTGGAAAGCTACTGAAAAGTTCTACAACTTGCCACTGGTCTCACCTTGAGATCTGTTGTATAAATAAATTGACAAAAAGATTAAGTCAGGGACTTTTGCACACTCAAATAAATATAAAAAATCAACCAAATGTGATATTTAGTTAATTCCAACTCCAATAGTTCACATTTAACTTACACTAATTGTTTCTGCAACAAAATGGTGTGGTCACTTTGCATGATCATGCCCTAGTTTAAATAATGGACAATATGCCTAGTTTATTTAAGTGATATTGTCGAAAACTATTATGAAAATCATATGAAGTATTTTACTTCATTTAAATCTTGTCCCAAGTACTTTCATATGAAGTTTGAACCCCTGGTCAAATACTCTCACATGAAATACTTAGAGATTTTAAATCATTTGTAGAATTATTAAATAGTATGAGGTGGTCTACCTCATTTAAATCATTTTCTCAAATGATGATGATGAATGGTTGACTTAGGTCAACATGATTTCATGTATGATTGTTTGATAAATTAAATTTTAAGAAGATTCAATGAGAGGAAATTATTTCTCAAGAACTATATGGAAACTATCATTTACATATGTAATGAGAGGAAAGTAGTTTTCCTCAAGCAACACAACCAATGCACCCTAATTGTATTATGTGTGTGCTTAGAATAGTTGGTGTGAATATATGTGATGTTTAGAATAGCCATTGAATTTGTGAGTGATTATACTCGTATTCAAATTTAGACGCTAGCACCGGAGAATACCCGGAGGAAGAAGGTTGCTACCAAGAGGAGGAGGAGAACTTTGAGAACTACCAAGGCAAGCTAATATTCTTGCAAAGTGCAAAGCCCTTTGGGGCAAGGCACCATTAGTCTTACCTTTCTTACCATAAGCCTATCCCAAGTTTCTACCTTACAAGTTTTTACTCATTTATTCAAAGAGTTACTTTTATAGTTAACTTTGGTCTAAGTCAAGAAGGTTACTAGAGTAGCGAAGTTAGTCTCATGCTAGCCAAGCAAGATTAGCACCCCTCATGCTTAGTGCTAGTGCTAAATACTACAACTTGACTACTCTAGATGGCAACATATGACTTGAACTGAATTTTGAAACCTTGGAATGATGAATCATTCCATTGAATGAATTTTGAAGGTGCATATGACCAAGAGAAGATGGTGATTTTTGATAGAACTGATATTGGTTTGAATGCGATACCTTTCCAATATTGAGTACCCCCACAATACCTGATTATGGGTAGGGCTTAACTGGAAATTTATGCATCTTAGTACGGGTTCCCTCTGAACACACATCATAGGGGTTATGCCGAGGCTGCCTCCGTTGTTGAGAAATGATGTGAATTGAGGTGAATTGTATGGCCAAGCCCTGTGCGGTTCCTAGGTTGACAGTTGGTCTTCACTGGGAGGCCAAGCTCATGGGGAGAGGTGCTCATACTAGGGTTTGTAAGTGAAAGGTTATGGTTGATGATACGCGTACTGTGTTACGATGATTCGGGGTAATCCCGACGGATGAAATCAAATGTTGTGGCACAAGTGTGCAACCTCTGCAGAGTGTGAATCTAGTCGAATAGCCGTGTCCACGGTTACGGACGGTGGGAAAGGCCATACAGTTTCCGGTGTCAGATTCTTGAAAATATTGGTGAAATGAATGGTGAATTGGTGACTTGGTTTGAATCACAACCAATGTTGTGGGAATGACACTAATGTTCCCACTTGAGTTAGTTAGCACATGAATAAGTCTTTTCTCAAATACTTGTGAACTAAAATTGGCTTTATGCAAATAAACTAGAGCTTAGCAACCCTTACTAGAATTGTCTCGCACTTACACTAGTATTAGTTTGCGAGTACTTGAAGTACTCACGGCTTTGTCCCTGGCTATTCAAATGGCCAGAGTATGAAGATGAACAGAACTACCAAGGAGATGACCAACAGGACACCTACGACAACTAGGAGTCTTCCAACGTCAAGCGTTGGCCTGTGGACTAAAGAGTCCCTCTATCTTTACGCTTCCGCTATGAACTTGTGTTTGTTCGTTGATCAATAGATCAACTATTCGTGTAATATAGATCATGTGATTCCAATTGGAAGACAATATGGCTTGTAATTAATGATGACTAGGATACTTAACTATTATGCCTCGCAACAACAATATTCCTGGGATTGCGATGAATGACATAATAGGCATCCGGACTTAAAAATCCGGGTGTTGACAAGTTGGTATCAGAGCCATTGTTTGACCTTAGAAGACCCTAGTTAGAATGGACGTTCAGAAAAACTTAACTTTGAAATCAAATGAAGAGAATATTTGTGAAAATTTACTTACACTCTTGTCTTTGAGACTTTTTCAAAATTTGATGAATCATGTTCTTCCTTATTTGAATCTACTTAAAATTTTGCCACACTTGTTCACTCTCTAACTTACTCATCCATTTCGCT
Organism: Lolium perenne; assembly: GCF_019359855.2. NCBI lineage: Eukaryota > Viridiplantae > Streptophyta > Magnoliopsida > Poales > Poaceae > Lolium > Lolium perenne. The sequence goes on from NC_067246.2 coordinate 155,400,548, forward strand.
TTCAGATGGAGCCGAATGAACCCATCAACACCAAGTTTTACCAACTTGGGAATAGGGGAAGCTTGATCTTCGAGCACGACCTCAACGCCGTCTCGGACTTCCTTGGGCGCCCACACCCTGAGTTCCACGGGATTCAGTTGGATGACACGCCTGGAGGAGAGTTGCAGTGGGTGATCACTGCTGACTTGAGGGGCAAGATGGAGCCTCCCACCTCGAAGAGGATCCTCTTCTCCTTCCGCGAGAGCAACTGGCTCGAAGAACTTGCACGTGGCCTTCAGGAGGCACATGCACGTCTCTGTGGACAGAACGTGGTGCGCCTCCTCGCTTCTCGCTTCGCGCATCTCATGAGGCGTGATGCCATGGGAGTGCCCATGGAGCTACAGCCGTACCCGGAGTTGAGGCACCATGCTGAGCACCTTGACTTCATGCTCTACCAGACTCAGAAGGATCTGGACGCCTCCCGCATTTACGTGAACCAGACCCACACTCACATCATCGAGCAGGTAGAGGCGATCAAGCTCCTCAACAACGACCGCAAGACCCTTCGCCAGCAGCGTGCCAAGAAGGACGCTATGATTGTGTGCCTTCGCACCAAGATAGCATCTCTTGAGGCCACTATCAAGGCTTAGGAGGATCAGCTGCGAGAGATGGAAGACGACGACGGAGGTATCGACCTTCAGGGAGGAGGAGCCTTCCTGAGCGATGACGACGACTTTGAGGAGGACGAGTTCACCGAGGAGGAGGACTACGAGTTCCTGGAGGCAGGACCCGACGACTTCATCCCGATCGATGTCGAGGATGAGGAGTAGTCGCACTAGATCACTTATGTAGGTGTGAGTTGTATCCCGCCCGTTGTATCGTAGCATAAGAAAATGGTTCTTAAAACCATGGAAGTGTTAGTGTGTTAGTTTGTACTATGTGATGTTGAATGAATGAATGAATGAATGTTGTGTTTGTCATGAAAAGTTTCAAGTTTCAAATTTTATGAACTTACTCAAAATAAACCATAGAAATTTCCCTCTTATCTCATGATCTTCTCTATGTTCAGATGGCCCCTCCCAATCGCACCAACAACGATGCGATGATGCAACTGCTGCAAACCCTGATCGCTGACAGGGAGACTGAAAGAGCTGAACACCAAGCCAACATCACAGCACTGCAAAACCTTGCCAACCAAGGCCATGGAAATCATGACCACCCTGGATCCAAGCTCAAGAACTTCCAGAACACCAACCCTCCGGTGTTTAGCAAGACTGAAGAACCCCTCGACACCGACGACTGGCTCCAGACTATGGAGAACAACTTGGAAGTAGCCGGATTGGAAGCCAACGAGATGGTCTTGTTCGCAACTCACTATCTCGCCGGACCAGCCCGAGCTTGGTGGACAAGCACCCGTGCCATGAACGGAGGTCAATTCATGACTTGGGCAGACTTCAAGCTCAAGTTCAGCAAGTACCATGTGCCCCCTGGTCTTATCAAGAAGATGAAGGATGAGTTCCACGAACTTAAGCAAGGTCGCTTGACGATGGTAGAATACCGCGACAGGTTCCTTACACTGTCAAGGTACGCCCCCGACGAGACCGACACCTCCGAGAAGAGGCAGGAGAGATTCCTGAACGGACTGCAGGATGAGATGCAGACTGTCCTCGTCAACATCCCCTTCGCCGACCTTGAAGCCCTAGTAGACTCCGCCATCCAGATGGAGGGCAAGCTGAACCAAGCAAATGAGAACCGCAAACGCCGCATGATGCACCAGAGTGGGCCTAGAAATGCCCCGAAGTATCGCCCCAGCTCAAGCGGAGGTTTCACTCCGAGAAACAACAACAAGTCCCAGATGCAGAACTCGTGCCCCGTTTATCAGAACCGGAGTGGAGGAAACTCCAGGCCAGGAGGCCACAACAACAACAACAACAACAACTTCAACCGCGCTCCGCCCCGAGCCCCCAACAACAACAACAACAACACCAACACCACCCCCAGAACCGGAAGCAACGCCATCCACTACTAGGAAAAGTGCTACTGCTGGCCAACTAAAATGGGCTATTCCCGGCGCACTACCGCCCGCCAGAGGGAAGACGCCGGTGACACCTATGTACTTCCGGCGCACCAGTACATTCGCCAGAGGAAATACAAAACATTGCCGGCGCAGTAGGTTAGGTTCGCCGGCGATGTGGGATTTTAAGAATAAAAAAAAAGGCTGCACATGGCAGCAGGCTGTCACATTACAACTCGCAGGATAATTACAGCGACCACCCTAAAAAGAAAGTAAAAACGCAATCGGGTCCCAAACGTCTTCCTCCACCGCCGGCCGGAGCTCCGTGTCGCCGTCCTTGCCGCATCGACGCTCGCCGTTCTTGCCGCTGCGGCTGTCGTAGACGGAGAAGAAGTGCCCGGACAGGCGGCAGGACAGGCGGCGAGGCTGGTCCGGCCGCGCACGCACTCCTCCGTCTCGAGCTAGATGTCGAACTCCACGGCCTTCCTGAGCCCCCGACAGCGCGGCTTCCCACACCGGTGCGCTTGGCATTGCAGGAGGGCCCAACAGAGGGCGCACGCCTCCAGGGCCGCCGCGGCGCCCGCGATGGCGGTGGCGGAGAGGTATGGGGTGGCTGGGTGGATCAGGGTGGATAGAGAGAGGAGGAGGAGGTTGAGTTGTGGGATCAGGAGGAAGCACAGCGCGGCCAGGACGGCGAGCTGCACGAGCGCGTCGACCGCGGCGGCCATGGAGGAATTTTATCAGAAGTCTGTGAGGTGCCTGGAGGAAGAGGAGGAGGGGGATGAGGCGCGTTCGGATCCGGCGTAGGATGCGTCGGCGGGCCTGTGGATTTGGAGATTTGGAGAACGGATCTGTGGAGGAAGGAAGATTTGGAGAACGGATCGGTGGTGTTGAAGATTTGGGCGGAGCTAGTGCTGGAGCTAGTGCCGAGCGGAGAAGAAGCTAGTGGTCCGCCGGCAACGTGAGAGAGAGAGAAAGAAAAAGGAGAAAGAAAGAGAGTCTCTGCTTCGTGCGGCATTAATTATTTCCTGGCTTTTTGTCTGGTGGTGGGCATTAAATTAAAAGCTGGTTCATGCACCATGGAGCTACGCTGTGGCAGCACGCTGCTCTGCTGACATACACGCACTCCTCACTAGCTAGGATCGATCGACCCTGCTAGGTAGCTAGGTGCGCATGAGGCCAAATTGTCGCCGGCGGACCATGGTTTTACTCCGCCGGAGGTGGCTACCTCGCGCTGGCGCACCTGGTAGGTGGTCCGCCGGTGGCATGTGCCACGCATCAGTTGTAGCTTCGCGCGCACCACCAACCTTGGCAGGTCCTTTAGCCCCGGCGTACCACCAAAAATATTCGCCTGCGGTATACTTGTACCACCGGCGGACCAAAATAATAGTGCGCCGGCGGTAAATATCACCGGCGTACCACAAGCTTAGTGCGCCGGCAATAACCTGCGCAGCTATCGGCCTTTTCCTAGTAGTGATCCCCGTTGCGACCAAGGACAAGGCCACCATCACTTGTTATGAGTGTGGTGTAGTGGGACACTACTCCAACGAGTGCCCCAAGAGGCTCGCCAAGCTCGCAGGCAACACCGCTGCACCCGCTCAGCAGCAACGCCGTATCTCCACCGGCAAGAAGTTCACCCCCAACAACCCCAATAACCGCAACGGCCGTCTCTTCCACATGAACGCCGAAGAAGCCCAGGAAGCACCAGATGTTGTACAGGGTATGTTTTCTGTCAACCACATCCCTGCCAGAGTGTTGTTTGATTCGGAGCATCTCATTCTTTTGTCACCGAAGACTTTGCATCCACAAGTAAAATTCAACCTATCAGTTTGAAGCATGTTATGATAGTTCAAATTCCAGGATCAACCACCAAAGCCAGAAAATTTTGCAAAAATGTACCCATCAGAATCCATGAAGTAGATTTTTATGCCAATCTGATCATTCTGGGAACCAAAGGTTTGGAAGTCGTACTAGGAATGGACTGGATGTCAAAACACCATGGTTTGATTGACTGTGCCAAGAAAGCAATCACCATGACTAGCAGCACCGGTATCTTAGTAGAACATGTCTCTGAAAGACTACCCAGAAAATTCACCTCCAACCAAAGTGTAGCCAAGCCAACTCTCGATCAAATCAGGGTCGTCTGTCGATACCCTGATGTGTTTCCAGATGATCTACCCGGTATGCCCCCGGATCGGGATATCGAGTTTATCATCGAGTAAATCCCCGGAACTGGACCTATAGCCCAGAGAGTCTATAGTATGAACCCAATAGAAGCAGATAGATGATATGTTAGCCAAAGGTTTGATTCGACCTAGTGCATCCCCCTAGAGATCACCAGTTTTGTTTGTGGACAAGAAGGATGGTGCCACTCGTTTATGTACGGACTACCGTAAGCTTAACGATGTCACCATCAAAAACAAATACTCCCTACCCAAGATAGAAGACATGTTTGATCAGTTGACAGGAGCCAAAGTGCTCTCAAAGATAGACCTTAGGACTGGTTATCATCAGCTGAAGATTCGCGCCACCGACATTCCAAAGACTGCCTTCACCACCAGATATGGGTTGTATGAGTACAACGTCATGTCGTTTGGATTAACCAATGCCCCCGCTTATTTCATGAATCTCATGAATAAGATCTTCATGAACTTTTTGGACAAGTTTGTCGTTGTCTTCATCGACGACATTCTTATCTACTCCAAGTCCGAAGAGGAACATGAACAGCATTTGGAGACTATCCTAGAAACCCTTAGACACCACCAGTTGTATGCCAAGTTCAGCAAGTGTGAGTTTTGGTTGGAGGAAGTAGGATTCCTGGGACATATCTTGTCTGCAGGAGGAATTGCCGTAGATCCCGCCAAGATCAAAACTGTTATGGAATGGCAAGCCCCAACCACCCAAACCGAGGTTCGCGCTTTTCTTGGATTAGCCGGATATTACCGCAGATTTGTGGAACGTTTTTCGAGCATCGCTCGACCAATGACACAGCTGTTGAAGAAGGACAAGAAGTTTGAATGGACTGACAAATGTGAAGAGAGCTTCCAACAGCTCAAGAGTAGACTGACCTCAGCCCCAATCCTGATCATGCCCTTTGACGTATATTGCGACGCCTCCAAGATTGGTCTTGGATGTGTACTTATGCAAGAAGGCAAAGTTATATCTTACCTTTCCAGACAGCTGAAGCAACATGAGCAGAACTATCCGACCCATGACTTAGAGCTTGCAGCCGTTGTCCTAGCCTTGAAAGTTTGGCGTCATTACCTCATGGGTAATCGATGCGAGATCTAGTCCGACCACAAGAGCCTGAAATATATCTTCACCCAGAAGGAGCTGAACATGAGACAACGCCGATGGATAGAATTGATCAAGGATTACGACATGGAGATTCACTACCACCCAGGCAAGGCCAATGTGGTAGCGGATGCTTTGAGTCGACTGCCCTGTCAGTTGAACTCCATGATCGCAATCGAGCAGCCCAGCTTGTTTCAAGAGTTTGAATAGTTTAGACTGGAACTTGTTAGTGAAGAATTCCTAGCCAGCATAGAACTTCAACCCACCTTGATTGGGCAGATCAAGGAAGCCCATACAGGAAACGCTAGCATCGACGGAATCAAGAAACAAATAGCCGCAGGAAAAGCACCAGGATTCACCATAGATGAAGCCGGAGTTCTTTGGTACAAAGGACGCCTTTGTGTGCCATCGGACTCAGACTTGAAGCAAGTCATCCAGAAAGAAGCCCATGACACTCTTTACTCAATCCACCCCGGAGGTACCAAGATGTATGATACGTCTCCAACGTATCTATAATTTCTGATGTTCCATGCTTGTTTTATGACAATACCTACATGTTTTGTTCACACTTTATATCGTTTTGATGCATTTTCCGGAACTAACCTATTGACGAGATGCCGAAGGGCCAGTTGCTATTTTCTGCTATTTTTGGTTTCAGAAATCCTAGTAAGGAAATATTCTCGGAATTGGACGAAATCAACGCCCAGAACCTTATTTTCCCCGGAAGCTTCCAGAGAGCTAGAGTGGGACCAGAGGGGAGCCCTGGGGGCCCCACACATGGTGGTGGCGCGGCCCAGGGGGGCGCCCCCCTGTTGTGTGGCTGCCCCATAGCCCCTCCGACTCCGACTCTTCGCCTATTTAAGCCTTCCTGACCTGAAATATCGAGACAAATAAGCCACGGTATGAGAAACCTTCCAGAGCCGCTGCCATCGCGAAGCCAAGATCTGGTGGACAGAAGTCTCTATTCCGGCACGCCGCCGGGACGGGGAAGTGCCCACGGAAGGCATCTCCATCGACATCACCGCCATCTTCATCACCGCTGCTGTCTCCCATGAGGAGGGAGTAGTTCTCCATCGAGGCTAAGGGCTGTACCGGTAACTATGTGGTTAATCTCTCTCCCATGTACTTCAATACAATGATCTCATGAGCTGCCTTACATGATTGAGATCCATATGATGAGCTTTGTAATCTAGATGTTGTTATGCTATTCAAGTGGATTTTACTTATGTGATCTCCGGAGACTCCTTGTCCCACGTGTGTAAAGGTGACAGTGTGTGCGCCGTGTGGGTCTCTTAGGCTATATTTCACAGAATACTTGTTCACTGAATTACGATTTGAGTTGGATGTCTCTATGAAATTGTGGTGTGTTAGTACCTCCTATGAATGCTCACAGTGATAGCGTGGGGTGTTTATTAGTACATGGTATCGTGATTGCAGGGTTGCTTGAGAGGGATATCTTTGACCTCTTCCTCCCTGAGTTCGATAAACCTTGGGTGATTCACTTAAGGGAAAACTTGCTGCTGTTCTACAAACCTCTGCTCTTGGAGGCCCAACACTGTCTACAGGAATAGAAGAGTGCGTAGACATCAAGCTAATTTCTGGCGCCGTTGCCGGGGAGGTAAGGTAAAAGGTATTCACATCCTCCGACTACTAAGCTATTTTCTGGCGCCGTTGCCGGGGAGGAAAGGTAAAAGGCACTCACACTCCGGTCCCAGGCAACTAAGCTATTTTTTGGTGCCGTTGTAAGTGCTCTAAGCTATTTCCTTTAGATCCTGCAATTGCATCTTTTTGTTTCTTGTTTTTCACTAGTTAGGCATAATGGAAAGCAACTATGAGCTTTTTAATCTATTTCCTGAGTTAAGACATGGATTGTTTGATGAGAAAATTAAAAAACCTATGGAACCTTATTTGCATGCTGGTAGCAATGATATTAGTATGAACGCTTTGAACACCATTGTTGCTAATGATATGGAAAATTCTAAGCTTGGGGAAGCTGGTTTTGATGAGCATGATATTTTTAGTCCCCCAAGCATTGAGGAGAAAATTTACTTTGATGATACTTTGCCTCCTATTTATGATGATTATAATGATAGTGGTCTTTTGGTGCCACCTACTATGGAGAGTAAATTTTATTATGACTATACTATGCCTCCTACACTTGATGAGAATAATAATGATAGCTACTTTGATGAATTTGCTCCCACTATTACTAACAAAATTGATTATGCTTATGTTGGGAGTAGTAATAATTTTATGCATGAGACTCATGATAAGAATGTTTCATTTGATAGTTATATTGTTGAGTTTGTTCATGATGCTACTGAAAATCTTTATGAGAGAGGAAAATATGGTTGTAGAAGTTTTCCTGTTACTAAAACACCTCTCTTTCATAGGAAGTGGGTTAGGCTTAAATTTGTTTTGAATTTGCTTTTTGATGCTCTCTTTTACTTCAACTACTATTTCTCGCGAGTGTATCATTAAAATTGCTGAGCCCATCTTAATGGCTATAAAGAAAGCACTTCTTGGGAGATAACCCATGTTTTTATTTTACTACAGCATTTTTTGTTTTATATTTGTATCTTGGAAGTTGTTACTACTGTAGCAACCTCTCCTTATCTTTATTTTATTGCATTGTTGTGCCAAGTAAAGTCTTTGATAGTAAGGTTCATACTAGATTTGGATTACTGCGCAGAAACAGATTTCTTGCTGTCACGAATTTGAGTAGTATTCTCTGTAGGTAACTCAGAAAAATCTGCCAATTTACGTGAGTAATCCACAGATATGTACGCAACTTTCATTCAATTTGAGCTTTTTCATCTGAGCAAGTTAAGTGCCCCAGAAAAATTCGTCTTTACGGACTCTTCTGTTTTGACAGATTCTGCCTTTTATTTCGCATTGCCTCTTTTGCTATGTTGCATGGATTTCTTTGTTCCATTAACTTTCAGAAGTTTTGGGCAATGTCCAGAAGTGTTAAGAATGATTATGTCACCTCTGAACATGTGAATTTTTGATTATGCACTAACCCTCTAATGAGTTTGTTTTGAGTTTGGTGTGGAGGAAGTTTTCAAGGGTCAAGAGAGGAGGATGATATATGATCAACACTAGTAGGAAAAGCCTCATCAGTGGCGCACCAAAAATGGATTCTATGGCGCATGGGAGGTGCGCCATAGAAACTTCGCCACAAAAATAAGCTTTCTGTGGCGCACCAGCCCATGCGCCACAGAATTAACGTATCTGTGGCGCACGTGCTCTTAGGTGCGCCACAGAATTGGTTTACAGTGCGCCATAGAATTTGCTTGTATTATACACGATTTTGTGCTGCCTGCTGTACACATGCAGTTTATAGACAGCAATATACAGATATACAGGTTATATACAGCAACATTCAGATATAATATAAATATCATGTACATTGCACAGATATAACATAGACATCATCATCACATTACTTAGATCCCGATCGAGATACATATATAGTGGCAAGTGTCAAATGTTTTGCATACAACTCTTAATTCATACAAAATTCACAATTTCAAGATACAAAGTAGTCTTGTTATCACCAGAATTTGACCGAGTCAGAGGTGGGCCGCGATCAAGATTGGGCTTGAAGAATATACATAGAAGAAATACGTGAACCGGCCTTATACACGAATATTGGGCAGTTTGCCCTTGTATCTGTAAATATAGTAGGATACGTGTCGGTTAGATAAAACTTGACTCGTGCACGGTTGGGATTATTCCCACGTTAGAAAGTCTACGGACTATAAATATGTATCTAGGGTTATCGAGATAAACAACAATCACGTTCATCACAAACCAATCTTGGCGCATCGCCGACCCCTTGCTTTGAGGGTTTCTTCCGGGTAAGCATCATGCTGCCTAGATCGCATCTTGCGATCTAGGCAGTATACGTTTATTCGTTGTTCATGCGTTGCTCGTGCTGAAGCCTTTTTGATGGCGAGCAACGTAGTTATCATAGATGTGTTAGGGTTAGCATCGTTTTACCTTGCTACATGCTTTCGTTCATGCAACCCTTAGACGTCTAGCCGTCCTTACACCTTTCTTAGGTGTAAGGGCGGCACCTTGCTTGATCATTATTTAGTAGATCCGATCCGTTATGATTGTTCCTTGTTCTTCAAGGATTAGTTTAATATCTGCATAGTTAGGCCTTGCAAACGGTTTGAAGGATCCGGTGGCACGTAGGGTGCAGTTTGCTAACCCTAGATAAGATGTTCCGGGGATCAACTTCATGTTGGTTTTTAGGCCTTATATAGGGTTGGTTTATTGACACCGTGCGTGGCCGCTAGGCTCAATCACGAGTAGGATGTTCCGATTATGAGGTGAAAACCCTAAATCGTTGTAGATCGTTTTAGCTTTATGTTGATCAAGCAGGACCACCATGCTATCGTAAACCCTTTACGAATCATGGGTGGATCGCCTCCTTGAGCCGATTCACGGGAAAACCTGAGAGCCGATCGAGGCTCGTATTTAATGTTTACGTGTATGCCATGCAGGAAACCTAAGCGAAGCAAATCCATCACCTTCCTGACCAGGTATAGGTCAGGTGGCATGCCCTTGCACCAGCATCGGGACGTGCGTACCAGGAGCTTTGCGGGCCGTCGCTCGGAGGGACCAGGGCCAGCCGCAGCCCTAGGTTGTTCCCGGCTCTTCGTGTTGCCAGCCGTTGCTCGCCGGTGGGTTTCGGATGCCAACACATTCTGGCACGCCCGGTGGGACAGTCTTCGACATCAACTGCATCGCCATCTACATCTGAGATGGCGGAAGGTACTCCAGTCACGTACGAGGATCTGCTAGAGGAGCTCAAGAAGAAGTATGACGATGTCAAAGCCCTCCTCGAGGCCGACCTCATCGGCTCTTTCCACAGGACCCGCTCACACGGCATCAGGTGGAGAGGGTTCTCACCTGAAGGCGCGCTCGATGGAGTGGACCTGTCCACCCCTTCGGAAGAACGCACCACGTCCTTGCGTCAGGAGATCAATTTCATGGTAGCTCATTCGCTACACCGCCACTCTGAGAGCCTGGTGAACACTTTGGAGCGGGTCGCTCTTCGAGTGCTCCATGAAATCTTGAATCATCGGTACTCTCCGTCAGGACCAGCTCTAGGAACTCATCAAGGGGAGCTACCACTCCAGAGCCGACCACCGCTGCCGTTCGCGCTGGCAGCACCAGAGGTGCCGAATACACCGGCATTCGTTGTCTACAAGATCGGGGGCGATCCTAGTGATTACCAGTTCTTGTACGAGGCGCCCAAGGAGATCCCTCACGGATACACGTGCACATACGTGCCAGACAGCAGTAACTGGGCACTCGTGAACCAGACTGCAATAGCAGGGACTTCTGGAACAGCAGGAGGGGCTTCTGGATCAGATCTTGAGAAGCAGACGTGGCTGGCTAAATATGCTGCTCCGACGAACCTCCAGAGCTCAACTCCTGTGGCTAGCTCAGATCTCGAGAAGCAAGCGTGGCTAGCTAAGTACGCCACCCCAGCAAATCTTCAGAGTTCAACTCCTGCAGCTAGCACGGCGGATCAGATCAGCACGATCTTAAGAGACCAGTTCGGCATGGTGCCGAAAAGGAGGGCAATCGGCTATTCCAAGCCGTACCCCAACGACTACGATTTGATCCCACTACCACCCAAATATCGGCTCCCTGAATTCTCCAAGTTTAGTGGGGCAGATGGCTCCAGCTCAATCGAGCATGTAAGCCGATATTTGGCGCAGCTGGGCATGATCTCAGCTGCAGATCCACTACGCGTGAGGTTCTTCGCACAGTCCCTCACAGGATCGGCTTTCGGGTGGTACACCTCGTTGCCACCAGACTCGATCCGGACTTGGAAGCAGTTGGAAGAACAGTTCCACATGCAGTATCACTCAGAGGCTTCCGAGTCTGGCATTGCCGATCTAGCACAAGTACGTCAGAAGCGTGGAGAAACTGTGGCAGAATACATCCAGCGCTTCAGAACTGTTAGGAACCGATGTTATTCGGCTCGTGTGACTGAAAAAGAAGCAGTCGAGTTGGCAGTGGTGGGCCTTGCATCACCAATCAAGGATATGGCCTCCCAAGCAGATTACCCTTCACTGGCGCACATGGTTCAGAAACTGTCGTTATATGAACAGCGCCACCCAGACTTGTACCAGGACAAATTCAAGCGTGCGGTAGTCTTGGTTGAAGCAGATGAAGATGAAGGGTCCGCGGGAGATCAAGAGGTAGCAGTAGCTGAATGGACTCGGGGGGCAACCCCCGTGTCCTGCAAATGGGTGAAGCCACAAGGTCCTCCTAGAGGGTTTGACTTCGACGTGACCAAAGCCGAGCAAATTTTTGATCTCTTACTCAAGGAAAAGCAGCTGAAGTTACCCGACGGTCTCAAACTCCCCACAGCACAGGAGCTGAATGGAAAGCCATATTGCAAATGGCATAACACGTTCAGCCATAACACTAACGACTGCAGGGTGTGGCGTCAGCAGATCCAAATGGCGATAGAGCAAGGGTGTCTAATCTTCAACCAGTACGCCGTGAAAGTCGACACACACCCCTTCCCCACCGTTAACACGGTGGAGTACGCTTACCCCGAGGGGTGCCAGCCAGGTTTTTCGTTAAGCATCAACATGGTCGAGCCTGGGCACCACTCTGGAAAGGACAAAGGCGAGGGCAGCCGCTCTCGTAGCAAGGACAAAGAGGAAGCCGCTCCACGCGATCGGCTCTGACACGATGGCAAGCGCTACATCACAGAGGGAGAAGTGAAGAATGTACGATATCAACGACCTCTCTCTGATCATCTCCTCAATAAATACGTGAGTCAGTATGACCAGCGCCGGCGGTACAATAGCGACGATGAAAGGGATCGTCTAGCTAGCAGGAACGCCAGGAGACATCGTCGGCATGATCGCGACGAGGAGGGATACGAGCGCTACGCCAAGGAGAAGTCGAGAGAACAGGACGACATGGACAAGCACTGGGACTGCCCTTTCTTCAAACACTGCTGGGATTCAGGAATGAGCCGATTGCCTACAATCGGCAACTGCCCAGAATGTAGACAGAAGAAGAAGGGTGCAACAGACGTGTCAGTGTTCAAACGTCTTGGGCCTCTCCCATCTAGGAACAAGCCAACTGAGTCCTCTCGGGAAGAAGACCTCGAGGAGTTGGAAGATGACTATGAAGAAGAAGAGGACAAGTACCACCGGCCAAGGTGGTGCCCTGATGGACTCAGCCGTTCCCAAAAGCGTAGGGTTCAGCGACTGCGCGGTTTGGAGGAAGCCGAAAGGTTATACCTGCACACGCTAAGGAAGGCGCGGCCCGATCTGGCCGCGAAAATTCAACGAACCCTAGACGAAGAGGGTCGACCACAAAAGATGGAGTGGCGCCCCAAGCAAAGGAAAGCCGATGATGAGACATCGGCTAGTACAAACATGGTGTTCATCCTTCCAGCGGAGTTTTGCGCTCCAGGATTAGACGAAGCACCTGTGGCACAACTTGACTGCGGCCCACGGCCGGTTATCTTTGAGAAGCCACGTGAAAGAAGTTACAGACACCTGAAGGCCCTGTACTTACGAGGTTATATCAATGGGCAGCCTGTCAATAGGATGCTGGTGGACACCGGAGCGGCAGTCAACATCATGCCATACTCCATGCTACGTCGGTTGGGACGCTCTAGCTCGGATCTGATCAAGACCAACGTGACACTGAGTGATTTCAACGGCCAAGCATCTGATGCACAAGGTGTTCTGAACGTGGATCTGACCGTAGGAAGGAAAACCATCCCTACGACATTCTTCATTGTCGACAGCAAGAGCACTTACGCTGTCCTACTAGGGAGAGATTGGATCCACGCCAACTGTTGCATTCCATCTACGATGCACCAATGCTTAATACAGTGGGATGGAGATGAAGTAGAAGTCGTCCATGCAGACGATACAGCCGAGGTTTCAACGGCTGGCATGAACGTTTGGGAGACGGAAGGCCAAGAGCCACTCTCAGGCATCACTTTGGACGACTGCGAGTACATCGACGTGTCAAAAAACGGGGTGAGGCTGGTCTTATCCACTGGCCTGACCGTGTAACAGGAGCAAAGTCTATGAAGGTACATGGGCAGGCCGATCCTTGTGATCGGCCCCCAAAAAATGAAAAGTAATGATCTTGTCTCAAGCATGTCACGTAGTCATAATGAAGCACGAACATTGCAAAACCTTCATTGAGCGATTTAATCAACGTGGAGGCCGATTCCAGCAATCGGCCAAAATTATCCTCACCATACGTTCTGCCTGTGTTCAACATCGATCGAACGTGCAACGAATTTACGTCGGCTGATGAGCTGGAAGAAGTCAACATTGGTCTTAATAGAGCCGACGTTCAAATAGAGTGCCTTGGATAACTGCAGAGCCGATATCTGCAGTAACCTGACAGATTCGGCTCGGGGGGCACATGATCAGAGGAACATGTGAGATACATGGGCAGTGAAATTTGAGTGGCCGATAGAAAAATCGGCCAGTAAAAAAAAAATTCTCATGATGAACAGCCGATGCACAGCCATCGACTCTAGTACAAATTACACAGGATCTACCAGCCGCGTGTTCAAGACGCGTTTTTTCGACCAAGTCGGTCTTCAGTTCAGCCCCGAGGCCTTCTGCTTCCTCGAGGGAGTGAACGATGAGAGCTTCCTCAGCTTCAATGAGCTGTTGCCCGAACCTTCTCTTCGAGGACCTCCAACCCTTTGTGCAAGGTCGCCAGTTCAGCAGTGCTGTTAGAGGTGTCATCAGTTGCAGGGGAAGAGGTTAGCCGATAAGAATGACAAGGGGTCAACATGCAACATGAGCCGAGGAGAGGATGGAGTTGCCCTGCCCTTTTTTGGTGGGAGTTTGGGAAACGGCAGGTTCAGGGGCTGACCTTTTCTTGAAGCCGACGGTGGCAAGTCTAGCTGGCTCTGCGTGGTGACTGTCTCAGAATTGCCTAAGTTCGAGGCCCTTCGACTGAACTGTGCGTCCTCGCCGCTGTGCTCGCCTTAACTGAGGCTCGGGGGGCAGCTGATCTGGTAGGCCCTCTGTTTTTAGAGCCGATTGGAGTGTTGTCGGCTGGCTCTGCATCATAACCTTCTTCAGAAGCGGTGAATTGTTGCAGGAGAAGACCACCAGAGCTGTTGAAAGGAATCTGAAAGGGGATCCATCATCATTGACAGGCTCTGGGCCATCTTGTTGCTGCAAAGAAATAGAGCAGGGTTATAAAGCATCACTGGAAACTATCGCGGGGAGATTTGCGAGCAGGTGGCACCTGTTCTGCAGAGTATCAGCTTCAGCGTCAAGTTGTTTCAGCAACGGTCCTAGGGCTCTCCTGAAGGCGTGGGTCTCCCACATTTATACACCAGCTCTCAGAGTCGACAGTCGAAGAGTTGAAGGATAGATTGCGAGGGACCGATGCGTTACCATCGGCTCATTGGGCATTGATTAAGTTGACAATCGGCAAAGGCAGTATGAGGGGAAATCGGCTAAATTGGCATAAAGGAAATCGACAAAATCAAATTAAAGGAGATTCTTCATTGATAACGGGATTCCTTACATAAAAAGCTGAGCGCTCTCAAAAAGAAGTACCAGGGGATACATTGCCCCGTTTACTACTGCTAATCCTATACTAAGGGTCCTATCTATGGGCCGTCGCTGCCCTCGTCGTCGCCGTCGTCGCCGCTGTCGGCGCTACTCCCGGCTGACTCATCGTCGCTGCTGTCGCGGCCGCCAGCAGGGCCCTCGTTGTCCTCGTCCTCCTCGTCAGCATCGTCGTCGCTGTCGAAGTCGCTGAGGTTCCCCGGCCAGGGGCAGAAGCGCTTGGCCGGCGGTTCATCGGAGGAGGTGTCGTCCTCCTCCTCTTCCTCCTCCTCCTCCTCCTCGAAGGAGGAGAAGTCGTCCCAGGAGAAGCGATTGTCGTCGCTCTCCTCTTCCGTTTCCCCGTCAGCAAGGAAGCGGAGGTCACTTTCTCCGTCGGTCGAGGACTGGTCGTCCTCAGACCAGACAGAGAAGTCGTGACTGGACTCGTCCCCGTCTTCTATGGCGCGGAGAATGTGGGCCTCGTGGGCCCTCTTTGGGTCCCACTCCGGCGTCGGCTCGCGGGAGGACTGGGTGGAAAGACCCGACGAGGCAGAGGAGGAAGAAGACATGGTGGCAGAGGAGGGCTTTTGGAGTGCTAATGCGAAGGGGATGAAGAAGTGAACTGTTCAGAGCGGTTAAATAAAGGGGACATGGTGGAGATTCAATGCCACAGCAGTTTCCGAGGAGGTGGTACCCAAAGAAAAAAAAAGCTGCCAAGTCACGCGGAGAAGTTGAGAAGGCAAGGCATCGTGATGAAGGATACTGCGATGGTTCTGCTCTGCTACGACATGACCCGACGAAGAAAAGACAGAGTGATTTTGGAATTATCAATTCCAAAACCAGGGGGGCATGTGTTATCACCAGAATTTGACCGAGTCAGAGGTGGGCCGCGATCAAGATTGGGCTTGAAGAATATACATAGAAGAAATACGTGAACCGGCCTTATACACGAAGATTGGGCAGTTTGCCCTTGTATCTGTAAATATAGTAGGATACGTGTCGGTTAGATAAAACTTGACTCGTGCACGGTTGGGATTATTCCCACGTTAGAAAGTCCACGGACTATAAATATGTATCTAGGGTTATCGAGATAAACAACAATCACGTTCATCACAAACCAATCTTGGCGCATCGCCGACCCCTTGCTTTGAGGGTTTCTTCCGGGTAAGCATCATGCTGCCTAGATCGCATCTTGCGATCTAGGCAGTATACGTTTATTCGTTGTTCATGCGTTGCTCGTGCTGAAGCCTTTTTGATGGCGAGCAACGTAGTTATCATAGATGTGTTAGGGTTAGCATCGTTTTACCTTGCTACATGCTTTCGTTCATGCAACCCTTAGACGTCTAGCCGTCCTTACACCTTTCTTAGGTATAAGGGCGGCACCTTGCTTGATCATTATTTAGTAGATCCGATCCGTTATGATTGTTCCTTGTTCTTCAAGGATTAGTTTAATATCTGCATAGTTAGGCCTTGCAAACGGGTTGAAGGATCCGGTGGCACGTAGGGTGCAGTTTGCTAACCCTAGATAAGATGTTCCGGGGATCAACTTCATGTTGGTTTTTAGGCCTTATATAGGGTTGGTTTATTGACATCGTGCGTGGCCGCTAGGCTCAATCACGAGTAGGATGTTCCGATTATGCGGTGAAAACCCTAAATCGTTGTAGATCGTTTTAGCTTTATGTTGATCAAGCAGGACCACCATGCTATCGTAAACCCTTTACGAATCATGGGTGGATCGGCTCCTTGAGCCGATTCACGGGAAAACCTGAGAGCCAATCGAGGCTCGTATTTAATGTTTACGTGTATGCCATGCAGGAAACCTAAGCGAAGCAAATCCATCACCTTCCTGACCAGGTATAGCTCAGGTGGCACGCCCTTGCACCAGCATCGGGACGTGCGTACCAGGAGCTTTGCGGGCCGTCGCTCGGAGGGACCAGGGCCAGCCGTAGCCCTAGGTTGTTCCCGGCTCTTCGTGTTGCCAGCCGTTGCTCGCCGGTGGGTTTCGGACGCCAACAAGTCTTCATCCTACAAAGTAGTCTTCATCCGGTTCCTCCTTTGCTCCATCATCTCTACCCACCAGGCTCGATTGCATCGGGGTCCTTCATCCAGTTCCTACTATGATGAAAATGGAAGAAAGTGAGACCAACAAGTCCGATGCACAAGAGAAATGGAATAAATGCCTCATACATTGTTGGTCAACACAAATATTAACATTCAGGGACGGTGTAAGTGAGACCAAGTCCGATGCACAAGAGATTGATATTTGTGCTATCTTACCAGGCTCACTTATGCCGCCCCCGAGTGTACGGTGACCAAACATTTTAATCATCGGCATTTTGCAAATCTCAAAGCAAATGGAATGACAAAATGGAATAAGTGCCTCATACATTGTTGGTCAACACAAATATTAACATTCAGGGATGGCGTAAGTGAGACCAAGTGATGAGGTCTAAGACCCCGTGTGTGGCCCAATCTCGCGGATTGACTTCGAAACCAAGGGGAGAGATGGGAGAACGCGAGGAACACGAAGAACACGATGAACACGAGGAACTCCGAGACTCACGCACGCACACCAACCCGATACACCCGATGCTTACCTCCGTGGCTCGATGGACCACGCCAATAGAATCTCCGAGGAAGAGGCACGTGGCAGAATTCCCGGAGAGAGATTGGGGTTGGAGAGGAAGAGCTTGGTGAGGGAGAGAGAGTAACTAGTACTAGAATCTCACTCAACAAGATCAAAGTCAACAACCAAGGTGCCTTGATTACAGAGGGATGATACCCAAGGGAGACTAAGCTCAAAGGTAGGTTTGAGTTCAAAACAAGTCTAAAGAGCTAAGGAGGGGTCCAGGCTACTTATATAGGCACACATGGCCAGCAAGGGCGAACAGGTACTCGAAGGGATAAGTTAAGGCAGTTTGGCACTACTGCAGAAAGGCTTATAGCTGCTAGTCGGTTAGTGACAGGCAAAATTTTGCCTGTCACTAGTACAAACACTAGTGACAGGCTCGTCTAAGCCTGTCGCTAGTACGGACACACTTGTGACAGGCACATAAAAGAGGGTGTCATTGGCAGTTTTTTAAGAGACCATGTGAAAGTGCAAGTATATTAGTGACGGGCATCTGTAAAGGCCTGTCACTGGAAGGAATTTTTTTTTTTGCACAACCGGGTACCATTTTGAAGACATGTGTATCAAACATGGCTCATCCGAGAATCTTTCAATTAATTAAATATAACCGCGCAAATAAATCTAAGGGCATGTACACTGCATGCATTTCGCGGGCGTCGGGGTTTATTTCCGGTTCAATTCCAAGATTTTGGGCTTAGAAAACATAACGTGTTAAGTTGCCTTGGTTAGCGCTTGAGCTTTCTAGTTGCAGACTCCTATGTTTATGTCTCACGTAATTTATTTTATTTTGCCTCCTAGGCGTCCACCCAAGATGCCAGGGTTGTATACATGCCCTAATCAACCTCAACTGCGCACTTAGCGAATAGGCAGGCGGAGTGCGGTTCCACGATCGTCCCATCCCCTGATCCGCCGCCGCCTCCCCACGTGAACCCTCCTGTAGCTCGGTGCGAAGCCAGCCCGCTCCTGCAGATCCTCGACGAGGCGGGCGAGCTCGTCGATCTCCGGCCCCATCGACGGCACTGACACCGAACGCGGTGGCTGCATCTACGCGGAGCAGTGCAGTAAATAAATCCGAACGACCGCGTGAAGGAGTTGCATCCCTTCCCTTGGCCCCCGAGCCGGGCAGCAGCGTGGGCGTGCTCGGGGGCCGCCGCCGTGGCGACGATGGGGCCGGAGGCTGCAGTGGTGATCGGGATGGCGTACGTCGTGGCCGGCCTGGGCACGGAGGACGTGGACTTGGGCGACGACGGGCCACACCCCATGCCCCACTGCAGCCTACTCTCCATGCGTCATCACCTTCACACTGACAAAGCCGGGCCCGTGCCCCCGCCGTCCTCTGCCTCAGGCGCCTCCTCGAAGAACGATGTGGAGCGTTCTAGATCTTAATCTCTCTAATCAGTACGTGTAAGCATATTTTTCTTGAATATCCGTATCCCTCTTTATAGACTGTGAATTCAGCTGATCATATCCGAGGTGCTCTTGGTCATTGAGATATGACGAACAACTTGGTAGACTGACAAGGTACATTACAACCTGAACTTTTGTAACTATCCCATATGTGCTGGCTGTGGATAAGATTTGATTGGTTTAAGTCTTTTTTCTTAATTTACATTACCATTGAAGATCCACGTTTTTTTCGGTACCACGCAGTGCTGAATTGTGTTCATGTAGACATAGGGGTAGCGAGTCCGTATGCTGGAAATAAATATGGCATATTGAGTTGGCAACAGCAAACCCGTGAATAGAATGGTAGTCTCTCTACTATCGATGCAAGCCCATGAACAGAACGGCAGGTCTGTATGTGTAGATTCTTTTTCTGCATATACATGCATTCATCTGTTACATTAAGGTGTTGATGATTTTGGTACATGGTCATAGACTTTTGCAGTGCAGAATTCGATTAGCATTCCAATTGCTCTTAAATCAATATTGTGTCTCATTTTCACTGGTTGATAATGGCTCTCCTCTTGATTTTGTTCGCAAGAGTATATTATACTAGTACTTCACAATAACATGTAGGTAATATCTCTACCCTCCATGCATATTATTATTGTACATAGTGTCTACTCATCATCTTACACTATTTTGTTTTTTTACTACATCTAATTGGCCTTATTAATGTAATACATAGGTTTACGGCATGAAAAAATGGGACACGCTGCTCCCTTTTGGAGGTTCTATGTAGAATCCTATGATACTGATACGAAATAATATTTATGATCGTTCATATAATTTTTCATATAATTTTTCACGTGTACATGTTTTCTTCAGCATTGCAACAACAAAGTTTCCAGTTTTTTGACCATCTGGAGCCATGCCTAATTTTTGTGCCACTATTTGATTTTTTTTTAGAATCTCTTTATTCCCCAACATGTGCTTATCCATGTGGTGCCATTGCTCATAATTATATACTCATTACTTTGTTTGTATCAGGTTAAGCTTGTTATCGGTGCCATGTGCCATTCAAGTTCATACAAGAAGACGTAATGAAAGAATTCGCACCTCAACAAGATGATGGGAAATGTAGAATAGTCAAAGGAACTTGGAGCTATGCACATGACCATAATACATGTATTATGGTGATGTTGTTTTTTGGAGTTCAAACGGCTTGCTACATAACTATCCTTCGTTAGGCTATATATGATAGGTTGTAGGCTCTTATGGCAGTGTGTTAGCTATGTAAATATTCTATCATATTGGGTGATGTGAACATATCAATGGTACAACATTTTATTGTGCCATCTAAAATATTCTAGCAAAATGCATTTTCTACAACATCTTATTGTTCTATCTGGAATATTTGTGGGAAATGTATTTAAATTTTTTATTACCGAAATTCAAACCAATGAAATCAAGGCAATGTGTCGTGGCTTTCAATCGAAACCAGTGACATGCATCTTTTTTGCCTGTCACTAGTTTGCACATACTAGTGACGGACATTTCACCTGTCACTAGTAACATGATACCAGTGACTAGTCATTAGTGACATGCGCTTTGCCCGTCACTAATGGGCCTTTTTAGCCTGCCACTGATAGCCTATTCTGCAGTAGTGTGGTGGGGCATTCCCGTCAGATCCGGTTTGGGTCCGGTCTGACCGGGCCTGTGACCGGGCTGTCCGGTCATGGGTCCGGTCTGACCGGGCCTGTGACCGGGCTGTCCGGTCATGGGTCCGGTCGAACGGGCGCAAACCGGGAATCTGCGAAGAATCCGGTCCTAGGTCCGGTCGTCGTCCGGTACGAGGGAGCTGGGCCGGTTTCCGCCCGATCGACCGGGCCTGTGACCGGGGCGTCCGGTTGTGGGTCCGGTCTGACCGGGCCTGTGACCGGCCAGCTCCCGTCTCTTCCTTGGAGCGCTTCGAGCGACGTCGGCTTCGGCTTCACGATCATCTCCATGTCCAGATGCTTCTCTCCCTCCCTTGACCTTGGCGTCTCCTCCTCTCCGGGGTCTTGGTGCGCCTTGTACCTAATGACACATAGTACGTCGGCATGAGGTAGCAATCCATCCAAAGGAGTACCAAGATCAAGGGTGGTGAGGAGCGAGTTCACCTCATCATGTAGAGCTTTGACTCGGGCTCGTGTCATCGGTCCATTTGGGGGACTTGTTGGTCTTGGTGTGGAGGTGACCGAAGGCCACCCAGCATCATCTCCCCCCCCTTGGGAAAGTGTCGTCCTCGACTCTTGTTCCTCCTCATCTTCATGATATGGCGACAAGTCCGCAACGTTGAATGTGTTGCTCACCAAGTACTTGGAGGTGGGGATGTCGATGACGTAAGCGTTGTTGTTGATGCGTTTGAGGACCTTGAAGGGACCATCTCCTCTTGGCTTGAGCTTCGAGTTGCGTTCATGAGGGAATCTTTCCTTCCGGAGGTGGATCCAAACGAGGTCGCCTTCTTGAAATATGCGTTCCTTCTTCTTGGCGTTGAGGCGGGTAGCTTGACGAAGGACATGTTCTTGAATGGTAGCTCTTGTTTCTTCATGTAGCTTCTTCACGGCGGCCGTGCGCTTGTCGAAATCCATGTTGATCTGCTCATGAAGGGGGAGCAGGAGTATGTCGAGGGCCGTGAGCGGCTCAAACCCGTAGACGACCATGAAGGGACTCCTTGATGTAGTCGAGTGCTTGGTGCGGTTGTAGGCGAACTCCGCGTGTGGAAGGCATTCTTCCCATGACTTCAAGTTCTTCTTCACGAGGATGCGTAGGAGGGTGGAGAGGCTTCGATTGACCACTTCCGTTTGGCCGTCCGTTTGCGGGTGCGAGGATGATGAGAATAAGAGCTTCACTCCAAACTTTGCCATGAGCGACTTCCAAAGATAACTCATGAACTTGACGTCTCGATCCGACACAATGCTTTGCGGTACTCCATGTAGGCGAACAATTTCCCTGAAAAACAATGAAGCAATGTGTGAAGCATCGTCGCTCTTATGGCAAGGTATGAAATGAGCCATCTTAGAGAATCTATCCACTACCACGAATATAGAATCATGACCATGCTTAGTGCGAGGCAATCCTAGAACAAAATCCATGCTAATATCGGTCCATGGTGCATGTGGAATAGGCAATGGAGTGTAAAGGCCATAAGGGTTGGAGGTAGACTTAACTTGTAAGCATGTGGTGCACCGGCGGCAAAGGTGTTCGACGTCGCGGTACATTCTCGGCCAATAGTAGTGGGTTGAGAGCATTGCATATGTCTTCTCTCGACCAAAGTGTCCCATAAGACCACCTCCATGTGACTCTTGCAAAAGCAATTTTCGAAGCGAAGACTCGGGAATGCAAATCTTGTTAGCTTTAAACAAGTAGCCATCATGCAAATAGAAATCATCCACTCCTCGTTCAACGGAGCACTTCTCAAATATGGGAGCAAAGAAAGAATCGGAAGGATAGAGTTCTTTGATCTCTTCAAGTCCCAAAACATGAAAATCCAAACGAGTTAGCAAAAGGGTGTTTTTGCGGGAAAGAGCATCCGCCACAACATTGTCCTTGCCCTTCTTGTATTTGATCACATATGGGAAGGACTCAATGAACTCGACCCATTTTGCATGTCGTTTGTTCAAGTTGTGTTGGCTTTTCAAATATTTCAAGGACTCATGGTCGGAATGAATGATAAACTCTTTTGGCCAAAGATAGTGTTGCCAAACTTCAAGAACACGAACCAAAGCGTAGAGCTCCTTGTCATATATAGGATAGTTGAGGCGTGCGCCATCTAACTTCTCACTATAGTATGCCACGGGTTTGCCCTCTTGCATAAGAACACCACCAATACCAAGCCCACTTGCATCACACTCAATCTCAAAAGTTTTGGCAAAATTTGGAAGAACAAGAAGAGGAGCTTCGGTAAGGCGTTTCTTCAACTCATCAAAAGCATTTTGTTGGGCCTTGCCCCAAACAAACGGAACATTCTTCTTGGTAAGCTCATTCAAAGGGCAAGCAATGGTGCTAAAATCTTTCACAAAGCGGCGGTAAAACCCGGCAAGTCCATGGAAGCTTCGGACTTGACCAACATTTGTAGGGGTAGGCCAATTATGGATGGCCTCCACCTTGGAAGAATCAACTTCAATCCCATTAGCGGAAACCACAAAGCCAAGGAAAACCAATTTGTTTTGAGCAAATGTGCATTTAGGGAGGTTAGCATAAAGCTTTTCATGTCGCAACATGCACAAGACCTCTCTCACATGTTGCACATGGTCCTCGAGGTTTTTGCTATAAATGAGAATATCATCGAAGTAGACAACCACGCTCTTGCCAATGAGAGGACGCAAGATGTGATTCATGAGGCGCATGAAAGTAGATGGAGCATTGGAAAGACCGAAAGGCATAACGAGCCATTCATAGATACCGAGTTTGGTCTTGAATGCCGTTTTCCATTCATCACCAATGGCCATGCGGATTTGATGGTAACCACTACGCAAATCGACTTTAGAGAAAATCGTGGCACCACTAAGTTCATCAAGCATGTCATCTAAACGCGGAATGGGATGGCGGTAACGGACGGTAATGGCATTGATGGGGCGACAATCCATACACATCCGTTGCGTCTCATCCGGTTTAGGCACAAGAATCACGGGAACTGCACAAGGGCTAAGGCTTTCGCGGACGTACCCTTTGGCGAGGAGACCTTGAATTTGGCATTGGATCTCCTTGGTCTCTTCGGGGTTGGTGCGGTAGGCGGCACGGTTTGGAAGCGGAGCGCCGGGTATGAGGTCGATGCGGTGTTCTATGCCTCGGAGTGGTGGTAGTCCATGAGGGAGCTCGTCGGGGAAGAAGTCTTGAAATTCCTGCAAAAGAGACAACAAAGACGGAGGAATGTTGGTTAAGTCGTTAGTCGCCGACGAGGGTCCCTTGCATATGAGCACATAGTGCAATATGGTGGATGGGTTCTCTTGGAGCTCTCTCCACTCACTCTTGGTGGCTACAAGGACACTCTTGGACTCACTCATATATGGCTTGTGGCGCTCACTATCTTTGTGGTGGGTCGCTCCCTCTCCTCTCATCTCACTATGGTGGGTGCGGAGTTGTGCCCTCGCTAAAGCCTTCGCATTATCTGCGATGATTTGGCTAGGAGTCATCGGGCGCAACTCGAACTTCTTGTCGTTGACCTTGAAGGTGTATGTGTTGGAGAGTCCATCATGTATAGCCTTCTTGTCATATTGCCAAGGGCGGCCAAGCAACATGTGGCACACCGTCATGGGTACCACGTCACACTCGATAGTGTCCTCATAAGGTCCAATCTTGAAAGTGACGGTGACGGTATGTTGTATCTTGACGTTGCCCTTGTCACTCAACCATTGGATATGGTAAGGGTGAGGATGCTTGCGGAGAGTGAGGTTGAGCTTCTCACACAACTCGGTGCTCGTAAGGTTATGGCAACTTCCACCATCTATGATGACCTTGATCGACTTGCCACCAATTCCGGCACGGGTTTGGAAGATGTTGCACCGTTGTTCTTCCATAGCATGAGGTTGTGTTGTTAGCACCCTTGTGACCACAAGTGAGGGACTTGGGTCATGCTCACATAAGAGAGGATCTTCTCCATTTTCTTGCTCATAAGCTTCTTCACTTTCCACGGCGGCTTGCACAAGGGCTTCATATTCATCCTCATCAAGCGTCTCGATGTCACCATTCTCCATAGTGATCATGACCTTGGTGTTCTTGCACTCAAACGATTTGTGACCTTGGGTGCCACACTTGAAGCAAGTGACACTAGAGGGTCCCGTGGATGCCTTAGAGGAGGCGGTGGAGGAGACCGTTTGCTTCATGCGACTTTGGATAGTCGGTTTCTTGGATGGTGTCGAGGACACATCGGCCTTGGCACTTGTAGCATGAGGAGTTGATGTAGTAGGAGGAGTTGATGTAGCGAGCTTGGAGGAGAAATAGGTCTTGGCCTTGGAGTACTTGATGTCCTCAATCACTTGGCGCTCGGCCTTCGATGCTTGGTGGACCAACTCAACCATGTTGGAGTAGGGTTGGAACTCGACGATCCTCTTGATGGGGTAAGTAAGGCCATTGAAGAAGCGAGCAATGGTTTGTTCCTTGGACTCTTGGATGTTGGCTCGCATCATAGTGAGCTCCATCTCCTTGTAGAACTCCTCAACGGTCTTGGTGCCTTGCTTCAACTTTTGGAGCTTGTTGAAGAGGTCGGTCATGTAGTGCGTTGGGACAAAGCGAGCATGCATCTCTTTCTTCATCTCTTCCCAAGTGTCAATTGGAGGTTCACCCTTCTCTTCTCGAAGAGTGAGGACTTGCTCCCACCAAGTGTTGGCGTAGTCTTCAAACTCAAGAGACGCCATAGCCACCTTCTTGGCACCGGAGTAGTTGTGGATGCGGAATATCTTGTCAACCTTGAGTGCCC